>NC_138776.1:182376950-183018200 GCF_965119305.1 Pelophylax lessonae
TGTGGAAGATTAACCCCTTAGGTTCCACAGCGAGTATAACAAGCATGCTTTACTGCAAATACAGACTGATTTTACTGTTGTGGGTTTAGTAACACTAACATCTCTGACATGTCTACTTCAGTATTGTAGTATAATGAAAATGAAGAGCAATAGTTCACATCATCCAATGACCTTATCTTTGGCCAGTTTAGAACAGTCAATGTAAGATAATTGTTTGCTGGTTACTATGAGTTACTGCATGTTGTCCTTTTAAACAAGCCAACTAAGATCTCAACTACTTTCAGTAATCCATTTTATTAACCCTTAACCCTAAGCAGCAGAGTATACAAAGCAGTTCATGAGCAATAAGTACTACAAAACAAAGACTTTCTGCTTTTAGAAGCTTGTTCTTCCCAAGACAAGAGCTAGAAAAGGGACATCATTTCTTAAAAACATACAGAGTGCATTAAATTATTCATCAGCATTAAACAGGATTTTTTTAACAGCTCTCAGCTTTTATCAATCATTAATGCCTGCTCCACTTCCACCATGCAGCTCAGCTATTATGTTGCATGCCGGGGAAAGTATTAAAAATAAATAAACAACAATGGGCCACTGCAGGCATGAATCACATTTCTATGCACTGGGTGGGAGGAAAAAAAATGATATTTTCTTGGCAAATGCAGCAGCTAAAACAGCAAAAGAAAAGGCCACTTTACTTCTCATCTGTGAAAGCTGGTGTTTGAAGAAAGAGCAAGGTGTACAGCAATGTCTCCAAAGTCACCGATTAAAGAAGTAGAAGGTTGCAGAAGTTTGAATTGGAAGAATTCAGGAAGGGTAAAAGCCTTTCTGCTTATGGAACAACAATGGACAATGCCAGGATTTTATGTAATAATGAGGATCTTAAAAGGTGGCGATTTCTAGAATAATTTACTGTAAATGTAACAGTCTATAAAAGCCCATAAAGAAACTTATTTGAGCCAAGCACACCAAAACACGACTAAAGCACTGAAGGAAACCTATACATACAGAGTATCTCAAGAGTACACCACTCACATTCTTGTAAACATTTTATTATATCTTTTCATGTGACAACACTGAAGAAATGGCACTTTGCTACAATGTAAAGTAGTGAGTGTAAAGCTTGTATAACAGTGTAAATGTGCTGTCCCCTCAAAATAATTCAACACACAGCTATTAATGTCTAAGCCACTGGCAACAAAAGTGAGTACACCCCTAAGTGAAAATTTCCAAATTGGGCCCAAATTGTCCGTATTTTGTGAGGCCACCATTAGTTCCCAGCACTGCCTTAATTAACCCTCTTGGGCATGGAGTTCACCAGAGCTTCACAGGTTGCCACTGGAGTCCTCTTCCAATCCTCCATGATGACATCAAGGAGCTGGTGGATGGTAGAGACCTTGCACTCCTCCACCTTCCATTTGAGGATGCCCCACAGATGCTCAATAGGGTTTAGGTCTGGAGACATGGCTTTGCCAGTCCACCACCTTTACCCTCAGCTTCTTTAGCAAGGCAGTCTCCGAAGGGAGGGGATCGTGCTCTGCTTCAGTATGTCACAGTACATGTTGGCATTCATGGTTCCCTCAATGAACTGTAGCTCCCCAGTGCCAGCAGCACTCATGCAGCCCAGACCATGAAATTCCCATCACCATGCTTGACTGTAGGCAAGACACACTTGTCTTTGTACTCCTCACCTGGCTGCCGCCACACACACTTGACACCATCTGAGCCAAATAGGTTTATTTTGGTCTCATCAAACCACAGGACATGGTTCCAGTAATCCATGTCCTTAGTCTGCTTGTCTTCAGCAAACTGTTTGTGGGCTTTTATGTGCATCATCTTTAGAAGAGGCTTCCTTCTGGGACCACAGCCATGCAAACCAATTTGATGCAGTATGCGGCCTATGGTCTGAGCATTGAAAGGCTGACCCCCAACCCTTCAACCTCTGCAGCAATGCTGGCAGCATTTCTACATCTATTTCCCAAAAGACAAACTCTGAATATGGCACTGAGCATGTGCACTCAACTTCTTTGGTTGACCATAGCTAGGCCTGTTCTGAGAGGAACCTGTCCTGCTGTATGGTCTTGGCCACTGTGCTGTAGCTCAGTTTCAGGGTCTTGGCACTCTTCTTATAGCCTGGGCCATCGTTATGTAGAGCGCCAATTCTTTTTTTCAGATCCTCAGAGTTCTTTGCCATGAGGTGCCATGTTGAACTTCCAGTGATCAGTAAGAGAGTGAGAGGGTTAACACTAAATTTAACACACCTGCTCCCCATTCACACCTGAGACCTTGTAACACTAACGAGTCACATGACACCAGGGAGAGAAAATGGCTAATTGGGCCCCATTGTACTCACTTTTGTTGCCAGCGGTTTAGACATTAATGGCTGTGTGTTGAGTTATTTTGAGGGGGACAGCAAATTTACACTGTTATACAAGCTGTACACTCACTACTTTACATTGTAGCAAAGTGTAATTTATTCAGTGTTGTCACTTGAAAATATATAATAAAATATTTACAAAAATGTGAAGGGTGTACTCACTTTTGTGAGATAATGTATATTTTTTAAGGCTCCAGGCACATGAGCATATTTCCTCACTCGAGAGACTTTTTTGCAGCATACAGCCACCCATAGTAAAGAATCGCTGTACGACGGTTATATGTCATAACTGCATAAACTCACACATGGACATAAATCCTTGAAGGCACACAAGCTGTGTTTAGGGATTTATATATGTGCACTGGTTTACACAATTATGACGTCTACCGGCGCATAGCTAGCATACAGCCCTTAATTACTATGAGTAACTGTATGCTGCAGCTGTGTCTCAAGCGTGAAAATACATCCACAATTTACATTATTCAGCCATAAAGGGTAACTCCACTTTCATGGGGGGGGGATAGCAAATAAAGGAAAAAATAGTATAGCGTATACTACTGCGACACAAGGACACAAGGAAATTGGCCACTGAGGACAGAGAAAAGGCGGAAGTGTTAAATAATTTCTTTTCTTCAGTCTTCACAAAGGAATCGGGGGGCTACACGAACCCCGCTTGTAAGGCCGAACTAAATAATACACCTCAGGAAGTGCCGCCATGGCTAACAGAGGATAGACTTAGAGCTAAACTAGAGAAACTTAACATAAATAAATCCCCGGGACCGGATGGCTTGCACCCAAAAGTTCTTAATGAGCTCAGCCAGGTGATTGCCAGACCATTATTCTTGATCTTTAAGGATAGTTTACAGACAGGTATGGTGCCAGCTGATTGGAAAAAAGCCAACGTGGTACCAATATTTAAAAAGGGGCCGAGATATATCCCGGGTAACTATAGGCCGGTCAGCCTAACATCAGTAGTCTGCAAAATTTTGGAGGGGATGATAAGGGACCACATACACAAGACTTTAGTAATGAAAACGGTATTATAAGTAGTAATCAGCATGGATTCATGAAAAATCGTTTGTGCCAAACCAATCTATTAACCTTCTACGATGAAGTGAGCTGCCACTTAGATAAAGGTAAGCCTGTGGATGTGGTGTATCTGGACTTTGCAAAGGCCTTTGACACCGTTCCCCACAAACGCTTACTGTACAAACTAAGGAAGGTAGGTATGGACCATAAGGTGAGTACCTGGATAGAGAACTGGCTCCAGGGGAGAGTCCAGAGGGTGGTGATTAATGAGGAGTACTCTGATTGGGCGGGTGTGGAAAGTGGGGTCCCCCAGGGTTCTGTCCTGGGACCAATCCTGTTTAATTTATTCATAAATGATCTAGAGGAGGGGATATCTAGTACAATCTCAGTATTTGCAGATGATACTAAATTAGGCATGCCAATATCTTCTATGCAGGATGTGGAAATCTTGCAAGCAGACCTGAACAAAATAACGGGGTGGGCAACTACATGGCAGATGAGATTTAATGTAGAAAAATGTAAAGTAATGCACTTGGGGGCCAGAAACCAGAAAGCAAGCTACTCACTAGGGGGGGAACCTCTGGGTGAGTCTAGGATGGAAAGGGACCTGGGGGTACTGGTAGACAACAGGCTTGGAAGTGGCATGCAATGCCAAGCCGCCGCAAGCAAAGCCAACAGAATACTGGGTTGTATAAAAAAGGGGATTCACTCCAGAAATAAAGAGATTATTCTTCCACTCTACAAGACTCTGGTCCGGCCACATCTGGAGTATGCTGTCCAGTTCTGGGCACCGGTCCTCAGGAAGGATGTGCTGGAACTGGAGAAAGTCCAGAGAAGGGCAACAAAAATAATTAGGGGAATGGAGGACATCAGCTATGAGGAAAGACTACAAGCACTGAACCTATTCTCTCTGGAGAAGAGACGATTGAGGGGGGATATGATATCAATGTACAAATACTGTACTGGCGACCCTAGCATAAGGAACAAACTATTCAGAGAAAGGAGATACAATAAGACACGTGGCCACTCACTAAAACTTGAGGAAAGGCGGTTTAACCTTAAAGTGCGTAAGGGGTTCTTCACTGTAAGAGTGGTAAGGATGTGGAATTCTCTTCCGCAAGCAGTCGTATCAGCGGGGAGCATTGATAGTTTCAAAAAACTATTGGATGGACACCTTAAAGACCACAACATACAGGGGTATACAACGTAAGGTTAAAAGCAAACACACACACACATCATAGGTTGAACTGGATGGACTTGTGTCTTTTTTCAGCCTCACTAACTATGTAACTATGTAAGTTATATTGTCATTGAATGTTATTAAAAGTTACCTTTCCTTTTCAATCTGCAGCCACTGTAAATTTCTGAAAATGCAATGCAATGCGGCTACCTGGAGGTGTGCTGTACACAGAATGTGTACTGACCACACCCCAAAAACAATTTCCTGCTTGTGTGATTGGCTCACTGATTTTCCCAGAAGTCTGCACTAAGATACAAGTCAGATTTCTGGCATCCCCTGCAACAACATTTTTGGTGAGATACTCCCAAAAATATCATGCTGGATATCTATACTGACATCGATTGGGTAATGTGTTAGGAACGAAAGGATGCTACATTGTTTGATGGAAATGAAAATGATCAACCTACAGAGTGCTGAATTCAAAGACACCCCGAAAATCAAAGTGAAAAAATGATGCAACAGGCTAGTCCATTTTACTGAAATTTCATTGCAGCAACTCAAAATGGTACTCAGTAGTTTGCATGGCCCCCACGTGCTTGTATGCATGCCTATCAACTTCAGCGCATGCTCCTAATGAGACAACGGATGGTGTCCTGGGGTATTTCCTCCCAGATGTGGACCAGGGCATCACTGAGCTCCTGAACAAACAGAGGTGCAATCTGGGGGCATCGGATGGACCAAAACAATGTCCCAGAGGTGTTCTATTTGATTTAGGTCAGGCGAGTGTGGGGGCCATTCAATGGTATGAATTCCTTCATCCTCCAGGAACTGGCTGCATACTCTCGCCACATGAGGCCAGGCATTGTCATGCACCAGAAGGAATTAAGGACCCATTGCACCAGCATAGGGTCTGAAATGGGTCCAAGGATTTCATCCCAATACCTAACGGCGGTCAGGGTGCCATTGTCTAGCCTATAGAGGGTAGGCGTCCCCAGACAATCACTAACCCACCACGAATCCAGTCATGCTGAATGATGTTACAGGCAGCATAACGTTCTCCACGGCTTCTCCAGACCCTGTGACCTCTGTCACATGTGCTTAGGGTGAACTTGCTCTTATCTCTAAAAAGCACAGGGTGCTAATGGCGGACCTGCCAATTCTGGTGTTTAATTGCAAATGCCAATGCAGCTCCACAGTCCCAGGCAGTGAGCACATGGCACACTAGAGGATGTCAGGCCCTCAGCCACCCTCATGAAGTCTATTTCTGATTGTTTGCTCAGAGTCATGTGCACCAGTAGTCTGCTGGAGGTCATTTTGTAGGGCTCTGGCAGTGTTCATCCCCTTCATCCTAGCTCCAAAGAGCAAATACAGGTCCTGCTGTTGGCCCTGTCCAGCTCTCCTAGAGTAAATGCCTGTTTCCTGGAATCTCCTCCATGGTCTTGAGACTGTGGTGAGAGACACCGCAAGCCTTCTGGCAATGGCATGTATTGATGTGCCATCCTGGAGTTGGACTGCCTATGCAACCTCTATAGGGTCCAGGTATCACCTCATGCTACCAGTAGTGACACTGGCCCCAGCCAAATGCAAACTAGTGAAAGCAGTCAGAAAAGAGGCGTAGGGAAAAAAAATATCAGTAACCTTCACCTGTAAAACTATTCCTGTTTTGGAGGTGGTCAGATTGTTGCCCATCTACTGCAATTTATTTAACACCAAAGCAGCTGAAACGGATCCCCCTCTGCTACTTAACTGTCCAGATCAATTTCCCAGAAATTAAATTGACTTGATGGTACACTCTGATTAAAAAGTGTTCCTTTATTTTTTTTGAGCAGTGTATAAACAATTTAAAGTAAATATACAGTATTAAGCTCTGATGCTGGTAATTTTGGGTGTGGAGCTTTTGGTTCGAAGACATTTCTGTGCAGTGTGAACAAGCCCTTAACCTAAGCCCTAAAAGCAGCAGTAACCTGCTCTTGTGCAGTACTCTCACCTCACCCAGTGCTGGTACTCAAGCAGGTCATCATATAGGTGAACTGCTTTACCTAGTAACTATTTTCAACTCTATTGAACCAGTCTTGTGTTTTACACATCTCTGTCATACCACACAACAGGTGATCAGCTGATCCAGCTTTTTGTGTTACCTCTTTGCCTTACTGGACATTGAATTAGCATCATCACACTACTAGTTCTATGCAGTGTGGCTGAGCCCTTTGCTAGGAAAACCATTCCCGTAAATGTACAGTATTTCACTGTGTATTTAACAGTCTGCTTGAAGTTTCTCTTATTTGTAAAGTTAGAATGAGAAAAAGCATTTTAGAGAATGAGCTTCCAAAAACAGATCTGCAACAGCAGACAAAGCCATTAGCAAAAATTAAGCCTCCAAATACATGCTTGCTTAGGTGTCAACATAGGAAAATTGATCTTACCCAAAAATAAAGAGAGGTTTAAAAATAAAAACGAACGTTAACAGAAATTACAATACAAAATCAGATCAATTTCAAATCGAGTATGCGGTTTTCACATACTTGTATCCCACAAAACTAGAAAGAATTACAGGTAAATATATCATTCAGGGAGTAATGCTTAAAAAGATCAAGGAAGATGCCAAAATACTATAAAGTAACAGCAGTTACCAAGTATAAATGTTTACTGTATGTTCAGGGAAGCCATATACACCAAATGTTTAATCATACAGACAAGCCACTGCTACGCATGAACAGGCAAACAAGAGGCAGTGAATGCACTGTGTTCATTGAAAAGTCACCGCTATCATGATACTGACAGGAGAACCAGTGACTTCACCGTTCTCTATCACATGTCACTGCTATCATGATACAGACAGGAGAACCAGTGACTTCACCGTTCTCTACGACAAGTCACTGCTATCATCATACTGACAGGAGAACCAGTGACTTCACCGTTCTCTATGACATGTCACTGCTATCATGATACTGACAGGAGAACCAGTGACTTCACCGTTCTCTAGGACATGCCACTGCTATCATGATAGACAGGAGAACCAGTGACTTCACCGTTTTCTATGACATGTCACTGCTATCATCATACTGACAGGAGAGCCAGTGACTTCACCGTTCTCTATGACATGTCACTGCTATCATGATACTGACAGGAGAAACAGCGACTTCAACGTTCTCTAGGACATGCCATCATCATACTGACAGGAGAGCCAGTGACTTCCAACGTTCTCTAGGACATGTCACAGCTATAATTATACTGACAGGAGAACCAATGACTTCACCGTTCTCTATGACATGTCACAGCCATCATCATACTGACAGGAGAGCCAGTGACTTCACCGTTCTCTATGACATGTCACTGCTATCATCATACTGACAGGAGAACCAGTGATTTCACCGTTCTCTATGACATGTCACTGCCATCATGATACTGACAGGAGAACCAATGACTTCACCGTTCTCTATGACATGTCACTGCTATCATCATACTGACAGGAGAACCAGTGACTTCACCGTTCTCTATGACATGTCACTGCTATCATCATACTGACAGGAGAACCAGTGACTTCACCGTTTTCTATGACATGTCACTGCTATCATCATACTGACAGGAGAACCAGTGACTTCACCGTTTTCTATGACATGTCACTGCTATCATCATACTGACAGGGGAACCAGTGACTTCACCGTTCTCTATGACATGTCACTGCTATCATGATACGGACAGGAGAGCCAGTGACTTCACCGTTCTCTATGACATGTCACTGCTACTCATACAGACATGAGGCACAGAGTTTATGGTGTTCTACGACAAGCAAATTATATATAGTCTATACTGAAACTGCATTTAGGACCGTTTTAGGATACATTAACATTCATCCCTAAGAAAGTATTTAGCTGTTTGAAACTGAACATTCAAGTCATCTTTAAAAGGAAAAATAATAATATGGCAGTGGCATTACCGACTTGCTTATGCATGCTCTGGGGCTGCCATCCTTATCCTCACTCCACTATCAAGAAAGCCATTTACCCAGTACAAGCATGTGCATAAGACATACAAACACCAGATGCAGATCATTATTTCAAGTTGGCTCTCATAGTGAAGGCATTAAAAATAATGCATGCCTTGCTGCATACACCTTCATAAAACAATCTGGCAATGGAAGCTCCCATATTTCTGTCCTCACACGTTTAGGCCTCTTGCACACTGAAGCTTGAATAAACTAAGTACAGCTTTTTTTTTACTGAGCTAAAATACAGCCCATTATTTGTAATGTGCCTATGCACACAGGTGCGGAAATGAGCCCTGTGCATTCTTCAGTAAAAACATATGAGGAAAAATCTGCATTTTTGGTCAGTAACTTACGCCGCATGTGAGCAAACACACGCGATTGCGCAAATGCCCATTTACATATAGTACAAAACAAGAAGGCCAAAATGCGCAAATACATACCAAAGAAAAAAAAAAAAAAACATCTGAAAAATGATGCAAACAGCATTATTGCGTGCAAGAGGCCTAAATCAAACGTACCATGACAGGCAAGCAAAGTACTAAAATCTGAATTCTAGAAATTAACAAATTGTATAGGGGAGGGGGAGGGGGGGGGGGCGCCTATGTAAAACATGTACCTGTCTTTCAAAAAAAGACAATTCAAAATAGCAACTGGGTAATTTTATTTTACAAGCCAAACATTTTTTTTTCCCTCCAAAGCACCCTGCATTTATAGCCTGTAACATATAAATACAAATACACTATGAAGCTACTCAAAAAGGGCAAAAAAAAGGCAAAGAAATAACAGGCATCATCTTACAGGACCCAGGTGAGTACAAGATGGCATCTGTTAGGTGATGCATTGTTCTGTGTGTCTGCAGCCCCCACTCTTCCTTGGAGAAGGAGGGAGCACTGCCAGGTTCCAAACACTAACCAGCCTGCGTTTAATAGTAGCTTGATATACAGCGCTGCAGATCACAGAATGGCAAGAGCCTTGATGAAAGGACTCAAGGGCTTGAGGCAATGGTGCATTGAAAAACAGCTGAATAAATGAGGGGGAGAGACAGAGATTAACTCTTGGGTGTTCTGCTGGCAGAAGGTGGCACTGCAAAGTGCAAAGTACCTTTAAACAGCAACACGGTGGCCCTGCTAGCAAAATGGTCATCAATGTCAGTATGATGACTGATCTATCAATGCGATAAATAATCAGTATGTTTTGGCCTATTTTTGACATTTTAGCCCTTTATCATTTCTGGTCCTATAGAATAGGATTTTCCAAGACTACCTTTACAGTATCACACTACAAATCTTTATTTAATGAGAAGAACAAGAGTGTGACTTAGGTATTTCTTACATTACGCAGTTGAGGCCCATCAAGAATTCATCTTTGAAATTGCACAAAGATTATTCTACTAATAGTTTTTACGGAGATCATAAGTAGAACTGTACAATGATATCACAAGTAGTAAAATCCTATGTAAGGCCAGGTTCACACTGCTCCGATAGGAAAGTCACAGGACTTCCAATCCAACTTTGCCCTGCAACTTCAGTCCAACTTCAATCCGACTTTTTTGCACTCTATGGCATTGAAGTCATATCAAAGGCAAACCAAAGTAGTGCAGGAACCTTTTCTAAAGGTGACTGGTGTTGGGTCAGTTAAGATGGCTCTTAGGGAAACGTTGAATTGGACATGTCATGCGACTTGTGCTCTCACAAGTCGGATTCCCATATCGCACCAGTGTAAACTGAGCCTTACTGAAAAGGTTTACCAACTCCATATTTATTTACTATGACATGACAGCATGCACTTAGTGGGGTCCATACACATGTAAACTTTTGTACTATTTTACCTAACTGAACTAAACTGAATGAAGTTTAGGAGGAATTTGCATACCTGGAAACCAACTGGATTTGACCTGGCAATACTGGAATTAAGCTCCAGTTGCCAAGTCATTACCGGAAGCATTACATCTCCAGAATGTCTACCCTGGAGATGTAAACAAAGAGCACCCTACATAATGTTATTTCTCAGAGTCATGCACATTGCATTTACCGGCTGCCTGGGGGGTTGGATGGGCGTGCTGCCCCCGTAAGTTGAAGCATAAATGTTGCTGCTACTCCCAAGATTTTTCGCTGGCAGGAGTAGGGATACAAGGAAATGAAGATGCCAGAAAAATCAACCGAGAGGTAAGGGTATGATTGCGTATGTGTGTCCATGTATGCAGTATGTAAGTATGTTGTATCAAGTGTATGCAGTGTGTACGTATATTGCAGGCATGTGTAGGCAGAGTATATGTATGTTGTATGCATGTGTGTGCACAGGTAGTACTGCTCTGTTTAGCATAAGAGGATGATGGTGAAAAAGAATCAAAGGGGGCACTGTGTATTGGGCTGAATAAACCTCTGACTCCTAAATGATGTACATTACACACACCTGACCCCTGCACTTTGTAGTTACATTACATACTTCTGGCTCCCACACTGTAGGTAGGCTTAAGTTTATGCTTGTTTGTATTGTGTGGCTTCGAGGCAACCACGTCAGTGGCGGCTATTCCTGTTCCTAGACCCCATTCCCTGAAGAAGACCTGAATATAATACAGTCAATCAGAAGCAGGAATGAGTGGAATAAGCCTTTGATAAAGTCAAAGTAACAGAGCGAGCCTAAGCATTCTCATGTGTGCAGAAATGCATCGATATTTCCACTAATAATTATAAGTTAAAAGTACATTTTTTCACTTATTGCTTTAGAACATTACATTGTTCAAATCCATTAGACATCCAAACATTAGGTTTTAAATATACGTCCTCTTTAAACATTCAGCTTCACTTAAAAACACAGATCATTACTGATGCGCTGTCACTTTAATAGAAGTGCTAGCAGGTTTTCAGCAGGTTTCAAACTGTAATGAAGCTTGTTGAAAGCCTGCTAGCAGGCTGCAAGCTTTTCATTTCCAGTAGAATTCAGTTGGGTAGGAGCAGTGATCTGAATATTTTCCTTCTGAAGGACTGGGCTTTGCCTTGCTAAACTCCAGAGAGATTGGGATGGGAGTTAGCCATTTTGATCTTGAAGGTTTAGAGTTTGAGAGGCCAGAGGCCCAGGTTACAGGATTTTACAATACAATATGACCAATGTGTGACAATGTGACCAAGGATATACCAGAAAAAAGCCTTAATGCCTAGGAAAGTAGGTGCTCCAGGAAGAGAGGCACAGAATCTGGCAACAATGAATGTACCCAAAACCAAGTTCTACAAATTCTGGACATAAGAAAAGCTGAAGGTTCATCTAAACTACAGTAGTTAAAGTTATATCAGACCAGTTAAACCAAGTCACAAAAGCTTTGGACCACCTATGCCTAGATTTACTTTCTACCCTATAAAATCATCACTGGATGTGGATGCCAGGCGCTGCTTTCCATGTTGTCTATATTCGTGTCTCTGAACATTTTTTTTAGTCACCCATTAAAATTCTGCACAGTCACGGCATCCCATTCCAAAATTTAGAAATCTGAAATATTAGTTTTACATTGCATCAGCATCCACATACGTAGGAAACCCAACATTCTTTCAAAGTGAATACACTTTTGAACACTGCTAATACCTAGTATTCCAGCATTTCTTCTTCCTCAGTTTCTTTCCCCTATGCAGCTGACGTGACGCCATTGCTGACAGGGAGGTCAAACAAGAATGCTGTGCAGGTGCCCAATGTCCCCCGTGGTTGTTGGGACGCTGATGGCTGGCCTGCACTGTGCCCAAGGTTGATGCACAAAGCCACAGGTTTTTATTGTGCAACATTACAAAGAAGCTTGTTTGATCTGCCCACTGGTTTCTAAACAATTTGTGGCAATTTTTAGACATGTTTCCAAGGCACCCCCGAAGAACCCAGAAGGCACCCTGGTTGAAAAAGGCTGGTCTATACACGTTCAATCTGTATTGTAAGGCTTCTGTGTTTTGCTATGTATTGCTTCTTTATCACCTTTTTATGAAGGTACTGATCAAAATTATATGGTCTGTTCCAGCACACACCTGTTCATACTGATCCCTAAAAAAAAATCCTTGTAACAAAGGTCCCTGTCCTTTCCTTTCTGTGTGTCTCTTATCTAATCTATATAAAAGTGCCAGGAGACCTATTCCTGTAGACATTTATTATTCACATCGGGAGGTTAGCCAGAAGCTCCATTCAAGATTAGAGTCTTGGTTACTGACAATGCAGGTGCATAGCGACTCTACCGTGTCATTCACAGTATCATGCCAGTCAGTTCTGTTAATCTTAAAATGGCTGAAAAGGTGGAGGTGGCCAGAGCAGCAAGCCCTTCAGTTTTTCTACCCTACTCCACTGTCACCAATCTAAGCTTATCTTACAGCAGAATGTAGGAAGATGGCTGGGGAATTTCCAACAACTATGGCTTTAGAAACACTGCACAAGAGCTAACACTTGGATACATATTTTGGCCATCATTAGAAAATTGACAGATGGAATCTGATGGCTGTGGATATCACATTTGTTCTTCCTCAACTTGTGGACAGAGTAGGCATAGAATGTTTAAAGTAAACCTGTTTATAACGTAGGGTTACTTTTATAATTTCTTAGCATAAATGAAATGCGAGTGCCTAGTGATGCCTTCATGTACCCAACGTGAGTCAGAACACCACATCAGAAGCACCGTTACCTAAGGAGCTCTATTATACAAATACCAACCACAGAAATGACTGGATACTGGTCAGGAAGGCAGTCCATGAGAGTGATAGACCAGTAACTTATAAAGACCCGGGCAGGAGTGTCAAACTGGCGGCCCTCCAGCTGTTGCAGAACTACAAATCTCATCATGCCTCTGCCTGTGGGGGGTCATGACTGTAACTGTCAGCCTTGCAATGCCTCATGGGACTTGCAGTTCCGCAACAGCTGGAGGGCCACCAGGTTCACACCTGTGAGGGTCAAACCTGCACGGTTCATAAAAGTTTTGCAGCACAGAACATGCTTGACTTTGAGCTTCTGAGGCATCCATCAAGGTACTGGATGTGTTTGTAAAGGCAGCTACCTTTAACTATCTGATTTCCATTTTACTAGCAGTTTATAAAAGAACTGCTGATCACAGGTTATTTTTAAATTAGGCAGAATGTTGTCTATAATTAAATGCACACAACTGGGCATATATAAAAATGTAAAATGGTGGATTATACAACTTTTTTTTACACAATTGTACTCAATTTTGTGTCAATTGGATATCACAAGTTACTGGTATTTTGACATCGCAGTAGATCAAAACATTTCTCTACACCAGCTTCCACATTTTCACATATAAATTTGGAGAATGTATGTAGGAAAAGCATTAACTTGTACTCACAGAGCACACGCATACAACATTCATTATATATTGTTAGAAGATGCCAGGTCTCTAGAACCACAGTGCTAATTGAGACACAATGCTAGTTCGACAGGGGAATCAAACATTTGTACAATACTTAAGTACAAGTGACAGCAATTGACAAGAAGATGGGGAATCCCTGTCATATAAAGCTGACAATCGACACTGTGCAGAATGGTAATAACCATGCGATTGCAGACACATTATTTAACAAATAAGCTTAGCGATCAGACTTCTGCACATAAAATATCTTATTAAATATTAATTAAAAGGAGGAACAGAATGACAACATAATACAAACAGCAACGGAAAACTCTTGTCATAATGTTCTAAAGAAAATGAGTGAAAATGGAATTAAATCTAATGGCTAGAGAGGTTTAGAACCCCCACTATACACATACAGTATATTATATACACGACAATGAAAAATGCAGCACAACTACAACAATTCTTTTTTTTTTTTTTTTTTTTTTCATTTTGTAGCTGTTTATTAACGCTTTCTGTATAAACAAAAGTGGTATCTGAAGGCTCATTTCGTAAGACCAGCCGTAATTGGATGACGGAAGCCCAGTACGCATGATTAGATTATTAAACGATGTCGTCGAAATCGATTATTTTGTATGATTTGCTACCAGGCATTACACTGTACAATGCATGTATATATAAGGGGAAAAAATTGTATATTATATATATATATATATATATATATATATATATATATATATATATATATACACACACACACACACACACACATACATACATACATACATACATACATACATATATATATATATATATATATATAGTAACATTGTATGCCTATATACCAAGAAGCAAAGCATATAAGAGACAAAAGATCTGGCACCAAGCATTTGGTTTATAGATAAAAAATAATACACTTTTTTACAAGATATATTTAAAAAAAAAAAAAAGAAGATTATGCAACGTTTCCCCTAAATAAAGCAAATATTTGTGTTTCTGGACAACCAAAATGTACTAAATTTTAGAATGTCTGCCATTTGCGCTAAAGAAGATCTCCAGGCTATTATTTAAATAATCATAAAAACAAAAGGAATACAGCTATAGATTTATTCAAAACAAATAATTAAATTCAAATGTATTTTCAATTCAACTAGTATAAATGCATGCCAGGATTTTATTTCAGGTCCTTGTAATCCTCATTCCAGCAGCACACAGACCGGGAGAGGGATGGACAGTACTTGGGTGTGATCTGGGGTCCTGCGTTCACATGTGATAGCCAGTTGAGATGAGCTCAGTTGTGATCAGGAACAAGTTGGAACCCACAGGAGCTATCCAGACATAAAGTGTTTACTGCAGACAGCCTATCATAAGTGGCCAAATCATTCCCCGCCCCACATATACATGCCGCTTATATACATGGGGTGGGCAATGCCTTGGCCACCTATGATTGGCAGCCTGCAGTGACAGCTTCTTTGTGGGATAGCTCCTGCAGGTTAGGACTTGTGTTCGCACATGCCTAAGCTCATCCCTACTGGCCAGCAACATGCTGACAGGGGGAGCCAATAACTAGTTTGTTGCTGCTCTTTCACTGTCCAATCGCAGGCTGGGGATAAGGAGGTGAGCAAGCTCTGATGCCTGAAGTAGAACTAAGGGCAAAACTCCCCCTCCCCATTTTGGAATATGAGAGAGTTACACAGTCACATAGTTAGTAAAGTTAAAAAAAAAAAAAAAACACCAGTCCATACAGTTCAACCTGAACCTGGGGCTATAACCCCTGCCAGCTTTTTGCCATTTAGGTCCCACTGGGGAGCTTTCCGGTCACTACCTATCCCACAGCCAAAACAGGAGGTGAGAGGAAATCCTTCCAAAGTGAGGGTTTTCCTGGTTGTCACCAGTACTCGTGGCCCCATTGGAAGATCTCCCTCCATTACTGTTTGAAGAACAAACCAAAATGTGGGACTTTCTTTCACTGTCAGTTTCAATGACTTTGGTAAACATCACAAATAATGAATCTCCCTAACAGGGGCACAAGATGCAATAAAAACCGGACAGGTGTTCTAATCCCTATCAACTGTATCCAAAAAAGTTCTACTTCTTTGGGTCCCCAGCCCCCAGCTGCATAGTTTAGCATAGCAGTATGAATCTCAGGACTAAATGGACAGAAATACAAAAACTTTTGGCAAGTAAGAGAGCTCCTATATAGAAAAAGAACCTGTTGAGACAGAAATGTTGGAGCTACCACTGTTGACTTGCTTCTAAGTATCTTCTAAGGCAGGGGTGGGGAACCTACGGCCCGCGGGCCATATGAGGCCCCTGAAATCATTTGGTCCGGCCCCCCGTGCCACTTGGTCTGTCTGTCGCAGCTGAGCTGTCAGAACGGAGCCAATGTTTCTTGTATAGTTACGGCTCCTTTTTGTCTGAGTGAGTCACAGGTGGAGTGATATCAAATGCACTTCGCCTGTGAGGAGACTGACCGAGATACAGGAACCTCTATCTTCCTCCAGCGCGGCGCCACTCCTGAGTATTTAGCCAGCATTTCCCACCAGCAGTACCCACAGCAGTAACAGCCAGCACTGCCAGCCTGAGCCAGCAGTACCCAAAGCAGTACCAGCCAGCACTGCCAGCCTGAGCCAGCAGTACCAGCCAGCAGCACCCACAGCACAGCAGTACCCACAGCAGTACCAGCCTGAGCCAGCAGTACCCACAGCAGTACCAGCCAGCACTGCCAGCCTGAGCCAGCAGTACCAGCCAGCAGCACCCACAGCACAGCAGTTATTTTTAAAACTTACCACGGCAAAGGGTTGACTGACTGACCGAAAACCTGGAAAACCAGTTGCGAGTAGCAACATCATCAATACCAGCTAACATTGCATACCTCACCAAAGAGACGCAGTTCCAGCCATCACATTAGGGGTGAGTTATTAAATGTTTGACCAAATATAACAGGCTAATTTTTAAGTTTATAATTTTGTACGGCCCCCGAATGATGTTATAAATATCCAAATGGCCCTTGGCAGAAAAAAGGTTCCCCACCCCTGTTCTAAGGTCTTTCAGATGTGCAGTCTTGGGGTGGTAAAAAGTTCAGCTGAGCCATGGCTTAATCAACTCCAGGTCACCCACCCAAACTGTAAAATAACAGATAGAAAGGGCTGCTCACATGCCATGGCGACAAAATTTGGCAGCTGTGGCGTTTTTTTTTTTTTTTTAAACTCAGGGTGCAGAGTTTAAAAAGCGGCACTGCTGGTTACACTTATCCATTAAGTTCAATGGGGCCGTGCCACAACCGCATTCAATGCATGCGATTGTGGCATGTCAGCGTGGCATTATAGGGTTAAATCAGGTGGAGAAGAGGTGATATAATGCGTCCTCAATCTGAATAGGGGTTGCTTTTCAGAGGGCACCACACTCTACCAAGAGCCTCTATCCACTCTCTATTCCTCTATCCACACAAGGAAGGTGGGTGGAGGAATTCTGCATAGACTTCAGCCTGCGATGTGTCTTGATCAGAGCCGGGTTTGACAGAAGAGGTACCTACATTTTTCTACAGGTACACCTTTATTTTACATATTCACTTTAGGGACAGAGATACTTTATCGTCCTATGTGGATATCTGCACTTGGGACACAGTTGGTGAAACTTTGCATGGTACTGCTTCTCTTATGGCACTTTTCCACTGCAAGTACCGGCTCGGCTCTACTCAGGCCCTGCTTGGCCCAGTTTGCTTTTCCACTGCTGGAACGGTTCAGTACGGTATGGTTTGCTTTTCCACTAAAGTAATACTAAAGTTAAGTGGGTGGGATAACAACGGGGTGGGTGGGATTCTCTGACCAATCAGTGGCTAGTAGTGACTGCATGCAAAGGATTGTGGGATATGGTACCGGGTATGGTACCTCTTGGAACCACAATCGAGGTGGTACTGTTTTTGAGTGCCGTACCGTTCGGTTCCATGCAGTGAAAAAGCGCCACCGTACCGTACCGTACCGAACCGTTCCTACACCATACCATGCGGTACCAGCAGTGGAAAAGCACAAAAGCGAGCCGAACCGTTCGGTTCCATGCAGTGGAAAAGCGCCAATAGAAACTTGCTTTTTAATCACCATTCACACCAGTGCGATTTATCATGAGATTTGACAGTTCAAAATTGGCGGCAATGAAACCGTTCATATTGCATCAATTATGAAAAAGGTTCCTGCACTATTTTTGGCAATCTAACATGCGACTTGCATTGACATCTGTGCATGAATTCGCACAGCTGTCGGCAAGCCGCACATAAAAATCGCACTGACAGGCGCTTTGAAATCACGCTAAAGTAGTGCTTACTGCATTTTGGTTTTTGGTTCATTTTTTTTGTACGCAAGATAACATTTTGGCCTCAGACGGCTTTACAAAACTCCTCTGATGTTGTTAAAACAGCTGTAAAATATTTTGTAATATTTATAATGTTTTTTTAGCAGTAACAATATTGCTTACAGGCCTGTATCGTTCAGCAGCTTAGTATTGGTTGCTAAAAGACCAAAAACATTCACACTGTTTAGCTGATGTCAGATGGGCTGTTTTCAGCTCCATATCTGACTTAATTAGAAGCATAGCAATTAAATTGTAACAAATGTGCCTAATTTTGTTACAATGTAATCTTCCAGCTGATTACTCGGTAAAAAAAGAAGACACAATGCGCAATGTCTTTCCAGAGCTTTTCTCAGTCTGATAAAAAATGGTTGTGCTTCACAGCTGCCACACTGACCGGAAGTACCTGTTTAACTAGATTGTGGAGGGAACACAGAGATGGATGAAAATGAGGAAATGTCCATCTGATACTGGAAGCAAACACATATAGTATACTTTAATCAATGACTTGTCTGCAGAAATATTAAACAACCTACACCAGTATGTATGCACAATATATTCAGATACTTTATTATGCTTCAAAACTATCTCCCTACCACATTAGTTGTGTTGACAATTTAAATATTTTAAATGGATTTGTGCATTTTTAATGCATTTGATAATGGTGAGATCCCTGCATCAACATCGCTTGTGTAGATGTAGGGATCTAAGTTTTTTTATTTTTGTTCAACCTGCTGGTTGAAAAAAAAAAAAAAAAACTCTACATGTATACCCAGCCTAATGCTAGGGCTTGATGAGGGTGAATCATGAACAAAACAGTCGTTTATTGTAGATATTCAGTCCGTACATAACGGGGCTACATTAGTTTTCCTTTGTTCCATACCTTAGGACACATGCCAAACACAAGGCCTGCAGGCTAAATCCAGCCTGCCAAGTCATTCCATGTGGCCCTCCCACTTTTCCTGCAGCTGCGGCATCCCCTCCTCCAGAACAGAACTCCTCCACCAGATTCTGAAGCCGGCTCCAGATCTCCTCTTGTCCTCCCTCCAGACTCTGCACTTTCTGATTTCCAGCTCCACCCCCTCCTCCAGACTTTGCACTTTCTGCTTTCCAGCTCCACCCCCAGCACAAGGTAAAGGGGGTGCGCTGTGATGTAAGGGTCTCCTGACAGCTGATTTAAGGGTGGTGGGGTGCCCTGGACATCTAGCCTTACAGATACAATTGGCCCCTTAAGGGCAAACCATAATGCATATGCGGTGAAATAGAGTTTGACATCCCTGCCTTAGGATGAAAACAGACACTCCTAGTACTGCATCTATGATGGAGCAGCATTGAAACCCTCCTAAACGGTTTGGCATGGAAGGAGGAATCGGATTTCCTTCATTCAGCCCACAAGGTGAGAAACAGAAATGTCCCTTCAACTAAAAGCTGATTAGGCCAGGTTTATAATGCTGCAACTTGAGACAAAAAAAGTCGCATGACAAGGCAAAACACATTTATTTTATTTTAAAAAAAAAAGTTCCTGCACTACTTTTCTGCATTTTTGGTGTGACTTTAGTGCCATAGACTGCAATATTAAAATCACAAAAGTCGCAAAGGAAGTTGTATATTTGTCTTATTAATGCGACTTTGGCTGCTATATAATCCAACTTCAGAGGGTTTTTTTTTTTTGTAACCCTATACGCCACTCCCAGCCCTTGTCTGCTGTCTACTTGAGGCGCACCCCATCCCTGCAGATCAAAATCTCCTCCAAAAGCACATGGTCCACCTTGCCAGGGTGACTGCTACGCACCATACAACACAGCGAAACAAGGATGTAAAAATAGAAGAAAAAGGAATTGTGTCACACTCATTGTTATGATTGGCCAAAGTTCAAAAACATCAAAGCAGGGTGGATTGGATTTAAATCACTAGTAAAAAAGCTTAACTTAAATCAACTCGATTTAAATCATAATTTTTAAAGAGCAACTGTCATCTCTGTCCCGCAGCGGCTTCTCCTCCGACCCGCTGTTGACCCACTAATAAGCCACTTTCTCTTAAATAGGACGGCTGGTGATGCTGCAGTGACACAACAAGGTGAGGGATGTGGCAGCAGCAGGTGAGTGGTTTCCCACTTACAGGCGCTGCCATGATGGATCTGAAATGACAGGTCCTCTTTAAATGTAAGGACTCGTTCTTGCTGGTAGTTTGAATCTTTAATATTTGCAAAAAAATGAAGGTTTCCTATTTAGAATATTAGGCTGTCAGGTTAGTAAAACAGCGATCTCAGAACCGATTCAATCATACAGTTTGTAATGTACATAGATTTGCAAAACCATAGGATAAAGGAATATTCCTGAACTTTTTTTTTTATCTCATGGTTACTGTGAAATTATGTGAGTGCATCAATGCAGTGCATGTTATTTCAGCGTGAGGAGCTTGGATTCCTTGAATGAGTTTACCAAAAATGTAAATATTGCAGAATATACAGCCTCATCATGTTACATAACTTCTGGACCGGAAGATTTCCCCCCTAATGACCAGGCCATTTTTTGCTATTCGGCACTGTGTTAATTTAACAGACAATTGCGCAGTCATGCAACACTGTACCAAAATAAAATTTATGTCTTTTTTCCCCACAAATAGAGCTTTCTTTTGGTGGTATTTGATCACCTGGGAGATTTTTATTTTTTGCACTATAAACCAAAAAATAGCAACAATTCTGGTAAAAACAAAAAAAAAAAAAACAAATATTTTTTCACTTTCTGCTATAAAACATTCCCAAAAAAAAATTTTAAATCTAATTTTTTCATCCTTTTAGGCCAATTTGTATTCTGCTACATATATTTGGTAAAAAAAAAATCCCAATAAGCGTATTTTTATTGGTTTGCGCAAAAGTTATCGTGTCTACAAAACTAGGGGAAAGATTTGTCGTTTTTACTAGCAATGGCAGCGATCTGCGATTTTTAGCAGGACTGCAACATTGCGGCGGACAGATAGGATCCCTGACATTTTTGACACTTTTATTGGGACCAGTGACATTACTACAGTAATCAGTGCTAAAAATATGCAATGTTACTGTAATAATGACACTGGCAGGGAAGGGGTTAACGCAGGGGTGATCAAAGGGTTAATTGTGAACCTAGGGAAGTGTTTTCTAACTGTATGGGGAAGGGACTTGTGAAATCAACACAGAGACCTGTGATTCTATATAGGAGGATCACAAGCGCTCTGCTCTGATCATTTCAGAGAGAACAGCGGTCGGCTGTGTTTACAACAGCAGACCGTCAATCTCTCTCAGCGGGGAGCGATCACAATTGGTGCCGCCGGTTCTTTGGATCAGCATCTCCGCTGCCTAGTGGGTGCGGGCGCGCGCTCATCCCTGGGAGTTAACTAAGCTCCATTTCATGCTGAATAAACTAAATTATTAATGTATTTTAAATAGAAAACCAACTTTAGATTTTTTTACTCCAGAAGCATTTTATTATACTAAATTTGATTTAAAAAAAAAAAAACTGATTTAACAAAAAAAAAAACATTGATTTTTATCCACCCTGCATCAAAGTTGTATTGAAGTCACATCAAGTCCAAAGCAAATAGCAATGCAAAGCCGCATTAGAAGTCACATAACTTTGGGGTCACAGCAGTGAGCGCCAACCTCTGTGGAGCAGGGGGAGCCCACACACTGATTGAAATTTGACTGTTCCCTGATTTGATCAGTCTATAGCCACCTTTACTGTGTTCTTATTGCCTTTCCTTACAAGCAGATGAGAAAGAACAAGGACAGTGACCAGAAAAGG
The DNA here is from genome assembly GCF_965119305.1 of Pelophylax lessonae. Classification (NCBI taxonomy): domain Eukaryota; kingdom Metazoa; phylum Chordata; class Amphibia; order Anura; family Ranidae; genus Pelophylax; species Pelophylax lessonae. The sequence continues at coordinate 182,398,974 of NC_138776.1, forward strand.
GTTGAGTGCACCAAATATGGCGGCTATAAATGAAGTGGATTAGACTGTAGACCACTCACCAATCGCAAACTATGGAACTATAGAACTTAAATTTCCAGTTTTAGCTTCTGCATCTCAGTCTTAATATTCTTTGCAGAATCTACGTCCTTCTCTCTTATCAAGTATTTTATTTGTCCCATCTCCTTCTCTTACCAAGTATTTTATTTGTCCCATCTCCTTCTCTTACCAAAATATTTTATTTGTCCCATCTCCTTCTCTTACCGAGTATTTTATTTGTCCCATCTTCTCTTACCAAGTATTTTATTTTTCCTATCTCCTCTTATCAAGTATTTTGTTTGTCCCATCTCCTTCTCTTACCAAGTATTTAATTTGTCCCATCTCCTTCTCTTACCAAGTATTTAATTTGTCCCATCTCCTTCTCTTACCAAGTATTTAATTTGTCCCATCTCCTTCTCTTACCAAGTATTTTATTTGTCCCATCTCCTTCTCTTACCAAGTATTTTATTTGTCCCATCTCCTTCTCTTACCAAATATTTTATATGTCCCATCTCCTTCTCTTACCAAGTATTTTATATGTCCCATCTCCTTCTCTTACCAAGTATTTTATATGTCCCATCTCCTTCTCTTACCAAGTATTTTATTTGTCCCATCTCCTTCTCTTACCAAAATATTTTATTTGTCCCATCTCCTTCTCTTACCAAGTATTTTATTTGTCCCATCTCCTTCTCTTACCAAAATATTTTATTTGTCCCATCTCCTTCTCTTACCAAATATTTTATTTGTCCCATCTCCTTCTCTTACCAAGTATTTTATATGTCCCATCTCCTCTTACCGAGTATTTTATTTGTCCCATCTCCTTCTCTTACCAAGTATTTTATTTGTCCCATCTCCTTCTCTTACCATTTTATTTGTCCCATCTCCTTCTCTTACCAAGTATTTTGTTTGTCCCATCTCCTTCTCTTCCCAAGTATTTTATTTGTCCCATCTCCTTCTCTTACCAAATATTTTATTTGTCCCATCTCCTTCTCTTACCAAGTATTTTATTTGTCCCATCTCCTTCTCTCTTACCAAGTATTTTATTTGTCCCATCTCCTTCTCTTCCCAAGTATTTTATTTGTCCCATCTCCTTCTCTTACCAAGTATTTTATTTGTCCCATCTCCTTCTCTCTTACCAAGTATTTTATTTGTCCCATCTCCTTCTCTTACTAAGTATTTTATTTGTCCCATCTCCTTCTCTTACCAAGTATTTTATTTGTCCCATCTCCTTCTCTCTTACCAAGTATTTTATTTGTCCCATCTCCTTCTCTCTTACCAAGTATTTTATTTGTCCCATCTCCTTCTCTCTTACCAAGTATTTTATTTGTCCCATCTCCTTCTCTTCCCAAGTATTTTGTTTGTCCCATCTCCTTCTCTTACCAAGTATTTTATTTGTCCCATCTCCTTCTCTTACCAAGTATTTTATTTGTCCCATCTCCTTCTCTTACCAAGTATTTTATTTGTCCCATCTCCTTCTCTTACCAAGTATTTTATTTGTCCCATCTCCTTCTCTTACCAAGTATTTTATTTGTCCCATCTCCTTCTCTCTTACCAAGTATTTTATTTGTCCCATCTCCTTCTCTTACCAAGTATTTTATTTGTCCCATCTCCTTCTCTTACCAAGTATTTTATTTGTCCCATCTCCTTCTCTTACCAAGTATTTTATTTGTCCCATCTCCTTCTCTTACCAAGTATTTTATTTGTCCCATCTCCTTCTCTCTTACCAAGTATTTTATTTGTCCCATCTCCTTCTCTTACCAAGTATTTTATTTGTCCCATCTCCTTTTCTTACCAAGTATTTTATTTGTCCCATCTCCTTCTCTCTTACCAAGTATTTTATTTGTCCCATCTCCTCTTACCAAGTATTTTATTTGTCCCATCTCCTTCTCTTACCAAGTATTTTATTTGTCCCATCTCCTTCTCTCTTACCAAGTATTTTATTTGTCCCATCTCCTTCTCTTACCAAGTATTTTATTTGTCCCATCTCCTTCTCTTACCAAGTATTTTATTTGTCCCATCTCCTCCTCCAAATAAGTAAAGGAACACTTGTATCTCCATGGAGCAGCAAAGCATTTCATTCATGCATTCCTGTAATTACTCCCAGCTGAGCTATATTTACTACTGAAGCAAAATGGCAAAGGAAATATGCTTTTCTGACAAACCGGCAGCGACATTAGCGATACATTTACAGCTATTTTTATCTTCCCACCTTTCTCGTTTCCACACGTGAGGAAGAAATGACACCTGAAGAAGGTGCTAATGAGACTGCGTAAGGCAATTCCAGAAATACATAAGAAATGTTTTCAAGCTGACTTCACTCACACAGCTCCATTGATGAGACAGCCGAGGAAACAGCTACAACTTGCTACTCACTTGTCATCATTACGTCTGCCAAATATATGCAATTGCATACTGTATTTGAAAACAGCCTAAGAAACCTTTCATATTAACAAAGGAATGTGTCATCCACTATTCCACTGATATTTAAACAGCCAGATTTTTGACTTTCTTGCACACAATATTCCTGTTTGAGCGCATACTTTTTCATCTGTTTTTTTCTTTTTATATGTATTTGCGCGTATCTTCGTGCATATGCGTTCGAGCAATTTCGCGCACATGCGTGCATTTACGTGCAAATGCGCAGAAGCTTATTCTCACGTTCTTGTTCTGTACATTATGTAAATGGCAATTTACGCACATTTGTGCGCAATTGCACATATTTGCGTGCATTTGCATGCATGAAGCGTAAAATACTGACCAAAAAATGCAGATTTTTCTATTTTGTTTTTACTGTAGAATGCATGGATGTAGAATGCATGGCGCTTGTTTACGTGCCTGTGTGCATAGGCACATTACAATTAATAGGCTGTATTTTAGCTCAGTAAAAAAAAAAAAAAAAAAAAAAAAGGCTATACTGAGTTTTTTTAGGCTCGGTTCACACTGGGGCAGCACGACTCTGTACTACTTCAAGGGTGACTTGCGCATTCCCATGCACCACGACTTCAGGGCGACTTGCATGGACTTCACATAATGGAAGTCTTTGCAAGTGTTGCTCCGAGGTCGCCCCGAAGTAGTACAGGACCCTTTTTCTAAGTCGGAGCGACTTGTGTCGCTCCTATTAGAACGGGTCCTGTAGCAGTCAATGGACCGCAAAGGGAGCGCGACTTGTCAGGCTGACAAGTCGCGCTAGTGTGAATCGAGTAGCTGCAGTGTACAAGAGGCCTAACAGTATTTTTATTTTCTTTTTACACAACCAAGTCATAAAGACTTTAAACAAATACAAAGGCGACAGTACAGAAGAACATTTTACATTGTAAAAATCTATTCCAATAGTACGCCATCTTTCTGGATTCTAAAAATATCAGGTCTGGATTTAGGATTTCCAAACAGAGTTGGCCAAATTAGCATATATATCTGAGGGTGTATAGCGATGAGGAGGGGAGAGGAGAGAGGAAAGGTGGATCCAGACCTTCCACCCACTTCCCCCAGCCTAAAAGACAGCAAAGGAGAGGCAGTGCAGTACTCACTCTGCAGTCTCCTCTTGTCAGAAAGCTACCAAGATTACGCTCCATAACAAATTTTGATGCTATAGCACCTCTCTCCTGAGCCCAGAGACAGGGCCCCCCAACCAACCTATTCTAAGGTGTTGTTCAACAGAACTCACACTTGGCTTCCCAAATGGCCACGGCCTTGCTACCCTTTAAAACTGAGGGTGTCTGTAGGCACTAAAATCAAAAAACAGGGGGAGCACCGGCCTAGCGCATTATCCTCAATAATAGGTTTTAATAAATGTAAGTGCATATACTCACAAGCAAATGTTTAAAAAAAGGCACATCAAATCCGGACATCTGGAGCAATCTGTGTCACGTTAACCGGTACAATGTCCTCAATAGATGATGGCGAACGTGTTTCGAGGCTTAGCCCCTTCTTCAGAGCCACATCAGGCCATGTCTGAAAAACGAGCCAAGCCTCAAACGAGTTACCATCATCTATGGAGGATAGATGACTATGGAGGAGGACAGAGACGGCGATTCATGGGAACCTGCCGCCCCTATAACTGCGGAAGCTGGTTGGCAAGTGGTTAGGGTGAAAATGAAGACCCTTCTACTGATTATATTGTAATATCTGAATGCAGATACAAAACTGCTAGCTGTATTTAAAGAACTTCAGTAATTTTTGGAAATAAATAAAGTCAGCTACCTATACTGTAGCCAAAAACAGCAGAAAGAGGACGCCTTGGTCAGTGAGTGTGACAGAAAAGTAACACTTTATTTAGATACACTTACATAAATAAAAGTATCCTGCAAGCTGCACACAGGGTGGATGTGGATCACCAATCAAGCAGCCAGTCGTCACGAGGGATGAGAAGACCACTGTGGGGATAAGCTCAGACCTGCCTTATGGAGGTGTATATAACTGGCGGTGTCTTCAGCTTTCACAGAGCTAGCAAGAGACCAAATCAGGTCACAAGGCGGGCTGCAATGAGTTTGGGGGGCCACCTGCTTCTTCAGGCAGAAAAAGTTGAAGTCGCAATTGCCGGGCAACAGGATAAATTGGCAAACCTTGCCTTCACAAATTGCGTGAAGATGGTCACCAGAAATGTGGGAGGAGTTTCCTTTTGGGTGACAAACACACATAGGGAAGTTAATTTAAACTGATTGTAAACAATCACATTCAGTTTAAAATAGATATGAAAGGCAAAACATTGGTGCATAAATATATAAAAAAAATTATAAATAACTTTTTTCCTCTTTTTTATAAGTGAGCAAGTGACAAGTCTGATCATTGGAGGAGAGTACACTGTGCTCCCAGCATAGCTAGAGAACTGACCACGTTGTGTTCTCTTGCTTAGTGTGGTCAGTTTTTAATAGGAAAGCAGAGGAACTGGCAGGAACACGAGGGATTTGACACAAAGGAAGCACTTTTTCATACAAATACATGGCACAGCAGGCACATATCAGGAATATAAAATGTTGGGGTAACAAACACTAAGTGAATGGGCTACAATTTGCGACACACAGAATTGCACGGGGCCTTACACCTATGCTGTATGCTTCTAGGGTAGTGAATTCACTTACTAAACATCATTAGCTGCGCTGCCCAAAAAACAGAACATTGGCCGAGAGTCCAAAGTGGAAAGATCTTCAGTTGGTTTTTTGCTTCATGAATTCCTTTGAGAATTATAGAAGTAACTATAAACTAAAACAGGTAACAAAAATCCATTTTAGAAGCCATAGCAACCCTAACCCCAACACCAATGTCTATTATTAATGCTGGTAAACTCATTTATTTTGGGTTATAAAAGTCACTTCTATATAAAAAATGAGTTTTTTTGGCTACTACGTTCCACGACAAGCACCTTCCAGTAGATCAAACTTACTCACCCATTTATTGGTGAGAAGACAGGATGGAGATGAATTACAGACACCAGTCTAGGTTGCACAGCAGAGAGCAGAGGGTAAGAGGCAGTTACTCTTTGTTGAGGAAAGAACTGCTGCATTGTTTGTCTAGCTAATGCATTCCAGAGCATAACCAAAAGTCACTCAGCCCTGCTATAAAGTGCCGCTAACACCATTACTGTAATAATGAAATTAGCATCATGGCTGGAAGGAGCAACCTCCAACTGAGAGGCCCCAGGCCAATATTAAGCAGCATTTCTTTTTATTTTTAAGAACACCACCCTCATGATTTTATCAAGAAACATCAATATCTAAATAATACAGTACATTATACTAATGTCACAAATATCCCTGGTAACATAAGAAATTAGACATTTTGCTACAGAAGTAATTAAATATGGGTTAAATATACTCCCAGCTGATAATACCCTACATAATACCCTTGGTCTAATTAAGAAGGAGATTTCTTTTAGGCCTCATTCAAACAACAAAAAACAGCATTTTTTTCTTATGAATCTGAATGCAGCTGCATTCTTTTCAATGAAGACATTTACACAGGTATGTAAACATGTAACACCTTCAGGTCCGTAACCCAAAATTTCAAAGATCTGCATCGGAGGCAAGCATATACACGTAACACCATGGGGGAAAAAAAAAAACCAGACGAAGAGTTAAAACAGTTACAACCAGCAACTGTACCTATAGTTAGCAAGAGAAAAGCAGCAAAATTTCAGTCAAGCACCTGATACCATCTCATACATCGTGTCTGCGCACATGTTCTCCACTACAGAATCATTAACTTGTATAACAGTGTAAATTTGCTGTCCACTCAAAATAACTCCACACACAGCCATTAATGTCTAAACCGCTGGCAACAAGTGAGTACACCCCTAAGTGACAATGTCCAAATTGGGCCCAAATAGCCATTTCCCTCCCGAGTGTCTTGTGACTCATTAGGGTTACAAGGTCTCAGGTGTGAATGGGGATCAGGTGTGTTAAATTTGGTGTTATCGCTCTCACTCTCTTATACTGGTCACTGGAAGTTCAACATGGCACCTCATGGCAAAAAACTCTCTGAAGATCTGAAAAAAAGAATTGTTGCTTTACTTAAAGATGGTCTAGGCTATAAGAAGAGTGCCAAGACCCTGAAACTGAGCTGCAGAACGGTGGCCAAGACCATACAGCGGTTTAACAGGACAGGTTCCACTCAGAACAGGCCTCGCCATGGTCCACCAAAGAAGTTGAGTGCACATGCTCAGCATCACATTCAGAGGCTGTCTTTGGGAAATAGACGTATTAGTGCTGCCAGCATTGCTGCAGAGGTTGAAGGGGTGGGAGTGGGCGGGGGGGGGGGGGGGGGGGGGTCAGCCTGTCAGTGCTCAGACCATACACCGCACACTGCATCAAATTGGTCTGCATTCTGTCATCCCAGAAGGAAGCTTCTTCTAAAGATGATGCACAAGAAAGCCTGCAAATAGTTTGCAAAAGACAAGAAGACTAAGGACCTGGATTACTGAAACCATGTCCTGTGGTCTGATGAGACCAGGATAAACGTGTTTGGTTTAGATGGTGTCAAGCGTGTGTGGCTGCAACCAGGTGAGGAGTACAAAGACAAGTGTGTCTTGCCTACAGTCAAGCATGGTGGTGGGCGTGTCATGGTCTGGGGCGGCATGAGTGCTGCTGGCACTGGGGAGCTACAGTTCATTGAGGGAACCATGAATGCCAAAATGTACTGTGACATACTGAAACAGAGCATGATCTCCCTCCCTTCGGAGACTGGGCCACAGGGCAGTATTCCAACATGATAACGACCCCAAACTCACCTCCAAGACGACCACTGCCTTGCTAAAGAAGCTGAGGGTAAAGGTGATGGCCTGGCCAAACATGTCTCCAGATCTAAACCCTATTGAGCATCATCAAATGGACGGCGGAGGAGCGCAAGGTCTCTAACATCCACCAGCTCCGTGATGTCGTAATATAGGAGTGGAAGAGGACTCCAGTGGCAACCTTTGAAGCTCTGGTGCACTTAGGAGTGTACTCACTTTTGTTGCCAGCGGTTTAGACATTATTGGCTGTGTGTTGGGAGATATTTTGAGGGGACAGCAAATTTACACTGTTATATAAGCTGTACACTCACTACTTTACATTGTCGCAAAGTTTTATTTCTTCAGTGTTGTCACATGAAAAGATATAATAAAATATTTACAAAACTGAGTGGTGTACTCATTTTTTGTAAAATACTGTACATATTAGTGATAGACCGATATCGTTTTTTAAATGCCAATAGCGATAGTTTGGTCATCGACCAATATTTTCAGACATGTAAAAAAAAAATGTTTTTTATTTTTTCTTTTCTAAAGGTGCTCCTTGTGGAGGGATCTGGGGGTCTAAAAGACCCCAAACCCTCCTCGGCACTGAAAAGCATTCAAAACGCCAAGTTTGGCTGTTTTTTAAAATCACTTCCGGGTTTTTACATGGAGACACGGGTCTTCTCTTCTGCGGCGGCGGAGGTAGGATGCCCGGGTCTCCCAGTGGGACAGGAAACCCGGGCGAGCCAAGGAAGGTGGCGGGACGGGGGGGGGGCGTCCCCTCCCGCTCCTTGTAATGACAGCAGAGCGGCTTCTCAGCCACATCGGTTGTCATTACAAGTCAGCCGACAGTTGGCTATGGACACCGGTAGCGGGGTGATGCCTCTAGCTGCAGGCATCACCCCGGTACATGCACTTTCCCTAAATATCGGCAATATCAGTAACCTCAGGGGCCAATTCCGATATATCGGGGAAAGTGCATATCGGCCCCTGATATATCGGTGTTGCCGATAATCGGTCGATCCCAAGTACATATATATAAAAATATATACACACAGCATACATAGGGTGGGCCAAAAGTAGGTATAGGTTACAGATCAGATTAGGTTTATTGTCTTCAGTGCAACATCCCTAGAATTTGTCCCCGACACTATGCCCATGTCTCATCACACTGTTGGATCCTATCCTCAACACTAACACACAAATTCCTCATCAAGGTCTATAAATATTTGTGGGATGCCATTCATTTGTTCACTGTGTGGGGTTTCCTTCTGAAAATCTACTACACCCCCCCCCCCCCCCCCAAAAAAAAGAAAAAAAAAGTCCTTAGCTATCAGGTCAGATGAATGCGGTGGGCAGTCGATACCGCCCCGTCAACCAATCCAATATCGTGTGAAGGTGTTAACCACTTAAGCCCCGGAAGATTTTACCCCCTTCCTGACCAGGGGGTATTTTGCGATTCGGCACTGCGTGACTTTAACGGACAATTGCGCGGTCGTGCGACGCTGTACCTAAACGAATTTGACGTCCTTTTTTTCCCACAAACAGAGCTTTCTTTTGGTGGTATTTGATCACCTGTGCGATTTTTTGATCACGCGCTATAAACAAAAAAAGCGCGTCAATTTTGCAAAAATAACAATATTTTTCACATTTTTTTATATGAAATTCCCCCCAAAAAAAAAAGTAAAAATCAAAATTTTTTAAAATTTTCGGCCAATTTGTTTTATGCTACATATGTTTGGTAAAAAAAATTGCAAAAAGCGTATTTTGATTGGTTTGCGCAAAAGTTATCGCGTTTACTAACAAAGGGAAAGATTTTTGTCATTTTTGTTGTTTTTTTTTTTTAACGTGTAATAGCGGCGATCTGCGATTTTTTTTTGCGGTACTGCGACATTGCGGCGGACAGATCGGACCCTTGACTGACATTTGTGACACTTTTGGGGTTACCAGTGACATTTCTACATACTAGATCCGTTTGATCAGTGTCTTTACAGCGAGGAGAATGACAGGTGGCTTGTTTACACAAGCTGCCTGACATTCTCCCTCTCCCCCGCCGATCGCCGAGTGACCGGCGGACATCGGGTCCGCTGGTCACACGCGCGGGGGGGGGGGGGGGGGGTCCGTGACCACGCGGGAGCACGCCTCCGGGGGCGCGCGCTCGCTCCCTAGACCCTCACAAGCTAGTGACGTAGCCCTACGTCACTTTGCCTGTGAGGGGCTGACTGCCGACGTAGATCGGCGTTAGGCAGTCGGCAAGTGGTTAAGGTAACTCTGTACTGACCATGCAAATTATAATGTAGACACAACGTATGCCTATGAGAGAGACCGTGTTAGGTAGTTTCAAAAGATATTTAAAATATGGGTGATCTGGTTAGTGGTAGCACGCAACAGACTTCCTGTCCAATAACCACCAACTGTCATTTGGTTGCCTCCTTCAACCTCTATGGGTGGCACACACAAGTAGTAGTCTGCACAGCCAGAAACGAATAGTATGTACTCATACATATGTTCTATATTTTCCTGGACTATACAGTACATACTAAAGTCAGACAAAACTTTTTTTTTTTTTTTTCACAAAGTATTGGATACTGTGGGAAAGCATTAACCTATTTTAAGGATTTGTAAATGCACATTCTAGAGATTGTTCCTCACTTCCCATCTCCATAATTTGTACCTGGAACATTATTTTAGTGTCATTATAATGAGAACAAATTGCTGAATTAAAATTGTACTATTAACAGTAAATGTATTGCTTTAAAATCATTACTAATTAAACTAAAATTATTATTATTTTTTTAACTTTAGCCTTTAGAAAACACAGAAGATCATTACCTCCAAAAGAAATACCATAAAGCCAGCCATACATTAATTGAATGTATAAATATAAGTTGCGCTATATAGTGAAAACATATATGATAATGTAAAAAAGTCCAGAGATAAAGTCCATATAAAGGCAAACAGCACGTCTGACGAAATTTTCTGTACAGGTACCGCTTACCAAAGGCTAATAATAAATAGGCCCAAAGATTCCAAGTGATCCACAGGAACCAGATCTCAGACGGACTCCGTATGTTGAATGGATCTCCTCAGTGTTGAGTGATCCAGAGTAATAGAAAAATATTGCAGAAACAAATAGTGTAGAGGACCTCCCCCAATAGGACTGCAGCTTACCAAAAGGAAAGTAAATAGAGCACATAGATCCCAATCGTGTCACCGAAGAGGGCTGACATACATATGCCCTTACCAGCTCCAAAATGATAAAAGGCAGAAAAAGGTCCTGATTCGCCTAAGCACTTCCGCTGCGAGCAAAACTCCAAATGCTGGTGTCTAGATATTCCAAACCAGGCACCTCCAATGGAAACAATGATACAGGCTCAGCATACAGATGGTGATGGCCTGCTGTACAGAGTGCTCCGGTCTCCGGGAAGTTAGGTCCGTCCTGGGCAGTATGGCGGAGTGACATAGACCCCGCTCAGCACCAAGCCTGCTCAATAGAGGAGGCAGGCTTGAGCAGGCTTGGTGCTGAGCGGGGTCTATGTCACTCCGCCATACTGCCCAGGACGGACCTAACTTCCCGGAGACCGGAGCACTCTGTACAGCAGGCCATCACCATCTGTATGCTGAGCCTGTATCATTGTTCCCATTGGAGGCGCCTGGTTTGGAATATCTAGACACCAGCATTTGGAGTTTTGCTCACAGCGGAAGTGCTTAGGCGAATCAGGACCTTTTTCTGCCTTTTATCATTTTGGAGCTGGTAAGGGCATATGTATGTCAGCCCTCTTCGGTGACACGATTGGGATCTATGTGCTCTATTTACTTTCCTTTTGGTAAGCTGCAGTCCTATTGGGGGAGGTCCTCTACACTATTTGTTTCTGCAATATTTTTCTATTACTCTGGATCACTCAACACTGAGGAGATCCATTCAACATACGGAGTCCGTCTGAGATCTGGTTCCTGTGGATCACTTGGAATCTTTGGGCCTATTTATTATTAGCCTTTGGTAAGCGGTACCTGTACAGAAAATTTCGTCAGACGTGCTGTTTGCCTTTATATGGACTTTATCTCTGGACTTTTTTACATTATCATATATGTTTTCACTATATAGCGCAACTTATATTTATACATTGTTTCTGAGGTGATAGTCACACTTGAAGTTGCTGCTTACAATCTCTTTGGTTTAGCGCAGTTGTTTACTTTTTTTTTTTTTTTGTATAAATTAATTGAAATTTGGCCAGTTCAGCAGGAAGCTAATTTTGATCAATGTATAGGCAGGCTCCGGGAGGCAGTGGAGGACAGAAGAGCCTGGTGCGCTATGATCAGTGTTGGGGTAGTTACTCAAAAAATGTAACTAGTTATTAGTTACTTCTGTAAATTGTAACGAGATTACTTTACTAGTTACTGCATTTGAAAAGTAACTTCACTACTTATTACTTTACTTTCCTCTTTCTTAATTGACCGTGTAGAAGAAGATACATGACACTCTTTCTGCATAGAGTTTATTGTATAAACACAGGCTTTGGGAAACATGAGAACAAAACCTGAAAAAACAGAATAAAACGTAAAGTGCAACAAAAAGTCATAAACTTCATCCCTCTCTATTCTTCGAAATAACGATTGTATCGCACGGCTTGGGTAACGCAGGAAAGCGCGTTCCTATAGCCTAGTAAAGTAGTGTAGTTAACAATATTAGTATTGTAACTAGTTACGTTACTAAGTTACCAAAAAAAGTAATGTAGTTCCTGTAATCCGTTACTTTGTAACTCGTTACCCCCAACACTGGCTATGATCCATGAGGCCACGAAGAGTTGGACACAACTAAATGACTTGACAACATGGGCAGGCTTGATTGTACCCATGTAGATCCGTCAATCGTCTTGGGCACAGCCACCCTGTAGGATTTTTCTACATGCGGTTACTGCCAGCAACTATAGCTGCTAGCAGTAACCATTGTATTCTGCCAGCCGGGAATGCTCTCTACGTCCCCCTGCTGGCAGAATACAACAGCGCAGCAGGAGGCATTCCTCCTTTAACACCTCCTAGGATGATAGGGGAATCAAGCGATTTTTTATTAAACTCATCCTCCTTTCCCACTTCAAAACTCACTTCAGTACACTACGCCATAGCACATTTATTTGTGTATTAACAAGCTCAGAGCTGAAATGTAAAAATTGCTTCAGTCCATAGGGGGTATACAAGTGTACATCAGAGAGGACACTTAGACACACCAGCTGATATTACAAAAATCATGTAGACTTTCAGCAGAGTCAAAATGCCTTCAATGAAAGACGTTAAGCTTTTCAGAGGCAATTTGTGATATTATTACTATTACTCCACAATGTTACAGACAGAAAACTGAAAATGCTACCGAGGACTGAATGGCCTTGGTTATGTGCTCAAAAACACTGCCTGAACATTGTAGGAAAAAAGCAATCATGCAGAAAAAACAAATGTGGCCCATAATTTATATGTGTATTGGTGGAAATTACCGTGTGATCTTTGTATTTTGAGCAAGCACAACTGGGCTAAGAAATGTATTGACTACTTAAGTCCCAAATCAAACGACCACTACATTAGTATGAAAACTGCACTGTATCCAGTCCCTAAATGAAGGGCTCGTGCAAAGGGACACTTTGCAACTACTATGTGTGGATGCGTAAAATCCACCATGTTTTCTGTTGCCTGGGAAGCCACACACTGCATACACCCAGCATGAATGTCCATATGCACCCATGTTCAGGTAAATGCCAATCTTCGGCATTTGGCTGCACATGCAGCGATTCTCCCAGAGCGCAAAAATGGCACAATTAGGAAGAAGTATCCATTGTGGTGTGCCGTGTCCAAAAAATGTCTGATTTTCGGTCCTTTGTGGTACACTGGCAGCCCAAAGAACATTAACATGTGACATAACACGCATTAACCAACTGCAATAGACCAGATAGATTTGTATGAATCCTAAATGTTCTGCCTGTAAAAGGATAAGTCATTGTTTTCAGTCTTGTAAACTGCCACAATGCACTAAATAAGGTCACACACTTATTTCCACCAACAGCCTTTCAGATTCCTAGGTCACCTCTTCACCTCCAGCCTGCTATCCGGATAATTAATCAGAAATATCACCACTGTCCAATATACAGAAGGTAATCCGGGAAGGAATTCAACAATATATTTACCTTCCTGATATGTCATCATGTACCATTCTACTGTGCGGTCTTGAACTAGGTTGTCTATTCTTGATCCAGAACTGAACATAATAGCTACATTTAGGTTCCAAGTAGAAAAGAAAATCTAATGCGAAGTGTTGGACATATAAATTAAGACTTCAGAACATGCATAATTCAATATCTGAAAATCCCACATGCATGGTGAATTTAAATACTATCTTCCAAAATTACAAAATGAATTCCTTCTTACCAATTTATAACTTAAAGTGACACCAAAAAGGCAAAATATATATATATATATATATATATATATATATATATATATATATATATATATATATATATATATATATATATATATATTTTTTTTTTTATAGCTTTGGATAGAGTGAATAGGGATTAAAACACCTGTCAAGTTTTTACTGCTACCTCTGCCCCCGTTAGGGAGATTCGCCCTCTCTATTTGTCCTGTTTACCATGATCACTGAAAGTGAAATTAAAGAAATCTCCCACATTTTGGGTTGTCCGAGGAAAAGTAATAGAGGAAAAGTCTTTCAATGGGGCCAATAGTTCTGTTGACGTGGGGGCCCCAAGGGACTCCCTAAAATTAGAATTTTAGGCAAAACGTTTTTTTTTCTTTTTCCCCATTGTAGATAAAGCAAGAGAGGGATATAACTCCTTGGAGATTTTGTTACGCCATACAGGTGCATCTCATAAAATTAGACTATCAAAACGTTTATTTCAGTAATCCAATTCAAAAAGTGAAACTCATATTTTATATAGATACACAGTCATATTACACACTGACATTTCAAGCATTTATTTCTTTTAAATGTCGATTATGGCTTATGGCTAGTGAAAACCCAAAATTTAGGATCTTCGAAAACTAGAATATTACATAAGCCCAATAAAAAAAAATAAAGAAGGATTTTTAATACAGAATTGAAATTGTTATTGAAAAGTATGTCCATGTATAGTATGCACTTAATACTTGGTCGGGGATCTTTTTGCATGAATTGCCGCATCAATGTGGCATGGCCATGGAGGCGATCAGCCTGTGGCACTGCTAAGGTGTTATGGAAGCCCAGGTTGCTTTGATAGCGGCCTTTGGCACATCTGCATTGTTGGGTCTGGTGTCTCATCTTCCTCTTGACAATATCCCACAGATTCTCTATGGGGTTTAGGTCAGGCGAGTTTGCTGGCCAATCAAGCACAGTGATACCATGATCATTAAACCAGGTATTGGTACTTTTGGCAGTGTGGGCAGGTGCCAAGTCCGGTTGGAAAATGAAATCAGCATCTCCGTAAAGCTGGTCAGCAGAGGGAAGCATGAAGTACTCTAGAATTTCCTGATAGAGGGCTTCTCTGACTTTGGACTTGATAAAACACAGTGGACCAAACACCAGCAGATGACACGGCTCCCCAAATCATCACTGACTAAAGTTGAGCTTTAAAAGATTTTAGAATAGACCTTGCAGTGCTCCAGTTTCTTCTGTCAAGCACATCTATCTATCCATCTAATGTATAAAATGTACATGGGACAGGAAGTTCTGTCACAATTAACAACCACCCTAGAGTTCAGCTTTAAAAGAGCTTAGCAGTTTTGAATATAATGGTTTACTAGACAGCATAGACCTGGCAGTGTTCTCGTTTCCTATGTCATGCACACATATAAAAGTTATCACTTCTGTATTTTATCATTTTATTATTGCACACCAGGTACAATCTGCAAGTATCACCAGGAAATCCAAACCATAATGGCTTCCTGCAAGTGACCGAATCTCTCCTATCTTTGTTTCCCAGTCAAAAACTAAATAAAGAAGCGTTTCTTCCTCCCACTGCTGCAGTCCCTTGTTTGTCCCCTCAGAAAAAATGCAGAGCAGTAGCACCTTTCATAATAATGCTCCTCCTAATAAAAGTGCAATCATCTGTTTAAAAAAGAAAAAATGCTAGGACCGAAGATCCCAGTGAGGAACTAGGTCCTTACTCCTGAGTAGGCAGAAAAAAAACTGAGTGCCTATAGTAGTGAGTGAGAGTATATCCCCTGGGACTGCCCCATAGGCATGGTATAGCTTTTTCTTTTTTTAAATTACTGATTGTAATCCACAAAATCTTGTATGAGCGCTAGGTATCTCCTGATTTGGTGATATTTATTTGAATTAATCACAAATAAGCCAAAATGACATGTTAAATTATTACATAAGCAAAAGTGTCCGTCTTCTAGTCCATTGTAAAAACATCCACCATGTAATCACTGGTGAATCGCCACCTCTAAGTAGTGCTCTAGGTCATGCAGACAATCGTGTCGTTGACATGAGTTTTCTGTGATCCACACCCCCTTAGACACACACTGCCACTCACCAGATTTTTGGACCCAGTTTTTTGTGGGTTAGCTTGCGCTTAATCAAACTGTAGCTTTCTCCAGACCACCATTCCTCATTCGTTGAGTAGCTCAGAGACAGATTCTAAAACCCGTTTTTTTTTGGGTCAGCGTGCGCTCACTCAAGCAGTATCTCTATCCAAACATCCGCTCGTCACCCGAAAAATAGCTTAGGAGACAAAAAGCAGACATGTTCCTCATAATGCAACCAGGCTTACATTTGAAATAAATAAATAACTGGGTCCAAAAATCTGGTGTTCAGGTGGCACTGGCCGTGATGCCATCATACTATTAAGAGAAAGCACAGAGTGGACTTTTTAACTAAAGGAACCTTTACAAAAAAATTACAATCCTCTGATCCAACCAAGCAGGTGATAAAAATCAGACAAAAAAAAAATAAGTTAGGTAAGGTATCAGTTCAGTGTGGCCCAGTGACAACAAGACTGATGATCGGGTCACATTGGCCATGCTGTAGAACTAAAACCAAAAAGCATATTTTCTAGCATAGCAACAAGAAATTCTAGACAGACAAAACATATTCATTACTTGAATGTGCATGTTTTGGCCTTCAGAGAAAGCAAAATTTGTATCTGCACTTCTAAACTGTGGAGGCAAAATCACACTAGAAAGACATTTCAGCAGCCAAGCCGAAACACAGAGCCCACACACAAGTTAGGCACTAGTAATCCGGGAAGGGTTAAAAGGCTCCTATTCACTGACTGGTACATGAGGTTGGCTGCCAGACACGGTCTCCTGTTTAAACACCAGTGTTGCCCAAGAAACGTCACTGTTTCAAAACAAAGAGCAAGAGACAGCAGCAGTGATGCCAAGGGAAGATACCATGAAGAGCATGCAACAGCTGCATTGTGCATTGTAGGAAATGTGAAGCCTGAATTCTAGAAAAGGCAATCAGTAGCTGAAATTATTTTGTTTTTTATTTGAAAGAACTCCATGGGTGTAAGGGGTCCCAAACATGGCTGCATATTAACCACTTAAGCCCCATTTCTTACACTTTTTGTTTACAAGTTAAAATCATTATTTTTTCCTAGAAAACTACTTAGAACCCACAAACATTATATATATTTTTTTAGCAAAGACTCTGGAGAATAAAATGGCGGTCATTGCAATATTTTTTGTCACACGGTATTTGCGCAGCGCTCTTTAAAACGCCATTGTTTTGGGAAAAATTACGAAAAATCACATTTCACTGCGTTTAAAAAAACTAAACAGTAATGTTAGCCCATTTTTTTGTATATTGTGAAAGATTATGTCACACCGAGTAAATAGATACCCAACATGTTACGGTTTAAAATTGCGCACACCCGTGGAATGGCGACAAACTACAGTCATTAGAAATCTCAATAGGGGACGTTTTAAAATTTTTTAACGGTTACCAGTTTAGAGTTAGAGTGTAGCTCTTTTTTTTAAACTATTGCTCACGCTCTGGCGATCGCGACGATACCTCACAAGTGTGGTTTGAACAGCGATTTCATTCGCGGCTCGACTTCCGTATACGTTTTCTTTTGTGGGCGAGCTAACGGTGACGGCTGAATTTTTTTATTTTATTTTTTTTTTAACTTTATCACAGGTTTTTAAAAAAATGTTTTTTTAAAATGTAATGTAAACATCCCTTGTGACACCAATATGCAGTGACAGGTACTCTTTATGGAGGGATTGAGGGTCTAAAAGACCCTAGGCCCCTCCACTACACTTCCATGTATTCAAAAACGCAGAAAACGTTTTTTTGAATACACTCGTTTTTTTAAATCTGTCGCCTTTTGCAGCAGAGCAACCCGGACGTGACGTAATGGACGCATGCTCCGGGTTTACTTCATCAGAGACCCAATCGAAGCCGCTTCCGGCTTTGATCGGGACTCCATCCAGCTGGCGGACGCGCCGGCTGGTTGCTCGGGTCTCACGGTGGGACGGGAGACCAGGGCAAAGCCGCGGAAGGAGGCGGGAACGTCCCATCCCTCTCACCCGGGTAACGATAGAGCGGCTCCCGAGCCGCATCGGTCGTTACCGTAGGAAAGCCGACCACCGGCTCTAAACCACGGTACGGTGCCTCTAGCTGGATGCATCACCCCGGTATAACACCGCAAAATTTGCCAACGTACCCCTACGTTACTTTGCGGTAAGTGGTTAAAAGCACATTTTCGCTTTTATAGTCAAATTTAAGAAACCCCCCCCCCCCCCCACTATATATTTCTTTTGCATTTCCACAGCATACTTAAAAAAACAAACAAAAAAAATATATATATATATTCCTTACCCTTATAGTTGTTTTAGAGCAGGTTTATAAGTACAGTTCTACAGGCAGCTTGAATTGCTCACAATGCCTTGCAATGTGCAACTAGGGGACAGGTGTAAGGTCATTTTTTTTTTTTTTAAACATGCAATGTAAGACAGTGTACACATCTAGTTTACAGCTAACAATGAAGATCTGCCAGACCAGAACTGACAGAGGTAAAATTTTGTAAACATGGCTTCTCAGCCTCCCCCTTAAAGGGGTTCATAAAGGCAGAAAGTTTTTTATTTTAATGCAATAACATAAAAAGTCTTCTGTGTGCAGCAGCTCCCCTAACACTTACCTGAGATCCCTCTCTGTTCAGTGCTGTTCACGAGTGTCTCAGCCACCCAAGATTCTCCCTCCTGACACAGCAGTGGCGCCATTGGCTGCTGCGGTCAATCAAAGTCAGCTAGCCAATCAGGGAAGAGAGAAGCCAGGGCCGGGTTCGGGGCTCCATGACTGAATAGACGCATGGAGCTGTGACTCAGCTCGGGTGCCCCCACAGCAAGCGACTTGCTGTGAGTGCACTGAAAAGGAGGGAAGGTCCAGGATCACAGAAGAGGGACCCAAGAAGGGGAGGATCCGGGCTGCTCTGTACAAAACCAACTGCACAGAGCAGGTAAATGGAACAGGTTTGTTATTTTTAGAGGCGAAAAAAAAAACGAGACTTTACAATCACTTTAAGCCTCCTAGTAAAGCAATCTCCCCCACTGTGTTACTGTGTTCTGACAGGGGAACGCGACAGTAGGACCCCCCACCCCCGAAACACACCAGTTAGCGCACCTTTTTTGGTCATGCCCGGCTGCCATTAACATAGGTCAAAAGTTGGCTGGCTTCTATTCTATATTTAGCCCTTAAAGTGGAACTACACCCTCCTATCCTTAAAGCCAAGGAAGTTCATCTGTTTGATCTGCAGTTTCCATGGTACTGCACTTGTGATCAGCTATGACATCAGCTGACGTACGTACACTGCCACCTGTGACAGTTATCATTTATGGCCTGCATTGAATTTAGGTGTTTTGAGAAACCATTAAAGTGATTGTAAAGTCTCTATTTTTTTTTAAACAAACCTGTTATACCTACCTGCTCTGTGCAGTTGGTTTTGCACAGAGCAGCCTAGATCCTCTGAAACTGGTGCATCCCAGCTACTACCTTCTATGCAATGTCCGGTGAGCCTCAAACACACAGCACCCAGCCTGTGAGGTCTCTGTAAACCTCCATGTAATCCATACAAAAAGGAGAAAGACTGGTGCTAAGGATGTCGACTAAAACATAGTTTATTTTAGCATATGAACAATAGTCAAAAAAAAAGCCAACATGTTTCAGCCATCAGGCCTTAATCATGGCTAACACATAAGTGACACAAAACAGCTTAAATAATGTAGACTAAATCACATTGTTAACCCCAAGGGTCACATGAACAAAAAAAGGGGTGGTGGCAAATATCAAAACATACAACACTACTATAAGCATACAATTTGACTGAATGTATACAAAATCATGTATCACAAAGATAAAAAAAGGAACACATGTGTTTGTGTCACTTATGTGTTAGCCATGATTAAGGCCTAGGGGCCGAAATGTGTTGGATTTTTTTTTGACTGTTGTTCATATGCTAAAACAATGTCCCTAACACCAGCCTTTCTCCTTTTTTAGAATGGATTCTCCTCTTCTCGGGTCCCTCTTTGGCTCTCCTGGCCCCTCCCTCCTCTTAAGTGCCCCCACAGCCGGCAGCTTGCTATGGGGAAACCCAAGCTGAGTCACAGCTCCCTGTGTCCATTCAGACACAGAGCCGTGACCCGTCCCTGCCCCCTCTCTCTCCTGGTTGGCTGAATGATTTTGATTGACAGCAGCAAGAGCCAATTGCGCCATGCTGCTGTCTCAGCTAATGAAGAGGGGACTCCCAGGCAACTTAAGACACTCCTGAAACATTGCTGGATAAAGGTGGGCTCAGGTAGATAAGATAAAAAAACCTTTACAATCCCTTTAGGTTGGTCAGTTTAGTTCAGCTTTACCATTATATAGCATTAAGGGGCAATGCAACTGCTCCGGCATGCCTGTCAAGTTTTTGACATGCACCTGTGTCAATGCAGCTGGCTGGGGTGTCTGCATCCACTTCTATAGGCTGCCAAAAGCAAGTGAAAAGCTATTACCATTATACTTCCCAATTTTCTAAGATGGGAAAGAGGGACACAAAACACGAACCCCTGCCATGCACTTCGTATACCAACCAAGAAGAATATGCAAAAAAATTAGTGGTTTAATCCAAGAGTGCTTTTTTTTTACCACTCCGCTCTTTTACAATGGTTTATAAATTTACTAATGTAATAATCAGGTTGGGTGAAAAGTTTAGTAAAGCAGTATAGTACAACACTTTCGGCAATTACGATTTAGAAAGGTCTATACATAAGACTAAAGAGGAATAAGGGACAGTTGGGAACAATGTGAATGGAAATATGTAACTAGTATAAAGCAGGGGTTATCCCAATTTGATTGCAAAGGTAAAAATTAGCTTTAAGTTATGTGCAAATACAGCTAATTAGGAATGGCAATAATACTGACTATTGGTACAGCCCTGCATTAACTTTAGTTGCAAACTTTCTGCACGCCAGGTTATGTTCTTCTGCGATTTATATTTATAACAAAATAATAAAATAAAAACAGACTATTCACTGACACAAAGCATGTTCAGCCACTGTGATAGTAAGAACATTTTACATTTGTAAACTTTAGAAACAGGGTAAACTTTACAACAAAATGGGTCTGGCATACACTAAAAGCAAATCTGAAATGGTCTAATGAGACCAATTTTCTGCACATCCATATTTTGGAGTCAAGACACACATTGCATTTTAAAGTAGAAAACATTTTAAAGAAATATGGCTAGAGAAGAAAGGATCAGAGAATTGATTCAAGAGAAAAGGGTGGTTAGGAATCCCAAAAGGGACAAAATCTAATCAGAGTTTACTTTTAAATTCGAATTCATATATTTTTGTACATTTTAGTAAATAATGCACCTTTTTGATAAAGGTGGCATTGTTCCCTAGCATTGTTGTATCATTTGACCCTTTGTTTGCGACAATCTAAAGTTTGTATTTGCAATGTACAAGAGCAGTACAATACAGTGCACTGGAGGGAAGGGAAAAAAAAAAAAAAAGTGTTCATGGAGGAAGTAGGAGTTTACCTTTTACTATCCATTCAATGTTTATACCTTGAAGATGATTTGTGTGAGAAGAGTCACTTCAATTATCCAATCGTGTGAAAAGAAAATCCCTGTTAAATTTATTTAATCTACACATGATGATTCGATAATTTAAGTGACTACTTACACAATTTATTGTTTGAACATTCTCAAATCCTTTAGCAAATCGGAGTCTGTATCTCTACTGGAAAAAAAAAGCCTGGCTTATATTTTAAAGGGTTAGTTCACCCTTAGGCCCTTTCAGACTTGTGCGACTTGTCCTGCAATTTGGGACTGCAAAGTTGCATGACAAGTCGTACTCCATGATTTCCAATGAGTACCGTCCATATCTGTACAACTTCAAGTCGCAACGACTTCAAAGTAGTCCCTGCACTACTTTGGGACGATTTTATTGCGTTTAGGAGGTCCAAGGACAAAGGCATTGCTTCAAGTCCAGTCAAAATTGTGGCAACAAAATTGCGGCAAAACCACGTGACTTTTAGGGCGAATAAGTGTGAAAGGGGCCTTACAGAAAAGATGTAAAGGTGAACTTACCCTGGACACCTGTCCCCACCCCTCTGGTCCCTGGTGTACTTACCTCTTGCATTGCCAAGCTGTCAGCACCCCTGCAGTAGCTCCAACAGTTTGGGAATTTGAAATCTCTGCTCTTCTACCTCTTCCTCATCAGTGCTTCCAGGACAGACCAGATGGATTGTGAGCGGTCAGCATCTTCGCACTGACCAATCAGAACTTATCTGGTCCGTCCTGGAAGTGCTGATGGAGATTAAGCAGAAAATTGGAGATTTAAAATCCCTGGACCACTGGAGCGGCTACGGGGGTGCTCACAACTGTCCAGAGTTAGTTTTCTTTACATTTTTTCTGTAAAGGTGAACACTTATAAGGTTTTGTCTAAAGTAATAAATACAGGCATATTGTTGTCAAAATATATATTTTTAAAGACTGGAGTTACCTTTTAGTGGAGTACTTAGGGCTCATGCACACGGCCAATAAGGGTAGTACACCGCTCAAATAATTTCTTCAGCAAGTAGGGCCAGGTGTTTCTGATTAGCTGCAGACAGCAAGCCTACACAAATCAATGTCAGGTTGGCACTGTCCACATGTAATCGCACATGAAGAGATTTCCTGGGTTAGGGAAGAATGGGCACACTTGTAAACACAAGCAATTATTCCATGTGTAGATACTGTACGTATAACAATCTGCGCACAGCATCGGCCTGTCAATTACTTGTACAGGCTTTCTGGGCAGTGTATGGTCCTAGTCGGCTGTGTGCTCAAGCCCTCAAAGTGAAATTGTGCTCGGCCCATACACAACAAAGCAATGAGTTCATTTTCTTACAAGCCCTACCAGCAGTTCATTCATTTCCTTGGCTGCTTGCCACTTGCGGTGTCTGCTTCTCTTTAGGAGTGGTTAACCCTCACCAAAGTTAAAATTTCTATTACAGAGGATGCCCAAACACCGACTTGTAGCTTAGTGCAGACTTCTGGGGGAAAATAAGCGAGCCAATCACTCAAGCAAGAAATTACATTTCCTGAGATGTTCTGTACACCGACAGTGTACAGAACACCTCCAGGTTGCCATATTGCATTGCATTTTACAGAATATTACAATTCCAGATTGAAAAGGAAAGGTAATTTTTAATAACATTAAATGACAACATGGCTTGTGTAGAAACTGTGGGTTAAATTATTATTATTATTTTTTTCGTTAAGTAGCAGCGTAGCGAAGTGAAAAGGAAGTATATGCTGCTGGTAGGGAAACTTGATAACTTGTCGAATTATATTGCATGTGCAAAGAACGGGTTCACTTTAAGGAAAAGTTTCAAGCTACAGAAAAAGTTTTGAAAACATTCTGAAGAAAAAGAAAATAAAAAAAATCAGCTATTCGGACCTCCACTTTGTGCGAGTAGATGCTGAGACAACACATTTATTCCAAAAGCATGTGGATCACTGAGACAAATGTATAGCCAGATATAGAAGAACATAAATAAAAACTACCTCAGCACCAACGGTCTACACATGGTACGCAGCTATGTTTGTGATGTATTGTAAGACTTACTATTTGATGCTGTGCTAATCGCTCAAACCAACAGTTCAGGCTAGAAACGAATACACCAAAGTATTTCCAGATACGTATTGGTTATGTCCATCCACAATGGCCACATTGAGGTTTTTCAGGATTTTCAATCTGTTTGGGACAAAAGAATTATTCATTATAAATATGATAAAAGATAAAAAAAAAAGTTAAAAAGTATAAACAAAAGAAAATTAGCTGCCATTATGAAATAACTGTACTAGTGGATTATTGGGGATCCAGAGTTGTAAGTAATTGGCCCATAATAGCATGCGTCGCTGAAGGGTTTTATTATGCTTTCACAGTTAGAGAAAGTATCCTATACAGCCCATAGCCCTTGCAGCACCTCAGGAAGATGCCCAGATACATCACTGCCTACACCTGGAGTATAGTTTAATACCAATTATTAAGAATTTTTTAAACTGATAAAGGATATTTGCATCAGCTTAATAATCTTAGCTTTTTAGCTAAGTCCTTTTGCAACTTCAAGTACATAAGCAGTTTAA
Organism: Pelophylax lessonae; assembly: GCF_965119305.1. NCBI lineage: Eukaryota > Metazoa > Chordata > Amphibia > Anura > Ranidae > Pelophylax > Pelophylax lessonae. Next base: position 182,422,827 of record NC_138776.1, read on the forward strand.
AAGAATAAGGGGTTTATTTACTAAAGCTAGAGAGGGCAAAATTAGTCACAAGTCTGCAGAGAAACCAATCAGCTTCTAACCTCAGCTTGTTTAACTAAGCTTTAGCAATAAAATCTGAAGCCGATTGGTTTCCCTGCAGAATTGAGACTAATTTTGCCTTCTCTAGCTTAAGTAAAATAAACCCCTAAGCATCCAACACCTTCCGCGGGCATACGTTTTCAGAGTCTGACAGCGTATCTAACATTCTACATGGGTCACTCAGGTGTTGCAATTAGAAATATTGCCAAGCATCCACTGGGATAGAGCCCAATTGTTTCCCAAGTTGGTCAAGGGCTGTCAATTTACCATTTGCTGTGCATTTGCCACAGTGAACTCCACAATAGATAAAGTTATATCGTAGAATTTGCACAAGCCTACTCAGAGAAACAAAAAATCTTACAAATCACCAGGAACACTTTGACAGCTCCCCTTACTGGCTATCAAGGTGGCCATTAAATATAACCCTGTTTACACCCTATTATATCTGGTAGACAGAGGTAGGACTAGGCAGCATATAACATACCTCTCCTAACACTTAAAAGTTGCAGTCTGAGGAAGGTGGCCTGTAAAAGCACCTCTACATGGCACCCATATTTATCACTCAACAGACTGGTCACTGTAATTCAAGCTTATTTTTTCACAATCTGTATTGAGACATGGATAGGGCTCCCTTCCCGCATCTGAACCCCAGAGAAGGTACTTGGCCTGCTATGTAGTTAGCCCCTTGAGTAATACCACCATGGTAAAGGCTAACCACACTGTCTGTATTGCTAATCTTCTGCCTTTAATACTTTGAGACAATGACCCAGAACAAGTATGAAAATCGGAGGCAACTTCACTGGCTGCATCTTTCTTCTGGGTCAGTGACCCGCAACGTACTGCGGTCTGAGACAGCCAGGCTTTTTTAGAAGGGAGTTTGCAAAAGCATCTTCCATATTTCTTTAGTGACAGCCTTGACATGAAACATGTCAGTGTCATGATGGGGAATGAGGGAAAAAATCAACAGATTTAGAACAGAAGCCAGAAACAGACCTTATGCCCTCCAAATTAAAACTATAAAAATTAAAAGATGAAGTTTAAATTTTGCTCCCATTTTCACTAAGCCAAAATAATAAAAACAGCTTAAAAACAGACCTCAAAAATTTTTCTCCCTAGCTAAATCACGTTTTGTGAAATATTTTCTTTAAGGACTCCTTCACACAGCTCCGCTAAAAAAAAAAAAAAAAAAAAAAAAACACGCTGTAATAATGCATATGCCTTTTTGGTGCGTTTTCTGGTGGCCTCACTCCAATCTTGCACCAGTTAAGCATGAACATGTGACTCAAAAAGCATACCAAAAATGACCTAAAAACGCAGCAGGCAGGACTTTTAAAAACTCACTACACCACATTGGTGTGGAGAGTTCCATAGGATTTGTGAATTGTGTAATTGTGATTGGCCTCAGGCGATACACAGAGATGAAACAAATCCTTGTATATAAATTATACCGGTTTATCTGCAATCTGTTCAAGAGTGCAGAATTATTACAGCTTGTCCGAGCGCTTAGAAAAAAGGGGCAGAGAACTGAAATTTCACTCTGCAGAGCTCAGTGATGAGAGCTCTGAGAACTAATTGGAGGGAAGAGACACACCCCCCTTCACACAAGAACAGAGCCGAGGCTGTCAAACTGGAGGTCCCTCCCAATCACCTTTTTTTCTGTTGGCGTCAGAAAAACCGGTCAGAAATTACTCATGATAATAGCGAAAGGAATGAGGCAGAAATTACACTTTGTGCTCATGAGACAAGTACACACTATATAGGAGGGATATTCTTTTGGTTATACTTAATGCAGTTTACAACTACTTAAAAAGGTGGATTTTTTCATGCATTTTTGTCAACTTTTTAACACCAAAAGCACATCAAAAACTGATCAGTGTGAAAGGGCCCAAAAAAAGAGAGAACAACATTTTTAGCTTACACTTGTTTCTCTGTGAGCACTTTGCATGACTAAACGCTTCCTGGACTACAAAATACATTTCCTATGCTGTCACCAATACAAGATCTAAAAAGAACATCAAAAGCAAAGTTTTTTTTTTTCTTTTATAGTTTTGGGAATGTTTAAAAAAAAAAAAAAAAAAAAAGATATAGAATATAAATATATATATATATATATATATATATATATATATATATATATATATATATATATATATATATATATATATATATATATATATATATATTTTTTTTTTATTTTTTTTTTTTTTATTTATTTTTTTTTTTTTATTTTTTTTGCTGCCTGTGTCCTGCTTGGGGAAAATTGCTCCTCAATCGCTGTCCTAGCAACTCAATTGCTGTCCTAGCAACACAAGAGGAAGTGAGAAGAAATCATTCCAGAGTGAGAGGATTTCCCCTTTAGGGCATTGGTCACTGGAGCAGAGGTCCCTATTAAAAGATTTCTCCTCATCTCTTTTTTTTTTGTGGCAGCCATAAAATGCGAGATTTCCAATCACTTGACAAGTCACTGGGTTTATAGGATTCTGACCAGCACACAAAGAACCGTAAGTGCACCTTTACTAAAGTACAAAATACAGGTAAAGAAAGTGCAGGAAATGTTCCCAAGAGAGAAAATGGTTAAATCTCCCCATCATGCGCAAACACACAGGCTCAGACAAATAATACAATGTTCTCAATGTGTTCCTTTTTTAAAAATCCCTATAATTCCCTATATTATTTAAGTTCCTTTTAGGGGGAAAAAAAAACACAACACTAAAAATCTAATTTATGAGCCCTTATTGCAACAAAAACAGCAATATTTCACATTTTTAGTTTGCCACCTAAACACAGATTTAAAACAATAATGTATTACACAGCAAGAGTAGCAGGGACTACACTAAATATACTCAATCTCAAATAGAGAAATGCTGAAGTATGCAGTGCGTCTATTTATGGAGTCCTTTCAAGGATGAGCACGTCTATTTTGCAGCAGACCAAACGCATATTGTTTGCTGCAGCTCTACCTTAAAAAGGCATTTGCTTAACAGTTCATAAATAAGCACTTATTAAAAGAAAGCAAGTGCTGAGTTAATCGGGCCAGATAAGCCTTTGTAGCATATTGTAATAGAAATAATTATGCTCCTGGGATAGGGCAGGAAGTGTGTATAAATACTAGAATGGGCCACCAGGGGCATAATAAAGCAGCCAGCTCCTCTGCACACTGCCGGAGAAGGCTGGAATAAAACACGGATGGGGAGAAGCTGTCATGGACTAACCACGGCATTCTCTGCACAGATATCTCATGCTAACAAGGATTAAGGCACTCCCAGAATGCCAACAAGCAACACATACAGTGTAATCACATGTCCAAATCTCCCATTGGCTGCTCCTATTTAAAGACTATTATTTCAAGAAAGAGCTGGCAAGTTATGCAGGTTTCCTTCTTAGGAACAAATTCTATAAACTACGGAGCCAACTGCCAAGTCATTCTTAGCCAAAATCCTTAAAGCTTTTAGCGTGAAACAGCCACTTCTGGAGGAATCTATGTGTTCTCCCAAGTACTGCACTGCCACTTAAGTGTTCCTAAACCCAGGAGCCTGCATTCCCTATCTGTTGTCCCACAGTACACAGAACATGGAAATGCAAATATTTTAGTAAATATAAACTGCTAAATACCTTTTCTCATCAGCAGTATATAGCTGTCTTGTGACTTCTATCAGTGTCCAGCCGAACACTGGTTAAAGCTTGTAGGAGGAGTTTTCATTTTACTCTGACTGTCCTATGAGGCTGAAGGACCCCTGACCCTTTGTCTGGACAGTGCTGATTGGCCCTGTGCCATACATATTATGCTTTCTCCTATACTTAACAGCACGAATGGAAGAATCTCCCCTGCTGGCTATTGTATTCTGACAGACGCTGCACTTGTAGCTCTCAGGATATCTGAACAGTGACCACATCTGATTAGTTGCAGTCACTGTTCAGCCGGAAGTTTTCCATCCAATCCTTAGTCATTTAGATTGACGTATGTCAAGACAGGCTGTGCCGACAGGGCCGCGCATGGCTCCATATTCTGCCAATTCAGCAGGAATCTGACAAAATCTAAGCCATGTACAAGCCAAGCCACCACCAGTTACTTGCTGCTGTTACCTGTTTTTTGTTAATACAGGTATTCAAATTCCATACACACACAGGTTGCTGCACAACCATGTCAACGTATTTATGGCAGGCTTTACCTTTGTCATTTAACATCCAAATTCTATATATTTGTGACAAGCAGATCCATATATCTGGCTGCACAGATCACCACCACAAAGTTACTATAAAAAGTGTAAACCAAACAACATCTCAGGTGGTTCAAAAAGATCAGATAAACTAACTTTTTTCAGTTTTTATTTTTCAACACACATTTATTCTAGTAGCTTCCCAGCATACAGATTAACCTCACTTGTAACACATTGAGATTATTTTCTTGTCTTTATTAACAGAACCTGGAGGTACTCAATGCATTTATATCTTTTAGGTTTTTGGTATATATATTTTTTTTTACCACAGCCATAATGTCTCTTGTGCCACCTCACTGGTTTTCCCATTGGGTGTCTTGTTCTCTCGTCCAACACTCCCATGTCAGACACAGGGCAAAGGTCAATATTTGGAGATGCTGCGTTTTATCAAATTCCAAGCTGGTTTGTAAGTCCCTCTTTTAGAACATCAATATGTAGGTTGGTGGTACCCCCTGCCTTTTTAGGGAGTGCTTTAATCTAAAATGATGCCTCATTTAAAGTCCCATGGGCGAATATTGGTGGTGCGTTTAACTTTAAAAATAGCCAAACCATCAAACAGTTACAGTAGTGGATTTACTTTTTAACGTGAGAAGAAAGAGAAGACCAAAGAAAATGTACCAAAAAGAAAGGCGCGTTTTGAAAAACTGGTCAAACCTAGGCACACATTCCATGTGATTTCAGTCAGTTAGCCTAAAATAGTAATTCAATGAGTGGTAAAGGCACTCTTAGGTGATAACAGTGTGACAGGTATCTATGGAGGATTAAAAGTAAAACCAAAAAGCAAAACCTTTTTTCCAGTTTTGGATAAAGTGAAGAGGCATTAAAACACCCATTTGGTTTTTATTGCTGTCTACGCCCCATTAAGAAGATTCCCCTTCTCCATTTGTCCCCTTTGCCATCATCATTGAAAGTGAAAAGTAAAAGAAAAACCCAAATTTTGGGGTGTACCCAGAAAAGAGGGGGAAATCTTTCAAGGGGGACTCTAGTTCTGGTGACCTTGGGGGCCTCAAGTGATTCCCTTGCTGTGCAGGGATTTTCTCCCACCCCGTTTCGGCTATGGGACAGGAAGTGAACATAAATTTCCCCAAAGGGACACAGAGGGGGGGGGGAAAAAAAAAAAAAAAACTGAGTCCCTTACTCCATGCAAATAGAAAAAAAATGTTTTTCTTATCGTTCTACTTTAATTATGAAGTAGAAGATTTGCCTTTTTAAAGTGAACAAAAAATGTGAATAAATGAACACTGCAATTATCCACTCGTCGACCTCCTCACCTAACATAGGTATATTTTAAATGATCGAGACAGAATATAAACCAAAAATCCAGAAAAAAACATGATACGAATGTTAGAAATTGAGTTGCCGTTCAGTGAGTAAAATAAGTATTTGATCCCCTACCAACCAACAATAATTCTGGCTCCCACAGACTTGCTATAGTATGTGCTCATGAGGTACACAGATTAGTCCTGTCAATTTAAGAAGGTGCTCCTAAGGGCCACTGATTAAGTGTATAAAAAGACACCTGTCCACAGAATCTCTCTTTCTTCCATTCAAACCTCACCATCATGGGCAAGACCAAAGCACATCAGGGACAAGGTTGTAGACCTGCACAAGGCTGGAATGAGCTAATAGACCATCAGCAAGAAGCTTGGTGAGTGGGAGACAACTGTTGGAATGAGAATTCACAAACAGAAGAAATACAAAATAACCATTAATTGCTTTTGGTCTGGAGCTCCATGCAAGTTTTTGCCTTATGGAGTAAGGATGAAAATTAAAAAAGTGAGGGATCAGCCCAGAACTACGCAGAAGGAGCTTGTGAATTACCTCAAGGCAGTTGGGACAACAGTCACCAAACAAACCGTTGTTAACACAATAAGCCGCCATAGATTGAAATTCTGCAGCGCCCGCAAGGTCCCCCTCCTCATGAAGGCACATGTACAGGAACGTCTAAAGTTTGCCAAAGAAAATCTAAATGATTCAGAGAAGGATGGGGAGAAAGTGCTGTGGTCAGGCGAGACCAAAATTAAGCCCCACCAAGTACGAAGTCATGTTTTGCTTGAGGATAAAATACTTATTTTACTCACTGAACTGAAACTCAATTGATAACATTTGGATCACGTGCTATTTCTGGATTTTTGGTTGATATTCGGTTTCTATCATATAAAATACACCTACCCTACATTTCTTTGCAAGTGGGCAAACTTACAAAATCTGCAGGGGATCAAATAATTAATTTTCCCCACTGTAAACCATAGTTTAACCACTTTACGACCGCCCACATTGACACTACTGCGGCAATGTGGCACGATCCCGTCCAGCGACGTAGACCTACGTCGCTGGACTCCTCCCCCCCGTAGGTGGCGCGCTCCTGCTGTTTTCAGTCACAGCGGGAGTCGGGCCTGGGGAGGAGCGGCGGCGATCGCCGCTGCTCTTCCCCGATCGTCGGGGAAACGAGTGTGGAGATCCGCCCGCTTGTGTAAACAGAGCGGGCGGATCTCCTAAGTGACAGGCAGGGTCAGATAGCATGGTTCAGCATAGCTGAACATGCGATCTGTCCCTGTGTCACTCAGTCACCTCCCCCCACACATGTAAGTAAGCACCAGGCATACATTAACCCCTCCCTCTTCAATAAAATTAACCCCTTCCCTGCCAGTGTCATTTTTACAGTAGCAGTGCATATTTATAGCACTGATTACTGTAGTACCCCCAAAAGTGTCAAAAATGTCAGTCAAGGGTCCGATCTGTCCGCCGCAATGTCGCAGTCCCCCCAAAAAATCGCAGATCGCCGCCATTACTCGTTTAAAAAAAAACACCAAAAATGACAGAAATCTTTCCCTTAGTTAGTAAACTCAATAACTTTTGCGCAAACCAATCAAAATACGCTTATTGTGATTTTTTTTTTACCAAAACATAGGTAGCAGAAAACAAATTGGCCAAAAATTACGTAAGACAGCAAAATCCTCCGGTGGTAAAGTGGTAAAGATGCTATAACTTTAGCTCAAACCAAATATACGCTTATTGGGACTTTAGCAAAAATATGTAGCAGAATACATATTGGCCTAATTTTTAAAGAATTTAGAGGTTTTTTTTTAAAAAAAATGTATTGGATATGTTTTATAGCAAAAAGTAAAACATTTTAATTTTTTTTCCCCAAAAAAGTTTCAGTTTTTTTTCATTTATAGTGCAAAAAATAGAAAACCCAGTGTTGATCAAATAACACCAAAAGAAAGCTCTATTTGTGGGGAACACAATTATATAAATTTATATTTGTGTACAGCATTGTGTGACTGCGCAATTGTCAGTTAAATTAAACGCCGTGCCAAATAGCAAAAAACAGCCTGGTTAGGAATGGTAGTAAATCTTCTGGAGGTCAAGTGGTTTTATATATATTTATCCCAAATGTTACTGCGACATCCATTTCCAACTGAAGAATGAGAATATCCAGAGAATGGCAATTAGCAGCAAAAAGTTGTTTGTTTCGGCAAATGTGCAACAAATCTACACGGCGAACATGAGTTGATCATTCATCACATATATTGTAAGTATGTGTGTCTCTTTACACGTGAAACCTCTCCGGATTTAAAGATTTAGGGATTTGTAAAACTTTCCACCTCTGTTAAAGTTGAAGGGATCATCTACTCCAGTGGTTCTCAATTCCGGTCCTCGGGACCCACTAACAGGCCAGATTTTAAGTATTACCTTGGGGGATGCAGACTAGAATATTGCAATCACTGAGCAGCAAATGAGATCACCTGTGATGTAATTTAGTAATCTTGCAAACCTGGCCTGTTGGTGGGTCCCGAGGACCGGAATTGAGAACCACTGATCTACTCCATGGGTGTCCAACCTTTTGGCTTCTCTGGGCCACATTGAGTGTAGAAAAAATTTTCTCGGGCCACATATAAAATATATGCTATAGTTAAGGTATATAAGTAATAAAACGCCGCCGCGCCCTTTCCACGCTGCGCCCCCCCAGCACTATTTTAAACACAACTAGAGGATGATCCCTTCCAAGGCAGCCTCTGCCTACAGTTAGTTGGAAGCCGCTGTGGCCGTGCCCCCCGACCTGACTTCCTTTCTCCCCAGCAAAAAAAAAAAATAGTCAGGGGGCAGTGGGCCGCATTGCCTGCGGTTCTGGGCCGCAGGTTGGACATGCCTGATCTACTCTATTGTGGGCTCCAGCTTTTACCCCTACCATGTATTTACAAATAAAAGGTAGAACCCCACAACCTACTGCATTTCTCTGTTACGTTGATACAAGTTCATTGCATGCACATACGTTTTAGAATTGGTTTTATTTGTGCCTGTTCTTTGGATTATGAAGAGTATACCATTTAGATGGATTTTCTGGAAGTTGCTATTTTCTCACCAATTGCCCAGTGAGTATTCTGGGAGCAATATGTGGCGTATAAATAGCTTCTGCATAAAGTTTCTACAAATCTATATATGAAATATGATCAGCAAAGAAATACAGCACAGCTACTATGTAAACAATTGAAAACCATAGCAGATATTATGTTCAGGTACATATTATCAAAACGCTTCACAATGTGTCATCAATGAAAACACAAATGGCTTCCCGTTTACATTAGCAGCTGAACTCAGCTGGCACTCGGAAAGGTTGTTGATCCAGTCTACTCAAAAGCATGTAAGAAATTCAGAATCACATTGAATACTTTCCAAAAGAGGCAACAAGACCTAAAAGGCCAGGACCAAAAATGAACAATACATACAGAAATATTCTACAATTTATACACAAGCAGTCCAGAGTATGAAGACAGATGATGGGATCACAGGTGCACAGTCTGTTCCAATAACTGACATTTTTATTTATTGTGTATCAAACATTCCCCCTCCTTTGCTCAGCCAATGCAGCATGTACTTACTGTTTTTTTGTGTATTATTTACAAAAGATCTAAAACCACTGTCATCAGATTGTTGATATACACAGATTAATATTTGTTCCATAGGCCTTGGCCAGAAAGTTGTGAATAAGTCTGATCTCTAGTTTATTTTTCAGCACAAATCAGTGACATGGCTTCCCCTGCAGGCCATCATCAGGTGACATGTTTGACAAAGAATAACTGTTAACATAGACAAAGGAGAAGGTCAGAACCTAGCCGGCTTTACTGGTACCAGAGGAGGCCAATAAAACAAAATTGCATTTCTACTTTGTTTTATCGGCCTTCTCTGGTACCAGTAGAGTCCGCTAGGTTCTGACCCTCTCCTTTGTCTATGTTAATTTATGGATGAGGTACCCATATGTAGCCTTTTCTAACTTTACAAAAGCATATCTGTTGTAAATCGACATCTGAAGGCATTATTGACATGCAGAACAGGATAGCTATAGCCGGACATATGGAGGGTTGGTAACAAGAAAATACTGTAGGTTTCTAAAGTTCTTGCTTTGACACATCCGGGATTTTCCATCATGCTGGAAAAACTCTGCTTACCATAAATATTCTACTGAACTAATAAATGTGCAGTGCTAGATAAGAGTGATACAACTATAATGGCAAGGTATATATGCAATGAACCTAAATATTAGGGAGATGCAAGTATACTGTATAAAGTTGAACAGAAACTCCATATGATAAGAGAGTTTATTCAAAAATTGACAGTTGTACTATCCGCTCACCAGAAGCCAAAGGAATTAAGGCGTAATCTGACAGCCATCAAACATCACCCAGGTGCGTAGGGATATTTTCACGTGTGAGCCTTCATCAGATGAAGGATTAGTACAAGCATCAATCAGTCACTGTGCAGTCCTCTTCAGTAAATGCCATAGAGCATGGGCAGTTGATTCCAAAACATCTCACGAAATGTAAAAAATTTTACCAGCAATGGAAGCTGCTGCTCCAAACACATGAATGTGGCGGCGTGACGTCAGCACGTAGGCCCCTCCCAGCGAGTTTTGTGCCAAGCACATTATCTGAATGCCTCAAGGTCAGATTAGGTTTTCATTCCTTTGACTTCTGGTGAGCTGATAGTACAACTGTCAATTATTGAATGAACTCTCCCATCATATGGACTTTCTGTTCAACTTTATATAAATGTATCTTAGTAATATTGGGTTCATTGCATATATACCTATATATTATAGTTGTATGACTCTTATGTAGAGCTGCACATTGATTGGATTTTATTGTTTACAAGGGTTTGTAGAGTCATCTTGTGCACGCTGCTTTAGTGATTGGTGCGCTCACTTTCCATATTGTTTGAATATGCCAACTGTAGTTTAGTAGAATCTTCAATCAATTTAGGGACAGCTGCCAGTCTATGATAATTCAAAGGATTATACCGTTGATGGCTGACACTTTGTGGGGAAAAAGAAAAAACCGAACTGAACCCACTTTATTAGCCAATGGAATTTTCTATAATTAAATAATGAGCAGGGAAGGATGGCAGGAGGTGGTTGACGGTTAAAGACTCCTGAGGGACATGGCATGGCCCCAGATGACAAAGCAATTCCATTGCAGAAATCAGGGTATTGAAGTGTATGTAAACCCTTTCAATTACCTTTTGGTCTGCTAAATAACCCCCACTGAAAGTATTTGTATACCTGTTGTATCCAGTGCTGTCCTGCGAACTCAGCATTCTTATCTAAAACAATGTTTTTAGAAGGTATATTATAACTACAGAACAGACTTGCCCAGGTTCTGGTGAAGAGGAGGTAAAAACGTTTTGTAGTCCAAATATACTTCCTTTCCTGGGGTGGCAATGCTGCTTTTTTTTATAGACCGCTGACAACTTAGTGTCATTAAACCCAAATCATAAAAAAACTGTCAAAACATTCAAGGATACATTGTGTGCATACTCCTTTATTACAGCAAATATTTTCTGTAAACTGCAAAAATACTGGTTCATTCGGCTATTCACTGTGCCTCCCTTCTCATCTGTGTTCCCTCTGCAGCCTGAGATTGTGTAGACCAGCTGTTGACATCTACTGATCATGCTCCAGTTTCAGTTCCCTTCTAAGCTTTGCATTTGCTTCTTTTTCTTATCTGTGCAGCCCATATGACTATAGAGTCACACATGAATGCTTATACACAGGGGGAAAAATGACAGCCCCCTCCCTCCTCTATGTCCTTCTATTGCTAAACACTATGGGGCACGGTGTAAGATGTTGATTCATGGAGGCTTCATCTCCCTATTAGTCCCAGCACATACACACAGACTGGAGGGATGTGAAACAGCCTCTAACTGACAGAGCCTCCTCCAGATACTTGCAGTGTAAAAATCGTTGTCAGTCAAATTAAATTCCACCTACACCATGACATTGCAAAATAAACTAAACATTTACTTTGAAATATAGGTTGTATGAAGCTTTAAAACACTTTGTTGCTATTATTTATTTTCCTTTCCTATTCTGACAAAAAAAATGTTTTTGTTTTTTAGGTCATGTGACTAGCACCGTACCAACCAGCACTGTGAAGACACAGATTCATAGATCAGAGTACTAAAAACTCCTCCATCAGAAATTTCTCTGAGGACAGTAAAGACCTGGGAAATGTCATGTGACTTCTGAACAGCAATGATTAAAGGGCTATTAAACCCGGGACCGTGCATTCACTATATCTGCTCTCCCACAGAACATGGAAATGCAATTATTTTAGTAAATCTAATCTGCTAAATACCTTTTCTCATTAGCAGTATATAGTAGTCTTGTGACTTCTATTATTGCCTGGTTAAAGCTTGTAGAAGGAGTTTTCATTCTACTCTGACGGCCCCATGAGGCAGAAAGACCCCTGACCCTCTGTCTGGATGGTGCGGATTGGACTTGTGCTGATCACATGCACCCAAGAAAGAAAAAAAAAAAAAAAACTCTCCAGCAACACAGCAAACTGAGCATGTGCAGAGTGTCCCCCAAAGCTCTGTTCTAGAAGGCGATGGACTGGGGACAGTTGAAGGGGAGATTCAAAGAAAAGTTTAAACAGCCTTTTTACACAATGTGAAGGATTAACCCCTTAGGATTCCACAGTGAGCAGAACAAGCATGCTTTACTGCATATACAGACTGATTTTACTGTTGTGGATTTAGTAACACTTTAACCACTTGCCAACCTCAATACGTGTGCGTGTGTATATATATATATATATATATATATATATATATATATATATCTATCTATATACATACACACACATACACACACACACACACACACACACACATCTATATACATACATACACACACGAAACAAAATAATTGTTTTTGCCCTTATTTTTTTATGAGCTGAACTCAAAGATCTAAGACTTTTTCTATGTAAACAAAAGGTCTATTTCTCTCAAATATTGTTCACTAATCTGTCTAGATCTGTGTTAGTGAGCACTTCTCCTTTGCCGAGATAATCCATCCACCTCACAGGTGTGACATATCAGGATACTGATTAAACAGCATGATTATTGCTCAGGTGTGCCTTAGGCTGGCCACAATAAAAGACCACACTAAAATGTGCAGTTTTATCACACAGCACAATGTCACAAGTTTTGAGGGAGCGTGCAGTTGGCATGCTGACTGCAGGAATGTCAACCAGAGCTGTTGCCCGTGAATTGAATGTTAATTTCTCTACCATAAGCCGTTTCCAAAAACATTTCAGATAATTTGGCAGTACAGCCAACCAGCCTCACAACCACAGACCACGTGTAACCACATCATCCCAGGACCTCCATATCAAGCATCTTCACCTCCCCTAGATCGTCTGAGACCAGCCAACGGACAGATGCTGCAACAATCAGTTTGCATAATCAAAGAATATCTGCACAAACTGTCAGAAACCGTCTCAGGAAGGCTCATCTGCATGTTGGTCGTCCCCATTGGGGTCTTGGCCTGACTGCAGTTCCTCATCGCAACCGACTTGAGTGGGCAAATGCTCACATCCAATGGCGTCTGGCACTTCGGAGAGGTGTTCTCTTCACGGATGAATCCCGGTTTTCTTAGATCTTTGAGTTCAGCTCATAAAAAAATGGGGGCAAAAACAAGTGTTTGAATTTATAATTTTGTTTAGTGTATATTGTATGTTGCAATTTGCAAGTGGTTTACCGGGATTATGGCTTTAGATATGAGCTAAAACCCTAGAATTTTTTTTTTTAGTCAGCAGGAGGCTGTATTCCTCCAGAAAGCATTCTGAGAGGCTCATGAGCTGCTGGAACGCTTTCAGAAGTGGCGAGAGGGGGAGATGTACTCCACCTCCTGAAACGATCGAACATTGCCGCCAGCTGGCCGCAGAGGCGATAAAAGACTAGATGGCCTTGGAGGATCAGCGCGACGTCATGACGTCACTTCTGGTCGAGGGTGGAAGTGAACTTTTTTTTTTTTTTTTTTTTTTAAAAAAGCAAAAGATCATTTTTTTCCCTTGATCTTTTGCTTTTAAAAATAAGGTAAAAGAAAAAAATTGGGAATTTTTTGACCCCCGATCTCTTCTCAAAGAGGACCTGTCATCCTTGTCTCTATTACAAGGGATGTTTACATTCCTTGTAATAGGAAAAAAAGTGATTAAAAAAAAATAAATAAAATAAAAACTAAAAAAGGGACAGTGTAAAAAAAAAAAACAAAAAAAACAAACAAAGCGAACGCATAAGCAAATCGCGCATGCATATGTAAACGGTGTTCGCACTACACGGGGAGGTATCAGTGGGAACCTTAGAGCCTCATTTCTAGTGATAGACCTCCTCTAGTAGGTAACCTGTAAAGGCGTTTAAAGCTTTGTCTATGGAGATTTTTAAGTACCACAGTTTGTCGCCATTCCGCAAAGAAAATTTTAAAGCATGACATGTTCAGTATCTATTTACTCAGCGTAACATCATTTTTCATATTATACAAAAATTAGGGTATATATTGAATTTTGATTGAATTAAAATGTTTTTCCTCCCCCAAAAAAAATGCATTTGAAAAAACGGCTGCGCAAATACTGTGACATAAATTGCAACGATCACCACTTTAGTCTCTGCTGAAAAAAAAAAAAAATTTATATATATATATATATATATATATATATATATATATATATATATATATATATATATACACACACACACACACACACACACACATACACATATATATATATATATATATATATATATATATATATATATATACATACATACATACATACATACATACATACACACACACACACCTCACATTTTTTTAAATATTTTAACAAACTTTCATGTGACACTTTGCTACCATGTAAAGTAGTGAGTGTAAATTTGCTTTCACCTCAAAATAACTCAACACACAGCCATTAATGTCTAAACCACTCTTGGACCCAAAGTGTCAAAATTTTGCGTGGCCACCATTATTTTCCAGCACTGCTCTTGGGTATGGAGTTCACCAGAGCTTCCCAGGTTGCCACTGGAGTCCTCTTCCACTACTCCATGATAACATCACAGAGCTGGTGGATGTTAGAGACCTTGCGCTCATTCACCTTTCGTTTGAGGATGCCCCACAGATGCTCAATAGGGTTTAGGTCTGGAGACATGCTTGGCCAGTCCATCACCATTACCCTCAGCTTCTTTAGCAAGGCAGTGGTCATCTTGGAGGTGTGTTTGGGGTCGTTATTTTGGAATACTGCCCTGCAGCCCAGTCTCTGAAGGGAGGGGATCATGCTCTGGTTCAGTATGTCACAATACATGTTGGCAATCATGGTTCCCTCAATAAAACGTTTATTCCCCAGTGCTGGACTAGGACACTCCCACCACCATGCTTGACTGTAGGCAAGGCACACTTGTCTTTAAACTCCTCACCTGGTTGCCACCCCACACACTTGGCCCCATCTGAACCATATATGTTTATCTTGGTCTCATCAGACCACATGACATGGCTCCAGTAATCCATGTCCTTCGTCTGCTTGTCTTCAGCAAACTGTTTGTGGGCTTTCTTGTGCATCATCTTTAGAAGAGGCTTCCTTCTGGGACGACAGCCATGCAGACTAATTTGATGCAGTGTGTGGCGTATGGTCTGAGCACTGACAGGCTGACCCCCCCCCCCCACCACTTCAACCTCTGCAGCAATGCTGGCAGCACCTATATGTCTATTTCCCAAAGACAACCTCTGGATAGGATGCTGAGCACATGCACTCAACTTCTTTGGCTGACCATGGTAATACCTGTTGTAAGAGGAACCTGTCCTGCTAAACCGCTGTATGGTCTTGGCCATCCTGCTGCAGCTCAGTTTCAGGGTCTTGGCAATCTTCTTATAGCCTGGGCCATCTTTATGTAGAGCAACCATTCTTTTTTTCAGATCCTCGGAGTTCGTTGCTATGAGGTGCCAACTTGAACTTCCACTGACCAGTATGAGAGCAATAACACCACATTTAACACACCTGTTTGGGGGTTATAAGTATTTCTAGGAAAAAATAGGCTTTAAACTTGTAAACAAAAAGTGCCAGAAAAGGCCTGGTGTTCAAGCAGTTAAAAAGGGAACTCAGGTGATTTTTTTTTTTTTTTTTTTTATATTAAATACAGCATGAGCTTTATACATAAACAAAAGTTATAATAGCAATCATTTTAGCTCTAAAAAAAAAAAAAAAAAAAAGAAGGACACCCAATACAGTTACTGCTTCCAAGAACTGGTACGCTGTAATATAATATTTTTTTTCTTGGGATTAGATGCACAAAGTTTTCTATAAAGCCAAAAGGGACTGATCACAATAGTTGCAGTAGAAATTGGATTTCCATACAATACCACAACACAATAATAATTTGTTAATTTCCATAAAATTGCTTGAACAGGGGTGATTGTTACTCAGAAGTTTGTGTTACACATTTCATTAAAATTACTTAGGGTGTGGAGGTCTTTTTCCTAGAGAGCAGTAAAATAAGTACTCCTCCCATCAATGTGGCAGTGAATACATGAACATCTTGTATCCAGTGTGATATAAGGAGACTGGGGTTCTACTGCATGCCCAATCTTTTCAGTTGAACTCCACTCCAAAAAAGATGAGAATCTTGGTGTAAATGGAACTTGCAGTGGCAGCTGTGTCTGTTCTTCAGACCATATCTACCCTGAACTGTGCAAGTGATCACAGAAATCTCCATAGAGACTTGCAGTGGCAGCTGTGTCTGTTCTTCAGACCATGGCTACCCTGAACTGTGCAAGCGATCACAGAAATCTCCATAGAGACCAATATTTTCTCCAAATGGAAAAACGTTCAGTTTCTTTTTATGTATTTGAATATATTGTAAATCTTCTTGCCAAAAAGTGTAAGGGATCTTCACACGGGCTTTCTGCCCGGCAGATTTCGTTTTGCTCAGCGATCCGCCAATCCCCACTGAGCACGCTTACTTTGCAGAGACAGACCTGTCAGATCCCTGCTCTCCCCTATGGGAGATCGGATGAAAACGGAGCACCCTATCTGGCGATGGCGGGACGCCCGCCCCCCCCCCCCCCCCCTAGCCATGTGTCCGGCCCCCTAATCTACATGCAGGGCGCAGGACGCATGAATTCAATTGGGTTTTTTTTTTTTAAGCACGTGATTAGAACCAGAAGCTCTAATAGGCTTCAAAAAAAGGTGGGCTCGGGGCGCAGAGCACTGCACCCTGAGCCCACCCAGTTGTATGACAATAGCGAATGAATATTCGCTATTGCCACACCGATTCTCCTCACGGCCAATCAGGAAGCGGGTCCTGAGACGTGTTTCCCGATTGGCCGAAAGGAGAAGGCATGCCATTGGCCAAGAAGGGGGGTGGAGACGGCTGCCGAGAAGGGACAACCAGGAAAGCGCCAACTGTCATTCCGGAGGAACAAGTTTAGTAAAATGGTGGGCAGGGGAAGAGATGTGGTGGTGCAGGCTGGAGTTATATGGGGGGGAAGGGGCAGGTACGTCTGTGCCCCCCCCCCCCCCCGACAGATGGAGCACCAGCGGCCACTGCTATCCGATCTTCCAGAAGGATGGAAAATAGGGTTACCATCCATCTGGTTTTACCAGACAGGATTGAATCGGATAGCAGCTGGTGTCAGCAGACATGTCACCACTGACATCTGCCACTCCATAGGGGTGCATGGAGCATCCGATCAGGTCCACCTGAAAAACTGACAGGTGGACCTAATCGGAAAGCCCATGTAAAAGGGCCCAAAGGATGAAAAACTGTTGACAAAAGGTTGAAAAACGGATGACAGAGGAGGAAAAAAACTGATGTTGACTGAAAAAAACGTGACTTAACTGATGAAATGAATGATCCGTATGTGTGAAAGGGGCCTAAGTTTAAAATTATATTTCTTTATGTTTACAATAAAATATGTACCAGATTGCAGGAATATTGCTTAATACCGTATATATGCAGTCTTGTCTTCCTACAGCAGTTATTTAGACATCCCTGGGAGTAGTTCCACATTATAAAGTCCAGCAAAGTCCCTTTGCTATGCAAGAAGGAAACAAAGAATAAGCGCCACGTATAATTTTATTCAGATTCTTATACCATTAAAAGTAGATTTCCAGGGTTCAAATAATAGCACCCTTTATCAGGAGTATACATATTTATTAGGAGAGAAGACAAGCGCCACTCTAAGTGCAGTATGACTCTGTATTTATTTAAAAAATTAACCATACTGGGTACTCACAATATACAAGAAATAAAACATGGTGGATGTGTTCTCAAGGGATCGATTAGTCCAAAGCCTGGGCAAGAAGAGACTGATGTGCTCCGAAGATCCGTGTCTGACCGTGGGAATCGGCGATATCCGGACCCAGGGGACACCTACAGCGCTTCCGGGTTGGGCGTGGAGCGTAGAGCGTTGGGCGTGATGACGTGGGCCTACGTCATCACGCCCCACGCTCTACGCCCAACCCCCGAAGTCCGCCGCCAGAAGCGCTGTAGGTGTCCCCTGGGTTCGGATATCGCCGATTCCCACGGTCAGACACGGATCTTCCATCCGTCCAGCGGATCAGATGGGATCAGATGAGAGCCGACGGTCCGTTCCCATCCGATTTCCCCCATAGAGATGCATGGGGACCTGACAGCTGTGTCTCCACACACAGCGCGGAGACACAGCTGTCATCCTTGTGCTCAGCGGGGGATCGGCGGATCGATCCCCCTCTGAGAAAAACGGAGTCCGTTTGACGGACTACAAGTGTGAAAGAGCCCTAAAGAAGTGACACTTTGCTACAATGTAAAGTAGTGAGTGTACAGCTTGAATAAGGGTCCTTTCACTCCTCGGCGGACTTGGTTTTTCTCAGTGGGGATCGATCCATCCATCCCCGCTGAGCAGGCAGATGACCGTTCCGTCTCCGCTTACTTTGCAGAGACTGAGCGGTCAGATCCTCGCTCTCCTCTATGGGAGATTGGATGAAAAACGGACCACCTGTCAGTTTTCATCCGATCCGATTCTCCAGACGGATGGAAAATAGGGTTTCCATCTGCCCTGGTTTCACGGACAGGATCGGATCGGAGAGCAGCGGGTGTCAGCAGAGAAATTTACACTGTTATTCAAGCTATACAGTCACTACTTTACATTGTAGCAAAGTGTCATTTCTTCAGTGTTGTAACATTAAAACATATAATAAAATATTTACAAAAATGTGATGGGTGTCCTCACTTTTGTGAGATACTGTATATAAACACCTGTAATTAATATATAATGCCTCACAAACTACTCTTTCCTCTACCTTGTGGTCACTCTCAACCCAGGCTGGGCTCTAACCTTGATATGTTGGTCTGTTTATCATATTAATATATTAGTCAAACCAAGCCTGTAGGAGTTAAATCTCCATAATACTAATAATATCTTAGAAGGAAAAAACACATGCATGTTAATATAAAAAAGGACAGAAATATAAAACACACTAAATGGCAGAGTAATGAGATGTTCAGGCAGAATAAAAGGCAAAACTTTTTGTTTCCATCTGTGTCCCATTAAGGAGATTTCCCTTAAAGCGGAGTTCCAGCCTCACACACTCACCTGTCCAACGGTCCAGCGATGCGGCCGCCCGAAGCCTCGCTCCTCTCCCTCTCTGCTCTGCGGCGCCGGCATCACTGGTGTGGGCACCCGGCTGTGACAGTTTGCGGCTTCACAGCCGGGTATGCACTGCGCGAGTTGCGCTACGCGTCGTGATTGGCCGGCATTCTTCTGGGACCTCTGACATGTCCCAGAAGATTGCAGGGAGGGAGGGGGAGAGGAGAACTTCCGCTCAGGGCGCCACGGCACTCCGAGCGGAAGTGGGAGCAGGTACCTGTCAAAACTAGGTACCTGCTCCCCCCCAAAAAAAATGACATGCCAAATGTGGTATGTCAGGGGGTTAGAACTACCTAAAGCGGAAGTTCCACTTTTGGGTGGAACTCCGCTTTAACTTCCTGTCCCATAGCCACCAGAAGCGGTGTCCCTATTGAAGACTTCTACTCCATTTCTGTACTGAGGACAACTTTGAACTTGGGATTTCTTTACACTTCCAGTGATAACGGTAAAAATGACAAATCTAGGGAGTAAATCTGCAGAGGTACAGACGCAATAAAGAGCTGACAAGTGTTTTCCCTTCATTCTGTCCTAAATTACAAAAAAGTTTTGCCTTTTTTTGGCAAAGCCAAGGTTTGAGCATATTTCCTAGATAATACCTCCCAAACTCCTGGGATGGGAAAGAGAATCCTTCTAGCTCAAACTCAAAAAAAAAAAAAAAAAAAAAAAAAACACAGCCTGCCAACATTAGTCAAACCTTTAGGAATATTTTTTTTTACTACTAGATTTTCTTTACACTTTCATTTAAAACCACATTAAACCTTCTTGTGCAGTATTAAAGTTTTGATAGTTACAATAAACTTGTCACAAAGCTATACATTTCAGATATTCTAAAAAAAAAAGTAAGTATAAAGCACGTAAGTGATTGGACGGTTCAGAGATGTAGGCAGATGAAATAATACATTTTCCTGTCAAAAATTAGGCATGACCCCACACATACATTCCTAAACTTCCCAAATGGTATTAATTTTAGGTGTGTGGTCTTACTAACCAACATGGAAGCCGGATGAAACCACAAGCTTCTTTACTTTCTGCAGGCATCAGAGTAATGGTCTACATACATGTGTTCTCAGGAGCAACCTAACCGGCTTCAACAGACACAACTCTAAAGAAGTAGTACTTTTTTTTTTTTGTAACTGTGATCAGAACTTAGTAGCATAAATCTTGTCTGTGAGGGCTGTTGGCATTTGTGCTGTCAAGCAAAGAAAATCCAAACCCACTCCAGATGCCCCAGACTCTCACAGTGTAAAAGCCTTGCCAGTTTTGGGGAATTCACGCCCACTGTGCCACAAATGCCAGCCAACTTGGCTGATCTTAAACTTTCATTCAGACTCCGTGCTTCAGGAACTGGGAATATAGCCTTACTCAAGACAACCTGCCAGAGATGTCCACCTGCAGACCTTTCTTTGACTATCCAGATTAAAATCTGCCCAGAATGAAAGCCAGGGAACCGGAAAGGAACACCAGTAGAGTCCTGCTCATCCTACAGTCTTGCATGTCTACTAACAGTAAATCCTGCATTATTTCTTATTAACTTTTTAGGTTGACTAAATGATAATTGTATTTAATATGCATATCTAACCGTTTGCCTGGAGTTCGGCTTTACAGCTCAACATTTTTTTCTAGTTTTGGATACAGTAAGATGGGTGTTTTAGAACCTCTGTCTGGTCTGAATTGCTGTCTGTTTGTCCATTCTGTCAGCACCAAGAGCATTAGTGTGTTGGCACAGGAGACAGGGACACCGATTATTTTAAAACCTGACAGAGGCTCTAAAAACCTTGCACATGAAGGCTTAGTGAAAGGTTTCTCTTTTGTTTTTTGTTAAGTGTGACTGGTACCAGGGTTCTAAGACTGCAAAAACACTAGAAATAGACTATGGAGAAAGCCAAAGAGAACCATAGGGCAGACTTGTTTTCTTGATTTACATGATTGT
This sequence comes from Pelophylax lessonae, assembly GCF_965119305.1. Taxonomy (NCBI): domain Eukaryota; kingdom Metazoa; phylum Chordata; class Amphibia; order Anura; family Ranidae; genus Pelophylax; species Pelophylax lessonae. The sequence continues at coordinate 182,444,008 of NC_138776.1, forward strand.
TTTCCCTCTAGAAGATCTTCACAGCAGCACCTCTAATAACCTAACTTCTCAGCAATTTCATGGTCTCTAGAATGTAAGAGTTGTGTGGTGTTAAACTAACATAAAAAACGTCAAGGTAGAAATGTGTGTGTTGCTCATACTATTAAAGTTTTAAAGATGTATGTTTAGGGGCTGCCATGCTTATCTTTGCTCGCCTTTTCCCCAAGTCACCATTCTGGTACTGGCACTAAGCAAGAGTCAGAACATCTGCATGTGCTTGTTCACCATCAGTGACCTCAGTTAAAGCTGCAGTTTCCTACCATCAATACGACGTCCAGAAAGACTTTACCGAATGTCCTGTGTGCATGCAGCCTGAGGAGAAAATTCAAAGAAGCCGGGTGGCAATTTTTTCTTAAATGAGCGAATTTCTAACAGTTTATGTAGTTTTTGTGTAATAATTGGCTTCAAATTAGATTATGAAAGCAAAGAAAACTTTTGCACTACTTCTTAGGGTCCTTTCATGCGGCAGACTCCGTTTTGCTGTGGCGGGCATTGATCCGCCAACCCCCGCTGAGCAGGCGGATGACAACTCAGTCTTCACTCTATGCTGAGACGGACCTGTCAGATCCCCGCTCTCCTCTATGGGAGATCAGATGAAAATGAACCGCCTATCCGTTTTCATCTGATCCTATCCGATTCGATCCTCCAGACGGATGGAAAATAGGGTTACCATCCGTCTGGATTTCACAGGCAGGATCGAATAGCAGCAGGTGTCACCGCTGACATCCGCTGCTCCATAGGGATGCATGGAGCATCCGATCAGGTCCATCTGAAAAACTGACAGGCGGACTGGATCGGAAAGCCCATGTAAAAGGGCCCTAAAAGACATTCCCTGAACCGTCAAATGTACTGATAAATTTTCGTATTAATTTTCATTTAGAAATCTACTAGTGTATACCCAACTTAAGATTCGTATTGTGTGGGCGGATTATATAGAGCACCAATGTGCAACAGTATATACTGAGGAGCTCTATGAAGCCTCAGGCACCTATTTTTCTGTATATTATTTTGCAAGAACAAGAAAAACAAAGTTCCCGCAAAGCAGGGCTCAGAACAGAAACCAAACCTTCCCCACAAAAACACCAACCCAACCCCCCCCCCCCCCCCAAAGCCACCATCCCAGGAAGTACTTTCACGGCTTTAAATTCAAGGTGTCCCTCAGGAATAAAGAATATTATGCTTACATAACAGTAGTAAGCCCAGAAACATAAATGCAGTTCCTAATATAAAATCATAGGCAATCACCACTTGTCCCTTCAGGGGAGAGCACCCTAAGCTAATGAGGGCCTAAGAACGATAGGTTTTTTGAATGGTATCAAGCAAGGATATTATACAACAGGTAAGAGAAAACTCCAGCACAGTTCACCCCGGCAACCATCACCCCACTCAGGCAGTCATATCCTAACTGTCATGTCCCTAGGGGTCTTGAGCAACTGTTGTAGGGCTATCGAGCCAGATCTGCCAAACTTTCTCAAATTTCTTGGGACAACCACTGCTCACGTATGTAGCTCCATAGAGCGGCAACATTTTATTAACCAATCCCTTCTAGTAGGAGATAGAAGGTGCGGTGGGCTTTTTCCAATATACGATTAATGCCTTGCGGACATAATACAACAAAAAATTAAGCAATGTACATTGGGCCCCATTAGGCGCCAAACCCTCCATCAACTCAAGCAGGCAGACTGCCACTGTCATGGGCACAGGTAAAGAGGTGACTTCTGATATACACTTAAGAATAGCGGTCCAAACATACCTGACCTCACACACCTTTAAAAAGGTCACAAGATTACAATTTCTGACAGTCCAGCAAAAACCAGCAATATGATCAGTATAAGGATGCCACCTAATACTGTAATATTTTTATCTGATGTTCGTAATGGAAAGAAATAACACAAAAATATAAACCTGGAATTTAGATGTTTTATGGAGCAAAGAAAGCCACAAGGGCTAAGGCCCCTTTCACATGGCAGACTGATCGTGCCCGCCTGTCAGTTTTTTAGGCGGACCTGATCGGACCATCGAATGCCCTCTATGGAGCGGTGGGTGACACGTCTGTTTACATCATATACAATCCGATCCTATCCACTAAAAGTGGACAGATGGGGATCCATTCCCCATCCGTCTAGCAGATCGGAGCGGATGGCTGTTGGTTCTAAAGGGTCACGTGATTTGTTTACATCTGACAGCCCATAGAGGACAGTGGGCTGTGTCCACTCTGCATAAACAGAGCAGACAAGCCATCCACTTTCGCAGCAGGGATCAGTGGACAGATTCTCTGCTAAGCAGGTGGACTTGCTGCAGAGTCTGCCCCATGTGAAAGAGGCCTTAAGCAGCAAAGCTATGCAGAAATCACTAAAGTAAGAACACCAGCAACAAGAAACTGAACTCTGAAAAGGTAACCTAAATGACCAAATTATTTCCAAACACTACATCTTTAGAGAGGTGTGTATGTTTAATCCCCCGTTCATACCAGTGCGACTTGGCATACGATTTGACAGTTTCAAATGAACTCCATTGCTGGCAATAGAACCATTTATGTCGCAAGTTTGCAACGATTAAGAAAATGGTTCCTGCCCTTTTTACCGATTTCATTGCGACTTGCATAGACTTCGGTCAAATAAAGTCAAAAGCCGCATTGAAATATGTAGTGCAGATCGCACTGTGTGGCTTTTAAATAACGCAAAGTATCGCAATTTTAAAGCCACACTGGTGTGAATCAGGGCTTATACACAGTTTACATAAAACCTCTCTGTTTTCACAACATGCATTTCCTTTAAATCAACAAAACTAATAAAATGCATTGGTTACGTAAAGTGCAAGCAAAAGGTAAAAAGTAGAAAATTGCAGGCAGACTATTTATTGCAGAAGAGACTTCTGTATGTTCTACAATAAAAACAAACTTACCTGCCTGCTTGCAATATTCTTTAGAATACACGGTGCGATGTGCATGTGCAGCTCATTGTATATTGTGGGCATGTCCGGATGCAGGGATGAACTCCCATGTTACATCATCCCCACCCACCAATCAAGATGGCCACACCTTGAAGAAGCCAGGAAGAAGAGGTCAGCGCTGGTGGAGGAACTCATGCACGTCACTGGAGCAGAAATGAGTGTGGACTAAAAGGTGGATATAGATGGATGGAAATTTGCCCAGTTCAGCAGGGACCGCCTGAATTTCTATCAATCTATGGCTGTTCCTTTTCGAAAAGAGTCAACCTAGTGATCAACTACTTTTGAACGGGCTTGTTGAAAATCTGTGTTCAACCAGCGCATGCAGCCAATTGGCTGCTTTGATGATCAGTGTATTCTGGCAGTAGAGAAGTCCTACGGTAAGAATACAATAGAACAGCAAAGAGGATTCCTTCATTAAACCTTGAATGTGTGGATTAAGGAATCAGGTTTTTTGATCAGCCGTCAAGCTGATAAAAAAAAAAAAAAAAGGCTATATTGCTGACTTTAACCGATTGCCGACCGCCGCACGACTATTTACTGCGGCTGTCAGCCCCTCACAGGCAAAGTGACGTAGGTCTACGTCGCTAGCCTGGGAGGGTCTCGGACCCGATCGCCTGCCGGTCACTCGCGATCGTCGGTGGAGAGGGAGAAAGGCAGGCGGCTAATGTAAACAAGCCGCCTGTCATTCTCCCCTGTGTAGGAATAGTGATCATACGGTTCTACTATGTAGGACTGTTGATCACTGTTCCTACACCTCAAGCCACAGCCAATCACAGTTAGAATCACGCCCCTAGGGACACACATAACCCCTCCCTCTCAAAAAAAGTTAACCCCTTCACTGCCAGTGTAATTTTACAGTAACAGTGAATATTTATAGCACTGATTACTATAGTAATGTCACTGGTAACCCCAAAAGTGTCAAAAATGTCAGTCAAGGGTCCGATCTGTCCGCCGCAATGTCACAGTACTGCAAAAAAAAAAAAAACTGCAAAAAAAAAAAAAAAACGCAGATCGCCGCCAAAATGACAAAAATCTTTCCCTTTGTTAGTAAACGCGATAACTTTTGCGCAAACCAATCAAAATACGCTTTTTGCGATTTTTTTTACCAAACATATGTAGCATAAAACACATTGGCCGAAAATGTTAAAATTTTGATTTTTACATTTTTTTGGGGGAAATTTCATATAAAAAAAATGTAAAAAATATTGTTATTTTTGCAAAAATTTTTTGTTTATAGCGCATGATCAAAAAAAAAAAAAAAAAAAAAAAAAAAAAAAAAATCGCACAGGTGATCAAATACCACCAAAAGAAAGCTCTGTTTGTGGGAAAAGAAGGACGTCAAATTAGTTTAACGGACAATTGCGCGGTCGTGCGACGCTGTACCTAAAGTCACGCAGTGCCGAATCGCAAAATAGGCCCTGGTCAGGAAGGAGGTAAAATCTTCTGGGGCTTAAGTGGTTAAGCTCCGTTTTAAAGCAAGGCTGCCCTTTTCCAATTCAGGGCATAAATACCTTTCCTATGATACTCCACCGCCCACAATGTCAGAACCCCCAAGCTGATCCATCCATTGGCTTCAGGTGCAGGTGCCAGTCCTGGCATTGCAACTAAGGGATACCGGCAGTGAATAAAAAATAAAAAAAAACAGGGGGGGGGGGGCTCGGGCTTAGGTGGTCATGGCTGACCCCACTGTTATCACGCAGATCGACAAACTTCAATATGAAGATTGAAGGAGCTGGGCAGAAGGTTCTCAGGCAAAGAGCGACTGCAGCCAATCAAAATGCAGTTACCGTGTAAGTATTCCGACAGTTGCAATACAATAGCTGGCAGGGGAAACCCTTCCAACCACGCTGGTTATTGTGGAATGAGAAATCAATAGATTTCTCCTAACATGTATGGCTAGACTTAAACATTACTTAGCATGCAGGCTCTGAACATGAAAAACTGTATTGGATGATAGGACCAATATGATAGGTTAAACTGCTCATAAAGTCAAAATCTTATAATCAATTTTTGCGGATTCCCAAGGCTGTATATTATAGCACATGTGTTTTTACAGCAGTGTCTCATATCTGCGTTTAACAAGCTTCTCTGCCCATCAATCACTGGACACTTCTTAGTATTATAGCTGGAACAGGAACTGCTAAGTAACACAAGCATTAGGAAAGAAGCGAGAGGTTACAGAGGCACAAGGAAAAGTATGAGAAGGAAGATTACGCTAGATGGCTTATTTCTAGCAGCAAAAAAAAAAAAAAACATTTAATCTACCAAGGATTTTATGTGCTTCCTATTAACTCCTAATGGAACACCAGCTCCCACTGATAAATAAAACCCAAAAGTATATATAAACCCTTACCTTGTAAAACAACCCATTCTGTTCAAAATAGAAATGTAAGGCAAAAGATATATATAATTTATTTATTAGGGATCAACCAATTATCGGCAAGGCCGATATGCACTTTCCCCGATATGTCAGATTCAGCCCCGGAAGTTACCGATATTGCCGATATTTTCGTGATGTCATTCTGCCTTCTTAGGCCGCCTCCCTCGCCTTGGACAGCCTCATCTGGAGTCGGGATTAGTCTCGCGAGAGTGTATCACATCCATACACCCACACTCACATGCCCTGTGCCAGCCACAGGCACTGTACCAGCCAGCCAACCACAGGCCCTGTACCAGCCAGCCACTCACAGGCCCTGTACCATCCAGCCAACCACTCACAGGCCCTGTACCAGCCAGCCACCCACAGGCCCTGTACCAGCCAGCCCCCCACCACAGGGTGCCAGACAGCCAGCCACCCATCACAGGGTGCCAGCAAGGGAACCAAAATTGAACATGTTCAGTACCAGATTTGTGTCAAAAATTTTCTTTATTTTTCAAAAATTTAAATGTACAAAATATCGGCCCATACCGATATGCAATGGCCAAAAGGGCAGCCTTGCTTTAAAACGATCCCTAATTTATATATTTATATATATATATATATATATATATATATATATATATATATATATATATATATATATATATATATATATATATATATATATATATATATTAAAAACCTACAGAGGGCTGAATTCAAAGACACTACTCTGTTTGTATGGCCCTCACATGCTTGTATGCATGCCTGACAACGTCGGGGCATGTTTCTAATGAGGCGACGGATGAAGTCCTGGGGTATTTCCTCCCAGATTGTGACTAGGGCATCACAGAGTTCCTGAACAGACTGAGGTGCAACCTGGCGGTGTCAGATGGATCGAAACTGATACCTAATGGCAGTCAGGATGCCATTGTCTAGCCTGTAGAGGTTTGTGCGTCCCTCCATGGATATGCCTCCCCAGACCATCATTGACCCACCAACAAACCAGTCATGCTGAACGATGTTACAGGCAGCATAACATCCTCCGCGGCTTCTCCAGACCCCTTCACGCCTGTCACATGTGCTCAGGGTGAACCTGATCTAATCTGTAAAAAGCACGGAGCGCCAATGGCAGACCTACCAATTTTGGTGTTCAATGGCAAATGCCAATCAAGCTCCACGGTGCCGAGCAGTGAGCACAGGGCCCACTATAGGACTTTGGACCCTCATGAACTCTGTTTTTGTTTGACATCCACACCAGTGGCCTGCTGAAGGTCATTTTGTAGGACTGTGGCAGTGCTCCTTGCACAAAGGGAGCAGATACTAGTCCTGCTGATGGCTTAAGGACCATCTACGGCCCTGTCCAGCTCTCCTGGAGTAACTGCCTGTCTCCTGGAATCTCCTGCATGCTCTTGAGACCTTCTGGCAATGGCATGTATTGATGTTCCAGGCTGGAGGAGTTGGACTGCCTGTTCAACCTCTGTAGGGTCCAGGTATCGCCTTATGCTACTAGTAGTGACACTGACCCTAGTCAAATGCATAACTAGTGAAAAAAAAAGTCAGAAAAGATGAGTGGGGGGGGGGGGGTGGTCTGTGGCCTCCACCTGCAAAACCATTCCTGTTTTGGAGGTCATCCAATTGTTGCCCATCTAGTGCGCCTGTTAATTGTATTATTACCAAGGCAGCGAGAACTGATTAACCACTTGCCGACTGCCTAACGCCGATCTACGTCGGCAGTCAGCCCCTCACAGGCAAAGTGACGTAGGGCTACGTCACTAGCTTGTGAGGGTCTAGGGAGCGAGCGCGCGCCCCCGGAGGCGCGCTCCCGCGTGGTCACGGACCCCCCCGCGCGTGTGACCGGCGGACCCGATGTCCGCCGGTCACTCGGCGATCGGCGGGGGAGAGGGAGAATGTCAGGCAGCTTGTGTAAACAAGCTGCCTGTCATTCTCCTTGCTGTTAGGATACTGATCACTCGGATCTAGTATGTAGATCCGTTGATCAGTGTCCATACAGCTCAAGCCCCAGCCAATCACAGTAGAAAGCACGCCCCTAGGGATACACACAGCCCCTCCCTCCCAAATAAAGTTAACCCCTTCACTACCAGTGTATTTTTACAGTAACAGTGCATATATATAGCACTGATTACTGTAGAAATGTCACTGGTAACCCCAAAAGTGTCAAAAATGTCAGTCAAGGGTCCGATCTGTCCGCCCCAATGTCGCAGTACCGCAAAAAAAAAAAAATCGCAGATCGCCGCCATTACACGTTAAAAAAAAAAACAACAAAAATGACAGAAATCTTTCCCTTTGTTAGTAAACGCGATAACTTTTGCGCAAACCAATCAAAATACGCTTTTTGCGATTTTTTTTACCAAACATAGGTAGCATAAAACAAATTGGCCGAAAAAGTAAAAAAATTTTGATTTTTAAATTTTTTTTTTGGGAATTTCATATAAAAAAATGTGAAAAATATTGCTATTTTTGCAAAATTGACGCTCTTTTTTTGTTTATAGCGCGTGATCAAAAAATCGCACAGGTGATCAAATACCACCAAAAGAAAGCTCTGTTTGTGGGAAAAAAAGGACGCCAAATTCGTTTAGGTACAGCGTCGCACGACCGCGCAATTGTCCGTTAAAATCACGCAGTGCCGAATCGCAAAATACCCCCTGGTCGGAATGGGGGTAAAATCTTCCGGGGCTTAAGTGGTTAAGAACCCCCTCTGCTACTTAACTGACCAGATCATATCCCAGGAGTTTATTTGACTTGATGCTATATTCTGGATAAAAAAAAAAAAAAGCGTTCCTTTAATTTTGTTGAGGTGTGTGTCATATATATATATCTATCTATATCTATCTATCTACCTTTATTTTATTTCAGGTACTTATAAAGCGCCGTCAATTTACGCAGCGCTTTACATATACATTGTACATACACATCAGTCCCTGCCCTCAAGGAGCTTACATTTACTCACATTTATACATACACATACTATAGCCAATTTAGACAGGAGCCAATTAACCTACCAGCATGTCTGGGAAACTGGAGTACCCAGAGGAAACCCACAGGCACAGGGAGAACATGCAAACTCCAGGCAGGTAGTGACATGGTTGGGATTTGAACCAGCGACCCTTTTTCTGCTAGGCGAAAGCGCTAACCATTACACCACTGTGCTGCATTATATATATATATATATATATATATATATATATATATATATATATATACATATACACACATATACATATTATATATATATATATATATATATATACACACACACACACACTTTTCTTTTTTACAAGTGATTACTCAGCAGCATAAGAGACTTAGGAATTTTGGGTAGTGTCAGCAGGAGGCAAGGAGAAAGCAGTATGCTGATCTTCCCAGTGAATGGCTATGCAGGGGGTGTGTAAGCACAAGTCTTGGCCATTGGAGGACAGGCAGGCTGTACTCCCAGGACAGCCAGAAAACTTACCACACTGGGATGAATGTGCTTCCATGCCTAATGTGGTCAGTTTGAAATAGGAGGACTGGCAGATATTTCACAGAAAGGAAGCAATGCAAAGTAAAGAGGATGATTTTAAACACAAGTACATGGTACAACAGAAATCTATTAGGATGTTGGGGGTAAAAATCTCTAAAAACATATTCCCTACGATATTTTCTTCTCACACATTTTATGACAAAAGAACTTCCACTAACAAATTCAGTTATGAAGGCATTGAGGTAGAAGTTCAGCCAAAAACTAAAATCTCTAAATCTACTTGCAGCCACAATCTAAGACTAACCTATCTAGCCCTGTAAAGCAAAAATCACTATACATACCTTTTCTGAAGTCGCTCCAGTCCAGTCCCATGCGGAGCCGTCAGCGGCAGCTTTTGTGCGCGGGAGTGTACAGAAGAGGCAGCCGACAACGGAAGCCCCATAGTCACTATCATTTCCCAGCTGTTGTTGGCCGTCTCCTGCACACAGCATCCTCTGCTGGAGACTGGCCCGGATTGGCTGCAGAAAAGGTATGTATAGTGATTTTTGCTTTACAGGGTTAGATAGGCTAGTCTTAGATTGTGGCTGCAAGTAGATTTAGAGATTTTAGTTTTAAGCTAAACTTCCACTTTAAATCCTAGTTTTGATGACAACAATGTGGGATATGAATTTACTATACATGGAGAATATTATTTTCTGGTTAGCAAGCGTTGGACCTGTGAAAGATGTGTCATGAATACACACATTGTTATATGTGTGTTGTAAGAGAAGGCCATAGGATGTGAATGGAGGCGTGGGTTTCCTTTGTTACACTCATACACACTTGTACAGGAAAATTGAGAAAGACTTCCAGACGGTCGGGTTTCCCCAGCCTTATTTTTTCAGCTTTTCTGCATTCATTTCTTGTGGTTATGGTGTTCCAGCCCTATTCGTCATAAAAACACAGTGTGAAAGAAAAAAAAGGGCCCGGGTCGTTTCTCTCAGATATCCAAAATCTCTCCATACCCAAAAAGAAAATCTGGGGCAAAACAAGACTGCAGAGAAAGTTGCAGTATAAGTGGGCTGATGTCTGTGTGCCACTTCCTGTAGAAACGCAGTAAGACTTTCCAAAAGGGTTAAGTGCAAGGTCCTAGAGTAATGATTAAACACATGCAGCCTGTGAGCAGTGCAAGGTCCACCTAGTGCAGCAGTCTTCCCCTGCACCTTCCCCCTCCGCCTCCTCCCTCCCTCCCAGTCCTCTGGATGCTGCCAAGGAGTCTGTGGTCATGCACGCAATGCTCCTGGTGAGCACGCTATGAGCCTTTGTCAAGGGGGAAGGGATAGACTCCTCCGGCTCACACAGTGCTTGCAAGACCTGCCAGGGGGAGAGGGTTTTTTTTTTTTTGGTTGTTTTTAAAAAGGGGGTGGGGGGCAGCGACACAGAGCCAGCTGCTACCCTATGCCTAAACTGCTGTCAGTATTTTCTAAATTAGTTCAATATAAAAGCAAACTACATTTTCTTTAAGATGCCCCATAGAAGCACATTAGGAATGATTAATAAAACTAAGCACATATTTCCACAATCCAGAAACGTATTCTTACTCCATAGCACACAGTTTATGGAGAAAAACATGTTTAGGTCTCATCTGCACCGTCCTGGTACCCAAACTGTGCAAGAAATCAAAGGATTAGTATGCAGAGAGATTAAACCCTCAATAAAATAAACATGTAGGAAATATTCCTTATATGAATGACGCAGCATTACAGAACCAGACACGTCTGCTTTTACATTATCAGGATTAGCAGCACTCCTAAATCCCGCAAACAGACATACAATAATATTTTTTGTGGATGCATTTGTAGGAGCAATTTTAGTTTTTTTTTTTTTACTGTAGACTGACAGTTTATAGATATGCAAGACACTTCTTGTCGTAGCGCACAGATGATGGTATCTGGCCAATCCAAGCAAACCAAGCTGACAAATGGGAACAGTTCATAAAGCACATCTTAGGCCCCAATGCACATTAGCTTGAAAAATGATGTTCAGGAGGATACATTCCAGATGGACACAGATCATTCCCTGCTATAGCAGTTGGATGCTCTTTTTGCATCCATTATTGCTTGTAAGAACTATCAGCATGCACAATCTGACATAGACCCTGTGTGGTTACTGTGGTGATAGACATGTACTGGCACTCTCATACACAGGCATTCTGGAGGTGGTAACAAAACGTACTGCTTGCAGCATCTTTAATGGAGTTCAGTGATACCACAATGAAAATGCAACATACAACACCTAAACTGCAAAGGTGCGAACAAGCCCTTTAGCCTGAAAATGCACCTAAATGGAAAAAGGTTATGTACAGTCTTTTTTTTTTGAAACATAAGTAAAAGACAATTGCTGTAATGATCTCATCCATGTGTTTAAATAGTTTAGAAAACTTAGTTCAGCCATATTTGCTTACTTCATAAATTCTGAGCAAAGCAGGGCTACTCAATGGGTTGTACTTTACATGCCAAGTCTATGAATCATCCAACTCTGGAAGCAATGCACTCCCTTTATGATATCTGACATCTAATAAACAGGGGTAGAAAGATTGCACCAAGCACTCCCATTATTTATATGGAATATGGAATCAAGCATGTCAAATGCTATAAAAATATATTTAGAGGTTAGCATGGCAATAATAACACTCAAAATATGCTATATTTTTCCCTTAGGCCCTGTTCATACCCGAGTGTTTTTCAGCTCCTTAAATGCTCATCTCTGAAGTCTCAAAATCCCATTTATTTCAATGGCCCATGTTCACACCTGAGCGCCTTGTTGCCTGAAGAAAAATGCCTGAAGCTCAAAAAAGTACACAAGCTTCTTTTTTTTGGCAGATTACAAGCAGTTTTTTTAGGTGTTAATGCCTGCCTCCAAACACCTGCAAAAAACACCTAAAAAAAAAAAAAAAAAAAAAAAAAAAAAAGCCTGAAAAAAAACGCCCAAAAAAACCTTGAAAAGCACCCAAAAAACCTGACAAAACGTCCCAAAAAAGCTTGAAAAATGCCCAAAAAAAGCCTGAAAATGCCCCAAAAAAAGCCTGAAAATGCCCAAAAAAAGCCTGAAAATGCCCAAAAAAAAGCCTGAAAATGCCCAAAAAAAGGCCTGAAAATGCCCAAAAAAAGGCCTGAAAATGCCCAAAAAAAAGGCCTGAAAATGCCCAAAAAAAAGGCCTGAAAATGCCCAAAAAAAAGCCTGAAAATGCCCAAAAGAAAAGCCTGACAAAACACTAAAAAACAAAAGCCTGTAAACTATACACTCAGGTGTGAATGGAGCCTTAAACCTTTCGGAGGATTAATAGCCGGTATCAGGACAATATCCTCCAGGCCAATATCCCCCCGGAAAACATCCCCCCCGGACATAGGGTTAGGGTTAGAGGGGGGATATTGTCCTAGAATCTTAATAGCCACCAATAAGACTCTAAATCCAGGTTTATCCAGGTTTATCCCCCATTCACATGTCAGCATTTTTCAGCTTATTTGCATGTATTCCATTTGCCCCCTTCTCAGTTGCCCTACACACAAAAAAGGACACAACCTTTTTTTTTTTTTTTTGTCTCATGTTTAGGGATTTCTGCCCCAACAGACTTCAAAGGGTGCGCCTCTAAACACACAACCCAAAGATTTGCATGCATTTTTGCACCTTGAAACTCCTCTTCTCCTCCAGGAAGTGCTCTCCTGCCCTTGCCCAGCGGAGAAAGCACACCTGAAGCTTGATACACATGCACAAACACTAGCACAAAGCTTTTAAAATGCCCAAAAAAATAAAAACACTTCAAAAGTCACTGGGGATTACACACTGTGCGAGTGTGAATGCAGGCTTAGGTTACGTGGCCCAAAGAGTCATGGAATCTCCTTGTTACAGTGGATAGGTATGTTTATGGTAATTCCCCAATCCTACCCATTTAAAATACTTCAATACATTGTGTACAATGGACAAAAGTTATTTAATTATAATTATTAAATAGTAGTGAAGACTGAATCGAATCCAACCACTAAATGGTCAACAGCCATGAATAATAATGCCTTTAACTGCTATGCCTGGATCACCTGTCAAAGCATGCATGTTAAAGGATGCTTTACCAAGTGAGTTACAAGTGCAATCACATGCAACAGGTAAAGTAGAGCTCAAGACTCGCAAAAAAAAAATAAAAAAAACTGCTTGGAGTTAAGCGTTTACTGGCAGAAGAGTGAAAACTTTTCCCTGGATCCTAGGAGTTTTTTTGTTTCTATGTGCACTGCATGGCACTCTAACCTGTATGTAAGTATTTTACCATTTTACCTGCGGAGAGGTTTATAATTGAATACAGCCAGCCTTACTTTAAAGAGATATTAAAGCTTCATTTTTTTTTTTATTAAAATAAACATGTTATGTTACAATTACCTGCTCTGTGCAAAACCATTGCACAGAGCAGCCCTGACCCTCTTCTTCTGGGGTCCCCTGTCAGTTCTCCCGACTCCTCCTTTTCAAAGCCACTTTCCATGAGGGTACCTGTCCATGCTCACTACTGAGCCGCCTTGTCTGAGTCTTTTAACATAGAGGGTGGCTCGACCCCACCCCTGCTCAGGCAAAGCATTTGATTGGTTGACAGCATCAGGAGTCAATGGCTCCCATTGGTATCAATCTGCCCAGGGAGGAGGGAGTTGCGGAGAGATTGGATTGGGCTCAGGTAAGAATAAGGAGAGGGGGGATTCTGCAGCACAGAAGGTTTTTCACCTTAATGCATAGAATGCATTAAGGTAAAAACATTTAAGACTTTAAAACCACTTTAAGCTTGCCATAGTGCTTACTGTATTTTGACAGCTGATCCTGCTTGCTGTCAGAATACCCAAACAGGTGCTGCATTTAAATGGATGCAGATTTTTGGCTGACAATTTCTGCCCAACCCTTTTTGTTCACCATGGGGTTATTAGGTGGGAGGCGACTGACCGGCCAACTGACAGAATAAGGAATCAAATCAAAAAGTGTATTGCCAGTTTTACATACGTCTACCACACTGCACAGACTTGAAGATCAGCCACTTTTTTCTTGGTTCAGCTTTCGAGCTTTTTGGATCAGCTCACTGCTAATTGAACAGAGACTATATTACGGATTCATTGTTCATTGAGAAAGCTAATGGCAAAGAAGTGACACAAGGAGCTGCATTGTTGAACCTAGGAAATAACAGTCTGTGGTAGATGTGTGTAAATCACAAGAACTGCTCTACAGAACTACAAATCAGCTCTAATAACAGAGTTAAACTGTGTAGATGGGGTCTTTTTGATGAGGCTGATGGAAAAAAAAAAAAGCAAATTTCCCATCCATACAAGCAAGGTAGATAGAAGAAACCTCCCCACAGGGCTATTGTATTCCGACAGCAGGAACTCCTCTGCTATCAGAATACACAGATCAGTGCTGCAGCTGATTGGCTGCAGCCTGCTCATCAAATTAGAATTTTCCAATATCCCATTTGACAAAAGTTGATCATTAGAGCAGAACAGCCATAAATAAATCAAAACTCCTCCGATGCCGACTGACCTGTCCTAATTTAAATACATCTATGAGAAGCCTAAAGCTGGTAAGTCATTTATATAAATACCTTTTCTCCTACCGCCGCCATGTGGTCATGTGATCCCCTTCCACTCTCCTTCCCCGATCCAGGCAGAGCAATGGGAGGAGCTGAGATTCCCCTCTGACGTCTGCCGGACAGCAGAGCAGCACCGTGACAGGAGACCATTAAGATTATAATTTAAAGTAACTCCCCTTTTGTTGAGGAAAAAAAAAATAAAAAACTTCCCTCTGGGTCATCTTTGTACATTGTAAGGATTTTAGCAAACTTTGTTGCAGATTCCTTCTGTTATTCTAAAGAAATCATTGTTTGTTCCTCTGTGCCGAGTAGTTTCTTAATTATCATTCAGCTGTACAGCCGCAGAGCACTAATGAGAAACGCTGCTGGGTCTGCATCCCTTTAAACATGTTCATATTGGGAGTATCTCCCAAAAAATGACTCGCCGAAAATGGCATTTTTGTTCCAGGAGAGGACTTGTATCTTAGTGAAGACTTCTGGAAAAATCAGCGAGCCAATCACACAAGCAGGAAAATATGTTTCTGGGGTGTGTTCAGAACACATCAAGGTGGAGGGGAGAGGGGAGAGGAGGTGAGAGGGGGGGGGGAGCAAAGGAGAGGAGGTGAGAGGGGGGGGGGAGCAAAGGAGAGGAGGTGAGAGGGGGGGGAGCAAAGGAGAGGAGGTGAGAGGGGGGGGAGCAAAGGAGAGGAGGTGAGAGGGGGGGGGAGCAAAGGAGAGGAGGTGAGAGGGGGGGAGCAAAGGAGAGGAGGTGAGAGGGGGGGGGGGGAGCAAAGGAGAGGAGGTGAGAGGGGGGGGGAGCAAAGGAGAGGAGGTGAGAGGGGGGGGGAGCAAAGGAGAGGAGGTGAGAGGGGGGGAGCAAAGGAGAGGAGGTGAGAGGGGGGGGAGCAAAGGAGAGGAGGTGAGGGGGGGGGGAGCAAAGGAGAGGAGGTGAGAGGGGGGGGAGCAAAGGAGAGGAGGTGAGGGAGCAAAGGAGAGGAGGTGAGGGAGCAAAGGAGAGGAGGTGAGAGGGGGGGAGCAAAGGAGAGGAGGTGAGAGGGGAGGAGCAAAGGAGAGGAGGTGAGAGGGGGGGAGCGGAGGAGAGGAGAGGGGAGGGGAGGAGAGGAGAGCAGGTCAGCTCTCACACAAAGAATGAGCTGACCAGCAGGGAGGGAGGGGGAGAGGGAGAGACTGTGAACTGATGGTGGCATATAAACTGACAACGGTATTGTGGATCAGCAGCCATGATTACTGTGGTCAGCACAATAAAGGGGACACAGGAACAGGTAGGATAGGATCATCCTGGTATTTTTACAGCATAGAAAGGGACAAATTACACTACAACAGCACTATGCAACCAGTTTTTCATTCTTTAAAGGAACAGGTTTTTTTTTTTTTTCAGGGTTACAACCACTTTAACTTTCTGTCTTAACTCTAAATTTAGTGCATTTGCTCAAACATCTGATACTTGTGAGCACTTGGCAATACATGACAGGTGCTCTCCTTTAGTGCTTGCATCTGCTCGATGCCCTTGTGAGCCATAGGTGAGCTTGCAAACTAAAGCAATGCTACAAAAGACTGTTCAGAATCCTAGTGAGGCCATTTCTGCAAACTCAAGCAATTTATGGTGATCTGGAGAGATCTTATTACCTCTTCACGGCTGTGCAGAAAAAAAAAAAACATATCTGCTTCTATGGCTTAGCCAGCGGATGGTCCTACTAAACACAAATGGTTTAGGGTGCTGAATTAGAGGAGGGTTCTATCACACTGACAGATTTTACTCACAAGCATTGCGGTTCCTTAGCAGTACATGCAAATTATCATAAGAAACACTTGAATTTTAACAAGCTCATTCACCGTGTCAAATTATTACTGAATACATCTGATTTTAGTACAGTCAGATAAGAATATGTGAGTATATGAAGCAAGAAATCAAACCCATACAAAGAACTGGAGGTTATGGAAGTATCACTACTCAAGCACAGTACAGGTTATTTGTGTATAAGGTATTAGAATATGGAATTTATTTTGTGCGACAGTTTGTGCACAACTTTACAAAATAAAGAGTCACTACAGTTACAATAAGATGCAAGACAAGATTTAGGCCTCATTTACAGTGGTCTTTGGGGGGGCGCCCCAGACCAGCCTCCCTTATGCTACAGAGGGGGGGGGGGCACATATGCCTTGCAGCAAATGGACCCAGTTGTGGCGCACTAAGGAGGGTATCAAGGTGTTAAAGCAGGCAGCAAGGAGGTAAGATACAACACCTCCTCACCACCTGTCAATTGCTCTCTTAAGAGGGACGCTAGTGTAAACTAGTCCTCAGGAAGGTTCTGCTCAAGAATACTTACAATCTAAAAAGTTGCCATAGAGTGCAAAAATGTGCCCCACCATGTGACTTTGGGGGCCCACTTATTTCTGTATGATGCGTTAACACATGCTCATTGTGTTAAGGCAGCCCAGTAATGAATGGATAGGGTAACATTATTCCCCAATATTATAAAATTGTAGCGGATGTTACACACCACCATGCATTGCAGATCCTACAATACACTGCCTTAGTGCATCAAGGTTCCATCCATTCAAAATGAATGTCACTGCAATGCAGCAAAGCATGTTATGTTGTATATGTTACACCAACGCAAAAGTTTAAATAGGCCACAAAAGTTAGCCTGTCATGTGACAAGCATGGAGGACTTTCATTACTAACCTCCTTCTGAATATGCAAGTTTCCAGGCGGTTATTTTCATTTTCTAGTTTCAGTACTTTCTTCACATACTTGGGCGTCTTTCACACTGATCCTCTGCAGTTTCCCTGTAGTCTGGATGCAGCACAGCATACCTACAGTTTTCGTGTGGGTTACCCAAGCTTTACCATAGACTTCTATTAGAGCAGATGTTTCCAACAATCGCACCAAAACTGCCAAATTTATTAGAAGCCTAGGGCAAAGTGCAGGTAACTTGTACAAAAAGTGCAGGCACACTGCACTGCACCCACTCTGCAGGGAAACTGCAGCAAAGCAGGATAAAAAAGGGCATTTATTATTTTGGTTAGTACAGGGGTCTCCAAACTTTATAAACAAAGGGCCAGTTGAGTGTCCTTCAGACTTTAGGAGGGCTAGACTGTGGCCATTGGGAGTAGAAATTTTCCTGGCATCAGTGGGAGTAAGAAATGCATCTTTGTTATTAGGGGGAGGAATATCGTCCTATTGTTGGTGTCAGGGGTAGGAATAGTGTGCCGTCATTGGTGTCAGTGGGAGCAATAGTGTGCCGTCATTGGTGTCAGTGGGAGCAATAGTGTGCCGTCATTGGTGTCAGTGGGAGCAATAGTGTGCCGTCATTGGTGTCAGTGGGAGCAATAGTGTGCCGTCATTGGTGTCAGTGGGAGCAATAGTGTGCCGTCATTGGTGTCAGTGGGAGCAATAGTGTGCCGTCATTGGTGTCAGTGGGAGCAATAGTGTGCCGTCATTGGTGTCAGTGGGAGCAATAGTGTGCCGTCATTGGTGTCAGTGGGAGCAATAGTGTGCCGTCATTGGTGTCAGTGGGAGCAATAGTGTGCCGTCATTGGTGTCAGTGGGAGCAATAGTGTGCCGTCATTGGTGTCAGTGGGAGCAATAGTGTGCCTTCATTGGTGTCAGTGGGAGCAATAGTGTGCCGTCATTGGTGTCAGTGGGAGCAATAGTGTGCCGTCATTGGTGTCAGTGGGAGCAATAGTGTCCCATCATTGGTTTCAGTGGGAGGAATAGTGTCCCATCATTGGTGTCTGTGGGAGGAATAGTGTCCCGTCATTGGTGTCAGTGGGAGCAATAGTGTCCCGTCATTGGTGTCAGCGGGAGGAATAGTGTCCCATCATTGGTTTCAGTGGGAGGAATAGTGTCCCATCATTGGTGTCTGTGGGAGGAATAGTGCCCCATTGTTGATGTCAGTGGAAGGAATTGTGCACCAAGAGCCAGATAAAAGGTAAGCAAAGGGCCACAGTTTGGAGACCACTGGGTTAGTGGCTCATAATATTGGAAGGATAGCCAGGGAACCAGCATTTTTTTTTTTTGAAGGAAAGTCAACAGTGTTCTCCCATGACAGGCATCTTACAACAGTAAAGAAAAAAATAATAGCAGAGCTCAGCATTTCGGCTTTTCTTTCCCCCACAAAAAAAACGAAAAAAAAAAAAACGTTGGTGCTTTATAAATCCTGTATAATTATTTTAAAAATGTATAAAAACAATTACACGCAACATATAAAAAATAAAATCTATAAATACGTATATAAAATATGGAAGAAATCATTCATACACAGCTCTGTTGGTCACATATTTGTCTTGTATGTACGGGAAGACTTAGCTCTGACAAGTCTATAAGCCTTTGTGTTCCCCTTTAGCGGAATAGACTAGAACATCATTGGCAAACATTAGCTTTATTTGGACACAGACACAAACAAATTCTCACCCTGCCCCCCTAAGCTTCAGGCACTCTCCCCTCCAGATATCAGCTGATGCTAATGACAGACCTATTCTTCCAGAGCGCTCTCCTCCCCCCTCCACCTTTACATTTCCCCACCTTCCCTGGGGGAGAATGCCATTTCATTCCCACTTCCAGTCTTCAGACCTCTTCCTTCCTTCCTGCTCTCATCACTGAGCACACAATTCATGGCCAAGTAAAAGCAATGCACACACGCCATTCTCAGCCCTGAACTAGATTCAGAAATTCTCCCGATTTTCCTGGAGGGTCGATGAGGATTTCTACCATCTAGCAGGAACTCAAATAAAATTGTAAAGAGTAATTTAAGCGCCAGGACTTCATATTAGCAAACTGAAGCAAAAAAAGGTGATTGTTCTGTATCTGAAGTGTAACGAAAGCTTGTTAGCTGTAACCAGCATGATCTTGGACAAGGAAAGGCTAAGGGCCCTTTCACACGGGCGCTCCGTAGGTCCGCAAATCATCCTTTTTTTTGCGGATGATTTGCGGACATAATGTAAGTCAATGGCATTGCGGATGTCAGCGGAATACCATCCGCTGACATCCGATTTTCCTCCTTTCAGTTCTGTTCCGTTTTTTGGAATGGAACAGAACCCTATTTTTGTTCCATTCAAAAAACGGAAAGGAAGGAAAAATCGGATGTCAGCGGTGTCATCCGCTGACATCCGCAATCCCCATAGACTTACATTATGTCCGCATATCATCCGCAAACGGATGGGATGATATGCGGGCACACGGAGCGGATGACAAAAATGTCATCCGCTCCGTGAAAAAAAAAAAAGTCCCGCAGCGGAGCTCTCACATGGGGCAGCCGTGTGAAAGAGCCCTAACTCTGCCGAGAATGGGTTTTCAGTGGACTAGTCACTCCTGTGACTCAGATGCAGCCGACAGCAGGCTTAAAATCACAGAGCTGGTCCAGGCTCTGCAGGGATCCCAACAATATTAGGATCCACCCAGATGCCTGACGCGCAGCTGACCCAGCCTCTCAGTGTGCTGCTGAGAGCCCAAGCCAGCCACTCCAGGCCCTTTCACAGTCCAGTATGCCAGTGAGCGCTGGAGGGGCAGAAGGCACAGTGGTGACTGACAGTCTACGCTCTGTGCTCAGACCCATGTAGAGGTGGTGGGGATTCGATGCTGTATTTACATAGGGGAGTATGAACACTTCTCTTTTAACCTATAAAATGTACCCTTCCTTACCACCCTACTGTTTGAATTAACACAATATAAAATAAAACTCATGAAATATACCCAACCATGAAAGGCCTAGCCATACATGAATCCAATTGTGGCTGGTTCAGCAGGGAGCAGCCAAATTTCAATCCATGAAGAGGCAGGTTATCAATTGATTTGTGTGCAACCAGCCTCTTGGGTTTTTTCCTGAATATTCACGCAACCGGCTACAGCCAGCAACACTGATCACTGTATTCTAATTTTGGGGATGGCTCCCCACTTTCAGAATACAATACCACAGTAGGAGGGATTCCCCTATCCACCTCGGATGTGTGGATGGGAGAATCAGAACTGTTCGAACCTCGGCAAGTTCCACAAGGAACAGCTGAATTTCCACCCATGTAAAGGAAGGCTATCAATCGATTTGTGTACAACCAGCCTATTGGATTTTTCCTGAATATTCAGTGCCACCGGCTATAGCCAGAAAAACAGATCATTGTACTCCAAGGGTCATTTCACATGGGCCTTCCGCCAGGTGGACTCAATCCGCAGATCTCCACTGAGTAGGCAGAGACAGGTCTGTCTCCACTTACTTTGCGGAGACAGACCTGTCAGATCCCGCTCTCCTCTATGGGAGATCAGATAAAAATGGACCGCCTGTCCGTTTTCATCCAATCCTCCAGGCGGATGGAAAATAGGGTTTCCATTCGTCTGGATTTCCCAGACAGGATCGGATTATCAGCGGGTGTCAGGAGAGATGTCACCGCTGACATCTGCAGCTCCATAGGGGTGTATGGAGCATCCGATCCAGGCGGACCGGATCGGAAAACCCGTGTGAGAGGGGCCTAATTGAGAGGAAGGCTCCCCACTCTCAGAATACAATATCACAGTAGGAGGGATTCTCCATTCACCTCGGATGTGTGGATAGGAGGAGAATGAGTTCATTTTTTTTCGTTCAACTGTATCACGGTATGGGCTGCCTTAAGCCAGCCATAGACTGTTCGAACCTCGGCGAGATCAGCAGGGACCAGCTGAGATTCAAACCATGTATGGGCAGGCTGTATGTACACAAGTTGATTGATTGATTGATCAACCCTTGGTACCACCAGCCTGTCTGATTTTACATGCGATTATTGCACACAATGGCTCTGCGACAGGGATTCCCCTATCAACAGGGTCAGTGGTTGCAGGAAAGAAAATCGCTCGATCTATGGCTGGCTTTAGGCTGCCTTCACACTTTCACGAAACCCATACTGATGATTAAATCTCTTTGCCAGTGAGAGAATTAACTGCTCATTGCCAGGCACCCCATGTGCATTGCACTGAAATCAATACAATAGTAATCAGATAACTGTCAACTAACAGTTAAATCTTAAGCCTGGTCTATTCGTGGCTCACACGTTTTTCATTGAAATCAATGGAAATGCATAAAAATGTGCATTGAGCGTCAATGTGAGTTGACATGCATATCCATAGAGAAAAAAAAAAAAAAAAAAGCATGGGCAGCCTGCATTTACACTTGAGCAGAGCGCTTCCTGGCGATACTGAAGTGTTTTTTTTTCCAGACGTTTTACAAGCACTTTTGCACATATATCAAAGTTCAAAGCGTTTGTTTCCTGAGCTGAGCAAGGGGAGGAGAGCAGGTCTTTAGGAGGAAAGAGTTGTCCAGGCATAAAAAAAGTGTGCGAAAAATGTCTCTTGGGATATTCACAGACACCCCTTTTGAAGTCCATGGGGCCAAAAATACACAAAAAAAATTCTCATGTATTTTTTGGACATAGAGCAACTGAATGTACAAGACTAAAACAGGGACAAAAAAAATGGGATTCTGCATCCATGAGGATTCTCACTCTAGATTTCTGAAAGTATGGTCCCCTTGGTGGTCTTATGCTCTCCCCACCCTCTATCTGGACAGTTTGGGTCTCTACTAATTCCACCAACCTGAAGGATTTCTCCCCCCTCCACCTCTTCCTCCGGATTCTCCTTTCTCCTTCCACCCCCCCCCCTCCTCCCTTCTTTTCAACTTGTTCTTCTGTTTTCTCTCTTTTTTTTGATGCCGTGGCCGGACACTTGGCAGCCCTTGGTCCTTCTGTACTATTGTGTGACCTAGGGCATTTTTGTTGACATGTGTTTAGTGCCATCAGGTCCATCTTTGAGTTTCCCTCACTGGGCAGTTCTACTGGATAAGCGCCGCTCTCCCTATCTGCTTCCAGTCATCTATCCTGACCTCCCCCCCCCCCCCCATTGGGGCTGTCCAGTAGAGCTATACGCACCTTTCCCCTTGATGCAAACGAATGCACCCGACACAAACTCCCCTTGTTGGCCCTCGGGCCTAGGAGTCATATGTGGACCTGCGGCTTGCACCCCTGCATCCTCCGTGGACATTTATTCCTCTGATGAGTTGACTGCTCATAGGATTTCTTGTCCATGTCTTGACATTATGTCTGCTATCTTGTACCCCTGCGTGGGTGAACAGTTGTTTTACGGTTTCTTTTTTAGAATAAAAATTATTAATTCATTATTAAAATTATTATACCAGAAAAAAATGGGATTTTGCATGTGGAACATAGTCAGGCATAGGGTAACGAGCAAAGAAAAATGTGTGAAAGGCTGGCTTAAAGCGATAGTAAACCCAAAAGCAAAAATGTAATGTGTTGCAGCTTATAAATCATTACATGAGGTGGCTGCATTTGTTTTTTTTTTTCTTAGACTTTTTTCCCCTCTGTTTTCACTTGGCGATCTAGCCAGTAACTCACCTCCTGTAGTACACTCTGGATGAAGGAACACAGGGGCACATTTGGACAGCAGCATTGTCAATCTGAGTGAGTAGATGTACTAGCAGATTAAGATACGCTAACATATTGAAGCCAAACTCCAACTAACACTGGCAGTTACAGCAGTTTTTTCCTTTTGGGATCAAGATTTTACATAAATAAAAAGCTGATCATTTTAAGCACCCCTGCCAGTGATAAAATTCTTGGTATCATCCCTGTAACTGCTGCATCAGCAAACGAGCTTGCTCTTTTAAAGAAAAAAAAAAAAAAAAAAAACAAAAAGAAACCCAAAAAGAAAAACAGGACCCTTTTTCTAAGTCGGAACGACTTGAGTCGCTCCTATTTGAACGGTTTCCGTAGCACTGCATGGACCGCGACTTGTCAGGCTGATCAGTCGTCTGACAAGTCGCGGTAGTGTGAATGGGGTCTTACTGGCTGGATCATGAGAGAGGGGGAGAGAGAGGGGGGAGAGAGAGAGGGGGGAGAGAGAGAGGGGGGAGAGAGAGAGGGGGGGAGAGAGAGGGGGAGAGAGAGAGGGGGAGAGAGAGAGGGGGAGAGAGAGAGGGGGAGAGAGAGAGGGGGAGAGAGAGAGGGGGAGAGAGAGAGGGGGAGAGAGAGAGGGGGAGAGAGAGAGGGGGAGAGAGAGAGGGGGAGAGAGAGAGGGGGAGAGAGAGGGAGGGAGAGGGGAGAGAGAGGGAGAGAGAAGAGAGAGAGAGAGGGGGAGAGAAGAGAGAGATCCTCACTAAGGGAAACTGCCAGGGAAGTCTTGTGGCTTTACAGCCAGCTGTGCCCCAAAAGGCTGAGGGAGAGGGCCGAACTTCCTCTTAGATCACTGGGGCTAACTGACCGGAAGTGGGGGGTGTGGGTAAGCTGTCAAAATTTAAGGACCCGCTCCCCCCCACCCAAAAAAAGTGTCAAATGTAAAGGAAGAGTGGGGGAGGAGGTGAAAGAGCGGTACTTGCCCTTTTGGGTGTAGTTCTGCTATAAACTCAAATCCAAACCTAAATAATTCTCCTACTTTTATACGTTTAGTACTTTTATAACAGAACAGCATGCTGGAAGATCCTTGCAGCAGACTTTTAATGCTTTAAGCAGGTTATTGCTTGAAAGAGTATTTTGACCCAAATTGAACTCCATGAAGTCTTTTGCATCTAAACACAGTTTTGAGCCAGCGCAGCTAATCGGTAAAATGCTTCAATTTGTCTGGTGAAAGGCGGACAATAAAAAAACATGCATTCCGCGTTAGCTTCTATACATTACATGGTGGGTAAGTAGTTAGCAATAGAGATGAGGAAACTGATTTGAGAAGACCTGAACACTCGTGCAGCTTTAGATAAAACAATTACAATTACATTGGGCCAAAAGAAGAGATCTTTAATAAAAATGAGGCAGGTTTAAGAGCAACTGCATTCAAAAACGTTCTTTTTTTTCTTTTATGGATACAAAAATCTAAGCCAGGCAGGAAAATGTTGGATGAACAAAGCCTGCCACCAAACAAATGTAGGCACTGTTCAGGTATTCTAATAGCAGGCCGCACCAGCTTTCAGAATACACTAGCCAGCAGGCCGACGTATTTCTATCTGCACTGTTTAAAGTGGATGGAGGAATAAGTTAAGCTCCTTTTGTTTAGTTCACAGGCTGAATCTAAGAAATCCATGAGATTATTCTGGCCATTGAAATGAAATATTGCTCAAGAGCTAAAACGCGTAAAATGTTTTTTTCTGCCAAAACTCCGCTGCTCCTGGACACACTGGCTGTAAACTCCTCTAAATGCCTTTAAGTACATGGACTATGGCTAACATGTAGGGGGGTTTAGCGGTAGGAAACCATCTGATGAACGATCTGCTGATTTTCGGATCGTAAATAGTGCTTTTGACAGCCGGTAACGAAAAACACGAAATTGTGCAAGCTATAACATTTTTATCATACGTCATTTTATAGGTTTGTTTAACCACTTACTTACCACTGGACGTCATATGATGTCCAGGGCTTTAAAGGGGGATATCTGAAGGATGGGTCCAGCTGCAGGCATCATTCAGATATTTTTTTTAGCTGGTGATTCCCTTCACCCTAAGAACAATCATATTGGCTGTTCAACCGTTTGATCATTCTTACGGTGCTTCTACTGGCTTGCCCGTGTGATCAGCAAGCCAGAGAAGGAATCCGCCGGTGGCGGAAGTACACCATAGAGAAGACCAGAGTGTCCCTGGCAGTTTCTATGACTCTAGGAGGCCCGGGAGTGACGGTATGACGTCATGCCCAGCCTGGCAGTTGCCAATACTCCCATGATCTCGGATAGATAGCCGAGATCGTTTTTTTTCCTTTTTTTGATTTTAGGCTTTCCAGGCTGTAGGAGAGATCTGAGGTCTTATGGACCCCAGATTTCTCCATAAAGAGGACCTGCCATGCACTATTCCTATTACAAGGGAAATTTAACATTTCTTGTAATATGAATAAAAAGTGATAAAAAAAAAATGAAAAAAAAAAGGAAAAGAAAGTGTAAAAATAAAATAAATATAAAAAAAAATTAAAAGTGCCCCGTCCCCGCATGCAGAAGCAAACGCATGTGTATGTCACGGCCACATATGTAAATGGTGTTCAATCCATACATGTGAGGTATCGCTGCAATTGTTAGAGCGAAGCAATAAATCAAAAAATTATGATTTTTACATGTGTAGGAACAGAGTGCCAGAAATGGTCCGGTATGGATGTGGTTATTTAGTACAGTTTTCTTCCCAAAAAAATTCCTAAGAGCAAGACTACACATGCTCTAAAAAGAATACATATAAAACAATTCAACACATGACATCGCTTCTGAAGTTGAATTCTGTCGTAGGAGAATTTTCAGATGAAAGTTACCTCTTCACTTTCGATGGGCGACCAGCATGCAATTAAAAATGGACAAAAATTCATCCAATGCGTACGAGGCTTTAGAATTCTGCATGTTGGGTGTGGTCAGGTAAAGGGAATGAATGAGCAGAAAAACGCTTATTGGGGCTTAATGTTACAATGGCACATTCATGCGTGCAGATTTATTCAGTCTAGAGGCAATTAACCAATTAATAAATCGTGCTTTCCTGGATTTGTGAAAAGCATGATTCTCTGTGGACCATTAGACAGATCTGTATGCAAATGTTCACACAAAACCACCATTACAAATTCAGCTGTCCTGCTGATTAATCACATATAGTTAGCACTGTTGCCTTGCAGTTCTGGGTGCTGGGTTAAGATCCCAACAGGGATACCATACCATCTGCATTGAGTTTGTATGTTCTCTCTCTGTGCATGAATTTCCATCAGGTGCACCCAGCTCTTCTCACAATTTAAATATATACATAGTATATGAACAGGATTCCAAATGGGCCCTAAAATTTTCATGAGTTTGGTAAAGACCTTAGATCAGGGTTTCTCAACCAAGCTTACATGAAACTCTAGGGTTTCTCCAGAGGTTGCTAGGGGTTCCTTGAGCAATGAGCAATTTCTGCCTCTCAGATAAGTTCCCACTGACCTCAAGGATCTTTCAGCGATCCGTAAGGGGGTAATCCTTCCCAATGACAAGTGTGGAGAGCATTCTTCTCACTGACCATCACACCAACGTATCACGAGTTGTAGATATAGTCATTTTTATCACGGTACCCCGATACCAGAAAATTATTTCAAGGGTTCCTCTGTGTTGAAAAGGTTGAGAAAGGCTGCTCTAGACTGCAAGCTCAATGAGGAATAAGAAGTGATGCGAGTGTATCTATTAACCGCTTGCCGACCGCCGCACGACTATTTACTGCGGCGGTCAGCCCCTCACAGGCAAAGCGACGTAGTACTACGTCGCTAGCCTGTGAGGATCTCGGGAGCGAGCGCGTGCCGCCGAAGGCTTGGTCACGGACCCCACCGCACGTGTGACCGGTGGACCCGATGTCCGCCGGTCACTCGCGATCGTCGGGTGGAGAGGGAGAAAGGCAGGCGGCTAATGTAAACAAGCCGCCTGTCATTCTCCCCTGTGTAGGAATAGTGATCATACGGTTCTACTATGTAGGACCGTTGATCACTGTTCCTACACCTCAAGCCACAGCCAATCACAGTAAGAATCACGCCCCTAGGGACACACTTAACCCCTCCCTCTCAAAAAAAAGTTAACCCCTTCACTGCCAGTGTAATTTTACAGTAACAGTGCATATTTATAGCACTGATTACTGTAGTAATGTCAATGGTAACCCCAAAAGTGTAAAAAATGTCAGTCAAGGGTCCGATCTGTCCGCCGCAATGTCGCAAAAAAAAAAAAAACGCAGATTGCCGCCATTACCAGTTAAAAAAATAAATTCGGTAAATAAAAATGACAAATCTTTCCCTTAGTTATTAAACGCAATAACTTTTGCGCAAACCAATCAAAATACGCTTATTGAAATTTATTTTTACCAAAAATATGTAGCAGAAAACAAATTGGCCTAAAATGTTAAAAAATTTTGATTTTTACATTTTCTTTTGAGAATTTCCATTTAAAAAAAAAATTTGAAAAAATACTGTTATTTTTTCAAAATTGTTGCTTTTTTTGTGTATAGCACAAAAAAAAAAAAAAAAAAAAAAAAAAAAAAAAAAAAAAAAAATCGCACAGGTGATCAAATACCACCAAAAGAAAGCTCTGTTTGTGGGGAAAAAAGGATGTCAATTTCATTTGGGTACAGCGTCGCACAACCGCGCAATTGTCCGTTAAAGTCACGCAGTGCCGAATCGCACAATAGGGCCTGGTCAGCCAAATCCGTCGGGGCTTAAGTGGTTAAAGGCACAAGTCCTACATGGGAGTTTACTCCCACTTTAACTTTGTAAAGGGGTTTTGTAATGTCAGGTGTGTAATTACAGTGAATAAGTAGAGACATTCTGCAGCATATGGACTAGTAGGGTTTATTATTTATAAGATCACTGCAGCAGTTTCCACACAACCATCTCTAATGTGTTAGCCGCTAGCCATGGTTTAGCCCTAGGATCTTCAGATGTAACCAGCAGCTACTAGGTGACAAAGCTTACCCATTTCTGTTCTCAATAAGGATTCCTGCAGAGCCCTCCGTTATCTCCGTATTATGTCTCTCACTGACAGTAATTAAATAGAGAAGATAACCAATATCAAACTCCTTTTCCTTACACCTATTAGTCATCTTTAGTTTTTGTAGGTGTCAGCTGCATACATGCATAAACACAAACACACAGATCGTCTATTATATCCTCATAACCAATGTCTGGAAATGTGTTTTGTTTGTTTATTTCAATTACAGCAAAGCTGCTTTTGCTCTCAGCCTCCTCCAGCTGCTAGGATCTCTTTATTCCTCTCCCCGCCAGAGCCCTAACCATGGTTTTGCACACTGTGTGTTATACAGCTCACTGGAAATGCCTAATGAGAATCTGATCTGGCATCCAAAACATTCCCTCTCCCTCATGGGCAGCTGCCTAAGTAGCATACTCGCTGCTGCTATAATCTGCTTGGTCAATTCTCTAAGGAAACAAGCAAGAGAAGGACAGAGCAGAGAAAACAGGGAGAGGGGAAAGTCAGCACCAGCAACCATGCTACTTGCTGTAGTCCAAAGCTCAGCATTCTAACAAGTGGTAAAATGGTAAAACAGAGGCCTATCTTAAGGATACAAAACATGTAATTCAAATCTTGGAATCCTTATCTTGTACCCAATCAACGATAATGGTTACAGCGGACGTAAGTTCGCTGTATACTATCATCAGTCACAAAGAGGCTTTAGCAGCGGTGAATTGGGCATTAGAAACTTCTGATTTACCCAGGAAGAATAAAAGGTTCTTGTGTAGAAGTCTTACTTTCTGTCTATCCAGAAATTATTTCTGGTACAATAGACAGTATTATCTTCAGACGAGGGGGGTTGCCATGGGAGCCCGTTTCGCTCCCAGTGTGGCCAACTTATTTATGGCCCACTGGGAGTCGGAGGTGGTGTTCCGTGGCCGCCCCCCTGAATTATTGTGCTACCACAGGTATATCGATGACCTGATACTTATTTGGGATGGAGATACCAGTGGCCTTAATTCCTTCATGAACAAAATGAATGCCAACAATAAAAACATCTCTCTGACCTGGAATATGAGTAGTGAGAAAATTGTCTTCTTGGATTTAGAGATCTCTATTGAGAATGACCATTTTAAGATGCAGAACCATTTCAAAGCAACTGATCGAAACGCGTATATTCCGCTCGACAGTTGCCATCATCATTCATGGCTCTGCAATATTCCAAAAGGCCAGTTTGTCAGATTACGGCGTAACTGTACCACTGAAGGTGACTATTTGTCACAAGCAGAGGTACTAGTAGAACGCTTTGCGCAAAAAGGTTATGATAGGGACATATTGGCCAATGAGGTAGTCAGAGTAAAGGAGCTTGATAGAAATACACTGGTGGCTCCTAAACCCAGTGCTGACCATCTTCCTGAAATTAATCAATACAGACTCATATTTGATTATAATATACAACATAAGAAGTTAGAAAAAATAGTCAAAAAGAACTGGTCCATTTTAAAGCAAGACAGAGTACTGGGTCCTACCCTCCCTGAGATACCCAAATTTGTTTATAGGAAGGCACCCACCTTAAGGGACCGTATAGCCCCTGGTGTGGTGGATCCCCCGATTCCTGTTGAAAACAGATCTTTTCTGTTTTTATCAGGATTTTATGCATGTGGTAGATGTGTGGCATGCAGGCACTCTAAAACCAATTGCAAAAAACGCAAAGATTTTACTGCGACTGCCACTAATAAATCATATACCGAAGGGGGAGGGGCCGTTGACGTCACCCGCCATCCATTGCGGTCGAGACCGCTGTGTGTAATACAATCTGCTCATCACATGCACTTGTATAGTGCTTTACAAGGTAATTTTTATGATTTTATGCTATGTTCAATAAAGTCATTTATTGCGGTAATGCACTATGTCCGGACCTTTGTTTTCCTATGGACCTGTGACCCGCTTTATGGACCTGTGATCTGTTACCTGTGAGCCTTATCTTCTGATGAAGAGGAATACTGATTTGATCTATATTGGTGATATCCTTGGAGAAAGTTTGTCTTACTAGCCCGTCTGGTGACACAGGGGCTAAGTGTGAGGTGAGAGGCTAATGAGACTGGGTGGAGGATTACCAGCACATTGAAGAGCACTGAATGTTTATATCTTGTGCATGCTTCACCATAATTTTCACCTGTGGACTGCTCTCCTCGATATCTTCTTCATAATCCATATTTGATAGCGCTGCACTTTTTGTTATATATTTGTTATTGGGACTTTTGGTTTATTGATCCTTTAGTGCATAGCAGCTTTCTATTATATTATTTTATACAGTTGCGCTGAATTTTTATCTATTATTAAGTGGTAAAATAGGGCTTGTCCCTGGGACACTGATGACATCAGTCTCCAAATGGACACAAGCACTTGTAAACGCAAACGTTTAGTGCTATCCGTACTAGCCATGTTGTAGTTCATTTTTAATCCATGACCTTGGTTTACAAAGATAAAAAAAAAAAAAAGCAGGTTTTACATTATATCCTACCCTTGAGAAGAGATTTGATTTTTAGTCCTTTGTATATCTGAATGTGTCATTATGTTTGGGGTGATTATGTTGGAAGATAGTCCATTATATTAGCAGAAAGATCCTTTTAGGAGTTTATCTGAGGAGAACTTCCTTATGAATGGTGGGGATTATGGGGAAATTCCTCCACTGATCATTAAAGTGGAACGGAAGGAATTTTACAACAGTCTGCGAGCAGACGGGTTATTATCGCAGAAGAGACATGTAATGTAGCAAACACCTGCTTGCAGTCTTCTCCAGGATGTAAACTGAGATGCACATGCACAGCTCAGCTAATAATCACCGGCACGGTTCCGGAGTGCTGAGATGACTGACTCCTGGACGAGTTATGTCATCCCATTCCACCAATGGATGTGCCCAAAGACTGGCACTGGCAATGTCTCTTCAGAGTAGCAAACACCTTCCTGCCTGCTTGCAGTCTTCTCCCGGATGTAAACTGAGATGCACATGCACAGTCCAGCTAATAATCACAGCCATGGTTCCGGTGTGCTGAGATGACTGACTCCTCCACGAGTTATGTCACCCCGTTCCACCAATGGAGGTGCCCAAAGACCAGCACTGGCAATGTCTCTTCTAGAGTAGCAAACACCTTACTGCCTGCTTGCAGTCTTCTCCAGGATGTAAACTGAGATGCACATGCACAGCGAATAATCGCAGGCACGGTTCCGGTGTGCTGGGATGGCTGACTCCTGCACGAGTTAGGTTATCCTGTGCCGGCAACGGAGGTGCCAAAGACTGGCACTGGCAAGGGACCCAAACTGTTTGAGTGCTTTCGTTTGTTTAAGCTTAGGCTGACCATACATGTTCTTTCTTACACAATTTTCCTTTAGCTTTACCAATAATTATATAATATGAGGTCAAACAAGCTAAGCAAACTTGTATTGTATCCACATAGACAGGTCCTTGCACTAGATAGTTTAGGGTAAATCTAAAGGAAAATTGTACAAGAACATTGAACATGTATGGCCTGTCTTACAGACACTTTTTTTTTAATTTTATGTTCCAGTCACTTAGTAATTAATATATACAACAACTAAAAGCTAGCCATACACATATTTTGCACAATTTTTTCTGAATTAGCTGAAATTTAAGTAATTGGGTTGGCACCAGTTGGTAAATTGTTGAATGAACAGTGACTACACCCTATCAGATGCAGGGATCAGGGATGCTTGAATAGCATAGCCGGAAGCAGAGATTCCTACATCCATAATAAAACAGCCATAGGCTAAAGATGGCCATACACTAATAGTATTTATCGCAAAAATTTTCGTCTCAATAACACTGATGGATGGATTTTTTTTTTTTTTTTTTTTAAACAAAACGAGTTTCCAACAGTGTTTGTGGTTTTTGATAAAGAAAGTCCATTCATGCCTAAATCAAAAGTGTACAAGAAAAGAAAGTACTTTTGAATGACATTCATCAAGTCATCAGATGTACTGAGAATTTTCCTACAAATTATTGTTCTAAAATTTACTAGTCTATGGCGATTTGGCGCTGCGAAATGAGTTACCCAGGCAATGGATCATCCCAGGGGTGACATCACTTCCACCCTCCACAGTGGTTCCAGATGTCCTTCTACCACTGGTGAACGGCACCCTGGCTCATCTACCAATGAGTTTCTGCCGCTGCAAGCATCCTGGATTAGTGTGAGGACGTTACATTACAGGCGTTCCTTTTTATGGATTGATGGGAGTGCAAATTTAGCTGGCTATTAAAAGCATTTTTTAATACTGCACTTATTGGCGCCCCCTCCATCCTTTTGTTCTCATTTCATAGATTTTTTTTCCGGTCTCTCAGTGGAGCTGCCTTTTGTGCAATAATTTTTTTATGAAATAATGTAGAAAAAGTGAGAGCTGACAAGATATTTAAATAGAAGCTAGTACACAGAAAAGTGAATATACAACCTTCAATGATAAATAAAAGAGCAAATAAGGTTCAACGCTTGACAGTATTTAATAAATGTGTGTTAAGTAGATCAATAGCCAGTGTTTTCTGGTGAGTGTTCTGGCACACTACACCGTCACTGTTGGTTTTTGGAGCATATTAAGGACTTTCTACCTACTAGGATTGTATACATTTGGGACTCTAGCTATCTACTTAACACATGGACAATTATTTAATATTTTTTATGGACTTGGTATGGACTGTTCATATTACCATGGACTTTCTCAATTCATTTAGTACCTTATTTTAGGACTTAATAAGGATACTGTGTTTGTGTATACCTGTGATTGTGCCGTATGTTTTGCAGTTTTTATACAGTGCCTTAAAAAAATTATTCATACCCCTTAAAATTTTCTACATTTTGTCATGTTACAACCAAAAACGTAAATGTATTTTATTGGGATTTTAGGTGATAGACCAACACAAAGTGGCACATAATTGTGAAGTGGAAGAAAAAGGATAAATGGTTTTCAAAATGTTTTACATATAAATAAGTGAAAAGTGTGGTGTGCAGTAGTATTCAGCCCCCCTACAATACTTTGAAGAACCACCTTTCCCTGCAATTACAGCTGCCAGTCTTTTTGGGTATGGCTTTACCAGTTTGCACATCTAGAGAGTGACATTTTGCCCACTCTTCTTTGCAAAATAGCTCAAGCTCTGACAGATTGGATGGAGAGAGTATGTGAACAGCAATTTTCAAGTCTTGCCACAGATTGTAAATTGGGATTTAGGTCCGGACTTTGACTGGGCCATTCTAACACATGAATATGCTTTGATATGTACGTTTAGGGTCATTGTCCTGCTGGAAGGTGAACCACCACCTCAGTCTCAAGTCTTTTAAAGACAGGTTTTCTTCTAAGGTTGCCCTGTATTTGGCTCCATCCATCTTCCTATCCACTCTGACCAGCTTCCCTGTCCCAGCTGAAGAAAAGCATCCCCACAACATGATGCTGCCACCACCATGTTTCACGGTGGGGATGATGTGTTCAGGGTGATGTGCATTGTTAGTTTTCCACCACACATAGCATTTTGTTTTTTAGGCCAAAAAGTTAAATTTTGGTCTCATTTGACCAGAGCACCTTCTACAGGTTTGCTGTGTCCCCCACATGGCTTCTCGCAAATTGCAAACAGGACTTTTTATGGCTTTCTTTCAACAATGGCTTTCTTCTTCTTGTCACTCTTCCATAACGGCCAGATTTGTGGAGAGCACGACTAATAGTTGTCCTGTGAACAGATTTTCCCACCTGAGCTGTGGATCTCTGCAGCTCCTCCAGAGTTACCATGGGCCTCTTGGCTGCTTCTCTGATTAATGCTCTCCTTGCCCGGCCTGTCAGTTTATGGGGACAACCATGTCTTGGTAGGTTTGCAGTTGTGCCATACTCTTTCCCATTTTGATTGAACAGTGCTCCTTGAGATGTTCAAAGCTTGGTATTATTTGTTTTATAACCCAATCATGCTTCTAAAATTCTACGTTTCTGGTTTTAACATGACAAAATGTGGCCCATTTCAAGGGATATGAATACTTTTTCAAGGCACTGTATGTATGTATGTAGTCATCAATATGTTGCTGTTATCTACTGTAAACAAATCGTCTTTGGCATTGAAATATCAAACCAACATCTGATATGGCCACACATGTTCTTTGCCAGATCAGATGTAGTTCCAGCTGTTCCACAGTCAGGACCAGCAGCTGCATCTGCAGCCATTTAAAGGGATGTAAACCAGAAGAACTGCATCAGTTGTGGATGATTTCCTACTGGTCACTCAAAATCTTCCTATTTACAGAAATACTACTCACACCTCAAAACAGAAGGATTATTTGATCTGTGTGGACATTTTGGTACAAGTGCACTGCATGTATTCATATATATCAAAACATTTGATGCATAGATTTTTTGAGACTTGACAATTTTGTTTTGATAGTATAACGGGTGCATATATATATATATATATATATATATGTGAAAGCTGAAGTCTGGAGAAAGCCTAAAGTTATCCTTGTGCTGCAAGGCTTAATTGCTCATTTTCATTTAGGGTACCATTAAAAAAACATATTTACCTACTTTATCCCTCACTCCAGCAGGCTTCCCCTTCTCCAAGGGATTGTTCCCCCCTCGAGCTGCTTTTTTTTTTTCTACACTGTCAGTTGCAGGCAGTCTGACATCATCATGTACAACGAAGTACCGGTGGTGCTGCATTGTCAGTGAGTATGGTAAGAGTCGGCCCACAACCTGAAGTGCTGGAGAGAAGACCAGCTGCTGGGGGTGCAAGGGATTAGGCAAATACAACTGCTTTGTAATGTCATCCTAAGCAAAAAGGAGCATTTAACCCTTGTAGTGTGAGGGGAACCCCACTGCAAGAGTAACTTCAGCCTTTCCCTGGGGTTCAGTTTTAAAAAAGGGGTCTGCAGTTTTTAGATGCAATAAGAATATATCAAAATAACGCACAGTAAAAGTAACAGGGATAGAAATCTATGTGCCAGAATTTATGGCTCTTTTACAGCCAATTTTTAGAAGCCGTAAATTGACATACAGAAGCATTTGGCCATATCTTCGAAACCGGAGATACACCACTACATTGTTGAACTATTGGCAACAAATACACCCTTTGTGACCCGCTGAAAAATCTCCCTTCTAACACATCCTGATCTATTCACCGTTCTGTGGGGAAGAGTAAAGGAACAGTAGTACCGGGTTTGCAATCATGTCAGTATTAAACTAAGACTGAAGGCCGGTACACATGGGCTGAATATCAGCCAGTATCGTACAGTTCAACAGAAACCATCTGACATTCGACCTGCATGTACAGCAGCCTGTCCAACGACCAGCTTTTATCGAATGGGCATGCTGGAATTCGATCAGCACTTGCAGCCAATGGCAGTGAGCGCTGATCAGTGTGTTTTTGGGGGGGGGGGGGCACTTGTGCAGGCAATCATTTGAGCAATAATTTGAGCCCTAGACCTCCTCTGTAACTCTAAGCTGGTAACCTGTAGACATTTTTAAATTGTCGCCTATGGGGATTTTTAAGTACCAATGTTTTTCGCCATTCCAAGAGCGTGCGCAATTTTGAAGCATGACATGTTGGGCATCTATTTACTCAGCTTAACATAGAAAAAATTGGGCTAACTTTACTGTTTAATTTTTTAATTCAAAAAAGTGATTTTTCTTTAAAAAAAAAAAAAAAAAAAATTGCGTTTGGAAGACCGCTGCGCAAATACAGCGTGATAATAAAAAAAATAATACAACAATCTCCATTTTATTCTCTAGTGTCTCTCTGCTTTATATATATATATATATATATATATATATATATATATATATATATATACACATACACACACACACACACACACACACACACACACACACACACACACACACACACACACACACACACACACATTATATATATATATATGTTTGGGGGTTCTAAGTAATTTTCTAGCAAAAAAAAATGATTTTAACTTGTAAACAAGTGTCAGGAATAGACCCAGTCCTTAAGTGGCTAATAAAGAATAAAAAAAAAAAAAAAAATAAGCACACCACAGAACTTACTTGCAGAATCACCAGGTAAAACTAAATGAAAGAAAGCCTAAAAAACAAACGCAGCCATCACATATAAGAATAGGTAAGCTGCAATATAATAAATGTTTGCTTTTGGGTTGAATCCCCCTTGGAGCCTCTGGAACACCTTTAATGCCTATACATACTATACAACATGCTAGATCCATCTCTCTGCACTTGTGAGGTTTCAGAGACTTTGGAAATGTTTATGGAAAATGCAAAGATCCTGGAATCTGCTACTTACATGTTGTTACTACGATGGAAAAATTCTTCACATCTTTAAAATAAATTTTCTCTGAACAGCAGAAATCCATTTCTCAATATTTCCATAAAGCACTTGGGTAAAGTGCAAAAAAAATGTACAGCTCAGGTTTGAGAATTAGGATAGATTATCTTCTGTGAAAACCTAAAAATCCTAAAACATTTAAAAATGTTTGGTCAGTCAAGCGCTCATTTTAGGAACCATACACAACGAGCCGGACATTTACTGCCCAGGAAACACAGAGCACAAGAGAAAGAAAACCAATATATAAAATGAATAGAAATCATAAGACACACGCACATTCCACATCCCTTTATAGATTCATAAAAGTGTTTCTGTAAGAGTTAAAAAGCCATCAGGAAGGAGGTCCCAGAAGGGAAGTTGAATTCATCTTAGAAAAACACTGAAAAGCAGCATTGACTACGATGCTAGGAAGCAGACTGAAGTGGGGTTTCCTTTATGGTGTCACACACTTCCTAGCAGGCTTTCTCCTGCTTACAGCAAACACACAGGAAAATCAAGAAGCCTCCAAGCACACGTGACTGCCGGAAAAGCCTGCAAATACACCACTAGCTTTTTAGCTTAGCCGAGGTATTGGGTCAATAACACAAGAGGAATCCACGTGCTGGCCTACAACTGGCGAGGTTTTGTCACAATTACAGTGCTAGACCACACATTAACGAGCAGGGTTCCTCCCAGGCTTTCAGAAGCATTGAGAGGATAGTTATGAAAAATGCGTTCTTTAGAAGGTGATAATTCACCCTGCAGGCCCATCGCAGGGATTCTACATAGAAGTCTTAGCTAATCTTATACTGGTGGCCAAAGGCCCAATGCTTTTGGCACCAAGTGCAACTGGGACAGACACTGCTCCAGTCAAGGAGAAGGGGCGTAATGAAGATTATACCTTTTTTTTTTTTTTTTTTTTAATGAAAAAAAATTTTTTATATATATATATATACATATATACATATATATATATATATATACACATATACATATATATATATATACATATACATACATATACATACACACACATTATATATATATATATATATATATATATATATATATACATACACACACATAAATATATATATATATATATATATATATATATATATATATATATATATATATATATATATATATATATATATATATATATACACACATACATACATACATACATACATACATATATACATATATATATATATACACACACACACACACACACACACACACACACACACACTACTATCACACACTCTCCTCCAGATTTGGTTCTCTTGTTTCTGGTAATAAACTAGGTCACATTACACCTGTGGCACATTTTGTTGTCTTTGTAAAATTAAAAAACCGACTTGTATAACCATTATGCCTGTCTGGACTTCATATTGAATGAGCAAAGAGAAGGCATATGAAATGTGGACCTTCCCACTGCAGGGTGACAGAGACAGATGGCCATCTTCTTTCAAATGAAAGCAGAAGAGAGGACCCCTTGGGCCCGTCTCCCCCATTGCAGAGTGACAGAGACAGATGGAAGCTTGGTCCATTGCATCTAACCTTCCTATCATGGGGTGACTCTCCACACAGGGCTCTATCCTTCCAAACCAGACCACAAGCCATTAAAACCATAGGAAAACAAATCTTGCTACTAATAGGTGCCAAAATCTTTTTTTTTTTTTGCCACAGACATCGTGCTTACACACCGGTAATTTTCTTATATGTTCTAAAATGGGAGAATTTAATTCACAGATTATCAGGTTTTATTCTTGCCCAGCGGGTTACAGAGGTGTTAAAGAGAATACTGTTTAACAAATTACATTTTGACAGTAGAACATTCTGAATGCTTCTAAAAAGCTCAGTTTCATGTGGCTGCTAATTAACCTGTGGTTGGCTGAGATATCGTTCTGCTAACTGCTCTAGGCTTAAAAAAAAAAAACAAACAGGGTTAAATAGATGAGGCATTTTTCTGTGGGGTCATCTTTGTGAATGTGATATTACATATTATATTTTCAATTCCTGAGAGCGCATACTATCACATTAAAGGATACGTTCACCTTCAGCAACATGCTATACCCATATTTAGGGTGTAACATGAAGGTTACCAATGCAGCAGCCCCACACCCCATACCCAGATCTAACATTGTGAAAGCAGGTGGGGGATCCTCTCCTCACACGCGCTGCCACAATTTAAAAACAGCATGGCGGTGCGCCGAGCCGCATCATTCATTCACAGCTATCTGTGAATGAACTACAAGTCCAGTCTGCCACTGCAGAAAATAGCTTTTAGTTCTCAATGAACTATGAGTGCATTGGTCAGCATCCTCATAGTTCTTCTTCTTCCTGCTCTTCAGTAATGGTCTGCCTGTACAGGAGGTGCGAGGAGAAATCTGTACTGAGTCTGTAGGAGCCTGGCATTGCACCCACAATCTGCTGATCACTGGTGCAACACTCTGCAGAAAAAAAAGTTAAATACAAGTACAGTAAAACCTTGGTTTGAGAGTAACTTGGTTTAAGAGCGCTTTGCAAGACAAGCAAAATTTTCAAATAAATTTTGACTTGGTTTACAAGCGATGTCTTGATATACAAGTAGCCTCAAGTCACAGCTGAGTAGAAAAGAGAAGAGAGGCGCCTCTAAGTGTAGCAATATGGTTAAATTTAATGAAGGTACAACATTTAGCAACTCACATGGTTGATGATAGAAACAGGCACATCTAAGGATGCAGGCATCCAGGCTAAAGCTGTCCACATGGACCATCCTCCGCACCGCCATCTACGTCATCCCTTCCATGCTGCCCCTCGCTTTCAGATCGCTTTACTGCAGGGTGGTCTTTCCAGTCAGGATTACAGACTGGCAGCCGGCGGTGCAGAAGATAGTCTATGTGGATAGCTTTACCCCGGATGCCTGCATACTAAGATATGCCTGTTTTATTCATCAACCATGTGAGTTGCTAAATGTTGTACCTTCATTAAATGTAACCATATTGCTACACTTAGAGGCGCCTCTCTTCTCTTTGATACTCTGTGGCTCCTGCTGGATTTTGCTTCAAATCCCCTTGTGGAAGGGGCTATTAGTGGATGGACATTTTATGGTTACACAACCTATCGCAATGCTATAATCTTTTTATATGGACTATAAACTGAAGGACTTATGAATAAATGGCTGTGGAACGAATCATCTGAGTTTCCATTATTTCTTATGGGGAAATTCGCTTTGATATAAGAGTGCTTTGGATTACAAGCATGTTTCCGGAACGAATTATGCTCGCAATCCAAGGTTTTACTGTACCTTTTTTTACCTGCAAAAAAAGGGCATTTATTTAACTCTTTAAATGAACTTGGCCTTTAACGTTTTACTTTTCAGTAGCAACCTTGTGCTCGGAGATTAGAGTAATAGAAAAAAAAAACAAAAAGTATCTATATACCAGTACAGACCAAAAGTTTGGACACACCTTCTCATTCAAAGAGAATTCTTTATTTTCATGATGGGGTGCTGCGCCAGATGACCTGGCCTCCACAGTCACCAGACCTGAACCCAATCGAGAGGGTTTGGGGTGAGCTGGGTGACTACCTCTTGAAGTGTGACTCTACAATTTTCATAGTTATGAAAATAAAGAAAAAACTCTATGAATGAGAAGGTGTGTCCAAACTTTTGGTCTGTACTATCTATAATATTATACATATTTTTATATTATATATATATATATATATATATATATATATATATATATATATATATACACACACACACACACACACACACACACACAATTAGATATATATATATATATATACACACACACACACACAATTAGACAATAACCCCTAAAATGGTATATAGTGTCCCTTCATACAAGTGCATTTTTGATATTGGACAACCTTGCTCAAGGACCAACTTCTTTTGCAAATGCATTTAACACTATACTGGCTGTCCTCCAACAGTTCTTTATTGTGGGTCCGTACAGACATGAATTACTGTGCCAATTCATACTGTGTGCCAGGCTGTGCTTACCCTTTACATTACAGGATGTATGGAATGGTGTATCTGCAGCATCAAGCCACAGAGGGCTTTGAATATGAATCTGCAAAGATGTATCCATTTGCTCATATGCAAGGGCCAGAATATTTAAAAAGACAGCAGAGTGTATCAGCTGACAAAGAAATAAAATGATCAAATAAGCAGAGACGCACATACTTGTCCCACAAGTGTAAAGACTGATTCATAGATCTGGAAATTGTTGAAGAAAAGAAAGATGGTGAAGAGTAAAGTAAGAAATACAGAGCTAGAAATGGTTTCTGCCTGTCAAGAAGAGTCTGTCAGAGGTCTCTTAGGAAATTAAGTAAGGAGCAGCATGTCAGATGCAAAGGGTTATGATCTGCTTGTGTTGGATGGGAGGAGAAAGCTGCCCTTGAGTACAGTGTAAACCAGCGCTGATGTTAAAGTGTGCAGTGTCTCACAGCAGGCCAAGTTAAAGAGACCATCCACAACAAACCTGTACTAATGAGTCACAGCAAGAAGAAACCAAAAATATACTTGTAATCACACAGACCTGAGGGATGAGCAAGACAATTGGCTGCACTAATGCACCAGTATCCATGTAATTAATCAAATGCACATTTATCTCAAACACTGAATATTTTAAAACATTTACAATGTCATAAAAGGAGAGAAAGAATTAGCCACCCTATAACCAATTTTAATTGGCTGTGAAGTGCCATGTAGATGGATACAATAAACAAATGACAAGTATCAATCATGCCACACTATTACAAGTCCAGGGACAAGAAAATGACACATTTGTTTACCTTTTCTCTTTGTAGCTAATCATTATATCATTAAGGGATCAGCAGCAAGGAGAAGTGCAGAGGTGATTTCAGTATGAATGAAACTCCCTCCCATCTACAAGGCAGGGACATTTTCAAACCTTCCCATTAGCCAAGCCTATTACATTTCTATGTCAATCTACCAAGCCACATGCTTCACAGTAATGTTACATTTGTTCTTACACCTAATAAATACTACCATTACCTAAGTAAATTAACACATACAAGTTTTTGAAGAATTAATGTGTTTCAGTAAAAAAACACTTCAGAAAACATATAGTTCTAGGCACCCATCCTTAAACTGGCAATGCACAATAATCCTTTAGATTCCTCCATCCATGCTAAAAACAGTGTGGATGGAAGAATCTGCATGCAAGCCATTGTATTGTGATAGCATACAGCTACGGCTGTCAGAATACCTGAACACTGACTGCATACGATTGGCTGCAGGTGCAGTTAAGATGACTATTGTGCCAAGCTCCCTTAACAAAAGTTTATTGAAAAAGACATTTAGTGAGCTTGGAAGTGCCAACAGGGCCACGCACAGAAAAAAGTACATCCAATTCGGCTAAAATGCGATCCATGTATAGCCACCTTTAGGCCCCTTTCACACATACATATGCATCTCTATGGGGCAGCAGATATCAGCCGAGACAGGTCAGCTGACATTGGAAACCCTATTTTCTATCCGTCTGACGGATCTGATGAGAAGGGACAGGCGGTTCATTCTCATCCGATTCCCCCATAGAGGACAGCGGGGATCTGACACCTCCGTCTCCGCACACAGAGCGGATATGGAGCTGTCATCCGCATGCTCAGCGGGGATCTATGGATCGATCCCCGCTGAGAAAAAAGGAGTCAGTTGGCGGAACGGACATGTGTGAAAAGGGCCTAAGGTTTTCAATCACATCTGAACAAAGAAGCACAGATAAGCCAACACCACCCCTTCCAATATCCTGTAACCAATCCCAAAGCTGGCTATTCACAGCCTAAACTTTCTGCCAATTTCCATTAAACTTCTCAAAATTCAAGCCGTGGGTGACCGTGTGGCCAACACCCAGTTCAACAGTGACTGCATCCAACATTTTAAAAGCCACTGTTCAGGTATTCTGACATCTATGGGTGATGTGGCTATCTAGCCAGAAGTGCAGATTCCTCCATCTAAGTTATTTCATCAAGGGCCACATCAGCATTATAGTTGCCCTCAAAGGGCCAGTTGTATCTGTAAGACTATGTCCATAGCATCCATTCCCCCTTCCATCAGATGTCAACAGCTCACCCACTATCAAGAATAAAAAGCCTGCCACCTTCCCTTACATCACAGGTGTCAAACACAAGGCCTACGGGCCGAATGCGGCCCCCCAGGCCATTTAAAATGGCCCTTGCACCTCTCCTGCAGCACCCCCCTTGTCTCTGCCCCCCCCCCCCATTTCTGCCCCTACATCGTCTCAGTAGTCGGCAGCAGAGGACAGAACTCCTTTGCCAGATCCTGTGCTTCTCTGTGCTGCTGTAGAAAGGCTAGTCTTTGCCCACCCCTTCCTCAGCAGTCTGCAGCAGAGAGGAAGGCAGAACTCCTCCTACAGATCCTGCACCTCTCTATGCAGCCACACCACCACCATGTCTTTGCCTCCCCTGGTCCCAGAATTGAGCAGACTCTGTAAGCGGTATCCAGCCCTCCTCTGGTCGGCCTCCAGACCTTGCACTTTCTTCTTCCCAGATCAACCCGAATCTTCTTCCTGGCAGTAGAACCAGGTAAGGGGCTGAATTGTGATGTAAGCAAGGGAGGGTGACTCTTGACTTATGATGGTGGGGGGCTCTTGACATCTCATGTAAGGGGGAGTGGGGTGCTCTGGACATCTAACCTTACAGATATAACCGGCCCTTTAAGGGCAACCATAATGCTGATGTGGCCCGCGATTAAATTGAGTTTTACACCCCTGCCTTACATCGTAGTGCACCCCCTTTACCTTGCGCTGCTGCCTGGTAGAAGCTGCGGATGAAGCTGTAAGTGTAGGGTCTGGAGGAGAACCAGAGGAGGGCTGGAGTTTGCTGAATGCTAAGACCAGGGAAGGTAGAGATGAGGGGGTGCTGCAGCTGTACAGAGAGGCACA
Organism: Pelophylax lessonae; assembly: GCF_965119305.1. Lineage (NCBI taxonomy): Eukaryota > Metazoa > Chordata > Amphibia > Anura > Ranidae > Pelophylax > Pelophylax lessonae. The sequence continues at coordinate 182,487,110 of NC_138776.1, forward strand.
GAATCTGTATGAGGAGTTCTGTCCTCTCTGTTGCCGACTGCTAAGACAAAGTGGGGACAGAGATGAGGAAGTTGCCACAGTTGCAAGAGAGGTGCGAGGGCCACACGAAATGGCATAAAGGGCCACGGGCCTTGTGTTTGAGACGTGATCTAAGTGGTTTAGCATTTGCTCCTTTGTGTTAAAACAGGGGTCACAGAACAATATTAAATCTGAATGGCCTCAATAACTCAGTGGCTCGGTACATAAGTGCACACATTTAGAACTACCTGGCAGAGTGCATTTAAGCAACCAGCAGAAAGGTTCTCCAGGATGAACCTGGATGTCAATATTTGTCTGGTCACCTCTACTCTGCATCCAGCACTCATCATCCAAGGCTAATGACACCACAGTCCCCTAAGAGAATAGCTATCGCCATGTTGGATGCTACACTCTATACTGAGTAATCCTAAACAACGCAGTAATTGGGTACCAACAGGCACATAGCCAATATGCCAATGGGAAATTCTTTATCCTGCCCAGCTGACTAATATTTAGCATCAGTATTGCAGGTCCTAATACTACCAGCTTTTTGTTTAAAACCAGCACAGGGCAACCTTTATGAGCTTATGGTAAACATTTTAAATGCAAGCTAGGGCTAAATATCACATGTTTGGCTGCTTCAGTAGATCTCAAGCTGAGGATCTAATGCTGCACACATCCACAAAGCTGTCAGAGTATCAGTGCAGCCTTTCAGCTACTGAAACTGTTACTTATGCTTCACCAGTCACTTATCACACTACTGCAGTTTATTAACCAACGGAGCTCCTTGCCCTCTAGCAGCTGAGGGGTTAATGCAGGTTCACAATTTTTTTTCCATACACAGGGCTAAAACCCCACAAGCCTGTGCCGTTCCAGTGTCATTTACATTGCTAGGCATAATGCATAAGAGAATATTTTGCAGACCATCCATCCTTTATTAAAAAGCAAGGATTAAGACCATTGACCTAGATACACCAGTTCAGTTTTAGCTGTGCTGCTTTTTGCCTGAACTGTATAAGTGAGGCTCTGCCGAGCAAACTAAGAGGAACATCAGAGTACCCTCCAGCTTTCTTTCCAATAGACCATGAAATTCAACTTTTTTTTTTTCCTCTCTCATACAGCACTCATTTCTCTTTAGCCCAAGATGCCAATCGTGCCGCAGAAAGAAAGAAAAAAAGGGAAGATCTTGGAAGCTGTAAACACAGAAAAGAGCAGGTATTTTGTACAAAAGTATACAGATTATATACAGTATATACACACAGCACATATGCATATTGTGTTAGTTCTTATATAGGTTTATCCATTGATGTAGTGTACCATGTGGCTACACTGTAATCAAAAAAAGCCAATTTCACCTGTTTTCTACTACAGGGCTGACTGGTGAGTATGGCTCTCTCCTCACTTATTTTTTCAGCGGTCTCATACTGACATTTCCCCATGTTTTATCCCTCTAAAGAACCTGCAAGTACAGTAGCACACCTGTTGATGTGCCAGAAATGCAGAAGGTTTATCTTAATGCACTATATGCATTAAGATAAAAAGCCTTCTATGTGTAGCAGCCTCCCCAGCACTTCCTAATACTTACCTGAGGCCCATCTCTATCCAGCAATGTCCACAAGTCCCTTGGATATCCGGGACTCTCCCTACTGATTGATTGCAGCGGTTGTGTTTCAACCAAAGTCAGTTAGCCAATCAGGAGAGAGAGGGAGAGGGGCCGAAGGACAGCTCCGTGTCTAAATAGACACATGGAGCTGCAGCTCGGCTCAGGTGCCCCAATAGCAAGCTGCTTGCTCTGGGGGGCACTCAAAAGGAGGGAGCAGCCAGAAGCAGTGAAGCAAAACCAACTGCACAGAAGAGGCAAGTAGAACATCTATAACATGAGACTTTACAATCACTTTCAATCCTGTTGTGAGTTGACAACACACAGTATTACAGTAAGACTGACTGGTATTGGTTTTGCCCAGTTTTCTTTTGCTAAACTACTGGAGACCTATTCACTCTGCCACCTCTGCAACAAAGGCTTTAATTCGGAGGTATGAACTAGGAGGGCCAATTAATCTCCTTAAGTCACAGGACAGTGCTGAATTACTGACATGATCACAAGGAATTTTTTGTAAAAATCCTTTTTAGATACCTAAAAACCTTTGTACATAATTTACAGCACGCTTAAAGCAAACCGTTCACAAACTTAGGCAATGCAAACTGAGTACATGATGAAAAAGTGCCTAAGGGCCATTTCACACGGGCGTTCCGCATGTCCGTATATCATCCTATTTTTTTGCGGATGATTTACGGACATAATGTATGTGAATGGCATTGCGGATGTCAGCGGATGACCATCCGCTGACATCCGATTTTCGTCCTTTCAGTTCTGTTCCGTTTTTTGAAACAGAACAGAACTCTATTTTTGTTCCGTTTAAAAAACGGAATGGATGCAAAGTCGGATGTCAGCGGTGTCATCCGCTGACATCCGCAATGCCCATAGACATACATTATGTCCGTAATATCATCCGCAAACGGATGGGATGATATGCGGACATACAGAGCAGATGACACAAATGTCATCCGCTCCGTAAAAAAAAAAAAAAAAGTGCCGAAGCGGATCGCAATGCCGTCCGCTCCGTGTGAAAGAGCCCTAAGCGATGGTAACCATCAGTGCAGGGCTTGCTTCAGACAGAAGGTGGTTCTGAGCTAAAATGAAAGTGTGGCCACAAACACTGAAATACTGTACCAGGCCTGTTCCAGATCTGGATCTTGCCGAGTTTTTCATGGTGTTCATCATAACCTACTTCCTCAGTATAGTGTAGAGTCGTGGCCAAAAGTTTTGAGAATGGACACAAATATTAATTTTTACAAAGTCTGCTGCTTCAGTTTTTTAAACTTTTTGTCAGATGTCACTATGGTATACTGAAGTATAATTACAAGCATTTCATAAGTGTCAAAGGCTTTTATTGACAATTACATGAAGTTTATGCAAGAAGTCAATATTTGCAGGGTTGACCCTTCTTTTTCAAGACCTCTGCAATTCGCCCTGGCATGCTGTCAATCAACTTTTGGGCCAAATCCTGACTGATGGCAACTCATTCTTGCATAAATGAATGCTTGGAGCTTGTCAGAATTTGTGGGGGTTGTTTTGTTTACCTGCCTCTTGAGGATTGACCACAAATTCTCAATGGGATTAGGGTCTGGGAAGTTTCCTGGCCATGGACCCAAAATTTCTCACTTTTGCCTTATGGTAAGGTGCTCCTCATGCTGGAAAAGGCATTGTTCATCACCAAACCGTTCTTGGATAGTTGGAAGAAGTTGCTCTTGGGGGATGTTTTTGAACATTATTAATGGCGATGTTCTTAGGCAAAATTGAGGGAGCCCACTCCCTTGGCTGAGAAGCAACCCCACACATGAATGGTCTCAGGATGCTTTAGTTTTGGCATGGCACAGGACTGATGGTAGCACTCACATTTTTTTTTCTCCAGACAAGATTTTCAAACAATCGGAAAGGGGATTCATCATAGAAAATGTCTTTACCCCAGTCTTCAGCAGTCCAATCCCTGTACCTTTTGCAGAAGATCCGTCTGTCCCTGATATTTTTCCTGGGAGAGAAGTGGCTTCTTAGCTGCCCTTCTGGACACCAGGCCATCCTCCAAAAGTCTTCTCACTGTGAATGCAGATGCCCTCACACCTGCCTGCTGCCATTCCTGTGCAAGCTCTGCACTGGTGGTGCCCTTAGCCCTCAGCTGAATCAACTGTAGGAGACAGTACTGGCATCTGCTGGACTTACTTGGGTGCCCTGAAGACTTCTTCACAAATGCAGTAAAAATATTTTTTGGGGGGATTAAGTTCATTTTCGTGGCAAAAAAAATACTTTTTGATCACTCTTCATAACATTCGCAAATTGCCTTAAAAAAAACCTAAGGCAGCAGACTTTGTGAAAATTAGGATTTGTGTCATTCTCAAAACTTTTGGCCATGGCTGTACTTCTGCACTCCATTTAACCTGCAATGTTAGTACCTACAGAGATGTCATACAAAGGACTCCAAACACTGCACATTCTGTCAACTGCTGACACACTGTATGACGGCAAAAAAGAGAAAACCCTTCAACACACCATGGCTGCTGAAAATCCACTTTAAAAGGTAAAAATTAGCTGGAGAGGACTAAAAAGGAAAAAAATAAATAATCACCAAAGATCGGTTAAATTTTTAATGAAGAGTGTGCTAAAGCAAGGCGATGCACTTTAAACCACCTTTAATGTGATGTTTGATATTAAAGACCAATTGGGTTGCTCTAGATTTCATATACAGGAGGTATTTTGAAACCCCTATTACAGAGTGGTTTCATTCAGAACTTATCTGCCCCTCTCTAGCTCACCAAGTATTCGGAGAAGGAAAGGAAAGCTAAACAGTCAGCAAGTGTAGCTGATGCCACAGGGCCAGGACTGTTGTAAAAGAAGGACAAGTCGAGTGATAATACCCTTGGTGAAAAATACAACAAACAACACGTCTTAGCTTAGCAAACGAAGCCTAAAGTCTAGTACACACTACAAGTTTTTCTCAACCCAGCGGGAAGAATGAAAAAAAATAAATGGCAGCTCAGGTTGGAGCCACTGTAGTAACTATGCAATGTTAGTACAGCGATCTCCCCTGTTCCATTGTGTTCCCGCTGCCAGAACACTCTGGTCAGTGCTCCCAGTCACTGGCTTAGAGCACTGATCGAGTGTCGGGCAACAGACTTTTTTTTCGGTCATGCTCCTTCGACAGAAGCCAGCTGAATGACTGTTTCTGAAGGACCACCTGCCACTACATACGGGCCGAATGTCGGCCAGTTCAATAGAATTCAGCCCATATGTACTTGGCCTAAGGCTAGCCATACAAGGTTTGAAACTCAGCCGGTTTAGCAGGAACCAGCCAAAATTTGAAATGTTAATTGGCAGGCTGAATGTACCTCTGCTCCCGGCAGGGGTGGCTCCCTCGGCATGGGAAGTCAATGGCCCAGTAGGAGGGATTCAAGCATCAACACTGTCTGTATTGATGGGGGGATTGTGCAAATTTCTTTTTGTAGCGTGTATGGCCAAGCCTAACATCTTCACCACATAAAGAATTGGTTTCATTCAGTTATACTTGAATAGCAAACTTGTGGGTAGCAAGATTATAAATAAGACAACGCAAAATGCAACACGAAGCTAGAAGCAGAGCTTGCATTTAATCATTAAAATAGACATATGGCTTTTTTTTCCCCCACATATACATACTTACCCGAGTAGATGCAGCATCGGTCTGATGCTGCATCTGTCCCCCTGGCGTCTCTACACTGAGAACTGAGCGATTGAATACCGCTCTCCACTCTGCCCCCACCTCGCTCACTGGAGCGCTGGGCTGTGGAGGGGTGGGGAGCGGCCGGCTCAGGCTCTCAGCGGCTCACTGAGAGGCTGAGCAGGGTGTCAGTCCAGGCATCTGGTGGATCCCGACTTCTACTGTCGTGACGACGTGGTGCCTGGCCTGACGTCTCTGACGTCAGCAGTGCGCGGCCTTCCGCAAGAGCTTTGGCTATACTTTTGCTTTTTAAGATTAATAAGAACTTTACATGAAATCACCTCTTTCTCTAAAATATGTCTGCATTTTAGATATGCACTCATACAGTCATGGCAAAAATATTGGCACCCCTGCATTTCTGTCAGATAATGCACCACTTCATCCAGAAAATGGTTGCAATTACAAATATTTAGGCATTCTCATGTTTATTTCTTTTGTTGGATTGATAGGACACAAAAAAGTGGAGAAGAAAAAAGCCAAAATCTGATGAACTGGACAAAATTATTGGCACCTTTACAAAATTGTAAGAAATAATTGCATTCCAAGCTTGTGATGCTCCTGTAACCAGGGGCTGACTGGCAAATTTCGGCCCAGGGGGCAAGTACAAACCAGAGGCACATGGTGCAGCAACTCGGTCCCCCTCCCACTCTCCCTCTTCCTCTCCTCTGCCTCCTTTTTGGCCCCATTCCAGGCTGAAGCTCTGCTCCAGCTACTCTCTACTCACCGGCCGAAACCCGGTTCCCGACCTGGCCAGCAGGGGGACAGCTCTGTTGCGGCTGCCTGGGGGAGGAGAATCTCCAGTGGGGCATGGAGCCAGCCTCTGCTGAGACACAGTTTACACCATCCTTGTTGGGGGGGGGGGGGGGGCTGTGCTCTGTCCTTGTCTTTATGCCGCACTTAGTAGGCCAGTGGTGGGGACTTTTTACTTCACCAGGAATCCTTTAGGCGTGTCTGTAACAGAAGCGTTACAGCCTTTTTATGAGGCTTCAGAGTGGCCCGGAGGGCAATTGCCCCGCTGCCCTCTGGCCCAGACCTCCCCTGCCTGTAACTTGAAATTAAAAAGTCACCTGTATCAATTAACATGTGCTAAAAATATAGAAATCGCACCAGCAACCAGTTAAAAATGGTGAAAAATTGACAACCTTTTTGTTGTGGGTCTCTGTGTGCCACCCGAAGCATGGAGAAGAGAAAGAGTAGCAAAGAGTTATCTGAGGATTTGAAAACAAAAATTTTGAGAAGGTGCCAATAATTTTGTCCAGTCCATTTTTAGAGTTTTGCGTGGAACATGTCAGATTTGGCTTTTTGCTTCACTTTTTTGTGTCACACCATTACAAACAAAAGAAATAAACATGAGATTGCAATTATAAATGTTTAGGCAATCATTTTCTGGGCAAAGTGGTGCATTATCAGACAGCAAAGCAGGGGTGCCAATATTTTTGGCCATGACTATGTACACATGATGAACTTCAAGTGTGCACCAAAACACATCAAAATGTACTGCAGAATGCCTGGGCAAACTTGTGATTTTCAAAATGTAAAGACGAAACAGCTCCATCCTAGGTCTGTATCTAAAAACAAGGAAAGCAGATAATGTCTTTAACTTTTCCATCCTACGGGACTAGAATCTACCAACGTCTCAACTGCAACACAGCCATAATGATAGTAAAACAGACATGTTCTGGTGTGAGACAGAAGCCTGATGCTCAACAGTAAATCAGATGACATTATAGTATATCCGATACAGAGTGTAAACAGTTTATGACTTCCTCCTGCAAATCTAAAAAAAGACAGCGCATGCTGAGTCACTCCCTGACATTCTATTGAATCAGCTGCAGGTTAGATTCTTTAACCCTTTATCTGGTTAACATTAAATAGTGAAATATCTAAACTAAATCAAATGAAACTCCCTGTGGGTCAAAACATCAGAAGCGTACAGCAGTAGTCACACTGAAACTGACAACGTCCCCTGCAATCCACATGAATGAATCAAGCTTGGTAAGGTTTCAATGGATAGCTGATGTCACATCCTACGATTCGGGGTCAACCTAATGCCCAGAGGCAACATTCTGTTAAGTGGGGTACACACTAGTAGAAAATCTGCCAAAAATTCCGAGGTAAAAATCGCATGATTTTCGGCTAGTGTGTACACAACTTTCAGCAGCCGATGCCGACATTTTCAACGAAAAAAAACGGAGGGACAAACACCAAAATTTTTATCGTCCATCCCCAGACGACCAATTTTCGTTTAATGTGTATGCAGTACGTCCGTGAAAAAAAAAATCGGATACGAAAGACCGCGCATGATCTGAAGTTGCCGACGACCCGGAAGTCTAGAAACAAATGTCCCAAAAAAAAAAAAAAAAAAAACGGACGAGAAATTTCATGAACATAATGCACTGTCAACTAAAAACGGTTATGACCGCTGAGCAGGAGAGAGAAAAATCGGAGGATATTTCGTCCGATTTCCGTCAAGTGTGTACGAGCCTTAACTCGCATGATTTCAAACTCACATTTCAGTCTGACCTCCGAGGCCATTTAAAAGCCATCTGTGCGGGTTCATGCACAGATGTCTATTGAAATTGCCCCCAAAGTCACCAAAAGTAGTGCAGGAACTACTTTTGGGAATCAGTGTGGCATCAGTGTTGGGCCGCAAAGTCGGGGGTCGCACAGATTGGAACGGTGCTGTTGCCGGCAATATGCCCTGATTTGGCACGTCAAATCGGCTTGATGTGAACGGCGGCTTAAGACTCCATTCACACCTGAGCGTATCGTTTTCTGGCGTTAACAGATTATCCAGAAGACAAAAAAATGGACAGGAGGAGTTGTCAAAATTCCAAGCAGCTGAAAAACTCCCACTTTGTTAATTAAAGATCATCAATTATCCACTATATCTTGGCATGTACTAGAAGATTTTCAGAAGATAGGTATGAGCATTAGGCTTGGTTCACACTTCTGCGACGGCATCGTCGTACGATTTCCCCCCACAACTTTCTTCCGATTTGATCCAACTTGGATGCTATTTAGGAGCCGGTACAAGGGCTGATATCCCACCCAAGTCGGACCAAAGTAGTGCAGGAATCTTTTCTAAAGTCGGAGCGACTTGTGTAGCATCAGTTAATATGGCTCTCATAGGGAAACATTGAATTTGACATGTCACGCGACTTGGGGGTCTCACAAGTTGGATCCCATGTCACAGTATGAAACGAGCCTCACTGGGTATCAGCAACCGATGTATGACTGGACTGGAGTTGCGGCTTTATTTTATTTTGGAAATTTTAGCAGCTTTTGCAGAGATTTCCTCTGCACTCCCTGCCAGGACATGAAATGGTGGGAATTGTCTCCAATATGGTCACAGACAAAATACCTTTTTTAGTGCATTAAAGGGCTAGAAATTGAATTTTTTTTTTTTTGTAGGTCCCTTTCACACTTGTGCAACTTGTCCTGCAACTTGGGACTGCAAAGTTGCATGACAAGTCGTACCCCATGATTTCCAATGAGAACCGTTCAAATCTGTGTGACTTCAAAAAGTAGTTCCTGCACTACTTTGGGCCAACTATGATGTCACTTGAGGTCCATAGACCTTAAGATTACACACAGGCATTGCTTCAAGTTGAGTCAAGGTAGCAAGTGTGAAAGAGGATTTAAAGAATAAAGTTGTGTTTAAAATTTTCAAATGGAAGACAAAAGCATCAATACAGGGTCAATAATACAGAACATGTTCCACGGCTCAGAACGCATCAAACAACTTATCAAGAACTTTCTGACAATGTTTATTGCGAGCGATCCAATCAGATCCGCCTGTCAGTTTCTTAGGCTGATCTGATTGGATCCTCCTTGCATCCCTATGGGGTAGCAGATGTCAGCGGAGACATGTCCGCTGACACCCGCTGCTATCCGATTCGGATCCTGTCCGTGAAATCCAGACGGATGGAAACCCTATTTTCCATCCATTCAGAGGATCGGATGGGAATCAGATGAGAACGGACAGGTGGTCCGTTTTCATTTAGATTCCCCCATAGAGAACAGCGGGGATCTGACAGCTCCCTCTCCGCACACAGAGCGGAGAGGGAGCTTTCATCCGCCTGCTCAGCGGGGATCGGTGGATCAATCCCCCGCTGAGCAGCAGGGAGTCCACCGACGGAGGCGGACCGTGTGAAAGGACCCTCCCTTCAGGGTCCTTTCATACGGGCTTTCCACCCAGCGCACTATGTTTTGCTCAGCGGGGATCGATCTGCTGATCCCTGCTGAGCAGGCGGATGACAGGCCCATCTCTGCTTACTTTGCAGAGATGGAGCTGTCAGATCCCGCTCCCCTCTATGGGAGATCAGATGAAAACAGACCGCCTGTCCGTTTTTACCTGATCCTCCAGACCAGACGGAAGGAAGGAAAATAGGGTTTCCATCCATCTGCATTTCACGGACAGGATCGCATGTCACCGCTGACACCTGCTGCTCCATAGAGATGCATGGAGCATCCGATCAGGTCCACCGGAAAAAACTGACAGGAGGACTAGATTGGAAAGCCTGCGTGAAAGGGCCCTAAAGCAACATCACTAGAAATAATTATAAAATATACAGCAAGTTTTAGGTGGACCAAACCATTAAATGTTTTTAAATAAAAAAATAAATAAAATAAAAAAAAAAAAAACACACAAAAACTAGATAGATATTCTTAAAATAACATTTGAGCAATTTTATTGAAATGCTCCATGCAACAAAGAACTCTGCAATAATAAACCACACCGTGCATATCAAGGAAATGTCAAATATTGCCAAGGTCAGGAAGCAAACATGAGAAAATAGATTTTATTCAGCAGGAACCATTTGTCACTAAGTATTTATAGTGGATCTTCACTGAATCGGAGCACCATAAACATAATTTAGTTCATTTTTACAATTCAAAGCAAACTCCCCCCATCCATCCAGGTCGCCATGCTTTATTTTTGCTGAAAAATCACTTTGAAAAACACCTCCTAACATTTCTGGCCATGGCCATCTTGAATAAGGGCATTCATGTAGCATTTACTTCCTGGAATCAATTTGCCCTTAGTTCAGGCATGCATGCAGGAAAGTGTGCGTAGCTAAGAAATTCCCTCCTCCTCTCTTGAAGACTCCTGGGATGTCTGACATAATTTGCCTAGGCAAGAAACCAGGAAGTATCTGTAAAAAGTTTTAGCAAGTAATAATGATATACTGTCCTATCCATTTTCAAATGCTAGCAACAGAAGAATTAAAAATAATGTCAATTGGAAGGATGAAGTTCCACTTTAAGGGCCTTTAATAAAACAGACTGAGAGCATAGTCTTATGCCTCGTAAACACGCAACGATTGTTGGCCGTGAATTTTCGGCCAACGTCCAATCGGCCGATTTTCGGCTTGTTAGTATGATGCTTCCGACAACCGATTCCGACTTTTCGGCCGAACAAAATCTGGTGTGCAGACTATAAAATTTTTGTTGGCCGTCAACAGAACGTCCGATTTTCCGAAGTCCGTACAGATGTCGGCAGACAAAAATCTGATGAGCAAGACTGGGCATGCTCAGAGTAGAAAAAAACACACGGAAAGTAAACCAGCACATGACATCACTTCTGAAGTTGGTTTTTGTTGGCCGAGAAAATTTGTGTGCAGTCAGGGCACATTCCAACCAACACAACAACACTGGACAAAAGACGGCCGATCGGTCGACCGATAATCGTTGCGTGTGTACGAGGCATTAGTATATAGGTGCTGGATTATCACAATGACCTCTATAATCATGAAAAGGTCAAGATCTGCAGTGTGCATGGATGTTTTATTTGAGAAGTTGGATTTAGGAAGAAATAAAGGCTAAAATCATGCAACCACAGAAAAAAAAAAAAAAAAAAAAAAAAACATTCTTTGTAATAGAAAAAAAGTAATGAACACTTCTAGGCACTGTAATTATGCAGTGATCACAGAGAAGTTTACAAAATACATCCACACTAAGCCCATTCCTCTGCTAACTAGACGCAAGAAATCAATAGCCTATTTCTTGTGACAGTTGCTGTTCTGTCAGGTATTGCTTTAGGATTCCAAATTTAATCTTTACTGTCAGATGTCCCTCCAGCAATCAAAGAATGGAGCAGCTTCTAAAACACTGCAACTCGTTCTTCGCTTCTAAAATGACATTCAATACAAATAATGCAATCACACATGGAAGCAGACATCAAAATGGGGACGTATGCCCCAAAATACTTGAATGTGGTGTTCTGAAGCATGCACAGCTAATCTGATTACTACAAACATATGGGCCATATTTTAATTGCTGCAGACATTCATTGAAGTTTTCCAGTGAAAGGTACCGTCTTACACCCCACTATGACACAGATTATCATATCATCAGGCAAATAAATACAAGAATGACAGTAGAAACACAAAAATGTTAACCAGTCTAATATGTGGCTGCTGAGTTCACTGAGCAAATTTTTATTTCTTACCAATTATTTAATAAACCTAGCCTTGGTTAATGATTGACGTAAAGAGCTTCCATTATATCAGTTAATGTTTAACTGCTGAGGTTTATTCAGGAAACAAGTTTGAGAACACGCAAATACCACCTGGATAGAATGGTTAAAGGAGAACTCTGGGTAAAATATAAAACGTCAGTGGAAAATATTGTAGAAAAGAACGTTACGCACTCATTCCACTTTACTAGATTTGGCACACAGGCTAATCTTTCACACTTAGATCTGCAGAAAGAAATTACAACATCAAGATTTTTTTAAATATCAGAAAACCTATTAAAAGTTCGCCTTCAGGAACAGGTTACATGTTCCACCCGTTTTTAGGGTTAAATATGTAACATGTTCCCACTGCTGCAGCGACAGCAAGCTGGGGATCTTCTTCCAGATCTTGCCTCATTCACTCACAGAGTTCTGTGAATGAGAGAACTACAAGTACTGGAGGCTTTCAGCTTGTAGCTCTCCATGAACTACTAGGGCACTGTTGAATGCTCTAGAAAGTTCATTGATGCTTCCTGTCGGTGTGTAACTGCCTCCCTGTATGAGGTACAAGTAGACAGGTACACAGACAGTCTGCAGGAGTCACGTACCGTACCCATCTGCTGATCACGGATGCAATGCCTTGCAAACTCCTAGCAAAAAAAGAAAATGCAAAAATATTTTAGCTGCAAAAAGATGTGCGTTTATTTTAAACGGTGAACTTATCCTTAAGGCTATGTTTCCACTGTTGCGACTTGACACATGTCAAGTCGCACAGCAAGTCAAAAGTCATTAATTTCTATTTGGCCCGTTCTCACTGCCATGACTTGAGTTGCGGCGACTTGAAAAGTAGTTTGTGCACTACTTTTGGGCCGACTTCAGTGCGACTTCCTTCTATAATGAGGGACAAGTCTCACTGAAAGCCACGAACAAGTAACACTACAGAGTCGCGCTAGAAGTAGCATGACTCTGTAGCCGCAGCAGTGGAAACGGAGCCTTACTGTGGGTTCAGACTACTGCGAACACAGACTTCACATGTAATTCACACAGCATTACTGTGCAGATCAAACGCGAGGTCTATGCAATGCAAATTCAGCCACACAGTTGAATGGCTGAACTTGCATTGGATTGGCCTAAAAAAAAGTGCAGGAACCTTTTTTCCCCACACTGAAATCGGAAAGCAAACCCATGCGATCCGATTCCTGTCGACATTCACGGTTCGCACTGATCTGCAAACCGATCTGGAGGGGTCCTTAACTTTGTACTGACACCCGCAGCGGTTCGCAGAGGGCAGTGTGAACTGTATGCGGGGGGAGATGCAATGCGGGAACCTGCACTAGAATCGCGCAGGTTCCCACATCGCAGTCGTGTGAACCCAGGCTTAAGCCAATTGCAGTTCCACTTGAAAGTAATCTCCCTACTATCAGGGCATGTGCCTTATTATTATTACAATACAGAATTTATATAGCACCAACAGTTTACGCAGTGCTTTATAAACAAAATTCTTCCTACCCACTAACAACTGGAATTATTTCCCCACAACCACCAGTTAGGCATGGTTAATGCTGCTGGAGGAGGTGTAGTTTAAATAAAAAAAAAAAAAAAAAAAAAAAAAAACACAACATTGATACACGAGGTCCTTGGAGAACAGAAAATTTGCATAAAAGATAATTTTTCTATTAAACTAAAAGACCTATTGGCATGAAATGTTTTTATGTGAACCTAAAATTAGCCCTACTATTTTAGGCAGCCGTTTTGTAAAATGGTAACCCTACAGACAATTCACCATGAAAAAAATTTATATATTATATATATATATATATATATATATATATATATATATATATATATATATATATGATCAAGCACTAGAGTTAGAATAAAAAGGATTATTGGTGCCCGGTGATCTTGGACAGTAGTCGTCAACCTGTCGGACCTCACAGACCTCTAAACTCACAATTTTGAATCCCGCAGACAATGAACGAGTACGTTTTTTTAATGAATTACACACACAATGCTCTGGCTCTCTGCGTCACACTACTGCCTTAGGCCTCTTATACACCACCAGTTTTTTTTTTTGTTCAACCAAAAAAAATAAAATAAAAAAGAAGGACTGTCGGCTCAGGTCTAAGGCACTGTACTAACAATCCAACAGGGGGACAGCCCCTCCGTCAGAACACTCCGGTCAGTGCTCTCAGCCATTGGCTGAGAGCGCTGTTTCGGGAGCCGGTTGGCAGACCTTTTTTGGTCATGACCCTTTGAGAGAGTGCCGAGTCGGGTGCAGTACACAGGGGCCCAAAGCAGCCCAACATTTAGCCTGTGTGTACTAGGCTTTACACAGATTCATCATTGGATCTTACCTCCCTATCCAGCCATGTGCTCAAGCTCCAAGACCTGACTTCAAAACCAGAAAATACTATGTAATATTGTAGCTACATATTTGTGAAATTAGTAATGTTATACAGCACATGCTTAAACCTTGCTGTGTAAAAAAAAAAAAACATTTAGCTGTCATTGAGATGATATAATTATAACACATCCAATAAATAATATAGGTCTTTACAAGCAATAATACTTGTAATAACATTTCAGCGTTAGAGATTATACAAAGTCTAACAAAAAGCTACATTTGTATCAATACGCCACATAACATTGTGACATTTTTACAGCTAAACAAAAGCAAAATAAAACTGTTAATATTATACTGCCAATTCTTTGAATGGGCTTCTTCCTTCGCTTTACTATTTTACATGAAACATCAACTCTTATTTTTAGTACATCAGTACAAACAACTTGACCCTTCCTGTGATGGAAGAAACTATGATGGTGAAACAGTCCATCATGTCATACGGTAGTACAATTTCCTCTGGCAGGACACAACGCATAGTAATACACCTTGTGCTTACACACAGATGCACACACATTTAAAATAAATCAGATTATGTCAGTCAAAAGCAATAGTAAAATCAGCTCATGCAAACAATGCGGCCAAATCATCAGTGTCTTCTCACTGCCGACCGGGGCTTGTTTTATTCATAGAGTGTCAGTGAGCAGAATAAAGCCAAGGCCAGGTCTATAGGAGCGACTTAGAACAATAATATCTCATGGAGTCTGGCATGCTGGTGGAGAGGAAAGAATTCATCACAGCAGCTGCAGTGCCATTGACTCGAGCCAATGCCGACCTCCTCGTTCTGCCAGTAATTTGAAGCTCTGCAGGTCATACAAATAAGGCGGATGTGATGAGGTACAACAGACTATATGGATACACTCTGCTTGTCTCCTGCACCATTCATCCTGGAAGTGATATATGTATGCTGAGCAGACATACCTACCCAGACCACACACCCAGAGCACTGCCTTATTTTCTTCCTTATCCCTCAGAGCAAAAGCACAGAGTGCCTCTTTTCTGGGATTAGGTTTTCTCCACGTTCAACGATAGACAAAACCACTCAGGATATGGAAAATGGGATTGTTATACGCTGCTCAAATAAATTAAAAGGAACACTGAAAACACATCAGATCTCAATAGGGGAAAATATCATGCTGAATATCTATACTGATGAGGACTGGGTAATGCGTTAGGAACGAAAGGATGCCACATCGTTTAATGGAAATGAAAATTATCAACCTACAGAGGGCTGAATTCAAAGACACCCCAAAAATAACGTGAAAAAATGATGCAGCAGGCTAGTCCATTTTTCTGAAATGTCATTGCAGCAACTCACAAATGGTACTCGGTTTGTATGGCCCCCACGTGCTTGTATGTATGCCTGACAATTTGGGGGCATGCTCCTTTTGAGATGACAGATGGTGTACTGGGGTACTTCCTTCCAGATCTGGACCAGGGCATCACTGAGCTTATGAACAGACTGAGGTGCAACCTGACGGGGGCAGATGGACCAGAACAATGTCCCAGAGGATCTGGGATTTAGGTCAGGAGAGGGTGGGGGCCATTTATTGGTATCAATTCCTTCATCCTCCAGGAACTGGTTGCATACTCTCGCCACATACTCTCGCCACATGAGGCCAAGCATTGTTGTGCACCAGGAGGAACCCAGGACCCACTGCACCAGCATAGGGTCTGACAATGGGTCCAAGGATTTCATCCCAATACCTAATGGCAGTCAGAATGCCATGGTCTAGCCTGTAGAGGTCTGTGCGTCCCTCCATGCATATGCCTCCCCAGACCATCAATGACCCGCCACCAAACTGGTCATGCTGAACAATGTTACAGGCAGCATAACGTTCTCCACCGTTTCTGCTCAAGGTGAACCTGCTCATCTGTGAAAAGCACAGGGTGTCAGTGGGGAACCTGCCAATTCTGGTGTTTAATGGCAAATGCCAAATCGATTTTCACGGTGCTGGGCAGTGAGCACAGGGCCCACTAGAAGACATCGGGCCCTCAGGCCACCATCCTGAAGTCTGTTTCTGATTGTTTGGTCAGAGACATTCACAGCAGCGGCTTGCTGGAGGTCATTTTGAAGGGCTCTGGCAGTGCTCATAGTGTTCCTCCTTGCACAAAGGAGCAGATATCGGTCCTGCTGATGGGTTAAGGACCTTCTATGGCCATGTCCAGATCTCCTAGAGCAACTGCCTGACTCCTGGAATCCCCTCCATGCTCTTGAGACTGTAGTGGAGACCCTGCACAACTCCTGGCAATATAAATATATAATGTATTGATGTGTCATCCTGGAGGAGTTAGACTGCCTGTGCAACCTCTATAGGGTCCAGGTAGCGCCTCATGCTACCCAGTAGTGACACTGACCCTAGCCAAATGCAAAAAATTGTGAACAATGGTCAGAAAAGAGGAGTAGAGAAAACTATTTCAGTAGCCTCCACCTGTAAAACCAATTCTGTTTTGGAGGTTGTCCCATTGTTGCCCATTTAGTTCCCCTGTTGATTTAATTAACACTGAAGCAGCTGAAACTGATTAGCAACCCCCTCTGCTACTTAACTGACCAGATCAATATCCCAGGAGTTTATTTGACTGATGCTACACTGCGATTAAAAAGTGTTCCTTTAATTTTTTTGAGCAGTGTAGTTACAATGCAGCACATTAAAAACAACCATATCATGCCTCCACTAGAGGCCACACACCAGTAGAATAAGTGTTCAATATTCAGAAAAATAGTTATCAGAGCATTTGATGGTACCATTATGGACATGACAAATTAAATGAAAACCCTGAACCCTGCCATGTCAGAGTTTTGAATGTGATAATTGATTTCAGGACGCACATACACAATACACAGGGGTTGATTTACTAAAAGTGCAACATCTGGCACAGCTGTGCATGGTAGCCAATCCGCTGACTTCAGATTTTTTTTTTTTTTGGTCAAGGCTTAATTGAACAAACAACCAAAAAGGGAAGCCGATTGGTTTCTACCCGGCGCTGCACCAGATTTTGCACTTTCCAGTTTTAGTAAATCAACCCCAATAAGTCATTTTTTCCCCCCAAACAAAGACCAGTCAGTTAGTATTTTGCCATCTTTATTTTTTCTCAACACTACGGTTGAAAAACAAATCGATTTTGAAACATTAGAATGATCAAACATTCCAAAAAACATTTTTTTTATAAACAAAATTATGGTGGTGTATGGCCAGCTTAACACTGCACATGACCAGAGAAAATGCCCACACATCTGGCAGCGATGATAAATTGGCCTGTTTCGGACATAGCTTGCTGAAGTGTGAAAATTTCAGTCTGTTCCAGGTATGGTATAGCTAGTACTATGTAGAGGTGGGTCACATTCAATAGGATCAAATACAAATGGAGTGTAGCGCTCCAAGGAAATGCAGAAACATTTAGTTACCCCTTTCACACTTATGGGATGCGATTTTACCACGATTTTGCGGCGCGATTTTGACACGATTTTGAAAGCAATGGCTATGGCTCAAAACGCAATCAAATCATGGCAAAGTAGTGCAGGAACTACTTTGAAGTCGGTGCGACTTCAAAAAAACGCACTGATATGAATGGGGCTCATTGAAAATAATGGAAAACGACTTGCCATGCGATTTTGCGGTCCAAAATCGCGGGACAAGTCGCACTAGTGTGAAAGGGGCCTAAATGTTACATAGCCTGGCTGCTTCTGGCCATGACCACTCTTCCAGACTTCTATTCACCCATCATGGCGCCTCTCCCTCTACACGTACCTTCCAGCCTCCTTCGCAGCCATCTTGGAAGCCCCTGGCAAACTTACCCAGACAATCTCCTGTGGATTCCCCGCAGTATGGCCAATCATCTCCATGGTAGCAAACTCCACAGGCTACCGAATGCCACCAGCAGGGCTGGGACAAGGGGCGGCTGCACTGGGCACAATGGTTTATTAGCAGGCACCCTGTTATTTACTGTAAAGAGCTACCAAATATAAAATTACTCAAACCCGCAACTATCTTTTTGGTGCTTCGGTTGGAATAAAAGCTATCAAAGTGTGTGTTTTTTTTTGTAAGTTTCAGATATCATTAGAAAGAGTAGGAACCTCTGTGAAATGATATTGCTGTCTACCACCTTGCCATGCGAGGATTAAAGTCATCCTGTCATCTTTCTAAATGTATTTTAAAGGATAAGTTCACCTTTGGAAACATTTCATGTTCCACCTGTTTTTTTTTTTTTTTGCATCTGCATCCCACATGGGAGGAGGAGATTTCCCTTTACTTCCTGCCCCATAGACAAAACAGGAAGGGAGAGGAATTTCCACCAAAGCAAAGGAAACCCCATCTAGTGTGCCCATTAAAAGATTTCCCCTCTATTACTGTTCTGAGGGCAAAGAGTGAATCTCCCTAACGGGGGCACAGACTGCAATGAAAACGGACAGGCGTTTTAATCCCCATCCACACTATCCGAAACAAAAAAAGTTTACCTGTGTCTGCACACATTATAGAAGCGACAGTGTGTTAGATCTTTTGAAGGATCTATCCTGAAGCAGAAGACTCAGGATTTTATAGTACATTTGCTCTGAGAAATCTAGGTTTACTAATTGGGTTTCAATTGACCCTAACCCTAAGGCAGTGATGGCAAACCTTGGCACTCTAGATGTTTTGGAACTACATTACCTATGATGCTAAACTACACTGTGTAGTGCATGAGCATGATGGGAAATGTAGTTCCAAAACATCTGGGGTGCCAATGTTCGCCATTACTGCCCTAAGGGGGGGGGGGGGGGCGCCGTTTGGAATCTTTGCCCTGGGTGCTGGATGACCTTGTCCCAGCACTGACCACCAGAATGGGTTACTGCTGCCACTCAGGATCACTGTGGGATCGATTGTCCTGGCCAGAGCTATGTCTTCCCACTATCTCGCATGCTAAATGCTTGCTCCGCCCCCTCATCCATCAAGGCATTTTATTATTTGCATAACTCCTCCCAACAGCAAGCCCACTTGCCTGCATCAGAGCTGAGGACTCCTAGACTAGTACTGAGGCAGGGTGCTGTCATGTTTTCAGGAAGCCCCTCCCACCAGCCATATTCTGCCTATACTGCATAGAGAAGCATGGATAACTAGTGATGACAATCAATGGGTTTTAAAATAGGGCAATTAAAAAAAACAAAAGGTTTTATTTTAAAATGTCATTAGCATGTTGTTGTAGGAGAAACTAGGGCAATTAGATTAAATATATTCTAAAATGTATTCAATTTCAGTATAATATCCAGCAAGGCAGGTCTGAGATGACATTTTATAGCCCACGGTGTTCTTCTGTGATACACTGTGAAATCTTAGCAGTTTTTTTCTGCACAAGTGTACACAAAGCAGTGAAATGTAAACATGCATTTATTTAGTGATGCACATGCAAATATTGTTGTAGTGTTTGACATGGTAACATAGTAACTTGTTGAGAGAGGAGATTGGCAGTCCATAGCTTTTACTTCCTGCTTCTGAAAAGACCATTCCGATTTCCATCCAACCACAATACTCTAGAAAGGTCGAGCTTTCACAAACAAACAATCTGCATTATGCCAAAGTGCTCAAAACGGATCCATTTAAACTGAAAGAGGTCCTTAACAATAGTGTAATAACCTAAATAGGAAAAATAAAGCAGTCACTTGGCTTTCAAACCCAATTAGTAAACCCAGTTTTCTCCGAGCAAATGTACTGTAATCCTGAGTTTTCTGCTTCAGGATGGATCATTCAAAGTTCTAACACACTGTCCCTTCTAGAATGTGTGCAGACACAGTTAAACTAGAATTGTTTTTATTTTTTTATTATTTTTAAGTTTTGGACAGCGTGGATAGGGATTAAAATGCCTGCCAGTTTTCATTGCAGTCTGTGTCCCCATTAGGCAGATTCACCCTCTCTGCCCTCAGAACAGTAATAGAGAGCAAATCTTTTATTGGGCACACTAGATCTGGTGACAACCAGGGTTTCCTTTGCTTTGATGGGATTTCCTCTCACTTCCTGTTTTGGCTATGGGGCAGGAAGTAAAGGGAAATCTCTTCTGTGGGATGCAGACGCAAACAAAAAAACATAGCAAAAAAAAAGTGTGGATGTTTCCAAAGGTGAATTTATCTTTAAAAATACACATTTAGAAATATGATTGGATGACCTTAATCCTTGGCAAGGTGGTGGACAGCAATATCATTTCACAGAAGTTCCAACTCTTTCTAAAGATAAAAACTAAAAACAACAACACACCACATTGGGATAGCTTTTATCCCAACAGAAGCACCAAAAATATAGTTGCTGGTTTGAGTGAGTAATTTATATTTGGTAGCTCTTTACAATAAATTACAAAGAAAATACCTAAATGAGAAGCAGTCAGATGGAAGATGCCATACTAAAGCCTCTTATACACTGGTAGCGTTTTTCTTTTTTTTTCGGTCAATCCAATTGGCTAAAAAAAAAAAAAAAAAAAAAAAAGGGACAGCTCCGGAGGATCCGCTGTACTAACCATGCAATGTTAGTACAGTGATCTCCCCTTGTATTCCGACAGCACCCCCGCACCGGGCAGAACACTCAGCCATTGGTTGAGAGCGCAAATTGGGAGCCGATCAGCAGACTTTTTTCACTTATGCCTCTTCGACAGAAGCCGGCCCAACGTCTGGCTTCTGTACACATGAGCCGAATTTTGGCCAGTTTCTACTGAATCAGCCGACGCCGCCCAATAATCAGCCCGTGTGTACGGGGCTTAAGGCCTCATGCACACTGGACGATTTTACAGCTGTTTTTTGAGGCATCTGGCAGATTTTTAGTTTTTTTTATCCTGCCTCTAAACTCCCCTGCATGTAACCTATTTGTCCATGCACACAAGACTTGGCAGCATTTAGTGGCAGGAGTAAAAACCCACTATGCACTGCCCAGAAGCAGCAGAGTTTGGGCAGAAAAAATAAATGCTTGACACTACTAAAATTTGCTAGGCGTGTTAAGCGCTTCAGCATGAATTCATTTTAATGGCCAGAATAAATAATTTATTTTGGCCAATGAAATTAATTAGTGGCAAAGAGCTTGACGCCTGTATAAGCTCCTAAAAGCTTTAGGACACTTACAAACGTCAGGCATTTTTTTTCTGCAAACACACTGCTAGTTTCTAGGGGAGTTAAAAAAAAAAAAAAAAAAAAAACGAAAAAAAAAAAAAACGTCCTGTGTGCATGAGGTCTGAGCGGGGTTTAACCACTTGCCGACCGGTCACAGTACATATACTGCGGCAGATCAGCTCTTTAGAGTGAAACGACATACCTGTACATTTTGCACAATAGACAGTGGGGGAACGCACGATGTCCACCGGCCACAAGCGATCGCTCCCAAGAGAGTTAGAATAGTGGTCTGCTGATGTAAACAAGGCAGACCGCCGTTCTGTCAGAGATGAACACCATGATCTTGTGTGCCTGATATTTAGGAACATGGATCTGTGTTCATCTACTGCAGGCATATGCAAACTGTGGCCCTCCAGCTGTTGCAAAATAACAAGTCCCATGAGGCATAGCAAGACTGACAGCCACAAGCATGACACCCAGAGGGAGGGGCATAATGGGACTTGTTTTGCAACAGCTGGAGGGCCAGTTTGCATATCCCTGATCTAGAGAGTCCACCCCCACACAGTTAGAAAGCATCCCCTAGGGGGACATACTTAAAAAAAAAACTTTGATTACCCCTGATGTTAACCCCTTCCCTGCCAGGGTCATTAGTACAGTAACAGTGCATTTTTTTTTAGTACCGATTACTGTAGTAATGTCACTGGTACCCTCAAAAGTGTCAGTTATGTGTCCGATCTGTCAGCTGCAATGTGGCAGTCCCGCTAAAAATTGCCGTTCGCCACCATTACTAGTAAAAAAAAAAAAAAAATAATAATTATATAATATATATATATATATATATATATACACATACATACATATATTATATATACACACACACACACACACACACACACACACACACACACGCGCGCATCCATCCATATATCCCCTAGTTTGCAGACGCGATAACTTTTGCACAATAACAAGTCAATACACACTTATGGGGATTTAATTTATACCAAAATTATGTAGTACATATTATCCTAAATTGATGAAGGCATTTTAGGTTTTACATTTTTTTTATTTTTTATTGGATATTTTTTTATAGCGGAAAGTAAAAAATGTTTTTTTTTTAAATTGTCGCTCTTTTTTTTTTTTTTTTTTGTTTCTAGCGCACAAAAATAAAAAACTGAAGAGGTGATCAAATACCACCAAAAGAAAATCTCTATTTGTGGGGGGGGAGGGGGGGGGAGGACATCGCTTTTATTTGGGTACATCATTGCACGACCGCGTAGTTGTCAGTAAAAGTAATGCAGTGCTGTATTGCCAAAACTGGCCTGGTCATTAAGGGGGGGTAAAACCTTCCGGGGTTGAAGTGGTTTATAATAGTTCCTGAGCAATAACATTAATTGTAATGAAGGTGAACAGGCTTTGGTTAAACTGTTCTGGTACTACTAGTAGGTAGACATTTCACAAAATTGTAGGAGTAGAAGCAGTCTAGTAGTGCCTCAACAGTGGACGGCCACTCTATAGAATGAATAGATATGCATAAGTAGAAGAACCAGGCTGGCAAATGTCTACAGTGGTGGCTATTTGGCACCAAGTGGCTCTTGGAAGACATTATCAGTAAGCATAAAGCTTAAGGCCCCTTTCACACTATCCGTCCGGACGGATTCCGTTTTTCTCAGCGGGAGATTGAGCCGCCGATCCCCCGCTGAGCAGGAGGATGACAGCTGTGTCTCCGCGCTGTGTGCGGAGACACAGCTGTCAGTTCCCCATGCATCTCTATGAGGGAAATCGGATGGAAATGGACCATATCGGTCCGTTCTCATCCGATCCGATCCGCTGGGCGGATGGAAAATAGGGTTTCCATCCGTCCAGATTTGACGGATCGGATGTCAGCGGACATGTCTCCGCTGACATCCGATCCCCCATAGAGATGCATGGGGGGGGACCGTTCAGATCCGCCAAAAAAACGGACAGGTGGATCTGAACGGTCCCCCTGTGTGAAAGGGGCCTAATTCACACAGGAATTCAGTGCCAGCTGTACAAAGAATCCAGTGTAGAGGTGGAAGTGGATAGTTGTGGTGACTTGGCCTATACAAAGCAATGACAGGCTGCCAGCTGCCTGTGGGAATTTGAGAGTAAGGCAATCGCTCCCTGTGCGATTATAGGGCAAACACACACACACATATAGTAGCAACCGTGGTCAGCATATGATTGCTGTGTAGAGGCTGCAGCTATCTGAAACCGCCTGTGAATCCAGCCACAGAAATACACCATCCCTTGTCCAAGTCTCTTGAATGAGCCCTTAGGAGTGGGCGGTGGTTTAAAAATACAAGGGATTCCTGTTGGGCTTAAACAAAAGCCTTGAAACAGAGGATCTCAAAACTTGCACACAGAGTGCTGGAGTGTCTTCTCACGTGAATGGGATCAGGTTGTAACTGGTTTGGGATGATCTAATTTACATGAATTGTATAGGTGTACCAACAGGGACCAAAAATACCTTTTCTCCACTAAAATAGACAACATTACCCCCACACAACTACATGTTCATATTATATAAACACACACAATCCCAGCAGTTTTAAAGTGTATGTAAAAGCAAAAAAGCTTATTTTTCCCCAGTTAGAGTAGGGAAACATGTAAGTTTTTTTTTTCCCACTGGGGAGATCATCCTTTACTGCCTAACAGAAACCATTGGAAATCACTCCTAAGTGGATTGAATTCATCTTACAGAGTGGTCAGAGCAACTGGTATGGCCATTAGAAGAAGATTTCCGCTTACATCTTGCTCTTGTGACAATTCAAAGTCTTTGAATCTTCACCAACTTTCTGTCCCTGTGACAATGGTCACCAGGAGTGGTGAATACAAACTTGACACAGAGAGCCTAACTCTTAAGCCCCGTACACACTTACCGATTTTCGGCCGAACGATCGGCCGTCTTTTGTCCGATGCCGTTTTGTTGGTTGAAAAGTGCTCTAGACTGCACACGGATTTTGACGGCCAACAACAACCAACTGCAGAAGTGATGTCATGTTCTGGTCTACTTTTCGTGTGTTTTTTCTTCACTGAGCATGCCCAGTCTTGATCATCACATTTGTCGGCCGAAATCTGTACTGACTGACGAACAATTGGCCGTTCTTTGTTGGCCAACAAAAATTTTAAAGCCTGCACACCAGATTTTGTTGGGCCGAAAAGTCGCAGTCGGTTGTCGGAAGCATCATACTAACAAGCCGATAGTCGGCCGATCGGACGATGGCCGAATATTTACGGCCGACAATCGGTACGTGTGTACGGGCCTTTACCTACTTTTTTTAAAAGGCAAATTATTTTTCGTTTCAGATACTCCTACACAGAATGGGATGCCTAGACCAGCATTTTTCAACCAGGGTGCCTTGAGGTTTCTTCAGGGGTGCCTTGGCAAAAGGTCTAGAAATTGCCCAAAAATTGTATATAAGCTGGTGTGTGGATGAAGACTGCCTTTTAATTACACAAAGCCATGGGTTTGCATTGTGCACCATTACAAGTTACAACCTTCTAGCTTCCGGCATGCTAACGACGGATGGCATCAGTTGATGAGGAGGAGGTCAGTCGCCTGGCTAGCATCCTTGTTTGACCCTCTCTTGCCCCTCTCCATCAGCATTGGGGTCACATTAGCTGAGTGATAGAGAAAAACTGAGGGAGAAGAGAAATGTTGGAATACTAGTTAGTACCAGTTTGCAAAAATGTGTTTGATTTGGGAGGAGGAAGCACCTCTTAACGTTGGGTGTCCTACGCAGTGGTGTATTTAGGTTTTGTGCTGCCCTAGGCCTGACTAAACGTGTGCACCCCCTAATTTAAATATGACCCACCCCTTCCTGTAAAGGCCACACCCCTTCCTGTTTATGACCCACCCTGTCATCTGTAAACCATAGACCATAACCACAGTCTATCATTGCCCATCAGCATAGCTTCATCAGTTCCCATACGTTCAGCCTCATCAGTGCCGCCTGTTTACTGCCCGTCAGTGCAGCATATCAGTGTGGCCCCATCAGTGGCCACCAGTGCAGCCTTATCAGTGCCCATTAGTACAGCCTTATGTCACAGGTTTAGTAAGGTTACCCTTTTTAAGATATTTGGACTTGTGTTTGCTGCCACTAATTGTAATTATAGGATTATTTCACTTATTTGTATAATAAATAGGAAGTCTATAGTCATTATACAAAGACAATGAAATATTTTTTTTGCTGCCCCCCTGCAAAGTGCCGCCCTAGGCCTGGGCCTTGTTGGCCTAGGCCAGGATACAGCACTGGTCCTACGTGTGGATGTTGCCACATTATGTAATACTATTAGAATAGTTTTTACATTTTAGAATAGGGGTGCCTCGAGAATGGCCATGATTTTTAAAGGGTGCCTTGACTGTAAAAAAGGTTGAGAATATCCTGGCATAGACAGTACTGGAGGCATGCATAGCTGCATAACACAACCCGAGGGCTGTGGAAGTATTCAGAGAGCTACGCTTTGTAGCTGCATAGATAGAGATAAGGAAATACAGAACCATGCTAAATGCTGGGCTGGTTTCACTGGTCCAAAAGTAAAGCTGAATCTCTTCTGCCCAATCACAAAATAAACCATGGTAAGGTCCAAACTTTTTTTTTCGGCCACTTTTTAGGATTTGTGATAAAATACAAGACAGACTTGTCCAGTTTTTCACCATTCCATGGTAAGTGTGCAGGTGAAAAAGAAAAAACTGTGATAGGAAAACCCTATCACACCAAAAACTGGGCACAGCAAATCATAACAGGAATGTGACCATAGCTGCCAAATTTCATCAAAGCAGCCAGTGTTAACACATGAGAGCCTCAACAGAGTTCATCTAGATTTTGTGATCATCCTGAACCTCTTTGCTCCCAGTAGCAGCCTTAAGTAGAGGTTTATGCTCCAAATCAGTAGCTACAGGCACATGATATTTTGGATGTTATTCCCACCTCATTAAAGCTTTACTTCTCATTGTATTTCATGCTCTTTATCACCTGATGTTCCAATAAGCTCGGCAAGGAATCTCCCTGCTTGTATCTCATTATTTGGCAGAAGAGAGAGCAAAATCTAGACACAGAGGAGCATGCTGGACTGCTATCCCGACTATAAAATCTGTGATATATTTAAGATATGAATATCTACAGAAATAGAAGCTCGTTCTAGTTAAAGCCACCAAATAAATGATCGCTAGACATATAAGCACTATGTATCATTTACAGAACAAAAAGTGCACTATTGGCAGAATGTATTCCTTTTCCACAGGCCTGGAAAAGGTGACAGCAGTCCCATTTGGAATGCATCCTTGGCTCCTGTGTTTCTTCTGGCCTCAAACCAAGTCTACAAAAAGACAAAGTCTCCCTATATTGTAAGAAAATGGAGGAAAGGATTTCTGTAAAGCAGAAATGTAGAAATCATAGCACAACATACTGAATCTGTGCCGCTTATGACCTTAAGGCTAATGCAGTTTTTTGATTACCACCAAGATATTTTACTGAAGGAAATAAATCATAGCAATGTTCATATTTGTAGTGCAGTTTGGAAATCTGAAGATTGTGAATGGATAATACGGGTAAAACGAATGCTCTGACCATACACATGCCACAAATGTCTCATTGCTTCAAGGTAATTGATTGCAAAAGCCTATCCAAGTGGGACTGAAGTGGTTACAGTCAACTTCCACGTTATTTTTACTGCTTGATCACTAGAAACGATGGTGATGGAAAGCTGATTGAGAGCCACCAATTGTCTGGCATATGGGGGGGATTTACAGAAACACCCCTGGACTTCCCATAGGATGCCATCTCCCCTCCAAAACAACAGCTTCAACTTCTGCAGCGTTCAGTCATATTTAATTCAGTAAGCTTCCTGTCAGCTCATGTAATATTTCCTTTCTCAGACAACAGAGCTGCTTACCCACACATCAAGGATGAACAAAACCAAAGCTTCCAGCAGTGCCTCCATAGAATGTAAAAAGTAAAGAAACAGAAAGTTTCCTAGTCCAACAGCATTCTGGTCAATCCTCTAACCACTTTGGAACTGGGAAGTGTTGGTTAGATTTCAAGATACTGTGAAGTACTCGGTAGTTTAGGATAAGGCTCCATTCAAAGTTGGAATGACTAGCTGCAGCCGCTGACAGCCTGACATTGCGATGTACATGCTCAGCGGTCGCAGCTGTCAAACCCAGCAGCAAGAGTCAGTAGATTCCTGGCGCAGGGATTCACATTGCGGCAAAACTCCAGTGAAACTGGAGCCTTAAGCAAGCCATAGATTATGCAATCTTCTTTCCTTCAAATCACGGGTTGAAGGATCATTCAATTCCACTATCAAAATCAGTCAATGTAGATGGGGCAATCCCTCTCGCTGTGCAATTGTATTCGGACAGCGGTAGGTTTCCCCACTGTCAGAAAATACAATGATCACTGCTGGCAGCAATCACACAAGAAAAAAAAAAAAACATGAAAGGCTTAGTTGTTCTAAAATAGATCGATAGACCGACTTCAGTACAACCAGCCTGCCAATAGATGGATGATTACAGATCCTGTTGAACCGGCCGAACTTCAATCTGTCTTTGACCGGCCTAAAAGGAATAGTTATTGACAGAAGACCAGTTTGCAGTGCAATCAGAAGATACTAGGTCCTTTTCTCATTTCTGCATACTTATTAAGCCTTAAAACCAAATATTGGGCCGACAATCAGCCTGTGTTTAAGGCAGCCGGCAGAATGTCCGGTTTGTATCGAAGGGGGCATGACTGAAAACGGTCTGCTTATCGGCATCCAATCAGTGCTCTCAGCCAATGGCTGAAAGCGCTTACCGGTGTGTTTTGGTGGGGGGCCCTGTCAGCATACAAAAGCTCAACGGAGAGATCGCTGTACTACCATTGGATTGTTAGTACAGGATCTCGTCCCGAGCTCTTCAGTTGTTTTTTGTTCAGCCTGCTTAGTTGAATGAAAAAGAACTGATCGTGTGTACTAGGCTTAACACAGGTCCCTTTGTGCATTCTGCTGTGATTTTATTAACACGCATTGCTCAAGCCCTGAAGAAGGGGGGAGACTTTTTCCCCTAAAAACGCTTTGGATGTTTCTGATGCTCATAACCATTAAATGTTTCAAAAATTGGTCAAAGTGAAATTAACTTTTGTACAAGGCGCTCCTCCATACACATTCAAGAAGGCCTGTTTTGGAGTTAATGATTTTGGATGGCTGTTATAAATGTGGCAACAATTAAGTATCTGTATGGCTAACTCTTGCCTAACTTTTCATGCACACCATATTATACAGACGATGAGAACAGGCTGACCCAAGCTTTCATGCAACACAGATCTGGGAGTGACAGCCCATTTGCGCTAGTTGGACTAACCTGGACAACCTTCTATTATGGATCAAGTATAGTTGTTAAAAAGGTTTTTAGAAACACATGCAAAAAAAAAAAAAAAAAAATACAACTTGATGTAAAAAATATGTTAAAAGTATTATTAAAGGCTTATTTTAGGGAAGTTCAGGTGCTGATGGAGACATACTTGCTATGCCTTCTCTTCCTGTAACCTGACTTCATCTAGTTCTATATTGTCCCTTTATCACTGCCATTGCTTTCATGTTTTAGGGCGGCTCCTTTCCCTTGCAGGGTCCTATGCAGCCTCCCTTGAGAGCATGCCCCCGGCCTGGTATCGCTAAGCTTTGTACTATGCACTGTGAGCGTCAGTTCCAACACACAGCCTCTCAGCAAGCCACTCCTCTTCTCCCTCCTCCAAGATAAAATGATAGACAGATACTGGCGACTGCACTGTCCATCGAGATCTGGAGTTCAGGGGAAGCTGTGCTCAGACACCCGAAGTCAGGTGTGATGTAATGCTGAAACTAAGTGTTTCTGCCCCCATAGCCATAAAAGTGTGTACTAGGGAATATTAAACAGGCTTCTTACAATTCATGTATTTTTTAAATGCACGGAAGCAATTAATAATACTACTGTGAATGTGTGTGTAAAGGGGTTGTAATGGTAAAATGTACATCGGAGCAGCCATATTTTTACTCATTATATTCACAGACTCTGTGTCCTGCTTTGTTGTACTACACAGTGGTTTTACTTTACTGCTCCTTGTCAAATTAGAAGTCTATACTGACCCACTGAAAACACTGCAGTCTCTGTGTGGTTGCCATCTTATTTCACCCATGGTTAAAGCTAAACTTTGAACAGAAAATATTTTAAAATACATTCCGGAATGGTCAGAAAGGATATAAATCTACATTGTGTGCACCAAACGGCTTTGAAAATGCAGATATTGCCTTGAAAACGTAGTGGTGTCATCACTGTTCTGAACATCGCCTTTGCAAAGAGCAGAGCTGTTGGAGGGGCCCAGCAGCTCCATTCACTACAGGCTGCCTGCAGAAATCTAAAGAAGGGAGCAGATACAAGGCCAGCCACCCTGTACAAGGAGAGAGAGCAGCAATGGCTGAACTTTATTACAGGAAGCTCCTGCACAGAGACAAAGTTTCACACTGAATTACTGCACAGATCTGGAAGAAATACACAAGGCACATCAGGATTCAACTAATACAGGCACCTCTTTTATTTAGACAATATTGGTTTATCAAAAGTTCAACTTTAAGACCCCATTCAGACTAGCGCGACTTATCAGGCGACTTGTCAGCCTGACAAGTCGCGGTCGGTTGCTCGCCATTGAGTAGTACAGGCCCGCTCTAATAGGAGCGACACAAGTCGCTCCGACTTAGAAAAAGGGTCCTGTACTACTTTGGGGCGACCTGGGAGTGACTTGCATAGACTTCCAGTAGTCGCCCCTCGAAGTCTGATCGCCTCAGTGTGAACCGGCTATGTGAGAGAAGTGCGAGTTTGAAAAAACACAGACAAACATACTCTCTTAAGTGACTGCAGAATCGATCCAATGCTGTAGTGGTCTCATGCTGGCTCTATACCAAGAACTGAGCTATCAAAGACCACTGATTGCTCAGTTCTTGGGTTCCCGCTGACCACAGAATGATGACTGGCAGTTACAACTCTCTGCTCTGCCCACCCCAGTGCTCACTGGTGTGCCAAGCTGTGGAAGGGATAAGAGAGCGTGAGTGGATGACTCAGGCTCTCAACGGCACGCTGAGAGCCTGAGCCATCTAGACAGGTGTCTGGGCAGATCCCAAAATTGTCAGGATCCTGCAGAGCCTGGAACGGATCTTTGACATCAGCTGACAGTGGACTTTAGCTTGCTGTTGGCTCAAACTAGGTCACAGGAGTGCAGAACCAAATGCACTCTTTTTACCCACAGGAGAAAAGTATAGCCATAAGAGCTTTGGGTGAGGATGCATGAATGCAGAAAATACAGAGCTGTCCCCAATGGTTAATCTACTAAGCTCTATGTGTAATACAATATGAAGAAGTAGAAAAGAAGGAGTAAGTCACATCAAAGTTCAACAGGTGACTTAGTGGTCAGCACTGTCCTAGCAGTACAGGCTGTGGTTCTGGGGGACAATTCACACTACCATTAGAACTTTTAAGCTAGTTACATATCTGGAAGTATCAGAATTAAAAAGTTTAAAATGTTACTACCTTCTGGAAAACACTATATATATATATATGTGTGTGCACATGTATTGAAGCGGTCATCTTCTATGCACACACTTTACAATATGTACTCTGGTTCTGCTATGGCCGCCAGACGTTGGAAGAGTTACCGATCCTTAAACATTAACTAGAGCTCATTGTGCAGCAAGGAGATAACACACAGGAGCACCACACATATAAAGGAGCAAGCAGTGCACAGAAAGAAAAAAAACTGCAGGTAGAACACAAATCCATGAATAAGTCTACTGTGCAAACAAGGAATAAATTCCACAGTTCAGAGACACACTAGCAACAAGTTAACTTTCATTGATAGCGAACATGAACAAAACGCACCAACAAATATGCAGGTTACAGATAAAGGCCGTTTTTGTATTAAACAATTAATCCTATTATTCTTTTCTCAGTGGTACTCCGAATACTATGGGAAGTAAATGGGATAATGCAGACATACTGCTTAACTATATTATTCCCTGTATGGCCTACCATAGTGTATGGCTGCATTAGTCAGCTAAAGTGTTTCTATGTTCAAATATTTTAAAACCAGTTAATAATCAGAACACGCAACATGAGAAATGTAGCAAGTTCTAGTTATGTATTATGTTCTAATTATATGATGATAATAATAATAATAATAATTATAGCAATAATAATACAAACTGATTGGGTTAAAAAGCATATCATTACATAGAATGAACTGCATTGGAATCTCCAGTTGTTCCCACAGTGGTGGAAGAGCTGCAAAAAACCTGCGTGGAGCTCAGTAATGTTTGTGAAGGAGGCCACATAGTTTCTCCCTACAGACGGAGGTAAAGGTCACAAAATGTGATTCTGCTTCCCGTCAGGAAGCAGAACAATGCAAAAGACAGTATCTCCTCCTCCCCCTCGCCTCACCAGCAGAGGCCTAACCCCAACCCCAATGAGAAGGAGAAAACACACTGACTTGCAAACTACCAAGGATGACACAATTAACCATTACAGGTCTGGCCTAAATTCACTTTCCTTGTGCAATATAAAAACAAAGCTCCATCCTAGCAACTATATCCTATTAAAAAAAAAAAAAAATGCTTTATGTTTTTCCTCACACAACACAGACTTCAAATGCTAACTAAAAAAAAAAAAAAAAAAAAAAAAAAAAAAAAAAAAACACTTAGTTTACCGTAACCCAGTGTTTCTCGACCTTTTTCCAGTCAAGGCACCCTATTAAAATTATGGACAGTCTCCAAGCACCCTATTCTGAAATTTAAAAAAAAGATTCTAATAGCTTTACACAATGCAGCAAATCCACACGTAGGAAACCTGTTTGAGGCCATTTATTCTTCCAAAGCAAATACACTTTTGCACACTGGGACTGACTAGTATTCCAATGTTTCTCTCCTCCCACAATTTCTCTTCATCAGTAAGCGAATGTCACCTCAGCTTAGATGTCAAAACCCTAAAATGGTAGTAAACAAAACAAAGAAAAAAAAAAAAAAAAAAAAAAAAAAAAAAAAAAAAAAAAAAGGCCCTCTGCAATGTTTTGCAATAATGTACTAGTATGCACTGCATACTAAGGCTGGCCCATACACAGTTTAAATCTCAGCCAATTCCTGCCATTTAATGGCAGGCTGAATGTACCAAGTTCATTAACTTGGGAACAAACAGTCTGCCGGATTCACCTGTGATTATTGCAAGCAGCTTCTATACTTGCTAGTGATAATCACGATCTTCTCCTGCTGGGAAAAGACAATTGTTGGCAGGAGGGATTTCCCTGTCAACACTTAATGGGGGTGATTTTGCAAATTTCTTTCCTGCAAAGAAATCTGCACCGTCTATAGCTGGCCTTACCTTAAAAATGGAGCCCTCCAGCACTGTGCCATCACTGCTCCTGCTGGTCACAGGCACTTCCATCTTCCCCAGGTTTTCCTTCTGGGCTCTTATTGGCCACCTAAATAGCATGGCCATTATGATGTCACTCCCGTGCATGCACAGAAGTCACATTACCCAGTACTAAGTAGGTGCCGTAAATGCATGTGCAGTTCAGATCATATTATTGGCGCTTTTCCACTGCATGGAACCGTACCAGTTCGGCAAGGCTTTTGTGCTTTTCCACTGCTGGTACCGCATGGTATAGGGTCGGAACAGTTCGGTACGGTATAGGTTTGCTTTTCCACTGCATGGAACCGAACGGTACGGCTCTGAAAAAACAGTACCTACTCGATTGTGGTTCCAACAGGTACCAAACTGGTACCATATCCCACAATCCTTTGCATGCAGTCACTACTAGCCACTGATTGGTCAGAGAATCCCACCCACCCCGTTGTTATCCCACCCACTTAACTTTAGTACTACTTTAGTGGAAAAGCAAACCTATACCGTACCGTACCGTACCGTACCGAACCGTTCCGACACTATACCATGCGGTACCAGCAGTGGAAAAGCAAACCGGGCCAAGCAGGGCCGAGTAGAGCCGAGCCGGTACGAGCCGGTACTTGCAGTGGAAAAGTGCCATTACTGCTGACAGGCAGTGGGGGGACATTTATGACAGAAAAAGGCATTAGGGTCATTTCTGTTGTGAAAACTCCGCCTGTCAGCATTTTTTAAACATATGAGTTTAATACTGCTTCATTGATGAGGAGCCCTGTAGATACAGGACAAAGCATCATTTTCAAATAAAGCAGGACTAAAAGGTTTAAGGGACCACACAAAGCAGCACCTACACTAGAACCGATGCATAGTGGGATGATAACAGTGCTGATGCACTGATCCCATGCATCACACCGTTTTTAAGTGAACTTTACTGAAATGTCACAAAGTGCATCCCTGAACACATACATTATTATTATTATTATTATTATTATTATACAGGATTTATATAGCGCCAACAGTTTGCGCAGCGCTTTACAATGTGAGGGAACACAATACAGTTCAAAACAGGAGGAACTAGAGGACCCTGCTCGTTAGAGCTTACAATCTAGAAGATCATGCGTGTATGGCGATTACTGCTCAGTATAGCATCCTGCCCCCATGTATTTCAGCCTGTCATTATGACAGGCTGCTGGCAGCAGGGCTGGATGCTGCACCTCTGCCTCCTGAAAACACCAGGATTTGATGTACGTGGGCCAAACCACCGATGTGCATGAGGCAAGTGTGGCGACTCTACACTTTAACGAGGGTTTCCCAAAAGACAACTTTTATAGGAAAAGTCAAGCTATGCATATTACCTAAGCTGTCTGTATCTGTGCCTCTACAAGCCATTTTAAAAAGTTTTTTTCTGCAAAATGGTAACATCTGCTTAATTTTCCAATATGCCATTTCACAAATTGCTCAGATTTGTGAAAGGTTTCATTTAGCCATACAGTGCGATTTCATTTTGGAAATGTCTGTTCTTCTGGAGGTTGGAGGACAAAAAAGGACAAAAAAGAAGGTGCAACGCCCCATAAACCACTATAAAAATATATAAAATAATAATAAAAAAAAAAATAAAAAAAAACCCGGAAGAACATTTTCGTCCGAGTAATGATCGTATGATTTTCAGATACGGTGTACAAAAATTTCGATAGCCGAGTCCGACCTTCCGAATTAAAATTACCGAAGGGATAAACTCCAAATATTTTCTTGTGAAAAAGGAAGAAAACAAATGGTTTTAGTTTAATCTATCCTCAGTTCTGACTAGCGTGTACAGGGCTTATCAAAAATAGCCAGTGCCACAGGGGGCAAGATTGTTACAAAAGGCCATAAAGTCATATGCGATAATGCCTACAGGTTCACATGGCCAGGAGTGCAACCTCTAGTGTAGTAGTGTAGATCTAGGTTAGCATCATAAGAAGTAGTCACACCACATCCCTTGAATACACTGAAAACCTTGAAACAGTTCAGCTCAGCCAAGCACAGACAAATGGCATTTAAAATCAGACAAGTTTGTAAAATCCCAACCAAAATATAGGGAAAAAAAAAAAAACACACAAGGGGAAGAGGGAAAGAGAAAGAGCCGTTTTCAGCCACACAACAGACAGCTGGCTACTGGCTCACATTTCATATACTTCCCCTGGGGAAAAACACCGCAGGCTAGAGGGAGGAGGAGCAGGTTTTTACAGACCAGCCACTTCTTAAGGCTTAGATGACCACTGACCCTCCCAAGACAAATCCAAAGTGGTCTTGGAATAATATAATCCTTTCTATACAATTGTGTCAATTCACACATATTCTGCATCTAACATCTATTACTGACATCAAACGGTTCGACTCGATTCTTCTTTCCCTTATTCCCCTGCTCACAAGATCGGGAAAAAAAAAAAACCCACATTTTTATCTTGGCAGCAATGTAAAACTACCTGTGATTAGGAGCAGAAAGGCTTTATCTTCCATGTCTAAACTCTCACTCACATTCTACTTATAATCTCCAATCAGAAATCTAGTTATGAAATCTGTTTTATGAGGCCTTGTAAACATGTGTCTTGTGGTTAACTGAAATGCTTTATTACTCAGCAGAATTGTAACATATCAGTTGTATTTTCCTTATTGATGAGCTTTAAAAGAGCAGCGATTTCATACTGTGTACTTAGCCATCTGAAAAAATTGGATTTTTGACTTACTGTAAAATCCATTTCTCTGATGTTCATTGATGGACACAGCTCCTGATCTTAACCATTGTTTTACTGTCCCCTACAGGAGTAGGACACTAGGCAAAAGAAAAATCTGGCTATGGGCAGTTCCAGGGGGTATACTACCTCTCTATGCTATAGTTACTCAGTTTTGTTACAAGCAGGGCCATCTTACCAAATGGGCATGCTAGGAAGTTACCCAGGGGCCCCCATTTGCCCAGCGACCCAGCCAAGCATTAGGCCTGATTCCCGTGTGCATCCCACCGCTAAACTTAGCAGGTGGCAAGCGCTTGTCGGCCCTGCGCTGCTGTCAGGTCACTTGGGCCGTGGAGGGGGGAGCCCACAACTGCAGGAATGCCTGTCCACCTCCATGGGAACAGGCACACACAGGACAATCGAGTCGGACTCCCATCCCTGTGGGTGTTCATCGGACCCAGCTGTCCAACCTGGAAGCTGTCATTAGGCTTGCACTGCTCTACCAATAAATATCCCCTTATCGATAATTTACATTTTTATTCTCGTGGGCGATTGTGTAGCCAGGGCCCCAGTGCACTGCATTGCCCGGGGGCCCTTTAATGCTCTTAAGATGGCACTGGTTACAAGCAGTGTCAGAAGAATTACAACTCCACAGAGGGGTAGGTGCTGTGTCTGTCAATGAACTTCAGAGAAATAAGTTTTACGGTAAGTCAAAAATCCCATTTTCTCCCTCATTCATCGACAGACACCGCTTCTGATCTTTTTATCCATTGGGACGTCCCAAAGCAGTGTTAAACATGAGGGGTGGGAACAGCAAAAAAAACTCCCAAGGCTAACTATAATCAACCAGGTAAACAGAGCTCAACCAAAACAGCTAGAGCACACCTGAAAAAACTGAGCACACAAGAAGGATGCGCCTTGACAGGGAAAGGAGGAACTTGACCCTGGATGGAATACCAACCGTGAGCACAAATAGTAAGTCTGACTTCCTAAAAGACTCTGTAGCTGCCAGATACACCCTAACTGCCCAGACCACATCCAAGGCATTTTCCTTTGGATGTTTTGGCCTGGGACACAGGGAAGGCAACACAATGTCTTCATTCAAATGAAAATCAGAGAATCCGAGGAAAGAACGATGGACAGAGGCGAAAAACCACCTTCTCTGTGAACCACAAAGTAAGATGAAAGATAGGATAATGCCACCAATTCAGACACCCTGCGCACAGAGGTGAGAGCCACCAGAAAGGGCACCTTCTGGGACAGCGCAAGCAGAGGAATCTCCCAGAGATTCTCAAAAAGAGGCTTCTGGAAGACAGAGCACCAGATTGAGGTCCCAAGGCGGCAACAGAGACTGCACTGGAGGAGTCATGTGCCTGGCTCCTTGGAAAAAAAAAAAAAATAGTACGTATCGGGGAGTATGTGGCCAAGGGCCATTGAAAGAAGACCGCTAAGTCTTGCACCGGACCCTTGATAGTACTTAATGCCAGTTTCTGCTCAACCCCCTGTTGAATGAAGATCAAGATCCGAACCAATGAAAAAGAGTGAGGATGAACCCCAAGAGACTCACACCATGCAATGTACGTCTTCCACGTGCAATGGTAGATCTTCCGAGAAGTAGGTTTCCTAGATTTGACAGCGCTGGAATCACAGACTCAGACAAAAAAACTCTATCAATCACCACCTGGCATTCAACAGCCAAGCTGTCATTGGCCCTTGGGACAGCAGATCCTCCCTGAGAGGAAGCTTCAACGGAACCTCCGCGACCAGCCGCAGCAGGTCGACATACCGAGCCCAGCTGGGGCCACTAAAATGATCGGAATTCCTTCTGCCTCAATCCTGCCTAGAAGTCTTGGCAGAAGCTTGAGAGGAGGGAAGGCGTAAACCAGACAATACTGACCCCACTAGGCCACCAGCACATCTATGGCGTCCGCCAGAGGATCCCGTGACTGAGCCACAAACCTCTGTACCTTTCTGTTGAGCCGAGACGCCAACAGATCCACCTCAGGGATGCCCCACTGAAGACAAAACTGATGGAACACCTCTGGATGAAGGGACCACTCCCCCCCCCCCCCCCAACGTCTGCCAACTGAGGTAATCCGCCTGCCAGTTTCCACCCCTGGAATGTGTATGGCAGAGAGGGCTGGAACAAACCGTTCTGCCCACCTTAGAATGCCGGCTACCTCCAGAGCTGCCAGGACACTTCTTGTGCACCCCTGGTGATTGACATAAACCACGACCATGGCATTGTCCAATTGAATGCTCACAGGACATCCCTGAAGACAATCCGTCCAATGTTCAAGGCGCAGTCTGAGCACTCAGAGTTCCAAGACATGGAAGTCTAGGCGCGTCTTTGGAATGAAGGACACCGGAGGAGCACTCAGCAGAGTGAGAGTAAGGAGATTGAATCGTTGGGATGGGGAGGGACGCTGAGGCGGGGGGGGGGGGGAGGGTGTACTGCCGAGGGGGGCGCTGA
This sequence comes from Pelophylax lessonae, assembly GCF_965119305.1. NCBI lineage: Eukaryota > Metazoa > Chordata > Amphibia > Anura > Ranidae > Pelophylax > Pelophylax lessonae. The sequence goes on from NC_138776.1 coordinate 182,524,964, forward strand.
GGCAGCTTACCAATGGTATTAGTATTATGCAGCATGAGGGGGTCAATGTATTGCAGCTGCTGGTCACTGATGAATTAGTGACCGACAAGTGGCAGTTAATTAACCCCTTTGTGCTGCATTAGTGCAACCAGTATCAGTGCAACCAGTGTTAATTAACACTGATACTGGTTGCACTAATGCAGCACAAAGGGGTTAATTACCTGTCACTGGTCGGTCACTAATAGATGAGTGACCAGCAGTGGCAATACATTAACCCCCTCATGCTGCATAATAGAAATACTATTGGTAATTAAAATTAACCTCTTGCCAACCCATAACAGTACATATACTGTGACAGGGTGGCAGCTACAGGTGTACGTCGCTGCCTATTTTTGGTGTATGCCCCTGTTCTATCTATTTTAAAATTATTTGGGGGAAAAAGTCATTTTCGGTTTTCGGCCCAGAATTTTCATTTCGGTGCATCCCTAGTAAACAGGTTTGAGTAAACACCCCTGAAAACGTTCTGATGTCGGAACCGGGACAATCCCCCTTTGAAGTAAAAAGGTCTTGCACCACCCCAAAAAAAGCCTATAAGCGGACCGGGGACAGTCACACGTTGGAAGGAAGAAGCATCCGCCTTCCTGTCAGCCGGGTCCTTAAAGACCGGAATCATGGTTGCCTTGTTTAATCTGAAAACCAGAGGGTCCAGTGGCAGAGGTCCAGAGGCACCAGTAGAGCAGTCCACTTCTTAAGAGACTCCTCATAGGGGTATCGCCTAGCAATTCATTTAGGGGCCTCAAGGGGATGCTTTGGTCATCCCCACTCTTTAGTGATAATTCTGTCAAAATAGGAGGGGAAAGGGGAAAACCTTTGCCACTCTGGATGGCTTGCGAGTGCCAAAAGTGAACATGCCCCTTTGTCACAGCCATAGCTGCGTCCTCCAACTTTAAGTCTCAAGCACAGATACAATCACTGCGTCCACCAGCGCCTTTTCATACGCGGTTGGAACCGGAGGAATTATCCTCACTATCTGAAGATTGAGGGGGTGTGGTGGCAGACCCCAGAAAGGTGACCCACGTCCGCGGCGGCTGAATAAGATTCAGGATCTAAGGAGACAGATGAGGCAGGGGAAGGCAGGGGCCACTTTATGCCAGCCTGGCGCCCAAAAGCCACCTCCACCCAGGACACAAGGGACTCCAGGACCACTGTCAGCGTATCGACCCGGAGGGCCCCGCAGCCCCAGAGAGAGGATCAGGTGGGAAGTTGTGCGCCAAAGACTCCATGAGTCACCAGGGGGGACCCCACAAAAAAAATGTAATATACTGCTAAGGGACAACCCCCACCGCTCTTGCAGCACCACACTGTTGCCAGTCACAGAGCACCAATTTAAATGAGTTTAGAGAAGATGACTTTCTGATGTTCTTTGGAAGTCAATTCCAGAGTTTGAGCATAGGCTCTGGCTCCAATAGAGTGAAGGGAGTAGAGGAGACACACAGAAGACCAGAATTTGAGAAGCGAAGATTTGGGTGGGGGGCGGGGTAAGTTAATAAAAGTTCAGCGATAAATGGGGTGGTAAGCCATGAAGAGCCTTATAGGTGAGCAAGAGGATCTTAAAGTGGAACTGCACTGCACCGGAGCACCACAAATGCCATTTAATTAATTGTCAAAATTCAAAGCAAACTCCCCCATCTATCCATGTCTCCATGCTTAGGTTGTTGAGAATTCATTCTTAAAAACACCCCCTGGTATTTCTGGCAGTGACCATCTTGAGAAAGGGCAGATGATTCATTTAGCATTTACTTTCTGTAATCCATCTGCCCTTAGCTCAGGCATTGGCTGAGCTCAGAACCCTCCCTCTCTCCCCTTCTGAAGACTTCTGGGATGTATGCCATTTGCCTAGGCATGGAAACCAGGAAATAACAGACGAAATGTTAAAAAAAAAAAAAAAAAAAAAAGAAGTCAAAACCTGATTGGTAGCCACAAGGACTCCAGTATAGGGGAATTTGGTAACTTGTACCAGACCTAGTCAGGATTCTGGCTGCAGAATTTTGAAAATATTGAAAGTGAAATAGCTTTCAACAATCAATGAAAGATAAAATATATTTTTGCTGAAAGTCCAACTTCAAACATATTTCTTTCCATTCAGTTCTAAATAGTGTGTGAAGTTGTAAGAAGCATCTTACTGGTGCCATGTTTTTATTTGTTAGATTATTTCCTGCATATTTGAAAAAAAGTGTCAGAACAGGAAGTTAAAAAAATTCCCTCTATGGGACAGTATTTAAAACCTGACAGATTAATAGCCTTAGTTGGAAAATAGACATTTAAAACTTGACAAAAATAATTAAAAAAAAAAAAACTTCAAAAACGTAATAAAATAACCAAAAAAAAAAAAAAAATGGCTGAAGTTGGATTTAAATATTTAAATTAGACTTAAGTTCTTCCTTACACCAGTTGTACATCATATAACATAATAATAGAAAAAAAAAAAGACATCATACAATGTTATAAAGGAAGTTTTTAGGGAAAGAGTAAAGACACAAAAAAGAGTTGCAATTTCACTTTCACTTCAAATCAAAAAAAGGCAAAATAAAAAAAAAAAAAGGGGAAGGAGGAAGTTTGTTGTTTTGTCTATTCCAAGGGTTTTGACACACAAGCAGTCAACATAACACAGTTGAGTGGCAGACAAAACATCATACATACAGTAGATGTTGTGGTCTGATATTTCTCCACTATTATGTACACAGATATCATTTGATAGATTATCAGGTAATTGCCACTATGAATATTGAACTGAAAATAACAGCAGTGAAACTTCCAATGTATTCACCATCTAATTCGCCTTTTGAAAATACTTCATTACATTTAACAAGGCTTAAAACTCCTAGCAAAGAAAGTACTAATTGCTGGCACAGACAGAGTGCTGAAGTGTTTAAAACACCCATCAATTATTGTATTGATTCCATAAGTATTTGTACATAGGCCTAGAATGTAATAAATTTAGAGTGCTATAAATCTTTGCAAAACTATAAATTCCATGCAGTCAACCTTTACAATTTATAAACAAAAAAAAAAAAAAAAAGAAGAAAGGGGGGGGGGGGAGCATGTATTCATAGTAACTTGAAGCATAAACAGTTGACACCACGAAAAATCGAATTACCACAAAAACAGTACTACAGTACATATATGACGTGTGTTTAACTTCAATTTCTATCTTTAGACGTAGTTTAAATCAATTTCACTCAATGACTTCAAAAGCATGAAAAACAACAAACAACCACTGCCCGTGTGTGTGTGATATATATATATATATATATATATATATATATATATATATATATATATATATATATATATATATATATATGTGTGTGTGTGTGTGTGTGTGTGTGTGTGTGTGTGTAGATTCAGTCATTGGATGGACCAATAGAATCACGTAAGGACCACAAGGCAACAAGTTGCAAGAAATGTAACCATGGGAAATTGGCTCCTAGGCAATTTTTTCTTCAAATCTAAAGCTACATTTGATGCAATAGTTAGCCCTCCCGGTCTGATCTGGTAGAAAAAAAAAAAATAATAATAATAATAATAATACAAAAAAAAAAACACAGGCAAGTATCATTACTGGGTATGTCCTTCAATACTTTTATTTTCCTTCAGATAATCCATTAACTATAGATCAGTTTATCTCACAGTAGTGTTAGAATTGTACCTGGTCTGCCAGGCTGGACATAGGTAGCTTTTTGAAATCTTTCTGCACGAAGGTAAAACGACTCTGTCCCACAAGAAACCCAAATGCGGCAGAAAGAAATGTGTGTGCTAAATATCGAGCAGCTGAAATCTGTCCGAATTGCTCAAGTCCAAGATGGACATGGGCATAGGGCATGCAAGTCAAAAATGCAGAATGAGCAGGTCCCAAAAAATTAAATATGATGACTCCATACATAGGTAAAACACCGGGGGCATATTAATAAAACAGTAATAATTTGATAAATGTCACATTTACTGCCCTAAAATGATGCCCCTATGTCACCCAAGTATAAAAAAGGGCTTACATGCCTCAAAACTGTGGAAGAGTTCAGTAACATATACCTGGCCATTTTCTGGTCATCCCGGTTGAAAACAATGCCTTATGTATGGTCACATATAGAAAGGTGGCCAGTTAGGTAATGCCATAATGCCAGTTACACAACAGGTCATGCATAGGCACTAACAATTCGCATTATATACACATTGCATTATATAGTCATCCACTGTTATACACTACACACAGTGCTAGCTATTCAAATTAAATGGCATTTACAAGAAGCTCCCTTCTTCTGTATGCTCCCTTTTTCTTTGTTCAATATACCATTGAAAGCACTTTCCCCCATTATTGGATATAGCAAAAACACAAGCTGATCCAGGTACAAATCTAGTGAGCTGATAAGCAGAGTGCGCACAGGAGGTCATCAGCTAGCATTGTTCCCAGCTCTCTCTGAACTACAATACACTGCCTCTAAATAAGAGAGCTGGAGGTGTTCTACAGTCTTATCCCCAGGTGACAACTCTGTTCCTTCAAAGATAGCAAGGTGAGGAAGTGTTGTCACCCTAGGACAGGAAGTGTGTTGCTGGCAGGATCACCAGATGGAAATAAAAGGATTAAGGTGTGAAAAGGCAAACAAATGCAGTCACCACATCGAAGGACTGGTAAGATGCAATATTACATTTTTGCTCTTGGATTTAAATGCGCTTGAACTAGATTGTTCCATTTTGCCATTCAACAATGGACATCTTCTATTAAAGTATCATCTTCCAAACTTCCCACCAAAGTTACTGCAAGGCAAAATTAGCCCCTTTTGAGACTGAGAAGGTGATGTATTGGTAAGTCAGTAGGGAACTTCTAAAAAGGGAGAGGTTTATATTTGAGTCCAATTCTAAAAAAAAAATAAAATCATATCTGGGCCTAATCGTTTTCAGTGCTTTTCATTAGACTATGGTGTTAGGTAGTGCGCCAGGAGAGCCTTTTTGTGACCATCTAGCAATGTGCTTTCAAGCTGTACAAAGTCATTATTGCATCTTATGAAGAGACCATTTTCAACTAACTTTGCCAGGGAATTCCATAGATGTTCTAGTAAAGAAAAGGCATTTGCATTACAAGTAGGCTCTTATTTTTTAAGACAAAGTATAATGTGGGATTACCATAGTAACCAATCAACAATCATCATTCATTGCGGTGATCACTTTAAACCTGGTCAAAGGTGAAATCTGATTGGCTTCCAATGCTTGCCATGTTAACTTTTTGTAATATGTTTAGACCAGTTTTCACACCAAATAATAAATGATTAAAATATCTGTTTGCAAAGTTATCTACATGGACACGGGATATTTTTATTACACATTAAAATTCTGTAATTTTCTGAATAATATAAACTTTAAATTATATATAAACACTGTTGCATCCGTACATTTCGCTCTCATACGCCAATCGAAAAAAATGTCTTCTGTATGCCCTGCTAAGTTGTGTAAGTCTGGAAAATAGTAAAAAAGGCTCAAAATCTGGAACCTTATTCTTTGTAACCATATTCACAGAAAAAAAAAAAAAAAAAAAAAAGACATTACTAAATTCAGTCAGCCCCTATTCAGCCTCAAAGTCACACGTGCTCTGCTGCAGACCTTGCTGCTCAATGTGCCTTTTGTCTGAAGACTGGTGTTTCAACATCCTAGTCTTGAACACAAGGAGGAAGAAAAAAAAAGGGGTCAGCACAAGTCTTCTGTCATTCATAAACCTGAATCAGAGCTCACAGAACACCAGCCTTTCCTCCCCCTTTTCCACACAAGATTGATGCCACAATAAAACAATAACACCCCAGCCTGCAAACAGGGCACAGTACCAAAACCTGTCTGCCATCCCTTCCAGAATGCAAAAACACAGGCATCCTGGCAAAACCCATTAGTGATAAGACACAAATCAACAATCTTGTGATCTCAAAAACAGTGATGGAGAATATAAACAAGTCTAAAGATGAAAAAATACACACAACAAATATTGTTAAACATTAAAAAATAATAATAACTTACAATGATCACAAACCCACTTTTATGGTTTACAAATTTAACAGCAATGTTTACAAATGCAAAAACTTGAAAAATAGCAAGCACGAGGAGGCAATAGCAAAAATATTTAAAAATAAGCAACTTTATGTATATTTAAGAACCTGTAATGTCCAACATTGATAAAAAAAAAAAAAAAAATAGCCAATCCATTTGATGTTCCAAATCTGCAGCCACAATATATTAGGCCTTTCTGACCAGCAAGAATTAAGAGTTATTATTTAGCTGTTCATTTCCTTACTGAAACAAAACCAGAGCAATACCACAAGCAGATTTAAGTTCTGACAAACAATTGAAGTGTATCTATTAGCAGCTATTCCATTTTCCTTTGTATCCTGCCTGGAAGAGGATAGAAGTATCTATAAGGCCATGTCCATTTCATATCAGACGACTTGCTAAAGGTAGTACCATAAAAACCCCTATCCTTGGTTATTCTCCTTCACCGCACTCATACCATCTCTTTGGAAAGCTCTGAAAGAGCATTTGTTCAGGCTGCCAAGTTAAATCCTCCTTTCTCATGTCAAGGCTTTGAAAAAGCAGTCAGAACAGCAGCTACACTGAGGTCTGCAGAAGTAAAAAGAAGAAAAGCAATTCCTTTGGCACCACAGGACCATTAAGCCGTTTGCAGATTATGAACTGAAGCACAAGAATATCTACTCTGCCCAATCAGACAGTAAAGCAGTCTTTATGTAGGTACTGTACATCATACCTAGACTTTTATGGCTCTGCTCAGCCAGTCAAGAGTGCTTTGTTTTGCTTTTGCAAATAAATATGCAAAAATCTGTGCAACAGCGAAAGGGAAAAAAAAAAAAAACCCCACACACAACAAATACCAACAACAACAATAGCTGACAAGGTGACAATGAATTGATAAACAGTGCACTCCACTGAGAACAAATGGGGGTTTTGGGGGACATGCTCTTCTATTATATTGCAAATTCAAATACAACTTTAAGATATTAAATATCTTTCAATTTGCAAATATTTCAATAATCTTATCCTGGGGGGTAGCAGAGCAGCGACTGGATATAAATACAGCAAATACAAAATTAGCGGTGTAATCATAACATTAGCAAACACTTAATTCATGAAAAGGACTAAAGGAAACACAAGGGTGTTGCAATGGCAGAGATCTTCAGAATTGGTAATCACAGCGATTTCATTGAGGACTTGCTCGGGGCACACAGGGTTAAACAAATTCAGGCAGTCACAGCAGACATTATAGGGGGGGGGGGGGGGGAGTGTTTTCAATATACACACCACTAACCATCAGCTGCTTCTGCAAAGCCAAAAAGTTACACAGCACAGTGTTTGCCTCCAGTTCAACTTTTGAAATGTAAAGTTTGGAGAATTGAGCGATTATCTGTGATGTTTTGGGGGAAAGCAGACATTCCTTGGGTGTTGAAAATAAAGCAGATCCCACTGATAGGGCTCCCTTCCCCCCTTCCCAGGGCTGATCCCTTCCCTCTTATTGGGACATCTGTATACAAGGATCTGCCATCAGTCCCAATCAACTCCTATGGACTTTATCTGACTTTCACCTCCCAGGGTGCAGAGTGAACTCACATATCACCCATCAGGGACAGGAGGAGATGGGACATAATAAACATGCCATCCATGCAGTGGATATGGGGGGGGGGGGGGGGGGCTGGAAGGTACAGACACACATCACTGCACCTTGCCCATCATTAGCACAAGAAGCTGCACTGTTTATCCAATTAGCACTGGGAAGTGGGCTCATTATTCTATGGATCTGCTGATTTCCCACTACAAATAGGCCTCCAATAAGCTGCTGCCTAGGACCCTCAGTGTAACATTGCACACATCTCTTTTCTATTGGGGGGATCCCTTGTCCGCAGAGCTCACATTCTTTACATTCTCTCTGGCTGCTGTGCCTTTAAACCTCCATAGCACAACAAAGACAGGAGGGATCTCCCACAATGCAGGTCCGATCCATCTCCGAACTTTACCAATTACAGCCCGGTGCACGGTGCAGGCGCGATCGGAGATCCGGAGCCCCGAGCTGCTGCCTCTCGGTGCCCGGCGTGCCTGTCTATCCTCCGCCGGCCATGCATGCTCCGCTCAGCCCTCACCTCCATACAGAAAACTTCCATTGTGTGTGGATGGAATAGAGACAGACAGACAGAGAACTTACCCCGGTGTGTGCAGACGGCAGGCTCCTCCATAATATCCTCTCTCTCTCTCTATGTGTATATGGATGTCACACTCCCCGGATCTCCGCCGCCGCTCTCCGGCCCTTATTTCCCCCACACTCAGTATTTGGAGCTCGGTGTTACTGGGGACTAAGTGAATCAACTAGCAGGGAGCACAGTAAGTTGAAGTGTCAAATTACATCGCCTATTCTATTACCATGCTGGCTGGTCGGCCGGAAAACCTGTCCCGGATCCGCCGCTGGATGGAGCCGAGTCTACAAAGACATCATCCTGGCCTGGACGAGAGACGGGACGCGGAGTCTAATACCACCAATCAGTGTACGGCCGGTACTGACGTCACCCACCAATGCCTCCATTACATCATACTACACTCCCCACACTTTACTAACTAGGCATGGAATAATACATAGGAAGAAAAACATTAATACCACCCAATGTACTGCTTCTTCTTATTCATAAAGACCCCTACACCCGATCAGAAAATCTGAACTCAAATTTTGTTCGACCAACGATCTGCCGATTTTTCGATCATTGGTATAGTGCTTTCCACAGCCGAATACGAATTTTCCTACAACAAAAACTGAATGTGTAGGCTATAACATCTTTATGGTCAGTGAACACGACGTCCCAAATATATATATATATACTGCGGCAGGGCAGCCTGCTGTGCAAAATCACGTACACTCTGTCACTCACCAATCGTTTGGCGGAATGACAGAACGGCTCCCGCTGTCACCCGCCGATCGTTTGGCAGAATGACAGAACGGCTCCCGCTGTCACCCACCGATCGTTTGGCAGAATGACAGAACGGCTCCCGCTGTCACCCACCGATCGTTTGGCGGAATGACAGAACGGCTCCCGCTGTCACCCGCCGATCGTTTGGCAGAATGACAGAACGGCTCCCGCTGTCACCCACCGATCGTTTGGCGGAATGACAGAACGGCTCCTGTTGTGACCCGCCAATCGTTTGGCAGAATGACAGAACGGCTCCCGCTGTCACCCACCGATCGTTTGGCGGAATGACAGAACGGCTCCTGTTGTGACCCGCCAATCGTTTGGCAGAATGACAGAACGGCTCCCGCTGTCACCCACCGATCGTTTGGCGGAATGACAGAACGGCTCCCGCTGTCACCCACCAATCATTGGCGTAATGACAGAACGGCTCCTGTTGTGACCCACCAATCGTTTGGCAGAATGACAGAACGGCTCCCGCTGTCACCCACCGATCGTTTGGCGGAATGACAGAACGGCTCCTGTTGTGACCCGCCAATCTTTCGCAGAATGACAGAACGGCTCCCGCTGTCACCTACTGATCGACTTTGGTGGAATGACAGATATATATATATACTGCGGCAGGGCAGCCTGCTGTGCAAAATCACGTACACTCTGTCACTCACCAATCGTTTGGCGGAATGACAGAACGGCTCCCGCTGTCACCCGCCGATCGTTTGGCAGAATGACAGAACGGCTCCCGCTGTCACCCACCGATCGTTTGGCAGAATGACAGAACGGCTCCCGCTGTCACCAACCGATCGTTTGGCGGAATGACAGAACGGCTCCCGCTGTCACCCGCCGATCGTTTGGCAGAATGACAGAACGGCTCCCGCTGTCACCCACCGATCGTTTGGCGGAATGACAGAACGGCTCCTGTTGTGACCCGCCAATCGTTTGGCAGAATGACAGAACGGCTCCCGCTGTCACCCACCGATCGTTTGGCGGAATGACAGAACGGCTCCTGTTGTGACCCGCCAATCGTTTGGCAGAATGACAGAACGGCTCCCGCTGTCACCCACCGATCGTTTGGCGGAATGACAGAACGGCTCCCGCTGTCACCCACCAATCATTGGCGTAATGACAGAACGGCTCCTGTTGTGACCCACCAATCGTTTGGCAGAATGACAGAACGGCTCCCGCTGTCACCCACCGATCGTTTGGCGGAATGACAGAACGGCTCCCGCTGTCACCCGCCGATCGTTTGGCAGAATGACAGAACGGCTCCCGCTGTCACCCACCGATCGTTTGGCGGAATGACAGAACGGCTCCTGTTGTGACCCGCCAATCGTTTGGCAGAATGACAGAACGGCTCCCGCTGTCACCCACCGATCGTTTGGCGGAATGACAGAACGGCTCCTGTTGTGACCCGCCAATCGTTTGGCAGAATGACAGAACGGCTCCCGCTGTCACCCACCGATCGTTTGGCGGAATGACAGAACGGCTCCCGCTGTCACCCACCAATCATTGGCGTAATGACAGAACGGCTCCTGTTGTGACCCACCAATCGTTTGGCAGAATGACAGAACGGCTCCCGCTGTCACCCACCGATCGTTTGGCGGAATGACAGAACGGCTCCTGTTGTGACCCGCCAATCTTTCGCAGAATGACAGAACGGCTCCCGCTGTCACCTACTGATCGACTTTGGTGGAATGACAGAATGGCGGTCTGCTTATGTGAACAAGGCAGACCGCTGTTCTGTCAGAGAGGAAAAAAATAGATCTGTGTTTCAGCTGATCTTTCTTTTCCTCCAGTGCAGGGGTCTTCAATCTATGGCCCTCCAGTTGTTCATGCCTAGTCATGTCTGTGAATGTCAGTGCCGGTTCACATATCTGAGATGACAGACATCGCATGTGATTCGGAGCGCACTGCTCTGCAAATCACATGCAATGTCCATGCGATGCAAATTCATCCATACAGATTGTATGGCTGAATTCGCATCGCATTCGGACCAAAGTCGCACAGGACCCTTTTTTGGGGCTGCACCAGAATCGGATCGCATGGGTGTTAACACCTATGTGATCCGATTCCTGTTGCACTGTGATATGCAAACTGATCTGGGGGTGTCGTTAACTTTGTAATGACACCCCCAATGATTCACATATGGCATTGTGAACTGCCTGCGAGTTGAATGCGATGCGGGAACCTGCAGTGGATTTACAGGGTTTGGGCATCGCATATGTGTGAACCGGGACTCAGAGTTTTACAATGCCTCATGGGATGTGTAGTTCTGCAACAGATGGAGGCCAGAATTCGAGGATCCCTGCTCTAGTACATCCATTCCCCCACAGTTAGAAATCACTCCCTAGGAACACACTTAACCCCTTGATCACCCCTAGTGTTAACCCCTTCCCTGCTAGTGTCATTTATACAGTAACAGTGCTTTTTTTCAGCACTGATCAAGTATTGGTGTCACAGGTCCCCAAAAAGTGTCACTAATGGTGCTTTTCCAGTGCATGGAACGGATCAGTTTGGCTCAGTTTGACGCTTTTCCACTGCATGGTACCGCATGGTACGTGTTAGAACGGTTCGGTACAGTTTGGTACAGCGGCGGTTTTCCACTACATGGAACGGCTAGGTACGGCTCGCTTAAACAGTACCACCTCGGTTGGGGTTCCAAGCGGGCCGTACCTATACCATATCCCACAATCCTTTGCATGCAGCCTTGATTGTTTGTCACAACTAGCCACTGATTGGTCAGAGAATCGTTGTAATCCCACCCACTTACTACTTTAGTGGAAAAGCAAACCGAGCCGAGTAGAGCCTATACAGTGCTGAAACGTGCCGACTCGTACCACGCAGTGGAAAAGCAAACTGAGCCGAGCTAGGCCAAGCAGTGCCGAGTGGAGCCAGTGGAAAAGTGCCATTAAGCCCCGTACACACGCAGATTGTTGGCCGTAAATTGTCAGCCAACGTCCGATCGGCCGATTGTAGGCTTGTTAGTATGATGCTTCCGACAACCAACTGTGAATTTTCGGCCGAAAAAAATCTGGTGTGCATGCTATAAAATTTTTGTTGGCCAACAACAGAACGGCCGATTGTTCCTCAGTCAGTACAGATTTCGGCAGACAAAAATCAGATGAGCAAGACTGGGCATGCTCAGAGAAGAAAAAACACACGGAAAGTAAACCATCACATGACATCACTTCTGCAGTTGGTTTTTGTTGGCCAACAAAAGTCCAGTGCAAGTCTAGAGCACATTTCAACCAACAAACAACACTGGACAAAAGTTGGCCGATCAGTTGGCCAACAATCTGTGCATGTGTACGGGGCTTTAAGCCCCGTACACACACACCGATTGTCGGCCAACCGTTCGGCCGTCTTTTGTCCGGTGCTGTCGTGTGGGTTGAAAAGTGCTAAAGACTGCACACGAATTTTGTCGGCCAACAACAACCGACTGCAGAAGTGATGTCATGTGATGGTTAACTTTCCGTGTGTTTTTTCTTCTCTGAGCATGCCCAGTCTTGCTCATCTGATTTTTGTCGGCCGAAATCTGTACTGACTGAGGAACAATCAGCCGTTCTTTGTTGGCCTACAAAAATTTTATAGCCTGCACACCAGATTTTATTCGGCAGAAAAGTCGTAGTCGGTTGTCGGAAGCATCATACTAACAAGCCGATAATCGGCCGATCGGACGTTGGCCGAATATTTACGGCTGACAATCGATACGTGTGTACGGGCCTTTAGTGTCAGATTTGTCTGCCGCAATCTCAGTCCCGCTAAAAATCTCTGATCACCGCCATTACTAGTAAAAACAATAAGAAAAAATAAAAAGTATATAAATGTATCCCATAGTTTGTAGACGCTGTAACTCTTGAGCAAACCAATCAATATATGCTTATTAGGATTTTTTTTACCAAAAATATGTGGCAGAATACATGTTGGCCTAAATTGATGAAAAAAATCGATTTTTTAAAAAAATATATATATATATATTGGGAATGTCTTGTAGCAGAAAGTAAAAAATATTGTTTTTCTTCTTTGCTTTGTTTTTTTTTTTTTTTTCAAAATTGTGTTTTTTGTTTTTTTTTTGGTTATAGGGCAAAAAAATAAAAAAGCACAGAGGTGATCAAATAGCACCAAAAGAAAGCTCTATTTGTGGGGAAAAATAGTTATTTGGGTACAGTGTCACACAACCACGCAATTTTCAGTTAAAGTAATGCAGTGCCGTATTACAAAAAATGGCCTGGTCAAGGGGGTAAAACCTTCCGGAGCTCAAGTGGTTAATTAGTACAGTTTTCGTCCGAAAAAAAAAAATGGTAAGAGCAAGACTACGCATGCTCAGAAACGAAAGAACTCAGACAAAACAATGCAACACATGACATCACTTCTGAAGTTGTATTCTCTCATACGAGAATTTTCGTATCAAAGTTACCTCTTCACTCTTGATATGAGGCTAGCATGCAACAAAAAACGGACGAAAAGGAATCCGATAATCTGATCGTGTGTGCATCAAAAAAATGCACTGGAATGCACCAAAAACACACTGGAACACACATGTCCTTATTTAGGGTTAATAAAAAAGAGGGGGGAAATGCACTGAAAAAAAACGGACTGGAACGCGTCAAAAACGCGTATACAGAAAAGCATCCAGGAATCCAACTGGACTGCGTTTTTATAGTGTGATCTGGCCCATCAACTAAAACAATTCAGATGACTAAAAAAGGGGCTAAAACTGAGACAATTCACATGACTAAAATATGACTAAAACTAAAAAAATTCAGATGACTAAAATACAACTAAAGTTGGCCATACAGGATACAATTTTCCTTTAGATTTCCAAAAACCATATACACCTAAACACTTTCAATTTGTATGCAGTTAGGCAGGCCCTTGCACTACATTGTTGAAGGTAAATCTAAGGCTGGGTTCACACTTATGCAAACTGGATGTGGGTTTCTCCGCATCCAATTCCCATGACAGGAAAGTGTGACCGGGTCTCAAAGTTCACACAGCTCTGGGGCGGCCACGGTCCGCATTGGAAAATGGTCCTGTGCGTCTTTGGCTCTGTTTCAGGTCCGAATTCAGGCAAAAATTCTGGCCTGATTCACACCTCAATCGGAGAACAGGGACACACCGGACTCCCTGCTGTAACCCCCGGGCTGCATTAGTGGGAACCCAGCCCATGGAAATTGAACCAGAAAATTGTATAATGTATGGCCAGCTTTACACTAAAACAATTCAGGTGACTAAAACACAACTAAAACAATTCAGACGACTAAAATACCACTAAAACTAAAATTGCATTTTAGTTAAAAGACTATGACTAATGCTAGGTTCACACCTATGTGTTTTTTCCTGCCACGTTCGCGCGGGTACAGCAGCCCATTCAAATTAATAAGGCTGCCGTGCCTTTGCGTTTCCGCATGTACCTTTTCAAAAACACGGCCACAGTGAAATCGCCTGGTCTATTTGGCCATGTGATTTCTCTGCAGTTCTTACACCCGCGCTGCGATTTTACATGCGTGGGGATGCCATTCAGAATGGCTTTTCCTGTTTATATTTTGTATGTTCCCTTCTCATTTTTTAATAAAGAGCAACCTTGTTTGTTAAAAAAAAAAAGAATGGCGTTTCCGCAGAGCAGTGTGTTTTCACTGCAGGTGGTGCAGCGATTCCCTGACCCGCAACCAAACGCAGAAGTGTGAAGCTAGCCTTAAACTAAATCAAAATTTTACATCAACATTAACACTGCACTACCACATAAGAACAAGTAAGGGGTATCCACCAAACTGCTGAAAAAAGATGAAGAAAAAGGTTTTCCTTATTTTTTTTCTCCTAAAGCGGTAGTAAACCGCACTTTTTTTTTTTTCAAAAATCCCCTGCAAGGTAAAGGCATAATGTGGTAGTATGCATCACATACTAGCACATCATTAAATACTTACTTTAGAACAAAGCCCTCCAGCGCAACGGTGTCACCATTGAGAGGGCTCCCATCTTCACCCCGTCTTCCTTTCGGGTTCGCTTGCTCAAGCCGTCTGATTGGCCAATGGCCAATGGTGCGCAGGAGTCACGGACCACGGCACAGAGATCTGAAGGGACAGCCCTTCAAAACGGATACGTTGGTGACCTCAACGGCTGCATGCAGGGTAAATATATTCCCAGTACCTACAGGAAAGCCTTATTATAGGCTTAGCTGTAGGTACAAGTCAAAAGTAAGAGTTTACTTCCACTTTATTATTTAATGTTGGTAATATATTCGGGTAATATGTGCAATGGCATTACAGCCAATACAGTTTACAGGGCTTTTTTATATATTTTAAAGTTTCACTTCTGTTTGTCAATAAGCAATATTTTTGTTTGTTTATAAAACTTGGTTTTATTTATAAAGACGTTATATATCACAACGGAAATCTGTCTCCTTAGTGCACGTTTAAACCTTAAGGCTGCATTCACATGTCAGCGTTTGGATCGCGGGCAGAATCACCGCGATTCCGCCCGCGATCCGGAGATTATTGCAAATCGCGGGACGCCTGTGCGTTGCCCGTGATTTGCAATAGCCCCCCAAACGCTGAGCGATGTTGCCGCGATTTCCGCCTGCCGAATCGCGGTAACATCGCGCAAAAAAAATCGCGGGACGCAATACGCACCACAGAAGCTCTTGTACTTTTTTGGGCGTAATGCGTCCCGCGGTTTTTTTTTGCGCGATGTTACCGCGATTCGGCAGGCAGAAATCGCGGCAACATCGCTCAGCGTTTGGGGGGCTATTGCAAATCACGGGCAACGCACAGGCGTCCCGCAATTTGCAATAATCTCCGGATCGCGGGTGGAATCGCGCCGCGATCCATACGCTGACATGTGAACGGAGCCTAATACCAGGAATAGTAACATGTTATTAGATTCTTACTCCAGGAGTGTATCATAAGTTTCGCAATTCTAGAGAAATTCTTAAAGAATGCATTGCAATTTAAAGTAGAACTATCGGCAAAACCTTTAATTTTTTCCATTTTTGGATACAGTAAGGGAGGGTTATAACCATTGTCAGATTTTTACTTTGCCATCTGTGTCCCATTACAGAGATTTCTCTTCACTTCCTATCTCAAAGCCAAACAGGAAGTCAGAGGAAATCCCTGCAAATTAAGGGAATTCCTTGGGGACCCCCAGGTCACCAGAACTAGTGCCCCCATTGGAAGATTTCCCCTCTATTACTTTTCTGGGGACAACCCAAAATTTGGCATTTTCTTTTACTTTCACATTCAATGATAATGGTAAACAGGACAAATAGAGAGGGGGAATCTCCTTATCGGGGGCACAGACAGCAATAGAAACTGACAGAGGTTCTAATTTCTCTCCATTCTATGCAAAACTGAAAACAAAGTTTTGCCTTTAGTTATACTTTAACTAATCTTTATACTTTAACTACTTTAACTAAATCCATTAGAGTTTAGGTGACTAAAATGCACTGGGGATTTTAGTCTACTAAAATATGACTAAAACCAAAACAATTCAGATGACTAAAATACCACTAAAACTAAAATGGCATTTTAGTCAGAAACTATGACTAAAACTAAATCAAACTTTGACTTTGTACCGGAAGGACAGGGTAGGAAAAAGAGGGGGAGGGGTATGTCTCTATGTCAAGAATAATGTAAGGGTGATAGAGAGGAGTGATATTATGGAAGGGATGAGTATGGAGTTAGAATCCGTGTGGGTAGAACTCCATAGAGAAGAAAAAAAGGGAAAAGTAATTGTGGGGGTTTGCTATTGGCCACCCAACCAAAGGGAGGAGGTAGAGCTGGAATTTATATCACTTTTGGGTAAAGTGGCAAAACTGGGATCAGTCATCATGTTGGGGGACTTCAATTATCCAGACATTGACTGGGAAGAGGGGACTACACACTCACAGAAGGCCCGTCTATTCATGGAAACCTTACAGGACAACTACATGTCTCAGTTGGTGGATTCTCCTACTAGAGAAAATGCAGTCCTGGATCTATTGATCACTAATGACCCAGACCTAATCTCGGAGGTGGGAGTCCAGGACAACCTGGGCTCTAGCGATCACAGGATGATCACATTTAGAGTAAATAACAATATAACAAGGCAAGTGGGGAACATAAGAACCCCAAACTTCAGAAGGGCAAACTTTCCAAAATTGTACTCATTGATGGAAAGGATAAACTGGGACCAAACCCTGGGATCACTGACCACGGAGGAAAAACTGAATTTTTGTAAAATCTTACCGTAAAATTCCTTTCTCTGAGTCCTCCGACAGTCGCCGCCCACTCACACAGTCTTCACCAATGGGTATTGACCATTGGTGAAGACTGTGTGAGTGGGCGGCGACTGTCGGAGGACGTAAGAGAAAATGGGAATGCTTTAGGAACATATTAAACAAATGCATCTTGCAGTGCATTCCTATGGGAAATAAATTTAGAAGAGACAAAGCCAAACCTGGCTGGCTAAACCGTAATGTTAAAAAACGTATTAGGGGGAAAGAAAATGGCCTTCAAGAAATATAAATCAGAGGGCACAGTATCGGCTTTCGATCAATACAAGGAGGCAAATAAAATAGCAGTAATCTTCTGGGACATGCTCAGGTTCTATGTGAGGAGCTGCCCTACTACACACTGACCACAAGGGGTTTTCTCCCTCTGCACTGCTGCCATTTATAAAACACTTTTTTCACTGAACACGATGGATGAGGTGGAGATTGTGACGCCACCTCCTATACACTTCATCCAAACTTAGGACCCCTTGTATTCACTTAAATTTTTTTTTTTTTTTAATGAATGGCAATGGTGAGCGAGCGACCCTCTGTGTTCAGTATGGGGCAGTGGAGAAGCTCCTTGCATAGAACCTCAGAAAGACCCAGATCATGACTACCACAGTGGTTGTTAACTTCCCCAGCAGTCTATTTGGTAATGCACTTACATTGTGCTAAGCAGGCAAATGTAAATTTGTAATACAAATACTGTAATTTCAGGAGTTCACATTTAATTTTTTTGTTTCTGTTATTATAATATTATCAATAATAATTATTTCATAATACGATAATATTGGAGATATTCTCTAACTCACATCTTCAACCTCTCCCTCTCTTCTGGCATCTTCCCCAGCTCTGTAAAACATGCACCAGTCACTCCCATCCTTAACCACTTCCATACCGAGTCATAGTAATATGACGTCGGCATGGTGGTTGTACGGATCCGGGCGGGCGTCATATGACGTCCGCCCGCTCTAGCTGCTACTGCGCGCCTCCGGGGGCGCGCAGCGCAGCGATCGGGGGTAAGGCTCGTCCCTCGGACATAGCCCATCCCTGATCAAGGTAAACAGCCAATAGAAATTGGCTGTTTACCACGTGATCGGCTGTGTCAATCACAGCCGATCACATGAACGGCTCCAGCACGAGCCGCTCGTTCTCTCTGCAATGCGCGCCCCCGGGGGCGCGCAGAGCAGCGATCGGGGACGAGGCTCGTCCCTCGGACAGAGTCGATCCCCGATCTAGGTAAAGAGCCAATGAAATTGGCTCTTTACCACGTGACCGGCTGTGTCCAATCACAGCCGGTCACAAATGTCAACAGAGAACACGGTAACTAGCTGTCACCGTGTTCTCCTCCTCACACACTGATCCTGTGTGAGCAAGAGAGTGTGGTAACAGCTAGTTACCAAGTACAGTGCACCCCAAACACACTGATTGCCCCCCCCCCAATAAAGAGCACCTGTCACTAGCCCATCAAAGTACCCGAGTACCTGTCACCAGCCCATCAGGTACTCTGATGACAGGTACTCGGGTACTCTGATGGGCTGGTGACAGGTATTCAGGTACTCTGATGACAGGTACTCGGGTACTCTGATGACAGGTACTCTGATGACAGGTACTCGGGTACTCTGATGACGGGTACTCGGATACTCTGATGACGGGTACTCGGGTACTCTGATGACAGGTACTCGGGTACTCTGATGACAGGTACCCGGGTACTCTGATGACAGGTACTTAGGTACTCTGATGACAGGTACTCGGGTACTCTGATGACGGGTACTCGGGTACTCTGATGACAGGTACGCAGGTACTCTGATTACATGTACTCGGGTACTCTGATGACGGGTACTCGGATACTCTGATGACGGGTACTCGGGTACTCTGATGACGGGTACTCTGATGACAGGTACTCGGGTACTCTGATGACAGGTACTCGGGTACTCTGATGACGGATACTCGGGTACTTTGAGTACCTGTCAACAGAGTACCCGTCATCAGAGTACCTGAGTACCTGTCACCTACCCATCAGAGTACCCGAGTACCTTCCACCTGCTCATCAGAGTACCTGACGCCTGAAGTACCCGAGTACTTGCCGCCTGCTCATCAGTACCCATCACTACTCATCAGTACTCATCAGTACCTATCACGTATCAGTATCACCTATCAGTATCAGTACTACTCATCAGTACCTATCACCTGCCTGTCACCTGCCCATCAGAGTACCCGAGTACCTGTCACCTGCCTATCGGAGTACCCGAGTACCTGCCACCTGTTCATCAGTACCAGAGTACCTGTCACCTGCCCAACAAAGTACCCGAGTACCTGTCGCCCTTCATACAGCCACCATGTCTAAGTCCAAAAAGGTTTATATACGTCCTCCGTTTAAACCTAAATACCGGTGTTATGGCAGCAGATAGCTGCCATAACCCTGGTATTTTTTTAAACGGTGGACGGTTGGCTTTCCGATAGGGGTGGTCCCAGCGGCGGATTCGCCGTGGGATCACCCTTCCGGGATGGCGGAAGAGGTGCCCCCCCCCCCTCCCGCCGCTTCCGGTCCTTTTCCCCGCTTACCGGACCCGCCGACAGCGGGGAAAACGATCCGGTCCCGGATCCTCACAGACAGGATGTCGAGTGAGGGCAAGCTTGCCCTCACTTGACTCTATGGTCTTGGAGGACCGGAGCTACGGAAAATGTTGTTGCCTAGCAACCGGTTTAAAGGTCCTTTTTTTTTTTTTCATTTTATATAATAATTTTTTTTTTTCTATCTTTTAGTGTACTTGTGAGATCTGAGGACTTTTTGACCCCAGATCTCACAAAAAAGAGGTCCTGTCGTGCCTTTTTCTATTACAAGTAATGTTTACATTTCTTGTAATAGAAATAAAAATGATCCTTTTTTTTTTTTTTGTTAAACGGTGTAAAAATAAAAAATAATAAATAAAATAAATAGTAAAAAAAAAAAAATTAAAGCACCCTGTCCCCGTGAGCTCGCGCGCAGAAGCGACGCATACAGAAACCCCGCCCACATATGTAAACGGTGTTCAAACCACACATGTGAGGTATCGCCGCGATCGTTAGAGCAAGGGGAATAATTTGAGCCCTAGACCTCCTCTGTAACTCAAAGATGGCAACCTGTAGAAATTTTTAAATTGTCGCCTATGGGGATTTTTAAGTACCAAAGTTTGTCGCCATTCCGTGAGCGTGCGCAATTTTGAAACATGACATGTTGGGTATCTATTTACTCGGCGTAACATTATCTTTCACATTATGGAAAAAATTGGGCTAACTTTACTGGTTTCTTATTTTTTAATTAAAAAAAGTGAATTTTTTCCAAAAAAATTGCGTTTGGAAGACCACTGCGCAAATACGGTGTGATAAAAAATATTGCAATAATCTCCATTTTAATTTCTAGGGTCTCTGCTAAAAAAAAATATATAATGTTTGGGGGTTCTAAGCAGTTTTCTGGCAAAACAACTGATTTTAGCTTGTAAACACCAAATGTCAAAAATAGGCCTAGGCAAGTGGCTAGGATGCATGATGATGCTCCTTGGATGTTGGGCCCCTCTATATGGCTAGGCTGTGAAAAAGTCTCACACATGTGGTATTGCCATACTCAGGAGGAGTGGCAGAATGTATTTTGGGGTGTCATTTTTGCTGTGTACATGCTATGTGTTAGGAATATCCTATAAATTGACAACTTTGTGTAAAAAAAAAAGTTTTCATTTTTTTCCCACATTTTCCAAAAACCTGTGGAAAAAAATAATATGTTCAAACGACCCATAATGCCTCATAGAATATACGTTGGAGTGTTTGCTTTCCAAAATGGGGTCATTTTGTGGACTTTTCCATTGTATTGGTGCTCTAGGGCCTTGAAAAGTGTGATAGGTAGTAAGAAAGTTTTATGTGTATTTATGCTCCTAGAACGCCTGAAGGTGCTTCTTGGACGTGGAGTATCTTTTTGTGGCCAGGCTGTGTAAAAGTCTCACACATGTGGTATCGCCATACTCGGAAGGAGTAGCAGAATGTATTTTTGGGTGTAATTTTTGCTGTGTACATGCTATGTGTTAGAAATAGCTTATAAATTGACAACTTTGTGGGAAAAAAAAAGAAAAAAAAAATGTTTTCTTCATTTTCCCAAGAATTGTGGGAAAAAATTACAACTTCAAAAAACCCACCATGCCTCTTACTAAATACCTTGGACTGTCTACTTTACAAAAAGGGGTCATTTGGGCGGTATTTGTACTGTCCTGACATTTCAGGGCCTCAAGAAAGGAGATAGGCAGTCAGTACATCTGGTGTGATCAATTTTCAGTAATTGGTACCATAGCTTCTAGACTCAATAACTTTCACACAGACTAAATAATATACACTAATTTGGGTTAATTTTACCAGAGACATGTAGCAGTATACATTTTGGCCCAAATGTATGAAGAAAAATTAATTTTTTGCAAAATTTTATAATTGAAACTAAAAAAAAGTGTTTTTTTTTTCAAAATTTTTGCTCTTTTTTTGCATATATCACGAAAAAAAAAAACCCCAGTTGTGATCAAATACCACCAAAAGAAAGCTCTATTTGTGTGAAAAAAATGATAAAAATTTTGTTTGGTTACAGTGTAGCATGACTGAGCAATTGTCATTCAAAGTGTGAGAGCGCTGAAAGCTGAAAATTGGTCTGGGCAGGAAGGGTGTCTAACTGCTCTGTATGGAAGTGGTTAAAAAGCCCTCTCTGGACCCCACCAATCTTCACAATCTACGCCCCCATCTCCGTACTCCCCTTCTCCTCCAAACTCCTTGAACGAAGAATTGTCTATAACTGACTGAGTGACCACCTGACTAAGAACAAACTTCTTGATCCCCTTCAGTCCAGATTTCACCCTCAACACTGCTCTCATTAAACTCACAAATGACCTACTAATGGCTAACACCAATCAGACACTATTATGTACTAATCCTCCTGGACCTCTCTGCTGCCTTTGACACCGTGGACCAACCCCTCCTCCTCAAAAAACTCCACTCCCTTGGTCTCCATGACTGTACTCTTTACTGGAACATGAGGGAGGAAATTTTGGGCCTTTATATGAGACTCGTGACCAACAGAGTCTTCATCCCTGTATGCAATGCAACCTCATATAAAGGCCCAAGTCCCAATTTTATGTTTGTCCTTTTGCTTCATTGCATACAGGGATAGAGACTCTGTTGGTCACGAGTCTCATATAAAGTCCCAAAATTTCCTCCTCTATGTTTTATTAGATATTGGGATGGATGTGTGATTCACCAGCAGTACCTTTTTCTATTTTTCCATACCTTGCATTGCTGTATATATTTGTTTTAACATTATGACTTCGCAATTACTTATTTTCTTTTTGCTAAGCTCATTCTTAGTTTATGTCCAATTTTCTATGTTAATATTATTGTCAATGGAGTTGCGGTGTTGTCCATGGCTCTGTCTATTCCTGCAAACTGCGATTCGCTCTGCCCGCTTTCCTTTCCCTCCCCCCTCCTCTCACCCTGGTGGGCGGCACATCCCCGTGCAGGACGTGGCGTCATTCTTGGCTTGGACGTCCCGACACGTGTTGTCCATCAGTGCTCAAATGGGGAGACTGTACCTGGCAACCATAGTCGGCCTAGAAGCTTCCCAATTGCTTGAACACTAGTGTGACGCTGGGCGCTAATCCTGCTCTGGATCTATGCAGGTTTGCACTTCTCTTTTTGGCTCACTTTTCACCTACACAACCTTCATACACCCTCTCTCTCACTATTCTATATGGCCATGCCAGTTATCACTTTTACTCAGGCACCTACACCATTTCTTTGTGTATACATTGCACATAGGTAACTTATTCTCTGCACCCTGCTTCTTTTTTCCTTTTTTTTTTTCTTTAGGTGGCTTTTTGATGCTCTCACGACTTTATACCTTTTCACTGTGGTCTTATTCATTTGCCGGTTACAATTGCCATCTTTTCTCTCTTTCTCTATCTCTTTTGGTTCACTCACTTCTATTAAGGTTGTCATATGCATTGCTATAATTACTACTTGCTTCACCCCTTTTGGTTCTGGCTTCCTCGGGATCCCAATTAATCCTCACTCCTGTAATAACTTATATCATACTCATTATACCCACTTATACAGCCTCTACTACTTTTATATATATATACCCCTATGGTGAGGGGAGTTTTTGAGATTCCCTATTCGAGAGCCTTCTTGTACACTTTTGACTCTACATGCCTGCTTAATGCACGCGGGCCTTGCTCCCTCAATTCCCAGGCTGGACATAACCCCCAGATAATGTGTGAACCCCAAAAACAATTGATACCTTACTGTAAGTTACACCTTTAATAGGTTGTCAAGGCTCATGTGTCGATTGGACATATACTGTTGCTCATGTATGAATATCTCTTTTAGATTATTTTTTTTTTTTAAATCAAGAAAAAGCTTTATTGAGAAAAATTCACACCATTATATTCAAAAGAAAAAAAAAAAGCTGTCGGATGGCAGCATCAAACCATAAACATAACATAGACCAAGCCGTGCCACAGTCCCCCCAAAGTTATCACATATAGGTACAGTGTGATACACATAAAAGAGAACATAGTATATGAAAATGCAGGAAACTCCCCCACCCCACTCATTCGAACCAAAAATTTACAGGAGAGCCACCCAAGGAATTACAATAACAAACGGTCCAGAACGAGATCATCAGGAGCCATGCCCGGACTGTTCAACCATACACCCCATACCTTAGAGAATTTCTGAGGCACCCCCCTATGCTGGTAGATAACCTTCTCCATACGTAAAGTAAAAGCCATCTGTTCCAACCACATCCTATACGTAGGTGATTCCTGTGTTATCCAGTGTCTCAGGATAAGTAAACGGGCCTGAAAGAGTGCCCGAGTGGCGGCCTCTCTCAGAAACCTATCTTCCACTATCAACTCCAATATCCCAAGAATACAGTGTCTGGGATCCCTAGGGATATCCACCCCCAGAGCCCCATTAATGGCAGATATCACCGTGGACCAGTATCTGTGCAACTTTGGACATCTCCACAGCAAGTGAACCAAGTCCCCCTTCTCTCTCTGGCATCGTCCACAGAGATCATCGTTCCCCCGGGATCTCCCCCACATCCTCGCTCCAACGGTCACAAGCCGGGCTCGGGTACTTTTCCAAGAACTAACCCAGAAGAGAGGCATAGCAGCCAGATATGAAGCCCTTGGTGTCCGTATATTGCTGCATAAGGAAGAAAACAGGAAGAGCTGTCCCTGGGCTGCCTGCACCCGCATCGCGTGCTGCAATTGAAAATAATAAAACCGCATACTGTCCGGAAGCGAGAAGCACTCCTTAAGCTGCTCAAAAGTCAGCAGGGACCCTTCCCGCATAATATGTGTAAGGTGAGTCACCCCATATGCTTGCCACCTGTCTGCCTGATCCAGCTTACATAATTCAGGATAAGTCTTATTGTCCCAGATCGGGCTGAAATTAGTGTAGCCCAAGGCTCGCTGAAGTTGTTTAGTTTTGTCCTATATTTTTTGTAGTAATCTATATGTCGGGAAACGCTTGTTAGGTTTAGAAAAAAGTTGCGCCTCAAGTCCCTCCGGCACCCCTCGCGCGCCAGTAAACCACTGCATAACCCCCAGTGCCGTGCCAGCACGCGTCCCGGACAGCACCCCCACCAGATGTTGCAACTGGGAGGACAGATAGTAGCACCACGGATTAGGAAGAGCGAGGCCCCCCCTTCGCGAGGTTTCTGTAGTTGCTCCATACGTACTCTAGCTGCCTTACCCTTCCACATAAGGGTTCGTAATAGAGTGTTTACTATGCAAAAGGTTTTCAGTGGAATGACAACAGGAAAATTATGGAGGAAATATAATAATTGCGGCATCAATACCATCTTTATAAGGTTCACCCTACCGGCTAGTGATAGCCAGAGTTTGTTATAAGTCCTGATTTTATCGCGAAATCTGGTGAGAAGGGGACTAATATTAAGTAAGCTATACTGGGTCGGATCCGCCGAGACCACGACCCCCTCTTTTAGATTCTTGAATTATGACAACTCCTGATGAAGTGAATTTTTTCATGAAACGTGTTGAGTTCAACACAGGCAATCTCATTATTACAAGCTTACATTATGCAATCATCTGTTTCATGACCTTTACTTTCCATTTTGTATTTCATCAATATTCATTACCATAATTATATTGTATTATTTTGTACCAGTGTTATGGTTTTATCATATCAACTATATTTACATTCATATTATTCATGTTCATTCCCATTTTATGGGTTACATGTCTCTATTCAATAAATATTGGTTTCATTCATGTTGGTCTATGGATGTTCATTACTGGTCTATAGATTTCCAATAAACGTAATATCTTATTATTTATTAGTTTTTTCTTTTGTATTTCCCTTACTATACACTAGCTGGTTACACCTCATATAAAGTCCCTATTTTATGTTTGTCCTTTTGCTTCATGTACTCTTTACTGGTGCTCATCCTACCTATCCCAACGCACCTTCAGTGCTACTTACAACTCTACTACCTCCTCTCCTGTTCCCTTCTCTGTCAGTCAGTCCCCCAAGGTTCTGTTCTTAGACCTCTCCTTTTCTCAATCTACACCTCTTCCCTGGGTCAGCTGATTGCCTCCCATGGCTTTCAATATCATCTCTACGCTCTAGATTTGACACCCAAATCTATCTCTCCACCCCTCAGCTCACTCCATCAGTCTCCTCACGCATCACCAACCTGCTAACAGACATATCAGCCTGGATGTCACATCACTTCCTCAAACTTAACCTATCCAAAACTGAGCTCATGATATTTTCTGCCCCACGTTCCTCTTCCCCTAATTTCTCTGTCAAAATCAACGGCTCAACTATCAACCTGTCCCCCATGCCAAGAAACCTAGGTGTTATCCTGGACACTGAACTATCCTTTTGGCCCCACATCCAGTCGCTATCCAAAGCTTGCCGCCTCAACCTCCGCAGCATCTCCAAGATACGTCCCTTCCTAACCAATGGCACCACAAAGCTTCAAATCCACTCCCTGGTCATCTCTTGTCTCGATTACTGCAACTCCCACCTCATTGGCTTACCTTTAAATAGGATAACCCCCCTTCAGTCCATCATGAATGCTGCTGCCAGGCTCCTCAACCTTACAAACCGCTCTGTGTCTGCTACCCCTCTTTGCCAATCCATCCATTGGCTGCTACTCAACCTACGAATGAAATTCAAGATACTAACCATAACTTAAAAAGCCATCCATAACTCTGCCCCCAGCAACATCACTAATCTGGTCTCAAAATACCAACCAAATCATTCTCTTCATTCCTCCCAGGACCTCCTTCTCTCTAGCTCCCTTGTCAACTCTTCCCATGCTCGCCTCCAGGACTTCTCCCAGCATCTCCCATCCTCTGCATTGCTCTACCCCAATCTGTCCAACTGTCTCCTACTTTGTCCACTTTCAGACGATCCCTGAAAACACATCTCTTCAGAGAAGCCTATCTGGCCCCCACCTAAAAACTGTACAATTATTTTCTCCATCAGCACATCCCCTACAATTATTACCTCTTGTATCTCTTGACCCTTCCTCGTAGATTGTAAGCTTTAACGAGCAGGGCCCTCTGATTCCTACTGTATTAAAGTGTATTGTAGTTGAGATTGCCTGTGTTGTACCCTCAAATTGTAAAGGGCTGCGTAAACTGTCGGCGCTATATAAATCCTGTATAATAATAATTATCACCTAAAACAATCATAATTGACTATATCACTAATACAATAGATATTAAATGGTATCTTGAGCCAATTTGTTTTTAGTTAGTTTTAAAAATACTGTAGTAGTGGGGGGTTAGATCATCTGCCAGGTTTTACTGCTGTCTGCCCGGTTTTACTGCTGTCTGCAGTGGTGACTATCACCCTCTGTGGTGATCACTGTCAGAGAAAAGCCATCATTTTACAGTTTTTCTTTAGAACATGAGGCAAAGCGAAAGCTCACAATGGGAACATCTACAAGGGCAATTCCTCTTACATAAGACAGCCATACATGGATCGAAGTTCAGTCAATTCAGCAGGGGCCGGCTGAATTTAGATCAATATGGACAGGGAGGTTGTACAGAAAGTCGATCTACCAATCAACTTCTGTACAATCATCCTGTTGGATTTTCCCCGCTCGATCAGTGCTGCCAACTATAGCCTGCAAAGCTAATTATTATTTTACCGGATTTATATAGCACCAACAGTTTGCGCAGCCCTGCTCCTGGCAACTTACAATCTCATAGGGAGGGGCTAGTTGAACAAAAAGTAATAACTGTGAGGGATAAAGTGATGGGAGAAATAAAAGATTTGGTTATCAGCTGAAGCCAGGATAGACTTCCCTGAAGAGATGAGTTTTCAGGGATTGCCTAAAAGTTGGAGAAAGTTGGGGTATGGAGTTCCAGAGGATATGAGGCTCTGGAGAAGTCCTGGAGGGGAGCACGGGAGGGGGAGACAAGGGAACTAGAGAGCAGGAGGTCTTGGGAGGAGCAGAGAGGGCAATCTGGGTGATATTTTGAGACAAGGTTGGTGATGTAGTTTGGGACAGAGTTGTAAATGGCTTTTTATGTTATTGTTAAAGTTTTGAATTTTATGGAGATGGGTGGCAGACACTGAACAGTTGGTAAGGTAGATGAGCCTGGCAGCAGCATGTAGAGGGGGCATATTAAATGGTAGAGGGAGTAAGAATCAGACGTGTAACAGATGTTTTCTAAAATGTTGGTTTGCTTGCAGTCAGTCCAGAGTGGAGCAGAGTCCTTTGTTGTATCTTCTTGCTGCTTTAGTTATCCTGCTCAGAATCCATGTTAACGGTCTCATTGCTATGTACTGACACTCCAAATCAGTGTATTCTGGCAGCGGGGGAAGTCTCCCTGCTCTCAGAATACAATAACCCAGTGGGGAGGATTCCCCCATCCACCTCAAATGTGTGGATGGGGAATGAAGTCTTTTTTTTTTTTCATTCAACCTACTGGTTGAATGAGAAAAAAAAGACTCATCTATGGACTGCCTTATTTAGCTGTTTTGTCTCCGGGACAGGAAGCAAGGGGAGTGCCCTCCAATGAGATACCATCAGCAACAGAAACCTGACAGGCCTTTTAACATTCCCCAAAAGCTTTGGCTAAGGAGAGTTCAGTTTTACAAATACATACAGTATTTGTGTGTATGCATGCATGTATGGAGGGGGTGTACAGTACAGGGGGGGGGGGGGGTGTTGACAGATTCACTTTTGATTTACTTTTTCTACAGGTTTTGTAATCAGACTCATTGTGTAAAGTTATATGTCTACTTTTGGTGCAACACTGTGGCTGCACATTGAAAGAAAACAAAAACAACAGATGTCCTCCTGGTTGAATGAGTTGGAAAATGTTGCTTGGACAGCAGCCTCTGCTCTAGAAATATGTGAAACCAACTGTAGAAATATGAGCCATACCTAATGTGAAGTATGGTTCTCCTTGCTTGTCAAGGTTTCAGTGAAGAAGAACTACCTCTGATATTCTGTGTTGGCTTATTGCAACAAAGCTTCAAACCAGTACTATAAAGCGTTGTTTCTCAATCTTTTTTCCGCCAAAGCACCATTTAAAACTCTGCACAATCTCGAGGCACCCCATTCTAAAATGTAAACGAAACAGTTCTATATAACGCACACACATAGGACACCCGAAATTATAGGTGATTTATTCTTCCAAAGCACACTGGCACTGACTAATATTTCAATGTTTACCTTCGCCTTCAGTTTCTCTCCCTCACTATGCTAATACTACCCCAGTACTAGCGGAAAGAGGCAGGGAAGGGGCAAACAAATCAAAGGTGCTGTGCAAGCGCCCAATGGCTTTATCAAGCTATGATGTCAATGGGTGTTAGGATGCTGGTGGCTGGAAGGTTGTAAATGGTGTACAATGAAAATCTGATGCTTTGTGTAACTAAAAGACAGGCTTAATCCACTCGCTGGCTTGTATACAGTTTTAGGGCAATTTTTAGGCATTTTGCCAAGGCATCCCCAAATAACATTAACCACTTTAACACTGCTCACATTGCTGCTACTGCAGCAATGTGGCTCGTTATCGTCCAGCGATGTAGACCTACGTCGCTGGACTCCTCCCCTTGTGAGCGGCGTGCGTGCGCCGCCGGAGGCTCGCTCCCGCTGTTTTCAGTCACAGCGGGAGTCGGGCCAGGGGAGGAGCGGCAGCAATCTCCGCTGCTCTTCCCCGATCGTCGGTGAATCTACTTTGGAGATCCGCCCGCTTGTGTAAACAGAGCGGGCGGATCTCCTCAGTGACAAGGAGTGACAGATTGCAGTGTTCAGCATAGCTGAACATGCGATCTGTCCATATGTCACTCAGTCACCTCCCCCCCCACACATTAGTAAGCACCAGGCATACATTAACCCCTCCCTCTCCAATAAAATGAACCCCTTCCCTGCCAGTGTCATTTTTACAGTAACAGTGCATATTTATAGCACTGATTACTGCAGTAATGTCACTGGTACCCCCAAAAGTGTCAAAAATGTCAGTCAAGGGTCCGATCTGTCCGCCGCAATGTTGCAGTCCCGCAAAAAAAATCGCATATCGCCGCCATTACGGGTAAAAACAAAAACACCAAAAACGACAGAAATCTTTCCCTTAGTAAACGCAATAACTTTTGGCAAACCAATCAAAATACACTTATTGTGATTTTTTTTTACCAAACCTAGGTAGCAGAAAACAAATTGGCCAAAAATTTAAAAACATTTTGATTTTTACATTTTTTTGGGGGAATTTCATATAAAAAAATGTTAAAAGTATTGTTATATTTTCAAAATAAACGCTATTTTTTTGTTTATAGCGCAAAAAGTAAAAATCGCACAGGTGATCAAATACCACCAAAAGAAAGCTCTGTTTGTGGGGAAAAAAGGACGTAAATTTTGTTTGGGTACGGCGTTGCACGACCGCACAATTGTCAGTTAAAGTCGCACAGCGCCGAATCGCAAAAAGTGGCCCAGACGTAAGACAGCAAAATCCTCCGGTGGTAAAGTGGTTAAAGGCAACCTAGGGTGCCTGGGTATCCTGACAGAAAAAGGTTTCTATGAAATATACTTAGAGAATGAAAGATTGAATCCGATTGGTGTCCATGTAGCAATACAGTCTTCCTGAAACAGTCTTTCTTTCAGACATCTATGTTATTTTCTGAAGACAATTTCTTAGCTAATATTTCTATAGGTGGTCCATAGCTGAAAGCATGGTGTTATAACAGGAGCCGACTGCAAGAACCTGGAAGACACAGCTTTCTCCCGATAATGTAAGCAAAGTAGATGGCAAAGTGGTGAATTATAGCAGGACACAACTGGATTTGCTGGATAAGTATGTTTAGAGGATAACCCAGAAAACTAGGCAGGAAGGCATTAAAAGTAAACACGTAGGGGGTGAAGTTCCTTCTAAATTCCAGTCTGGATAAAAAGTTACTCCTCAAACTGCTTCTACATTTTACACGAGGCACCAAGCCCATTTCCCTGAAGTGTCAAAAGGAATAAGAACGCTCACGCTGCTAGGTAAGCAAGGAAAAAGGTAAGTAATTCACCCTATTTATCAACTCTCAGCTAAAACAAACAGTGAAAACAGAAGCAGTACAGTGATTAGCTCATCCATCTATTGCTCTGCATTCTCTTCCTATCAGCATGCTTCTTGTCAGCACATGAACTGATTGGCTCCTTGTTCTGTTTCTTCCTCTAACACTCTAACCCTGCTGAACAGACAGTGCAAGAAGCTGATATGAGGTCAGATTCAGGAACTTACAATGCTTGCATTTAAAAACAAGAATCTTGTACTCAGAGGCGGCTCTAGACTTTTTGAGGCCTTAGGCGAAAATCATGTAGGAGGCCCCCCACGCACGATAAAATAAATAAATAAGCAGGCGATATTAAAATGAACTGCATATTGTGGCAGCTGTGGTGATGGGGGGTGGGATGAGTGTCAGCGGTGGTGATGGGGGGTGGGATGTGTGGCAGCGGTGGTGATGGGGGGTGGGATGAGTGGCAGCCGTGGTGATGGGGGGTGGGATAAGTGGCAGCCGTGGTGATGGGGGGTGGGATGAGTGGCAGCAGTGGTGATGGGGGGTGGGATGAGTGGCAGCAGTGGTGATGGGGGGTGGGATGAGTGGCAGCCGTGGTGATGGGGGGTAGGATGAGTGGCAGCCGTGGTGATGGGGGGTGGGATGAGTGGCAGCCGTGGTGATGGGGGGTGGGATGAGTGGCAGCCGTGGTGATGGGGGGTGGGATGAGTGGCAGCCGTGGTGATGGGGGGTGGGATGAGTGGCAGCGGTGGTGATGGGGGGTGAGATGAGTGGCAGCGGTGGTGATGGGGGGGTGGGATGAGTGGCAGCGGTGGTGATGTGGGGGTGGAATTAATGGCAGCGGTGGTGATGTGGGGGTGGAATGAGTGGCAGCGGTGGTGATGGGGGGTGGATGAGTGGCAGCGGTGGTGATGGGGGGGTGGGATGAGTGGCAGCGGTGGTGATGTGGGGGTGGAATGAGTGGCAGCGGTGGTGATGTGGGGGTGGAATGAGTGGCAGCGGTGGTGATGTGGGGGTGGAATGAGTGGCAGCGGTGGTGATGGGGGTGGGATCGGTGGCAGCGGTGGTGATGGGGGGTGGGATGAGTGGCAGCGGTGGTGATGGGGGGTGGGATGAGTGGCGGCGGTGGTGATGGGGGGTGGGATGAGTGGCAGCGGTGGTGCTGTGGGGGTGGGATGAGTGGCAGCGGTGGTGATCGGGGGGTGGGATGAGTGGCAGCGGTGGTGATGTGGGGGTGGAATGAGTGGCAGCGGTGGTGATGTGGGGGGGAATTAATGGCAGCGGTGGTGATGTGGGGGTGGGATGAGTGGCAGCGGAGGTGATGGGGGGTGGGATGTGTGGCAGCGGTGGTGATGGGGGGTGGAATGAGTGGCAGCGGTGGTGATGGGGGGTGGAATGAGTGGCGGCGGTGGTGATGGGGGGTGGATGAGTGGCAGCGGTGGTGATGGGGGGTGGGATGAGTGGCAGCGGTGGTGATGTGGGGGTAGAATGAGTGGCAGCGGTGGTGATGTGGGGGTGGAATTAATGGCAGCGGTGGTGATGGGGGGTGGAATGAGTGGCGGAGGTGGTGATGGGGGGTGGATGAGTGGCAGCGGTGGTGATGGGGGGGTGGGATGAGTGGCAGCGGTGGTGATGTGGGGGTGGAATGAGTGGCAGCGGTGGTGATGTGGGGGTGGAATTAATGGCAGCGGTGGTGATGTGGGGGTGGGATGAGTAGCAGCGGTGGTGATGGGGGGTGGGATGTGTGGCAGCGGTGGTGATGGGGGGTGGGATGTGTGGCAGCGGTGGTGATGTGAAGGTGCGATGAGTGGCAGTGGTAGTGGTGAGGGGGGGATCAGTGGCATGTGGTAATGGGGGGGTGCCATCCTCCCCCACCACCACCACCTCTTACTAATCCCCCCCCCCCTAATCAGGGATGAGATCTGTGAAGGTTGTGGGGGGATGTGATCAGAAAGAGGCAGTGGGGATGGTGGGGGAGAACGGCGCCAATTACCAATCAATTGCACTGGCAATTGCTTACTTTGTCAGTCGATTTCCTCCTCAGCTTCAGACAGTGGTTCAGCCTCAGCGCTTCTGCCTCTCCCGACTTCCTGGATGCCTTTTCTTCATGGGGTCTCCATGCAGAGCCAGCCAGAGCTCCTCCCGCCTCACTCTATTGGCCGTCAGGCGTCAGCTGACTTTCTCCTTTCGTTTCAGTGTCCAGATTCTCTCTGGATCTATGGGCGGAGGATAGGCGGGGCGATCCGCACTTCACAGTGACACAGTGCTTAACCTCCCCTCTGCAACAAGCGGACAATAGCGTCTCTGCCCCTCCATCACTCAGTCTCAGACAATAATTTTGTGCTCCCTCCAAGCGGCGGAACGGATGGGCAGGACGCCGGCAGGCTCCGGGAACAAACAGAGACAGCGCCGCACCGGCTCTGACTACATGGATTATGCGGCCGCGAGGCCCCTCTTAGCGCGAGGCCTTCGGCGGCCGCCTAAACTGCCTAATTAGAGAGCCGCCTCTGCCTGTACTTACTGTAAAATCTTTTTCTTGAAGACTATTAAGCGCTACAGGAATTGTAGAAATTCCTAAACAGTTGGGTTTTATCGCTGCCTACAGTAGGTTGGAACACTGTCAAACAAAAAACATGAAACCAGCTCCTATATAACCTCAAGGGTCATGCTTTAGCTTTTGCAAACAAGCAATAAAAGAGTTAGGAACAGAGAGTAGTGGGATTGTTCTGCCTTTCCAATCTAAGCACTGAAAGTGTGATCTCTTTAACTGACCCAGTTGTGAAAAGTAGCTATAACTTACAGACAGTGACTCGATCTAAATGACATCTTGCAGATAGTAGAAAGCTTTATTCCTTAAACCTGTGCAGATCTTCACAGATGAAGATCAGATAGATCAAAAAATCATAGTGTGTCTAGCTCCAGCAGAATACAGTACATATGCTAAATAGAGGTGAAAGCATAAAGAAAAAGGGTAGGACTAACTAAATAGAGCACCCCCTAGATATGGATTGAGGTAGGGACAAAATTAGTAAAGGCATGACAATGAATGTGTAACATGATACTCCTGTTGAAATCTATCTCAAATACAGCAGTGTATTTAGGTTTTGTGCTGCCCTAGGCCTGACTAAACTCCTGCACCCCTAATGTAACTATGACCCACCACTTCCTGTCAAGGCTACACCCCTTCATGTTTCAGACCTGCCCTGTCATATGTAAACCACACCTCTTCCTCTTTAGGCTCCACCTTTTCCTCTCTATACATTAAAAGTGGGTACAAAGTGCCCGTCCGTGCATATCAGTGCTACCTTATCAGTGCAGCTTAAGAGTGCCACCTCATTAGTGGGCATCAGTTCAGCC
Organism: Pelophylax lessonae; assembly: GCF_965119305.1. NCBI lineage: Eukaryota > Metazoa > Chordata > Amphibia > Anura > Ranidae > Pelophylax > Pelophylax lessonae. Next base: position 182,559,101 of record NC_138776.1, read on the forward strand.
TTATCAGTGCCCATCAGTGCAGCCTTATTAGTGCCCATCAGTGCAGCCTTATCAGTGCCCATCAGTACAGTCCCATCAGTGCAGCTTCATCAAGGGCCACCAGTGCAGACTATCAGTGCCCATCAGTGTAGCACATCAGTTCTGCCTTATCAGTGCAGTTTAAGAGTGCCGCCTCATCAGTTGCAATCAGTGCAGCCTCATCAGTTTCACAATATCACCGCTTATTAGTGTTTAATATTATGTATTGATTAACCACTTGCCAACCACCTACTGCAGATATACTGCGGCAGGCTGGCTCGGCTGTGTGAACCGACGTATGGGTAGGGGGGGCGCAATTGCCCCCCACTGAGAGAGAACGACGGTCGGCTGTTGTAAGCACAGCAGACCATTGTTCTCTCTGAAATGATCACAGGCTGCCTGTGATCCTCCTGTATAGGATCACATGTCTCTGTGTTCATTTCACAAGTTTCTCCCCCATACAGTTAGAAAACACTCCCCTAGGCTCACACTTAACCCTTTGATCACCCCTGGGCTAACCCCTTCCCTGCCAGTGTCATTAGTACAGTAACAGTGCATATTTTAGCACTGATTACTGTAGTATTAGTCACTGGTCCCCCCAAAAGTGTCAAAAATGTCAGTTAGGTGTCCGATCTGTCTGCTGCAATGTCACAGTCCTGCTAAAAATCTCAGATCACTGCCATTACTAGTAAAAAAAAATAAAAATAAAATAAAAATGACATAAATCTTTCCTGTAGTTTGTAGACGCAATAATTTTTGCACAAACCAATCAATATACACTTATTGGGATTTATTTTACCAATAATATGTAGCAGAATACAAATTGGCCCAAAAGGATGAAAAATTTTGACTTTTAAATTTTTTTTGGGGTATGTTATAGAAGAATGTGAAAAAAATTTGTTGCTCTTTTTTTGTTTATAGCGCAATAAATAAAAATCGCACAGGTGATCAAATACCAAGAAAAGAAAGCTATTTGTGGGAAAAAAGGACGATTATTTTTTTAGGGTACAGTGTCGCACGACTGCGCAATTGTCCGTTAAAGTAATGCAACCCTGAATTGCAAAAAATGGCCTGGTCATTAAGGGGGGAAATCTTCCCGTCCAGAAGTGGTTAAAGCTTGAAGCAGTTTGCAGTACATGAACTTTCACTGCATGTGAACTGGTAAATGCGTTTGCATTGATTTCAGCATGTATGGAGCACTTTGCACATGCTGAAACCAATGCAAACTCATTTAACAGTTCACATGCAGTGAAAGTTCATGTACTGCAAACTGCTCCATATTTGTTGAAAATATATTTACTGCAAAAATTAAATGGAATTATTAATTTGTAATTGTAGCAATAGCAGGGGTGGTGGTAACCTAATATTGGGATTCCTACCTGCTGCTGTCGGATGTCCTGGCCTGGCTGGGGGTTCCCTTGTCCTCCTCTCGACATAGATAGACCCCGCCGACATAGATATACCCCATCGACATAGATAGAGCCAGCTAGAAGAATACTAACTTCTTCCCGGGGTGAACTTAGTATCCTTTACACGCCACGCAGAGGAGAGTAGGTGGAGCATTAGGCCCCACCCACTGATTGAAGTGCAGCCGGTCTGGCCACTCTCTGCTGCTCTATGGGGGCGCCAGTCCCTCCCTCCATGGCAAGTATGTACACCCCTTCCATTGAAGCCGGGGACTGTGTGTGTGGGAGGAGGCGGCGGGAGGCAGGCACACAAGGTGACGGGACTCGGGAGCACTGCAGATAAGTCTCACAGAACGGATCTGGGTTTTTTTTTGTAGGGGGTGGCTTTTTTGCCGCCGCCCCAAGGTGCCCTAGGCCTAGGCCTTGTCAGCCTAGGCCAAAATACAGCAGTGATCAAATATTAAACAAGTCAAAACATCTAAAGAAGTCAAAACATTGCAAGTAAAAACATACTGTACAACTTGTAAAGTCAATACTGATATCTGTAACATGACACAGAAGATAGTCCATGTGCCTATCTTCAAGGGGGAAGGCAGCAACATTCACAAGTCCTTCTTACCTCCCTCTGAATCAAGTTCTTCAGAAGGGAAGACAGCAACATGAATAAGTTGTGTGATAGCTTGTACAACAGAAGGCCACTTTAAAAAGCGTTCATAACAGTGAAAACTCAACCTAGTCTTTGACTTCACAGAGGTGTTAGGTGTAATGGTATTAGCTCTGATTTCCCTGTCAGACTCAGGATCAACCAGTTCAAATGTAGAATTAGTGTGAATTCTGATGGGGTCATCATTCAATAAGTCAGGTGGGGATGACCATAAATATGTCCAGAAATGCAGTGGCTATTATTGCAGGGGTGATGCAATCAGCTGGGTTGAGGTTAGTAGGCACAGAGTGCTATTGATTGTGATTAGAGTTCCTTCTCATGCATTCTCCTCTGTTACTGACCTACACACAGACCTGTTTTGTTTCCCAACACTATCTTGTAGTCTGTGTCAAAAGGGTCTATTTAAAAGTCTATTTCACATTTTAAAAGCTCAACAATTTCAACGGCTAACATGGCTGCACAGAGTTCAACCCTTAGAATGGTATGTACTGTTTTTTTGGTAAGCTTGGCCTTGCCGAAGACAAAACCCACACTTGCTTTGTCTCTTGAATCTAAAACTTTGAAGTAGGCTACCACAGATATTGTTTCAATGGAAGCATCAGAGAAAACATAGACCTCTCTTCTGGTGGGAATTTTTAGGGATGCAAAAATTTAAGAGCACAGTATCTGAAGTTGTTCTAGTGCTTTTGGGGACTAATTTCATGATTCCCATCTTTGTTGTTTCTTTCTGGGTAATGGGGTATCCCAAACTGTGTTTTTAGAAGTAAGCTGTCCTAGAAGTATCTATCCTGGACAGTAAAGGGTGCTATGAAACTCAGAAGATCATAGATGCTGTTCACAGCAGACAAAACTAATTTCGTGAAGGGCTTACCTTGTGTATCTGGGTGTGCTGCTTACTGCATGTGCTCCTTTCATTACCCACTTGCCATTAACTTCCCTGCTGTAGGTGTTCGTGTGGGCAAAAATGAAGGAATGCCTTTCGGTGGATAGTGCCCAGGGAGGGATGGTGGCAATGGACCCTCTCGGGGATTAGGCTGCTGCCTTTTCTGTGCGACATTAACCAGTTGCCAACCGCCTGCCGCAGAGTTATTGCAGCAGAGTGGCTCGACTGCGCGAACTAACGTAACTGTACGTCGGTTGTGCACGGGGCTAGGGGGCGCCCCGTGTACCCCATGTTCTGATTCATTTCGGAACCGATCAGTCATCAGGTCCAGGCCAATGATTTTGGCCTGGATCTGGTGATCGGTTCTGACCAATTGCAGAACGTCCTGTGCCTATGTAATCAGGCACAGGAAATGATGCAATCTTTCCTCCTGGAGCCCTTTTCGTTTCCAGCGTGAGAAGAGAGAACATCAACTGTGAGTACACAAGCACTACACTGACACCAGCACACATAGGCACACATATAGCCCCGATCAACCCCCAGTTAACCCTTTCACTCTCTGTCACAGTGTACACTATATACAATATACAGATAATTTACTGATCATTGTATTAGTGTCACTTGTGACTTCAGTAAGTGTGAGAGGCAGTTAGTGGTAGTTAGAGGGAGTCCCAGATAGGTTTAGGGTACCCGCTATATATCCTCTAATAAAGATTTAACCCCCTGATCACCCCCAGTTAAAACATTCATTGCCCTGTCACAGTGTCACTATTATAGTGTACAGATCTTTTTTCTGATCACCGTATTAGTGTCACAGGTGACATCATTTGGCGTTAACATTAGTTAGCATGAATACAGGATAGCGTCAGATCGTTCGCCGCATATTTAGTAATACATTTTAACCCTTTGGTTGCCAGTGACACACGCACTAAACACCTCCATTACTAATATAGTGTCTGAACGGATCAATATCTTTGATCTGATCAGAAATATACTAGCGTCCCCAATAGTTTAGCAATAGCAGTTACATTTTTTGGTAGCGGTTCAAACAGTCCTTGACAACTAGGTGCTTTTTTACCTGTGAGTCACACTAGGTACATATACAGTGGGTACGGAAAGTATTCAGACCCCCTTAAATTTTTCACTCTTTGTTATATTGCAGCCATTTGATAAAATCATTTAAGTTCATTCTTCTTCCTCATGAATGTACACATAGCACCCCATACTGACAGAAAAACACAGAATTGTTGACATTGTTGCAGATTTATTAAAAAAGAAAAACTGAAATATGACATGGTCCTAAGTATTCAGACCCTTTGCTCAGTATTTAGTAGAAGCCCCCTTTTGATCTAATACAGCCAGGAGTCTTTTTGGGAAAGATGCTAAAAGTCTTTCACACCTGGATTTGGGGATCCTCTGCCATTCCTCCTTGCAGATCCTCTCCAGTTCTGTCCGGTTGGATGGTAAACGTTGGTGGACAGCCATTTTTAGGTCTCTCCAGAGATGCTCAATTGGGTTTAAGTCAGGGCTCTGGCTGGGCCATTCAAGAACAGTCACGGAGTTGTTGTGAAGCCACTCCTTTCGTTATTTTAGCTGTGTGCTTAGGGTCATTGTCTTGTTGGAAGGTAAACCTTCGGCCCAGTCTGAGGTCCAGAGCACTCTGGAGAAGGTTTTTGTCCAGGATATCCCTGTACTTGGCCGCATTCATCTTTCCCTCGATTGCAACCAGTCGTCCTGTCCATGCAGCTGAAAAACACCCCCCCAGCATGATGCTGCCACCACCATGCTTCACTGTTGGGACTGTATTAGACAGGTGATGAGCAGTGCCTGGTTTTCTCCACACATACCGCTTAGAATTAAGGCCAAAAAGTTCTATTTTGATCTCATCAGACCAGAGAATCTTATTTCTCACCATCTTGGAGTCCTTCGGGTGTTTTTTAGCAAACTCCATGCAGGCTTTCATGTGTCTTACACTGAGGAGAGGCTTCCGTCGGGCCACTCTGCCATAAAGCCCCGACTGGTGGAGGGCTGCAGTGATGGTTGACTTTCTACCACTTTCTCCCATCTCCTGACTGCATCTCTGGAGCTCAGCCACAGTGATCTTTGGGTTCTTCTTTACCTCTCTCACCAAGGCTCTTCTCCCCCGATAGCTCAGTTTGGCCGGACGGCCAGCTCTAGGAAGGGTTCTGGTCGTCCCAAGCGTCTTCCATTTGAGGATTATGGAGGCCACTGTGCTCTTAGGAACCTTAAGTGCAGCAGACATTTTTTTGTAACCTTGGCCAGATCTGTGCCTTGCCACAATTCTGTCTCTGAGCTCTTCAGGCAGTTCCTTTGACCTCATGATTCTCATTTGCTCTGACATGCATTGTGATCTGGAAGGTCTTATATAGACAGGTGTGTGGCTTTCCTAATCAAGTCCAATCAGTATAATCAAACACAGCTGGACTCAAATGAAGGTGTAGAACCATCTCAAGGATGATCAGAAGAAATGGAAAGCACCTGAGTTAAATATATGAGTGTCACAGCAAAGGGTCTGAATACTTAGGACCATGTGATATTTCAGTTTTTCTTTTTTAATAAATCTGCAACAATGTCAACAATTCTGTGTTTTTCTGTCAGTATGGGGTGCTATGTGTACATTCATGAGGAAGAAGAATGAACTTAAATGATTTTAGCAAATGGCTGCAATATAACAAAGAGTGAAAAATTTAAGGGGGTCTGAATACTTTCCGTACCCACTGTAAATTTATTATTACACAAGCGTGCCACTTTTTAGTTACCTTTCTGATTCTGGAATTGGTGCATGTGGCACTGTGCGACCTAATTGCCAGGGCTTTCCCCAACGGTTTGTAGATTTCCTTTTTGAAGTGTAATAAATTGCTTGCAGTGAAGTGGAGGGACACATGGAATGTTTTTGTTCTGTCCTCTATTCACGCAGATACAACAGTCCAAATTGCAACGGTGACTGGTGTTGTTAGGAAGCCCCTGTGTCCACGAATACTACCTTAACATGGGAGGGATGGACTTCAACAACCAGATGATAGCGCCATATGTAATTGCCCAGACGCTGGTACAAAAAAGTGTCTGTATACTTATTCCAGTTGGCTCTGCTGAAAGCTTATTTGCTATGCAAAGCATCAGGGAGAAGTAGATCCTTCCTAAAATTTCCAGGAAGAGATCATCACAGCCCTTCTGTATCCACAATCCAGATGCAGTGAGCCGGCTGCATGAGAGGCATTTTGCGGATGTCCTCCCTGGTACCCTTACCTAAACAGCACCCCAAAGAAGATGTGTCTGTATAAAATGCAGATATAGACATGACACCCGCTATTTTTGTCCCTCCTGTCCTGGCCAACCTGGTCTCTGCATCGGGGGCTGTTTCTGTCGCTACCACACACTAGTAGAGTATTAGTATAGGGTACAGCAGGGCACAGTCTAGGACACATTTTCACACAGGGTCTCGAAAGATGTTAGATGGCTTTGGCATTTTGAGAGACCCTAGCCTGGAACAGTTTTTTTACAGTTACAAAAAAAGTTACAAAAAAAAAAAAGTTACAAAAAAAAAAAAAAAGTTACAAAATAAAAAAAACAAAAAAAAAAATTGTAGTTTTATTGAGTTAATATTCTGTTCTTACTCTACTTTTCTACTCTTTCTACTTTTACGGAACTGTAGAATATACTGTTATACTGTAATGTTTTATTGTTATGGTTTTTCATTGTTAACCATAGTTTTCTTTGCAGATACCACCATTCTACTGTTTTACTGCACTGTATACTATTATATTGTAATGTTTTATTGTTGCTGTCTTTTATTGCAAACCATTGTTTGCTTTGCAGGTATCAGCTGCAGGACTGATCTGTTTATTCTGACAGCAACAGCGTTTGCTCTCAGCATATGCATAAATCAATGAATGAAGCGCTGTAAGAGGTGATTTGACCACCACAATTAAAAAAAAGAGCATATATGATGAAGCATAAGGGATGGGGTGGACACAGAGGGTGGATCTCCCCTATGCTTTGCCATTAAGTTTTGAACACTTTTCTTGGCAGAAAGTTCTTCATCCACATCAATTGAATCTGCTATGTTCTTTTTTTTTTCGTTCAGCCCATGGGTAGTTATGTTGGATCAAGGTTTCACAGGCTGGAGGGGAATGGTAATAACCTGAATGGCAGGATGGCATCTTTAGTTGTAAGATGTACATCATAGAGTGGTAGAATATTAACGCTTAGGCTACACAGGTGTGAGTAAACTATACCCAGGTGTGTTGGTGGGGACCGAGCAGATTATAGAGTTTTGGCAGAGAAAAGAAGACCCATCTGTCAGGATGCCAGGAAACCAGACCCCACAAAGATGCAAGTAGAATAAAGCAGTTTATTGGAGTAAAGAAATAAACGTACAGCAAGAGTAAGGACTGAAATCAGGAACAGTCAGGGTCAAATTCAGAGTGAGTAGTCATCCAAGCTTGGATTGAGTCTAGAAGCGAGTAGTCATCCAAGCCGGGCAGTCTGCGGATGTCAGGTCGTCTGCCGATGCCGGGTCATCTGCCGATGGGGAATCGAGAGCCAGGAAAGTCGTCAGCAAAGCCAGGTCATGCATGGAGGAACACGGAGAACAGAAGACTGCTACCAGTGATGCACCTTTGAGCACAAACACAAGGGAAAAGGACTGCAAGCCAACAGGTATTATATATAGTCAGGTGTGCAACATCATCACTGAGCAACGCCCAGGCAGCAGGCAAGTGATGATGCAAACAGAGCTTATAAAAGACAGCAGTCTGCACATGTCCAAAATTACTGCCAACAGGAAGACAAGGAAGACCATGACAGTAACCTCACCTCAATGGGCCCTCCTCCGGGGGGCAAAAAAAACTGTTTCTGAGGAAAGCGTGGAGAAGGGCGGGAGCATGAACATCAGTGGAGGGAACCCCGGAGCGCTCCTCAGGACCATAACCCTTCCAGTGCACCGGGTATTCAACCTGACCGTGGAACAGACAAGAATCCAAGATGCTGCTAACCTCATACTCCTCATGATTGCCCAAAGGAATGGGATGAGGGTGAGGAAGAGAAGAAGTATAGCGATTGCAAACCAGCGGCTTCAAAAGTGACACGTGAAAGACATTGGAGATGTGCATGCCAGGAGGAAGATCAAGGGCATAGGCCACCAAATTCACCTTACAGAGGAAAAGGCCCAACAAAACGGGGTACCAGTTTAGGAGTGGATACCCTGAGGTTGGGGTTACAGGTCAACAACCACACCCTCTCCCCGACTTGGTACGAAGGGGCAGATAAACATCTCTGGTCTGCCTGGAGCTTCTGACGCTATGCAGAGACCCGTAAAGACTCTTGAATCTGCACCCAAGAGGAACGGAGGACACGAAGATGATCCTCCACAGCCGGGATGTCCTGTAGCGAGAATGACTCAGGCAACACATCAGGTTGGAACCCATAATTTGCCATGAATGGAGACATTCTGGAATACGAGTTGATGGCAGAGTTCCTGGCAAACTCTGCCCAGGGTAGCTGATCAACCCAATTGTCCTGATGGCCAGAGATATAGCAGCCGAGAAATTGCTCCATAGCTTGGTTGGAACGATCAGCGGCACCACTGGACTGCGGATGGTAGGCCGAGGAGAAGGAGAGTCGAATACCCAACTGGGAGCATAAGGCGCACCAGAACCTGGAGACAAACTGGCTCCCACAGTCCGAGACAATCTTCTTAGGCAACCCATGTAAACGTAAGTCCTCCCTGGCAAACACCGAGGCAAGCTCCTGAGCGGTAGGCAGCCGCTTACACGGAACACAGTGGCACATTTTAGAGAACAGGTCGACAACCATCAGAATAACCGTGTAACCTCGAGATGCGGGAAGTTCAACAATAAAATACATTCCTAGGTGCAAACAGGGATGCTCCCCATTGGGAATGGGATGCAGTAGGCCCAAGAGAAGGTGCCACATTGATTTGTTCTGGGGACAGACCTAACAAGCAGCCACATATTCAGTAACATCAGTGTGGAGAGATGGCCACCAGAACTGATGGGAAATAGCCCAGGACATCTGGTCCTTATCAGGATGACTGTCAGTCTTGGAATTGTGGTACGTGCGCAACAGTCTGATGTGCAACCTCTCAGGTACAAAACATTTGCAAGCAGGTCTCTCTGTGGAAGCATCAGGTTGGGCAGCCAAGATCTTTTCCCCAAGAGTAGAGGTTAAGTTGATGCAGATTGCAGCCAGGATTCGATCCGAAGGTATGACACAGAATCCTACCTGGACAACTCAGAATACTGGCGAGACAAGGCATCAGCTTTAACTTTCTTGGAGATGGGCAAATAGGAGACCACATAGTTAAACAAGACAAGAATAAGGCTCATCTGGCCTGATGGGGTGTAAGCCTCTTGGCCTCCGAGAGATACGTCAGATTTTTATGATCTGTGAGAATGAGAACTGGAACCACAGAACCTTCAAGCAAGTGTCTCCACTCCTTAAGAGCCAGGATAATGGCCAGGTGCTCTCTGTCTCCAATCTCATAGTTGCATTCAGCTGGAGACAGCTTCTTGGAGTAGAACCCACAAGGAAGTAAGGATCCATCGGGTGTTTGACGCTGAGACAGGAGAGCGCCTACTCCTGTCTCAGACGCATCCACCTCTAGGACAAAGGGCAAACCAGGATTGGGATGAGACAGAATGGGAGCCGAAGTGAAAGCAGACTTTAGAGCCTCGAAAGCTTGGATGGCAGAAGGGGTCCAATTGTGGGGATCACTGCCCTTCTTGGTCAGATCTGGGATAGGTTTGGCCAAAGAGAAAAAGTTCCTAATAAATTTCCTATAGTAGTTGGCAAACCCAAGGAAACGCTGAATGGAACGGAGACCACTAGGGCGAGGCCATTGTAGAAAAGCCGAAACCTTCTGGGGGTCCATGGAGAACCCTTCAGCAGAAATGATGTAGCCCAAGAAGATAACCTGAGACAGGTGGAATTCACACTTCTCAAGCTTACAGAAAAGCCCATTCTCACGTAACCGTTGCAGCACCCGTCTGACATCCAGGTAGTGTGATTCAATGGAGTCCACGTAAATCAAGATGTCGTCCAAATAGACCACCACGCATTGCTGCAACATATCACGCAAGACATCACGGATGAACTCCTGGAAGACAGCGGGCACACTGCACAAGCCAAAGGACATCACTAGATATTCGTAATGACCGGTTCTGGTATTAAACGCGGTCTTCCACTTATCACCCTCCTTGATCCTTACAAGGTTATACACGGCCCTCAGGTGGTAAAGACCGCTGCTCCCTTGAGGCAGTCAAACAATTCAGTAATCAACGGAATCAGGTATGCATTCTTGATCGTGATGCGATTGAGTCCTCTATAATCAATGCAAGGTCTCAACTCACCCCCCTTCTTCTTTACGAAGAAAAAAACAGGCACCCGCTGGAGAAGTGGACTTGCTCCCTGGCCTTATTCTCCGCAACCAAGAGAGGATTTCCTATGGGACACCTTCCTTGATTCTTGACCGACTTGAACACACCACCTCTCCCCTGGTGTTATGTATTGATGTTAATTGCAATTAAGTATGTACCGCCCCTAGTTTTAGGAGAAGTTTTCACATTATATACGCGTCAGAATTTGTCATGTTGTCACCGCTATCCATGTTGGAATAAAGTATTTTACTTGGAAGAAGACTTTTCGTGTGCCGGCTTTATTCACATAACATTTGGTTTGGACGTTCAGCCCGATCACCGACACTTAGCTCTTTATCTTCCCACAGTGCGATGGAGCTAGGGTGAGTTACTGTTTATGTCAAGAGAGGATAAACCCTACCGTGAGGGGGAATGGCACCGGGTTGCAAGTCTATGGCACAATCGTAGGGACAATGAGGGGGAAGAGTATCAGCGTGCACCTTGTCAAATACATCTTGATACTCATAATATTCAGTAGCCAACACTGAACCCGAGGAGATACAAAGTACCTTAACAGGCCCATGGATACAAACAGCGCCACACTGTGGAGACCAAGATAGGATCTCGACCGACTGCCAACCAAAGGTCGGATTGTGTTTCTAAAGCCAAGGGTACCCCAAAACAACACAGTAGTGTGGGGACAATATAACCTGGAAACAGGTTGACTCCCTGTGAACAGCCCCATCGCCATCTCAAACGGAACAGTCTCGTGGGTAACCTGTGCTGGTTGCAGGGGTCTGCCATCAATCGCCTCAATGACTAGAGGAGAGACACGGGGCTGCAAGGGTATGGAATTTGCAGCAGCAAACGTACTGTCAATAAAGTAATCGCCAGCACCGGAGTCTACCAATGCCTGAATAACCACTGAACCTGCTGCCCAGGAAAGGACAACTGTGATTAGCATTTTACCTTTACGGGGAACTGGGGACGAGGAAATTTCACCTAAGATCTGCCGCTGAACGTTTCACAGACAAGTAGGACAAGATTTCAGGAAATGCCCACCATCGCTGCAATATAGGTGCCTGCCTTCCCTTTTTCTAAAGGCCCGCTCAGCCTCAGAAAGGCAAGTGAACCCCAGCTGCATGGATACACAGCCAGACTCACCATCCCCAGGAGGCGTGGGTGGTGAGGGAGGAATGGGTGGGGAAGAAAACGTAGGAGCCAATCTGGTAGGAGGCCTCAGCAGGCACTCCTTAAACGATTGTCTCACCCTGAGCCTAATATCAATCAAAATCAGGAAAGAAATGAGAGCCTCAAGCTCGTCAGGGAGATTCTTGGCTGCAATCTTGTCTTTCAATGCATCAGAGAGACCATGAGAGAAGACAGCCACCAGAGCCTCATTATTCCAGCCCACTTCTGCTGCCAGGATACGGAATTCAATGGCATACTCAGGAACAGTTCGTATACCCTGTTGAGTGGACAAGAGCGAGCAGGCACATCAAATACCCTATGGAAGGAAGCAACAATACTCAGGTAAACGAGTATCACAGGATTATGGTTCTCCCATAAGGGATTCGCCCAGGCCAAGGCCTTTTCTGAGAGCAACGAGATTAGGAAGCCCACCTTGAACCTGTCAGAGAGAAAACGCCTGAGAAACCATCTCAAAATAAATGCCCACTTGGTTTAGGAAGCCTTGACACTGACTCGGTTCACCCCCATAGTGCTGCGGGAGGGGGGCTGAACCAGTCATCCCTCTGGTAACAGTGATTCCAGCTGCAGGAGCAGGAGTGGCAACAGTTGCAGCAGTAGGAGGAAGGTGTTTTGTGCATTCAAACAATGTCTGCAACGCCTGAGCAAAGTGACCCAAAAGGTGATCTTGTTGAGTGAGCCTTAAAACAAGCATGGGGAGCGTAGGAGTACCTGCATCATCAGGATTCATGACCTTTGTGTACTGTCAGGGTGACAGGAAACCAGACCACATGAAGATGCAAGTAAAATAAAGCAGTTAATTGGAGCAACAACAATAAACGAACAGCAAGAGTGAGGAGCAAAATCAGGAACAGTTGGGGTCAAGTTCAGAGCGAGTAGTCATCCAAGCCGGGATCGAGTCTAGAAGCGGATAGTCATCCAAGCTGGGGTCGAGTCCAGAGGCGGGTTGTCTGCTGATGCCGGGTCGTCTGCCAATGGGGAATTGAGAGCCAGGAAAGTCGCCAGCCAAGCCATGTCATGCACAGACGAACACGGAGAACAGAAGACTGCTAGCACAAGGGCAAAGGACTGCAAGCCAAAAGGTGATATATATAGTCAGGTGTGCAACATCATCATTGAGGGAAGCCCAGGCAGCAGGCAAGTGATGATGCAAACAAAGTTTATAAAAGACAGCAGTCTGCGCATGTTCAAGGTGGCTGCCAACAGGAAGACAAGGTAAGACCTTGACACCATCATAACAAGCAGCTCCTGTGAGGGTAATGCTACACTTGTCACTGTTAGGGATGATTTTGTGAGTTCTTTTGAGAAGATCAATTGCTTATTCTGTAGGCAGAGACTTAAGACTGTCACCTGAGCTATTTAGAAATTATTTTGCACAAATTCCCGTGCATCCACTCCTAATTTCTTTTTACCTTTTTGAGCTGTTTTTATAAGCCCATAAATTGCTACAGCAGGAGAAAGGCTGTTATCAAAAACATGTACTATTATTTGGTAGTCTATGACTTTGTCACTGATATTGTTGTTGTAATAGTATTGTTGTGCTCTGGAACAACTAAACCGGGTAACATTTGCTGAATAGCTGGCTAGCAACTGGCTCTTGAAGAGGAGCAAAACTCCTATAAGGTTGTTGTTCAGATTAGGCCCAGGGAGAAAGACATCGTTGAGGGAAAAACCTTCAAATTGAGCACTTGAGTCAAAGACAACCCTGATCTGATCTGGCTTATGAGGATGGTACATGCCAAAGAATGGGAGGTACCAACATTCCGCTCCTTCCTTGAGAGGTGGTGCAATCTTAGTATGATTTCTCAGGAAACACCTTCTGCATACAGTCAACAATGTTTTTCATCACAGATTTTCTGTTTAGGGTGCACTGTAAAGAAATAAATAATTTGTCTGCATGCTGACTCTTTTTGGTAGTTAATTTCTTGAGGCATGAAATTGTGGTGGTGCTACCAACCTAATGGAATTGTTCATAGAATTCCTTACTCTTTCATGTTGACTGTCAGCTCATTGTCTTTAGTTGTTACATTGAACACTGTGGTGCCGACTTTATCATCCCAGAATCTAAAGACCTTGTTATCACCTTGTGTGAAGAAGTGTTGCATGCCTTTACTGCAAAAGTCTTTCTTTGACATGGTAGTGGTGTGGGCACTGATTGACACAATTATTGTGACCTTTTGGCAGGACAAGGGTTATGAAAGAATAAACCAAGGAGGACCTCCTGACGTTGCCCAGGTCCAGGCATTGGGTATACGGTGCATTATGTGGCGTATTGATTTGTTGGCGAGCCTTCTGTACCCCTGGGAAATCTCTGCTACGGAGCAGGAGAATATTAGCATTTCTGTCAAGAGCTGATATGTGCTCAGCTATGCCTCTCAAGTGAGAGTGGTGCGAGGCAGCTGCAGGAATAGGGATCTCCTCTCTGTTGCTTGGAATCTGGTTGCACTTAATGAGAGTTGGCAATGGTATTTCTACACTGCAATTCAGGGGAGCTACTACAAGACCAGTGGCTCTCCTGCCTGAAACTTCTGTGATGCCAGCACAGGTGCCCAGGATGTATGGTAAGGCATCTCCTATTATGTTTAACAGGTCGAAAAGCTTTGATCTTGCTAGAGACCTGTTACTCTGATCATCTAGAAAAGTACAGTCTTACAGCTTTTTCAGGCTGACCCTTAGGGCATACACAAACTAAGCATATTTTGTCAAAGGATTTTTTACAAAGTGCTTCTCCAGAGACATCTGTACATGTACAGTAGAGAAAAATAGAGTATGAGGCAATTTTTGGCGTGTGCTTACCTTCTTGAAATGAATAAAGGGCTTGCATGTGATTATCACTGTCTCAATAGTAGCCTTACAGTCTTTAGCATGGTGCTCTGTGGAAGTACAGCATTTGAAGCAAACCCCAAATTTCTTTAAGGCCCCTTGTGCGACTTGGGACTGAAAAGTCGCATAACAAGTCATACTCCATGATTTCCAATAAGTACCGCTCATATCTGTGCAACTTCAAGTAGCAACGACTTCAAAGTAGTCCCTTCACTACTTTGGTCAGGCTTTGATGCGCTTTAACCTCAAGATTACACAGGCATTGCTTCAAGCCCAGTCAAAATCGTGGCAAAATCGCGGCCAAAAATTCACTACAAAATCGCACGACTTTTAGGTCACACAAGTGTGAAAGGGGCCTAAAAGCTCTGCTTTTTGCAAGAGTTTTTTTCCAAAGCCAATACATTTCCTAAGCGGGTGCAGATTGTTATGTGTGGAGCATTAGTGATTAAGGTTCCGATATTCTTGTTCTGATTAGTCTTTTCAGGGACTGGAGTAGGTTCAGGTAGAGTATTACTCTTTTTCACAGACACTGGACCTCTACAGGCTCTTTGTGAACAGAGGGTTGGATTCCCCAAAGAAGAAACTTGGATCATTCTTAGTATCTACAATTCTCTTCACAGAAATAGGAAAAGGGAGGGAAGGAAACATTATTTTCTTCCTTGTACCTTGATCCAAGTAATGCCTAATTTTCCCTATATATCACAGGGTAGCTTTGGAGACTATTGGGTTAACCCTACGAGCATTATCTAAGTAACTGAGGCTGGGTAGGTTGTTATCAGCTTTGGTGAGTTGAAGTTCCAAGAGAAGGTCACTGAACTGTTGAAACTTTAGGTTGTCTCTGGTACATATTTTTTGGGAGGCCTTGCAACCTATTAAATAGAGCATCCTCAATGGCTTCTGGACTGCAAAGCTTTGTTCAAGTCAGTTGTCAGTATGAACAGCTTACAGTGTTTTTATACGGTCAGTAGATTGAGGACCTAACCACATGATAAGCAGATATAATTCCTCTGCAGTTGTGACATCTAGTTTACTGATGGTGGCTTTGAGGGTGGATTTCTAGCCTCTGTAGTTTTTAGGTTTGTCACTGAGTGAAACCTGTCTTTGTGAGCTCTTTATGGAGCATGTATTGAGCAAATTGTGACATGTCTGTGTTTTCAGACTTTGGATGCATAGCTGCATGTGGAGCAAAGTTAGTTACATGAACTGATATGCCGAGATTAAGCTAACTTTGGGAGGAATAGTGGAACAAATGCATTCATAACTGGTTTCCACTAGTAGAGTAGTGTATTTGGTAGGAGGTAGCTGAATACCCTCTTGGTAACATGTGTTGGTCATTATCTGCATCACGGTGTCTACACTTACTGTGGTGAAAAAGCCTGGTGTACTGAAGGATGAGTAGGCAGATTGTCTTTAAAGGTGGTAGGTGTAGCATACTTGGTTGAGGGATACAGCTGCTGAGTGTCTACTGCTGTTATCTCCTTCACTTTCACTAGCAACTTGCTCTAAAACCTTTAAACTTGCCATGGCTGTGGTGAACTCACATTGGTTCTCCAAAGCTTCCATCTATGCTCTCTTGCATGCAGCTTCTTCTTTCATCTTTGATTTCATACTGTATGTGCTATTTTTGTGTGCAATTTTTTTGCCTCCATCTCTGCTTTCATCTGCGCTTTCTTGCATGCAGTTTTGGCTTCCATCTCTGCTTTCTTGCGTGCACTTTCTCTTTCCACCTCAGCGTTCATCTTTACTTCCATGCATACAGTTTCTGCAGCTTCTGCTAACTTTTGGGCCAAGGAGCCCTACATTGCTTCAGCATTAGCACAGGCTTTAATACGTTTCTGAGAGCAGAGGATCTTAACTGTAGAGACTAGGCAGATCCTGAAGAGTGTCTCATTGACGCAGAGGGGTGAGATTTAGGTTCATGAAGTTGTGGGATTCTCACTTCTGTCTTTGTCTTTGTTTCTAGTAGTAAACTATCCTTCTCTAGATTAAGCTCATCAAATCCTTTGAATTCTTCCATTGACTTTTCAGTGTTTTACTACTTTAAGAGGTTAGTATATTTAAGGCACAGTCTTTGACATGCAATCAACCATTTTGTACCATAAGTGATTAACAACAACCAGCAGTTTTTGTCAGACTCATAATTCTGCTGAATTATCCAAGTTGGTTTAACCAAGCGTTTACCTTGTCTGCTTAGTTTCTGATTTGAAAAGAACTCTGGTTCTTTAGGTGTTTAAGCTTACACAGAAGATGTAGTGTTTTGTTGGGACATCGCGCTGACAATGAAAAAGTTAACTGGCAGTGTTTGAGAAATGTATCAGTTGTTTACCTTGTGGAGCATAGACTGCTTTCTTTCGCACTTGCTTGAGAAGGTACTGTATAAGCAAAAATCAGAATGGCATGTAGTAATACACGTATATTGCAAAAATGATTGATATACCGATTGTATTAGAAAATAAATAAATTATTGCTCTCTTGCTGTAGGTTGCAGTGATAAGCTTTAAGGCATGTACAGGCTTGTATGACGAAGGCTGCGCTGTCCAAACCTACTGTATACCAGAGTCCGTTTCACATCCCACAGTAAATTCCGGAGCTATTATTGATTTATTTGATTGGAGATAGAAAATATTTTTGACTGTCCTGCCTCTCCAATCTAAGCACTAAAAGTATGATCCAAACAACTGACCCATTTGTGGCAAGATAGCTATAACTTACAGTCTATGTAGAATTAGCAGACAGTGACTTAATCCAAATGACATCTTGCAGATCATAGAAAGCTTTAATCCAAACACTTAACCACTTACCGCCCGCCCGCCGTCATATGACGGCGGGACGGTGCGGCTATTATCCTGGGCGGACGTCATATGACGTGACCCAGGAAATGCAGGGCAGGCGCGCGATCGCCGGCAGGGGGGAAACAGCCAATAGGCATGGCTGTTTCCCACGTGATCGGCCGGCTGTGTTCCAATGACACAGCCGATCACAATGGAGGCGCCCGGGAGATGACCGCGCATGTGCGATCGGGAGCGCGCAGCGCGGTCATGTCGGTGGCACTGTGTTCCGTAGGAACACAGCTGTCACCGGCAGTAGCAAACAGTCACTGACAGTGACTGTTTACTATGTGATCGGCTGTGAATCCATTCACAGCCGATCACAAAATGTAAACAAAGAGCAGTAACTCACTGTTACTAGCTCTTCTCCCCTCATACAGCTTCCAGTGTGAGGAGAGCAGAGCTAGAAATAGTGAGTTACTGCTCTGTACACCTGTAAAAAGTAAAAATCACACCAATAAAGGTCCCCCCAATGTCACCTGTCACCCAACAGTCACCTCATCAGTGCCCAGAAATTGACACCCATAACGTTCACATGTGAGCGCAGCGATCGCGGGCAGAATCACCGCGATTCTGCCCGCGATCCGGAAATCATTGCAAATTGCGGGACGCCTGTGCGTTGCCCGTTTTTTGCAATAGCACCCCAAAAGCTGTGCGATGTTGCGTTAACATCGCATGACGCCCAAAAAAGGTACAAGAGCTTCTTTGGGGCGTCATGCGTTGTTTGCGTGATGTTACCTCGATTCGGCAGGCGGAAATCGCAGCAACATCGCACAGCGTTTGGGGTGCTATTGCAAAAAACGGGCAACGCACAGGCGTCCCGCAATTTGCAATGATTTCTGGATCGCGGGCAGAATCGCAGTGATTCTGCCCATGATCGCTACGCTCACATGTGAACATAGCCTAAAGTTCACCGGTCACCAGAGACTGCCATCAGTACCGCCGTGCACCATCGCCCGTCACCTGTCACCCATCAGTGACCATCGCCCGTCTCCTGTCACCCCATCAATCACCGTCACCTGTCACCCCATCAGTCATCGTCACCTGTCACCCCATCAGTCATCGTCATCTGTCACCCTATCAATCATCGTCACTTGACACCCCATCAGTGATCGTCACTTGTCACCCCATCAATCATCGTCACATGTCACCCCGTCAGTGATTGTCATCTGTCACCCCATCAATCATCGTCACTTGTCACCTCATCAATCATCGTCACCTGTCACCTCACCAATCATCATCACCTGTCACCCCATCAGTCATCGTCACCTGTCACCCCATCAGTCATTGTCACCTGTCACCCCATCAGTCATTGTCACCTGTCACCCCATCAGTCATCGTCACCTGTCACCCCATCAGTCATCCTCACCTGTTTGCCATATACATGCAATCACTTACTGACCGCCTAACGACTATATGCGTCGGCCATTAAAAGCTAAATACTGGGGTTATGGCAGCAGATAGCCCCCATAACCCCGGTATTTTTTGAAACGGCGGGCGGTCGGCTTTCAGATAAGGGTGGTCCCAGTGGCGGATTCGCCGCGGAATTACCCTTGCGGTGCAGGGGAAGAGGTGCCCCTCCTGCCACGTCCCAGACGTTTTCCCAGCTTACCGGACCCGCCGGCAGCGGGGAAAACTATCCGGTCCCGGATCCTCAGAGACAGGAAGTCGAGTGAGAGCAAGATGGCCCTCACTCAACTCTATGGTCTTGGAGGACCAGAGCTACGTCAAAAGACGTTGCCTAGCAACCGGTTTAAAGGGCCGCTTTTTTTTTTTCTTTTTTTTTTCCTCTTTCAACAATTTTTTTTTTTTTTTCCTTTTTTGGTGTAGTTGTGAGGTCTTTTTGACCCCAGATCTCACAATAAAGAGGACCTGTCATGCCTATTTCTATTACAAGGGATGTTTACATTCCTTGTAATAGGAATAAAAATGATCAAAACATTTTTTTTTTAACTGTGTAAAAATAAAAAAATAATAAATAAAATAAAAATAGGAAAAAAAAATTAAAGCGCCCTGTCCCCGTTAGCTCGCGCGCAGAAGCAAACGCATACGCAAGTCCCGCCCACATATGTAAACGGTGTTCAAACCATACATGTGAGGTATTGCCGCGATCGTTAGAGCGAGAGCAATAATTTGAGCCCTAGACCTCCTCTGTAACTCTAAGCTAGTAACCTGCAGAAATTTTTAAAATGTTGCCTATGGGGATTTTTAAGTACCAATGTTTGGCGCCATTCTGTGAGCATGCGCAATTTTGAAGCATGACATGTTGGGTATCTAATTACTCGGCGTAACATTATCTTTCACATTATGGAAAAAAATTGTGCTAAATTTACTGTTTTCTTATTTTTTAGTTCAAAAAAGTGATTTTTTTTCAAAAAAAAAATCGCATTTGGAAGACTGCTGCGCAAATATGGTGTGATAAAAAATATTGCAACGATCTCCATTTTATTCTCTAGGGTCTCTGCTAAAAAAAAATATAGATAATGTTTGGTGGTTCCAAGTAGTTTTCTAGCAAAAAAAATGATTTTAGCTTGTAAACACCAAGTGTCAAAAATAGGCCCAGTCTTAAAGTGGATAAATGGACAACTGGATGTTAGGCCTATGTATGTGGCCAGGCTGTGAAAAAGTGTTACACATGTGGTATCGCCATACTCAGGAGGAATAGCAAAATGTATTTTGGGGTGCAATTTTTGCTATGTACATGCTATGTGTTAGAAATATTGCATAAATGGACAGCTTTGTGTAAAAAAAATGTGTTTTCATTTTCTTTCCACATTTTCCAAAAACTTGTGGAAAAAAATGACATATTCAAAAGACTCATTATGCCTCAAAAATTATACGTTGAGCTGTTTGCTTTCCAAAATGGGGTCATTTTATGGGGGTTTCCATTGTCCTGGTGCTCCAGGGCCTTCAAAAGTGCGATAGGTTGTCAGGAAATTATATGTGTAATTTATGCTCCTAGAATGCCGGACGCTGCTACTTGGATGTTAGGCCTCTGTATGTGGCCAGGCTGTGAAAAAGTCTCACACATGTGGTATCGCCATACTCAGGAGGAGTAGTAGAATGTGTTTTGGGGTGTAGTTGCAAGTATACATGTGCTATGTGAGAGAAATAACCTGTTAATACGGCAATTTGTAAAAAAAAAAATCTTCATTTTGCAAAGCATTGTGGGAAAAAATTACAACTTCAAAAAACTCACCATGCCCCTTATTAAATACCTTGGAATGTCTACTTTCCAAAAAGGGGTCATTTGGGGGGTATTTGTACTTTCCTGACCTTTTAGTGTCTCAAGAAATGAGATAGGCCTTCAGTACATCAGGTGTGATCAAGTGTGATCAATTTTCAATGATTCGCACCATAGCTTGTGGACTCTATAACTTTCACAAAGACCAAATAATATACACTTACTTGGGTTATTTTTACCAAAGATAAGTAGCAGTATAAATTTTGGCCAAAATTTGTGAAGAAAAATGACTAATTTACAAAATTTTATGACAGAAACAAAGAAAAATGTGTTTTTTTACGATATTTTCAGTCTTTTTTTATTTATAGCACAAAAAATAAAAAACCCAGTGTTGATCAAATACCATCAAAGAAAGCTCTATTTGTGTGAAAAAAAGGACACAATTTTTGTATGGGTACAGTGTTGCATGACTGAGTAATTCTCAGTAAAAGTGTGAGAGCGCTGAAAGCTGAAAATCGGTCTGGGCAGGAAGGGGGTGAAAGTGCACTGTAGGCAAGTGGTTAAGCAGATCTTAACAGATGAACATCAGATAGATAAAAAAATCAGTGTGTCTAGCTCCAACAGAATACAGTAATGTGGTGAATGGAGGTGAAAGCATGAAGAAGGGTGGGACTAGCTACATAGAGTATCCCCTAGGTTGGGAGTGAGATAGGGACAAAATTATTAAAGGCAAACAAAAAGGACAATGAATATGTAACACGATAAGGACCTTTGTCCTTTCAAGAAAAAGATTTTATTTTTTAATGTTAGTTTCTTTATCATCCAGTGGGAGACACAGGAATTATAAAAATTATTAAGCAGTGAGGATGCCAAAAAACAGTCCAGTTGAGGGGATGGCAATAGCCACTAGGAAATCCAAAAGATGTAGAGATTACACTACCAGATTTATCTGAAGGAATCAATGCTTGAACAAAGGCTAGATGAAGAAGGGTCAACCAATCTGGAAATTGCCATGACCTATAAGAGGGTACGGAAGATCAACCTGGTGCTTCAAGCCAAGACGGATAATCACTTAGTAAGGGGTAAAATTTGCTAACTGAAAGAGCTGTGGGTCTCAATCAATGAAGTGAAGGACCAACCAACCACCCATAAAAAAAAAAAAAAAAAAACAGGTGGAACAGCATACTACCCAAATGGTACAAAACCAGACCAATAATTAAGGAGGCAAAGCAAAAAAAATTATATATATTTTTTTCCAAATTATGGAAAATAAAAGTCCAACGAAAAATAGCAAATATATAACAGTCTTTTCCAGAGTATTAAATCAAGTGCAAAGTGCTTCGTGCTCAGTATTCAAGGTTCGTGACTTTCGTGGCGTGGGTTCCTTTTTCCAGTGGCATATGGTAAAATTGAATCACTTACCGGAAATAGTGGGTCTTATGTGCTATACAGCACTAAGACCAGATACGCTTGGAGGCCTTCCAGGCCAATAATAGGGGTCCCCTGTGCCGCTCCTAGTAGGGTGCAGGTTAGATCCCTCCTCACCTGGTTTCACTCCTCAGGGTGTGGGGTCGGGTTTATGCAAGGAAATAATAAGCTCCAAATAGTGTAATACATTTTTAAAAAGTTTATTTCCACATGGGGTGTACATTCAAAAACAAAAACAAAATGGCTCCAAACTTCAAGGCAAACCGCTTCCTAGCAGAGTGGCGAGTGGAGTGTTCCGGCTTGCATTCCACAGTACGTTGCGTGCCACCATGCGTTCAAAGAACTGATGCGTTTCATCACTTCCTGTGACGTTATCAAAGTTTGTATGGCCCCACATGCTTGTAGGCATGCCTGACAACATCAGGGCATACTCCTAACGAGGCAACGGAAGGTGTCCTGTGGTATTTTCTCCCAGATCTGGACCAGGGCATCACTGAGCTCCTGAACAGATTGAGGTGCAACCTGGTGGTGTTGGATGGACCGAAACATAATGTCCCAGAGGTGTTCTATTGGATTTTGGTCAGGCGAGCATCGGGCAATTCAACAATATCAATTCCTTTATCCTCCAGGAACTGGCTGCATACTCTCAGCACATGAGGCCGGGCATTGTTGGGCACCAGGAGGGACCCAGGACCCACTGCACCAGCGTAGGGTCTGACAATGGGTCCAAGGATTTCATCCCGATACCTAATGGCAGTCAGGGTGCCATTGTCTAGCCTGTAGAGGTCTGTGCGTCCCTCCATAGATATGCCTCCCCAGACCATCACTGACCTACCGACAAACCACTGATGCTGAATGATGTTACAGGCAGCAAAACATTCTCCACAGTTTCTCCAGGCCCTTTTACGTCTGTCACATGTGCTCAGGGTAAACCTACTCTCATCTGTGAAAAGCACAGGGCACCAGTGGAGGACCTGCCAGTTTTGGTGTTCAATGGCAAATGGCAATCGAGCTTCACAGTGCCAAGCAGTGAACACAGGGTCCACTAGAGGACGTCGGGCCCTCAGGCCACCCTCCTGAAGTCTGTTTCTGATTGTTTAGACAGAGACATTCACACCAGTGGCTTGCTAGAGGTCATTTTGTAGGGCTCTGGCAGTGCTCATATTGTTCCTCCTTGCTCAAAGGAGCAGATACCGGTCCTGCTGATGGGTTAAGGACCTTCTACGGCCCTGTCCAGCTCTCCTAGAGTAACTGCCTGTCTCCTGGAATCTCCTCCATGCTCCTAAAACTGTGCTGGGAGACACAGCAAACCTTCTGGTAATGGTTATAGACCTGGCACATTAGCCAATTCTCAACATGGCCGCGCCAGAATGAATACGCACACACGTATTGCAAACGCACGTTCACTAGGGCGAAGACGTGTGTGTGCTGGCGCATAAAGTGGACGTCCAATCCCAGCACCCTCTGGCCTTTAAAAGGATATCTGTGGCACATGAACATTGCTGACTGGTCTTCGGCTTCCTGTTTCCTGCTTCCTGTTCCTGTGTTTGCTGCTGCTTCTGATCACCTGTTGTCAACCCGGCTTGCTCTTGGATTCCTCTTGTCTCGCTCCCAGCTCTGACCTCGGATTGTTCACGGATCTTCTCTTGTCGTCTGCCCTGTGTATGACCCCGACTTGCCTAACCACAACTCTGATATCTGATCTGCTGACCACTGGCTTACTGACCTCTGCTTCTGTCCCCGACTACGCCTTCGGCTGTGCCTTGTCTGCTGTGATCAGCCTTGGGGCCCACCTGCTGTACCCAGCATGCAGTACCTGCCTCCAGTACTTACCTGTTGATCCTGCCAGCTGCACTTTCCATTACAAACTGCTTCCAGCTGTGTGAGGTCTGCAACATCCTCAGCACCCCTGGGTCCTAGTGCTCACCTCCTCTGGTGTTCACCTGCAGAGAGATCTCCCTACCACCAACCCTCATCTGGGGCACAGCTGGCAATCCCTGCTACTTTCGGCTTCGTGCTTCCTGTTACCACCTTCAGGGACACCGAGCACTCAGCCGCAAGGAGAGCCCTCTCAGCATTTCGGCTTCAGGACCAGGTACGTTACAAAAGATGAGTAGGACAAAACATTTCAGTGGCCTTTACGTGTGAAAAACCATTCCTGTTTTAGGTTATCTCATTGTTGCCCATCTAGTGCACCTGTTCATTTCATTAAAGCTGAAACTGATTAACAACCCCCCCCCCCCCTGCAACATAACTGACCAGATCAATATCCCAGAATTGTATTTGACTTGATGCTATACTCTGATTAAAACGTGTTCCTTTAATTTTTTTGAGCAGTGTATTATAAAGTGAAGTCCTGTAGGGATTTTGTTTTATGCCACAGTCACTAAAGAGCACAGCTGCGCCTCATGAGACTTCTAGTGTCGTCTGTTTTCCAGGGCTGTAGCGGGTAAGGTCTAGTTCTGCACTTGGAGCGGGGAGTAAGCGCGTCCAGGTCTGGGCAGGACAGGGATGAGATTTTGGCGAAAAGGCAGTCAGTAGCAGAAAGGGGAGAGTTGAAGTAGTGAAGGTTTCTGCAGGTAACTGTTTGGTGGTTGGAGGCTTAGGGGATTGGAAACAGAGAGAGAGTGTGAAAACTGAGGAAAATGGGTTCAAAGGTGTTGTGGTTGGTTAAAAAAGAAACTAGGTTGGGTAGTTGACAGGTGTAATGTTCCGGTACCTTTGGTACCTTAAATTACACTTTCCACAAGTGTATGCGCCCCACCATTTACTTTTGGAAAAGGTGCGCATACACCTTTAAGACTGGAGCTGTCATCACCCAGCGCCGGACTAGATGGCTATTTAAAGCGCCGGTTCTCACTCACATGTGTTCGTTCAAACACCCTTACCTGGATGCTAACCTTGCTTGAAGCTTCCATGCTTGCAAGCTTACCTCGCTGACGGAACCTCGCCGCGCTGATCCCTGTATCCCGCTACTGGATCATCCGCCTCTCCTGAACCACCCTTCGGCTGTATCGCTAATAGTGCTAAGTACCCCGCAGGGGAATTCTCTATAAACTTATACTAAGCTTACACTATCTAGCTCTGCATAGTAAAGACTGTTTATCACATCTGCATAACTAGATTGCTAGCTCTTGAGACTACTGCTACTTTTCTGCACTGGGTTGATCTCTTTTGTATGTCTACCTGCTATTCTGTCATCTGCTATCATACAACATTGCTAAACCTTCCTGCATCCATCTGCTACTGTCTCACCTTCAAGTGTCTATCACCTACCACCTCCACTCAACCTATCCCTCAACCTTCATCATTGTGTTACCACATACATAAAGTCATTCTAGGAACCAGCTTGCTAATTGTGTGTATTTACTGGCTGAAATAAGACCTTCCACACATGATGAGTCATTGAGGTTGGGAATGGTATCTCAGCATATCTCTTACATGACTACTGACGTGGAACTATTTCTGCAGCTGAAAATCCACACCATATAAGAAACGCAGGAGCGTTACAACAGGTGGCTGGAAAGTTAACATTGGTTGGAATGTTTAGGTCATTGAAGATAATGGTGGGTATTTCAGGGGAAAGAAAGCTAGGTAGCCAAGCAGAGAAGTCATTGAGGAAGTAGGACACTGGTCCAGGAGGCTAATAAATCACTCCAATCCTCAGAGAATCCAGAAAAAAAGACAAATAGAGTGAAAGGAACTGTTAGGTACCTGTGAGGTAAAGTCCAAAGTGGAGCTTGAGTGCTGAGGATTCAGGCGAAATGAAGTCAGAGAGATCAGGCCGGCAACAGATCGGGCAAAGCGGTATCCAAACGAAATCCAAAGAATGGTCAGGCAGACAGAAGTCATACACAGACTGGCGGTGAAGTACAGATTCGGCAAGCTGAAGAGGGGTCACGAATACAGGCAAAAGTTCATACACGAAAGTCTATCAAAGAGCAAGCAGCACACCCAGGAAGATATTCCAAAACAAACAGGCACTCAGTAACAGAAAGTGCTGCTATTTGAACGCTGGGTAAATTGTACATTGTTCACAGCTGGTTAAATTGTACATTGTTCGCAGCTAACAGCAGGTGGGGCTAGTGAGTCCAAGGCAAGCATCAGGCTGGAAAAATCACTGCCAAAACTCCAGAGCTTCTCTGTGGCACAACAGGTAAGGCTGCAAGCTACGAAACAAGGAACCTTCCTGTTCAAGGACACCCAGGTACATGACAGGACCCCCTCTCCAATGGACCCCTCTGGGGGCCTAGCGAGGCTTAGCAGGAAAGGTGGCATGAAAGTCTCAGATGAGAGCAGGGGCATGCAAATCTTTAGCTGGAACGGTCTGTGATGGGGTATCCTTTCCAATGAACCAGATATTGTAGGCCATGACCCCGCCTTCTAGAATCCAGAATCTTAGAGACTTCAAACTCATGTTGTCCATCAACAAGAACAGGAGGAGGTAGTTGATGAGTTCTGGAGTAACGATTGAAGATTGCCCTTTTAAGAAGAGAAACATGTAACACAGGGTGTATCCGGAGTGAGGAGGGCTATTTCAACCGATAGGAGACTGGTCCGACTCTAGGAATTACCCTAAAAGGACCAATGAATCGAGGGCCCAATTTGGTAGAGGGTTGCTTCAGTCTCACGTATTTGGTAGACAACCAAACTCTGTCCCCCACCGCACATGGAGGTATATGGCTTTGTCGTCTGTTGGAGAAATGTTCATATCTGCCTGCTGACTTCCGTAGCAATAAGCAAATCTTTTTCCAGTGTAGCAAGATATTCTTCATCCGTTGATCTGCTGCTGATACACCAGATGAAGGCTGAAGTAGTGGAAAGATCTGAGGGTGATAACCCAAGGCTGCATAGAATGGCGTGGTATGCAGGGCACTGTGCCAACGAGAGTTAATGGCGAATTCAGCCAAGGGCAAATACTTATTGGAGTGTAGCGAGTTGATGTAATGCCGAAGATAGGTTTCAAGGGTCTGGTTCATGCGTTCGGTTTGACCATCTGTTTGCAGGTGATGTGAGGTAGAGAGTGAGAGCGTTACTCCCAGTTTCTTACAAAACGCTCTCCAGAATCGGGAAATGAACTGAGATCTGCGGTCTGAGACAATATTGGTAGGTATACCATGATGTTTGGATGAGAAAGGAAGAGGGTAGACAGAGCTTCCACTGTAGGTAATCCAGAGAGTGGTACAAAATGAGACATCTTTGAAAAGCGATCCACTATAACCCATATAGCAGTCATGCCATCCGATTTGGGTAGTTCTGTAATGAAGTCCATAGTAAAATGGGTCCAAGGCTGGTGAGGTGCAGGAAGTGGTTGTAATAGCCCAGCAGGCAATGTGTGAGGTACTTTATTAGCAGCACAGGTTGGACAGGCAGCCACATAGTCTGTAACATCTCTTTTCATATGAGGCCACCAAACATGACGCTGCAAGGTCTTAAGAGTGATTGTGATACCAAGATGACCAGATAACACTCCATCGTGTGCCCAGAGGAGTACAGGTCTCCTGAGGCTGGGGGCTACAAACAGGCGACCTGGTGGTACCTTCAGCCCTTGAGGAACACGATTCTTGGTTTCCTGTAACTGTTGGGAAAGAGCTGCGGAGATCTGTGCGACAATCTTGTGAGGTGGAATAATATATTGTTCAGTAGGTTGATCTTCTTCAGAAGTAACAAACTGTCTGGAAAGAGCATCAGCCTTCCTGTTCTTATGACCAGGGACATAGGAAAGGACAAATCTAAAACAGGAGAAGAATAGAGCCCATCGAGCTTGACGTGAATTCAAACGTTTAGCAGTCTGAAGATACAGCAGGTTTTTATGGTCGGTCAGGATAGAAAAAGGCTTTATTTAGAGCCCCTTCCAAAAGATGTCGCCATTCGGTTAATGCAAGTTTTTTTAGCAAGTAGTTCTCAATTTCCACCATCATAATTCATCTCCGCTGGAGAAAACTTTTTAGAAAAAAACTCCACTGGATGAATCTTACCGGTCTTAGGTTGTCTCTGGGACAGCACGGCACCTGTTCCTACCTTAGAGGCATCCACCTCAACAATGTATTGGAGATCAGGGTTTGGATGCTGAAGAATTGGAGCCTTGCTGAACATACCCTTTAAAAGCTGGAAAGCTGATTCTGCTTCAGAGGGCCACAGTTTGCAATTGTTGCCTTTCCTAGTCCTAGCAGTAAGGGGGGCAGCTATGGAGGCAAAACCCGTAATGAAACGCCTGTAGTGATTTGCAAAACCCAGAAAGCTTTGGAGTCCCTTAACCCTCCTCTTGTGTTAGGGTCAAAACTGACCCGTTTTCAGGTTTTGAATGTCTATAAGTATCACATAAATTTGTTTATTGCATCAAGATTTTTTTACTTTGTCAGGAACCTCTATTTAAACAATGTAATAGAAAAATAATCCTTTTCACTAAATTATAAAATACTGTGGTGAAAAGATGTTCATGGTGTTAGGGTCAATTCTGACCCAGTTATAATATAGGATTTTAGGACACTAATAAGTGCCAAAACTGAAATCATAAACACTCTCTCTGCTTAGTAACAGTGACAGCCAATCCCCTCTCAACCCTGTGAGCTGTAGTTAGGGAGGGGCCTATCTCTTTTCCTGCTTGTCTGCTTCTCTAAATAAAGTGAAGAAACATAGGACAAATTCATTTCAGAGTTGCTGACTTTATTTTACCATTTTTTAAATTTGACAATGAGAGGTATGCTATCAAAAGAAAGGTCTAGGGGTCACACCAAAAATATTAAAACCAATCTTTTCAAGGATAAAGAAGCCTAACAAGGTAACCAAGAGGTAAGAAACAAATTTGATGATAAATAATTATTCAGAGGGTATTTTATGGTTGATTTAAAAGACGGGTCAAAACTGACCCTAACATCATGGATAGTAATGGAATTCTAACATAAGAGGAGGGTTAAAAGTGGTCGGTTGGGGCCATTGTAAAACAGCAGAGAGTTTCTGTGGGTCCATTTGGAAACCGACACTATTTATGTTGTACATTGTTCAAAGCTGGTTAAACTGTACATTGTTCGCAGCTGACAGCAGGTGAGCTAGTGAGTCCACGGCAAGCATCAGGCTGGAAAAATCACTGCCAAAACTCCAGAGCTTCTCTGTGGCACAACAGGTAAGGCTGCAAGCTACGAAACAAGGAACCTTCCAGTTCAAGGACACCCAGGTACATGACAGGAACAGAGAGGGAAGTGTAGAAAGTACTTGGAGTTTGTTTTATGGGGAAAGGAGAAGCCTGACCCCACCTCTTTTTCACCCACTGGGGCTGGGTGAGTGGGTAAGCAAGTTTAGGGAAGGCCACCATGGTAAAGGATAGCTGAAGAGGCAGAGTTAGATTCCTAAAATCAGGTTTCAATAACATCAAGTAGGTTGAAGCAGGAAAAGGTAAATGACAGAGGTGAGTGGATATTCCAGAGGGCACATGGGGGGGGGGGCTTTTTATTTGCTTTAACAATGCATTACCAATGCATTTTCAAGTGCTGCATTTTGTCAACAATAGGCTCAACAACATGACAATGCACAACAATGCATTAAAAAAACCTCAACGCACATCAAGGCATTGCAAATATGTAAAGTTATTATGTGAACATTAAAATACATAGGTGTGGCTGAGCCTTGAAAGTAAAGCATATTAGCACTGTGTTATAATGTATTAAACCCTTGCATCTACTGTATGTTTAGTATGTTATCATCTTTGTACAGGGGGCAACATCCTTTATCATGTTATCTCCCTGCCGACTGAAAACAATAGTCTCTCTGCTATAATGATTGGTAACCATAGAGCATGTGACCTCGGCTGGTTGCTGGGGGACAGCAGTTTTTTTTTATTTATAGAATAAAAGAGATACTTAAAAGAGATACTTTTTCATATAAAATAATAATGTAATCAAATGCTGCTGACAGGCAACCTATAGACTCGACTGAAATGTTTATTTAAATTATAGCTTCACTTTAAATGCCCCTTGTACTCTTACAGGAGAAATAAAGTTTTTGTATGAATCTCTCAATAATGAAAAACAACATACTATATACAGTTTATTTAAAAATTTTAATTTTTCTCTCTGCCCTTTCTCCACCCCTGTTGGTAGGTATCTACTTTTGTTAGGGTAACCATGCCAGGATTCTAGTTGATCCTGCCTTCCTACGGTCTCCCTTCTACAAGGACCTTTTTTCTGAAAATACTACTTATGCTTCTCATCGGAGCACAGATGTTACTGCCCTCCTGATTTATGCTCCTCACCAGAGACCTTAGCAAATCACATAAGCGGTCCTGACTCTGATCCGAACCGGCTTCACTATTTTGCATTCTGAACTCCCTCAGTCTGCTGCTGATCACTTATTCGGATGGGGTCTTTCCTGGCTCTCCGGGGACAGATTGTGATCCCATTGGGGTTGCCTGGGGGTCAGGGGGGTCCCCCCAACTGCATAATTTTCTACTTTTACTCACGTTGCTCTTCCTCCATAGGAGCCTCTTTACCTGCATTGTTGTTCATGGCTGACATTTTTCACTCCACATGTCATAACTTGTATGTTGAAGCTTTCTGTAAGTTACCTACCAATTTATATGGCTAAATGCTGTTATCTGTTGATGGATTTTGATTTATTTAAACTTAATAAAAATCTTTGAAAGTAAAATTTTAAATTTTTAAATGTTACCCCCCTCTGTAATTCACATATGCAATGTACAGTATCTGACAAAAGTAAGTAAACCCCTCACATTTTTGTAAATATTTTATTATATATTTTCATGTGACAACACTGAAGAAATTACACTTTGCTACAATGTAAAGTAGTGAGTGTTCAGCTTGTATAACAGTGTAAATTTGCTGTCCCCTCAAAATAACTCAACACATAGCAGTTAATGTCTAAACTGCTGGCAACAAAAGTGAGTACACCCCTAAGTGAAAATGTCCAAATTGGGCCCAATTAGCCATTTTACCTCCCCGATTTTATGTGACTCGTTAAGTGGTATAAGGTATCAGGTGTGAATGGGGAGCAGGTGTGTTAAATTTGGTGTTATCATTCTCACTCTCTCATACTGGTCACTGGAAGTTCAACATGGCACCTCATGGCAAAGTACTCTCTGAGGTTCTGAAAAAAATAATTGTTGCTCTACATAAATATGGCTTAGGCTACAAGATTGCCTGGACCCTAAAACTGAGCTGCAGCACAGTGGCTAAGACCATACAGCAGTTTAACAGGACAGGTTTAACTCAGAATGGTTTCGCCATGGTCGACCAAATAAGTTAAGTGCATGTGCTCAGCTTAATATCCAGAGGTTGTCTTTGAGAAATAAATGTGTGAGTGCTGCCAGCATTGCTTCAGAGGTTGAAGAGGTGGGGGGGGGGGGGGGGTCAGCCTGTCAGTGCTCAGACCACACTGCATCAAATTGGTCTGCATGGCTGTCATTCCAGAAGGAAGCCTCTTCTAAAGACCATGCACAAGAAAGCCCGCAAACAGTTTGCTGAAGACAAGCAGACCAAGGACATGGATTACTGGAACCATGTCCTGTGGTCTGATGAGACCAAGATAAACATATTTGGTTCAGATGCTGTCAAGCATCTGTTGCGGCAACCAGTTAAGGAGTACAAAGACAAATGTGTCTTGCCTACAGTCAAGCATGGTGGTGGGAGTATCATGGTCTGGGGCTGCATGAGTGCTGCCGGCACTGGGGAGCTACAGTTCATTGAAGCAGAGCATGATCCCCTCCCTTCAGGGACTGGGCCGCAGGGCAGTATTCCAACATGATAAACACACCTCCAACAGACCACTGCCTTGCTAAAGAAGCTGAGGGTAAAGGTGATGGACTGGCCAAGCATGTCTCCAGACCTAAACCCTATTGAGCATCTGTGGGGCATCCTCAGACAGAAGGTGGAGGAGTTCAAGGTCTCTAACATCCACCAGCTCCGTGATGTCATCATGCAGGAGTGGAAGAGGGCTCCAGTGGCAACCTGTGAAGCTTTGGTGAACTCCATACCCAAGAGGGTTAAGGCAGTGCTGGAAAAAAAGAGTGGCCACACAAACTATTGACACTTTGGGTCCAATTTGGACATTTTCTCTTTCAATAGTTTTTATTGAAATTTGCAAAATGATAATACAAGAACAATAGGAATAAAGGCACTCAAACAACAGGAGTAAACATGGATAAATACTCAGCATAGTGTAGCAAGTACAGTCTTGGCCTATTGATGAACAAAAACAAAAATTGTAAGATGTATAGAGGACACAATAGATGGTTGGTAGGCTTTTAACAAAGATAGAAGAAAACAATTAAGGCTGGTGTCCAAACTAAATCAGGAACCAGTCTCTCTTGGGCACCCCAACAGGGATCATGCTGTACCCCAGAAAAACGTGGCTAAATGAGGTGCAAAATAAATAGAAAGGAAGCCAGCCTCTGTAGATCCTCGAAAGGCAGAGAGGATAAATCATCTGTAACAAAACGTGCAGAAATATTTTGATGAGCCAAGGACTACCTGAGAAATGGAGGTGAGTAAACAATATGCGTGCCTTGCAAACATGAGTAATAGGTAGAAAGAACAGATAAAGTAGAGATGAAGAGATCTAGAGTAGGAAAGGACATGAAGGGAGAGAGGAGGGGGGCAAAGGGTGGGAGGAAAAGAAGGATCCAAAGGGTCCCATGGTCCGGGCCCATCCAGCTAGGTAATATCAAGTACAAGAGAGTATGCCAGGCTTAACCCGTATTAAAGTGTTGTGTTCATAAAGGTCGTCCAGGGTTGCCAAAACTGATTTTTGGGCATTCCCAAAATATGTGCAAGTGGGTGCCGATAAGGTCACAGCCCCTGAAGCAGACCGGAAGGGAGCTGGGAAAAACAGCACGGAGACAGAGCTGCCATCCGCCTGCTCAGCGGGAGATCAGCGGATCGATCCCCCGCTGAGAAAAATTGAGTCCGCCGACGGACCTCCAGGTGTGAAAGGGGCCTAAATGAGAGCACAGGGTAACCAATGTCCTGCAAATTTGGGAGCTGGTGATCTCAATATTAAAAAAATGCTTTACATAGAGAGCAGAAACTGGCTAAACCAACTAGTGTTTATGAAGCATTTCCTCACAGCAATAGGAAAAAGTAAATTCACAAAGCAAAAAGGCAGCGATTTACAGAACCAAAATATTTGGGTTTCTACACAATTTTAAACTGTAATTATAAATGAAATACAAACACCCAAATGTAGAGACGTAAGATATCAGGTTTATGTACATACCTGAAAACACCTGATACCATCCTGAGAATGTGTTTTCCGAAGAAAGGTTTGCTGATTTATACAAATCTCAAACTGACTTGGGGAAGTCAAGCTTCGATCTGACTCCTACAACTACTACAATATCCTAATACAATGTAATTTCAATATAAATCAACATGAAAGATGAAAGGCTATGCATCCTGAATTTTAGGGCTCTTGTGTGCTCAAGAAGTCTGAAGAACAAATATTCTTGAAAGACAACATATCTGTACTAGGCAGCTACAGATTTTTATGTATCTTAGCAGTTGTAAAATTAGAAAATCACCATTTGATATATAAAAAAATTACATCTTTACTGTTAATTTAGCAACAAAAAAAAAAAAAATCCAGTGCAGGAATGTTCCTCGAAGAAAAAATGCAATGTCTCTGAAGCCAACCTAGCCTTGAGAGAGGAGAAAAAAAGACCTTTGTCTTCGTACCTCCAACTCCCTAAATAATTAGGCTCCCATTTATTGCAGAAAAGTCCAAATAGTCTACCAATTCTACCAATTTTTGGAATTTTTTTGTATAGTCATGTCACGGAACCATGAACCAGACGTACAACAACAGATAAGTGAAAATAAGAAGGCTTTATTGAAAATCAAGCTGAAAAGCAAAAGTCCAAACGGATGGCAAAACCGAAGCAGAGTCCTTGCGAAGCCAGAGGTCAGGAACCAGCAGGGTAGTCAGACGAAGCCAGGATCAGGAACCAGCAGGGTAGTCAGACGAAGCCAGGATCAGGAACCAGCAGGGTAGTCAGACGAAGCCAGGATCAGGAACCAGCAGCAGCAGTCTTAGAAGCATGTGAACACAGGAGGACCAAGCAGGGAACTGAAGCCACAGACCTCCTATATATATGAGCTAGGCATCCAGCTCCTCCCAGTGGGAAGGAGGAGCCGCAGGGTAGGAGGCTACAAGAAACCCAGAAACCAAGATGGCCGCCAGCACATGTCAAACGAAGGAGAACAGCAAGAAGGTAAGACCATGACAGTACCTCCCCCTCAAGGGCCCCTCCTCCGCGGAGTAAAGAACGGTTTCTGAGGGAAGCGTGCGTGGAAGGCTCGGAGCAAGGCAGGAGCATGGACATCTGCGGAGGGAACCCAGGAACGCTCCTCTGGACCATAACCACGCCAATGAACCAAAAACTGCACCCGACCGCGGACCAGGCGTGAGTCCAGGATATTGCTCACCTCATACTCCTCACGATTGCCCACTTGGACCGGACGAGGCCGAGGAACCGAGGAAGTGAAACGATTACACACCAGTGGCTTCAACAAGGAGACATGAAACACGTTGGAGATCCGCATGCCAGGAGGAAGCGCAAGGGCATAGGCTACCGGGTTTACCCTGCGAAGCACTCGGAAGGGACCAACAAAGCGAGGCGCCAGCTTGGGAGTGGGCACTCGAAGGTTGAGGTTGCGGGTGGACAACCATACACGGTCTCCGGCCTGGTAGGAAGGAGCAGGCGCTCGTCTGCGATCAGCCTGGAGTCTCTGGCGCTGCGCAGAGACCTCAAGAGACTTCTGGATCTGTACCCAAGAAGCACGTAGGACGGAAAGGTGATCCTCCACAGCCGGAATATCCTGGGGAGAGAATACCTCCGGTAACACGGCAGGTTGGAACCCATAGTTGGCCATGAAGGGAGACGTCCCAGAGGAAGAGTTCACCGCCGTGTTCCTGGCAAACTCAGCCCAAGGCAGGAGGTCAACCCAATTGTCTTGGTGATCGGAGATATAGCAACGAAGGAATTGCTCCAAGGCCTGATTGGATCGTTCTGCGGCCCCATTGGACTGAGGGTGGTAGGCCGAGGAGAAGGAGAGATGAATCCCCAACTGGGAGCAAAAGGCGCACCAGAACCTGGACACAAACTGACTCCCCCGATCCGACACAATCTCCTTGGGCAAACCGTGCAACCGGAAGACCTCCCTGGCAAAAATCGTGGCCAACTCCTGTGCAGAGGGTAACTTCTTGAGAGGAACACAGTGGCACATTTTGGAAAACCGATCCACAATCATGAGAATGACCGTATGGCCTCGGGATGCAGGGAGGTCCACAATGAAATCCATCCCCAGGTGTGACCATGGGCGCTCCCCGGTGGCTAAGGGTTGCAGAAGGCCCAACGGAAGGTGCCGAGGGGACTTACTCTGGGCACAAACGGAGCATGCTGCTACATATGCGGCGATGTCGGAACGTAGGGAAGGCCACCAGAACAGACGTGAAACAGCCCAGGACAGCTGATTCTTTCCAGGATGCCCCGCGGTCTTGGAGTTATGGTAGGTTCGCAACAACCGAGTGCGCAACTCCTCAGGCACAAAACATCTGCCGTTGGGTCTCCCAGAGGGAGCACCAGATTGAGCCGCCAAAATCTGCTCACCCAGGGGAGAGGTCAGGCTGGTGCGAATGGCGGCCAGGATCTGATTCGGAGGTATGACCGAAGTCGGAATCGACTCCTCCCTGGACAGGTCGGAGTACTGCCGTGATAAGGCATCCGCCCTGATGTTCTTGGAACCGGGTAGGTAGGAGACCACGTAATTAAAACGTGACAAGAACAGAGCCCATCTGGCCTGACGTGGTGTCAATCTCTTGGCCTCAGAAAGGTAGGTCAGATTATTGTGGTCCGTCAGGATGAGGACCGGAACCACCGAACCCTCGAGCAAGTGCCTCCATTCTTTAAGAGCCTGCACGATGGCCAATAACTCCCTGTCACCAATCTGGTAGTTGCACTCCGCGGAAGACAGTTTCCGGGAGTAAAACCCACAAGGAAGCAGAGGACCCTCTGGTGTTCTACGCTGAGACAGAAGGGCGCCTACTCCCGTCTCAGACGCGTCCACCTCGAGGACAAAGGGCAACCCAGGGTTGGGATGCGACAGAATCGGAGCCGACACAAAGGCAGACTTTAGAGCCTCAAAAGCTCGGATGGCCTCGGGCGGCCAGACCTGGGAATTACTGCCCTTCCTGGTCAGATCCGTGAGAGGCTTGGCTAGCATGGAAAAGTCCCTGATGAACTTCCGATAATAATTGGCGAAGCCCAAAAAGCGCTGCAGGGAGCGAAGACCACTGGGCTGGGGCCACTGTAAGACAGCCGAAACCTTCTCAGGATCCATGGAGAACCCCTCAGCGGAAATGATGTAACCTAAGAAGGTTACCTGGGATCGGTGAAATTCGCATTTCTCAAGCTTACCGAACAGCTTGTTCTCTCGTAACCGTTGCAACACTCGTCTGACATCCAGAATGTGGGTCTCCATGGACTCAGAATATACCAAGATGTCATCCAAATAGACCACCACACACTGCTGCAACAGGTCACGGAAAACATCGTTGATGAATTCCTGAAAGACTGCGGGCGCATTGCACAGCCCAAAGGGCATAACCAAGGATTCATAATGACCGGTCCTGGTGTTAAACGCGGTCTTCCACTCATCGCCCGCCTTGATCCTTACGAGGTTATATGCCGCCCTCAGGTCGAGTTTGGTAAAGACCGTGGCCCCTTTAAGGCGATCGAACAGCTCGGAAATCAAGGGTATCGGGTAAGCGTTCTTGATCGTGATGCGATTGAGACCCCTGTAATCGATGCAAGGCCTCAACTCACCGCCCTTCTTTTTCACAAAGAAAAATCCAGCCCCTGCCGGGGACGAGGATTTGCGAATGTGTCCGCGTGAAAGCGCCTCCCTCACGTACTCCTCCATGGCCTCATTCTCCGCTACCGACAGTGGATAGACTTTGCCACGAGGAGGAACGGCACCAGATTGTAACTCGATGGCACAATCGTATGGGCGGTGCGGAGGTAGGGCAACCGCGCGCACCTTATCGAATACATCCCGGTACTCCTCGTATTCAGGAGGCAACAGAGAGTCCGAGGAAGTACACAGCAACTTGACAGGCCCATGGATGCAACTAGCCCCACACTGCGGTGACCACGAGAGGATCTCGGCCGATCTCCAATCGAAAATCGGATTATGCTTCTGGAGCCAGGGGTACCCCAAGACCACCGAGTAGTGTGGAGACGAAATAACCTGGAAGCAGACCGACTCTCTGTGGACGGCACCAATGGCTAACCCCACTGGAAGGGTCTCATGAGTCACGTGTGGCGGCAGAAGGGGTCTGCCGTCTATCGCCTCAAGAGCCAGAGGAGAACCTCGAGCCTGCAGAGGAATGGAATTGGCGGCAGCGAACACACTATCAATGAACAAACCACCAGCACCAGAGTCCACCAACGCCTGGGTCGTCACCGAGCCCCCGACCCAGGAGAGGACAACAGTGATCAGTGGTTTGTCAACACGGGAAACCGGGGACGAGGAGACTCCACCCAAGATCTGCCCCCGACAGGATCTCAGGTGCGAGCGTTTCCCGGACGGTTCGGACATGCCAACCGAAAATGCCCACCGAGACCACAGTACATGCATCGGCCCTCGCGTCTCCGGAGTACCCTCTCCCCCTCGGACAGGCGAGCAAACCCCAGCTGCATGGGTTCACCCCCAGACAAGTCATCCCCAGGAGGCGTAGGAGGAGAGGGAGGCACGGGTGGGACAGCAAAGGTAGGCGCCGATCTGTTAGGAGGCCTCCGCAGACTCTCCTTAAAGGAAGGTCTCTCCCTGAGTCTGGTGTCAATCAAAATCAGGAAAGAAATAAGAGACTCGAGCTCCACTGGTAGGTCCTTAGCTGCAACCTCATCCTTCAAGGCATCCGAGAGACCATGAGAGAAAGCAGCGACCAGAGCCTCATTATTCCAGCCAACCTCTGCTGCCAGGGTACGAAACTCAATGGCGTATTCAGCTACGGATCGTGAACCCTGTCTGATGGACATAAGGAGCTTCGCAGCAGAGGCAGCACGAGCCGGCACATCGAATACCTTCCGAAGAGAAGCAACAAAACCGGAAAACTCGGCAACCACCGGATTGTTGTTCTCCCATAAAGGACTGGCCCAGGCCAAGGCCTGGCTTGAGAGTAGCGAGATTAAGAAGCCCACCTTTGATCTCTCAGTAGGAAAGGCATGTGGCAGCAACTCGAAATAAATGCCCACCTGGTTAAGGAAACCTCGGCACTGAGTTGGCTCTCCCCCAAAGCGCTGTGGAAGGGGGACAGAACCGGACATACCCCGAAACACCGCAGGCGCAACAACAGGTGTCGGGGTAGACTCTGGCGCAACAACCGGAGCGGCAGTAGGAGCGGGCCCAGGAGCGACAACTGACCCATCGGCAACGGGAGCGAAATGAGCCGTGCGTTCAAGCAGGGTTTGCAACGCCACGGCGAACTGACCCAACAGGTGATCCTGCTGATCAAGTCTGGCAACCAGCGTGGGTAGTGAGGATGGCCCTGTACCGTCAGAATTCATGGCCTGTGGTACCGTGCGTTCAAGCAGGGTTTGCAACGCCACAGCGAACCGACCCAACAGGTGATCCTGCTGATCAAGTCTGGCAACCAGCGTGGGTAGCCCTGTACCGTCAGAATTCATGGCTTGGTCCTAATGTCACGGAACCATGAACCAGACGTACAACAACAGATAAGTGAAAATAAGAAGGCTTTATTGAAAATCAAGCTGAAAAGCAAAAGTCCAAACGGATGGCGAAACCGAAGCAGAGTCCTTGCGAAGCCAGAGGTCAGGAACCAGCAGGGTAGTCAGACGAAGCCAGGATCAGGAACCAGCAGGGTAGTCAGACGAAGCCAGGATCAGGAACCAGCAGGGTAGTCAGACGAAGCCAGGATCAGGAACCAGCAGCAGCAGCAGTCTTAGAAGCATGTGAACACAGGAGGACCAAGCAGGGAACTGAAGCCACAGACCTCCTATATATATGAGCTAGGCATCCAGCTCCTCCCAGTGGGAAGGAGGAGCCGCAGGGTAGGAGGCTACAAGAAACCCAGAAACCAAGATGGCCGCCAGCACATGTCAAACGAAGGAGAACAGCAAGAAGGTAAGACCATGACAAGTCATATGTTTAGCTCAAGCGTGTTTAAATTCACTTAGGGCTTTATTCACACCGGCATTAATTGAATGCATTCATATAAATGCACATAATGATGTTAAATTGATTGAATAATACACAAAAATTCTGTGCTTCCGGTGGCAGATTTAACACTAAAGAGGAGGCTAATGTGCACCTCAAAGCCCTAAAACCCCCGAAAGTTCTGTAGTATGTCTCAAATTCAGTAGAGAAGGTCAAACTCTGGAACGTCCGCTCCTGCATTTTATAATTGATGATGACATTGATGAACCAATATTGAGGTATAGGAGGTAGGGCAGATGTGCCAGGGCTGGTTGAGCTTAGCATAACAGAACACTCTGTTGTGGGACTCCCAGGGTGCTTACCCACAAATCTACAGGTATGTGCAGCTACATTAACATGCCTGCTATTAGGTCATGTCATTACCTTAAAGTGGGAACAAAGAACACGGAGGAAAAATTGGAGTGCTTCAAAAGCATACTTAACAAAGGGATTGACCAGTGCATTCCAAAGGGAAATAAATTTAAAAAAGCAAAACTAAACCCTGGGTGGCTAAACTCCAACATAAAAATGCATATTAATGCTAAAGGAAAGGCCTTCAAAAAATACAAGACTGAGGGGTCATTGGCAGCATTCAAGCATTACAAAGAGTGTAATAAGAAATGTAAAGACAAAATCAGGGCAGCTAAAATAGAACACGAGAGACATATAGCGGAAGAGAGTAAAAAGAACCCCAAGAAATTATTTAAGTATATAAACAGTAAGAAAGCAAGGCCAGAACACATTGGCCCCATAAAAGACGATAAAGGAGTTTTGGCCACAGAGGACAGGGAAAAGGCGGTAGTGTTAAATAATTTCTTCTCTTCAGTCTTCACAAAAGAATCGGGTGCTACACTAACCCAGCATGTAAGGCCAAACTAAACAACACACCTCAGGAAATACCGCCGTGGCTAACAGAAGATAGACGTAGAACTAAACTAGAGAAACTTAACATAAATAAATCACCGGGACCGGATGGCTTGCACCCGAGGGTTCTTAAAGAGCTCAGCCAGGTGATTGCCAGACCATTATTCTTGATCTTTAACCACCTCCCACCCGGGCCATAGTACATATACGGCCGGGTGGGAGTCTCGTCCTTCTGAATGGATGTTCCGGAACGTCCTTCAGAAGGAGAGAGATCGCGCCGCTGCGCGTGCCTGTGTCCCTAGGACACAGAGCAAGAAGACTCGGCAGGAGGGCCCTGTGATTGGCCCTCCTGATCACATGACGGCTGTGACCAATCACAGCCGTCATGTAATGTCAATACAGCCGTTGTAACGGCTTTGATCTCTTCTCCTCCTGACAGATCCTGTCAGTGTGAGGAGAGGGAGAAGATCGATTCTGCAGCCGGGGTGATCAGTGAGTATTTCTAATTACTCACTGATCACAGGGGGGGTCTGTGCTGGTAATCAGATGATTGATTACCAGTGGAGCCCTGGGGGGAGGGGATGCCACTAGAGCCACCAGGGATGCCCACCCATGACCACCAGGGATGCCCACCATGGCCACCAGGGATGGCAAACAGGGCTCAGAGAGCCTGCCAGTGGTGCCCCCCTATCAGTGCTGCCCACCAATGCCATCTATCAGTGCTGCCCACCAGTGCCCGTTATTGCCATCTATCAGTGCCGCCCACCAGTGCCCATCATTGCCCACCAGTGCTGCCTATCAGTGCCCATCAGTGCCCCCATCAGTGCCGCCCATCAGTGCCACCCATCAGTGCCCATCAGTGCCGCCTATCAGTGCCCATCAGTGCCGCCGATCAGTGCCCATCAGTGCTGCCTATCAGTGCCCATCAGCGCTGCCTATCAGTGCCCACCAATGCTGCATATCAGTGCTATCTATCAGTGCCACATATCAGTGCCCATCAGTGCTGCATATCAGTGCTACCTATCAGTGCCCATCAGTGCTGCATATCAGTGCCACCCCATCAGTGCCACCCCATCAGTGTCTCCTCATCAGTGCCTGTCAGTGCGGCGTCATCAGTGCTCATCAGTGCAGGAAAAAACGTATCTATTTACAAAATTTTATAACCTAAACAAAAAAACTTTTTTTTTTTTTCAAACTTTTCGGTCTTTTTTTATTTGTGCACCAAAAAAGAAAAAACCTGGCGGTGATCAAATACCACCAAAAGAAAGCTCTATTTGTGGGGAAAAAATTACATAAATTTGGTTTAGGTACAGTGTTGCATGACCGCGCAATTGTCATTCAAAATGCAACAGCGCTAAAAGCTGAAAATTGGTCTGGGAAGGAAGGGGGTTTAAGTGCCCAGTATTGAGGTGGTTAAGGATACAGACAGGTATGGTGCCAGCTGATTGGAAAAAAGCCAACGTGGTACCAATATTTAAAAAGGGGCCGAGATGTATCCCGGGTAACTATAGGCCAGTCAGTCTAACATCAGTAGTCTGCAAAATTTTGGAGGGGATGTTAAGGGACCACATACAAAACTTTAGTAATGAAAACGGTATTATTAGTAGTAATCAGCATGGATTCATGAAAAATTTCTCTTGCCAAACCATTCTATTAACCTTCTATGATAAAGTGAGCTGCCACCTAGATAAAGGTAAGCCTGTGGATGTGGCGTACCTGGACTTCGCAAAGGCCTTTGACACCGTTCCCCACAAACGCTTACTGTTCAAACGAAGGAAGGTAGGTATGGACCATAAGGTGAGTACCTGGATAGAGAACTGGCTCCAGGGGAGAGTGCAAAGGGTGGTGATTAACCACTCTACTACCGCTCACAGTAATACTACTGCGGCAGAGTGGCTCGTTCCCGTCCAGTCACGTAGTATTAACGTGACTGGACTCCTCCCCTTCTGGGCGGCGCTTGCGCGCCGCCGGAGGCTCGCTCCCGCTGTTTTCATTCACAGCGGGAGTCGGGCCAGGGGAGGAGCAGCGGCGATCGCCGCTGCTCTTACCCGATCGTCGGGGATCGAGTCTGGAGATCCGCCCGCTGTGTGTAAACACAGCGGGCGGATCTCCATAGTGACAGGGAGTGACAGATCGGACTGTTCAGCATAGCTGGACATCCGATCTGTCCATGAATCACATAGTCACCTCCCCCCCTACACGTCAGTAAGCACCAGGCATACATTAACCCCTCCCTCTCCAATAAAATTAACCCCTTCCCTGCCAGTGTCATTTTTACAGTAACAGTGCATATATATAGCACTGATTACTGCAGTAATGTCACTGGTACCCCCAAAAGTGTCAAAAATGTCAGTCAGGGGTCCGGTCTGTCCGCCGCAATGTCGCAGTCCCGCAAAAAAAATCGCAGATCGCCGCCATTACGCGTTAAAAAAAACCCACCAAAAATGACAGAAATCTTTCCCTTTGTTAGTAAACGCAATAACTTTTGCGCAAACCAATCAAAATACGCTTATTGCGATTTTTTTTACCAAACATTAGTGTTGAGCGAACACGGACTGTATTATTCGTGTTCGTACCGAATAATTGGATTTTTTTTACCCGAACACGGACACGGACACTTTACTGTATGTTCGGGTAAAAATCCGTGTTCGGTCGTTTTATTTCCGGGTTTTGCATGCTTTGGCGCTCTTTTCATGGCGGGCTTTCAACAGCCAATCAACAATCGTTTAACTGGTGTGCCTTAAGCCATCCCAGCCATGCCTGCAAATGTCTTAGTAGCTGTGATTGGCCGTCTGAAGCATGTGACCAAGTCTTTATAAGTTCGAGGCAGCCGCCGCAGCAGCGTCATTCTGCTGCTTAGCTAAGGGACAGAGCACACATCAATGTGCTGGCTGCTGATTAGGGAAAGATAGGCAGGAAAAAACCATTTGTGTCCGGATAGAATTGAGGGACAGGTCGGAGTGTTTAGGCAGGGCGAGTTGTAGGCATTTTAGGGATAGAGTCTGCTGAATTATAGGGTCAGTGTCTTCTACAAACTACA
This sequence comes from Pelophylax lessonae, assembly GCF_965119305.1. Taxonomy (NCBI): domain Eukaryota; kingdom Metazoa; phylum Chordata; class Amphibia; order Anura; family Ranidae; genus Pelophylax; species Pelophylax lessonae. The sequence continues at coordinate 182,602,070 of NC_138776.1, forward strand.
ATCGATATTGCTGTGTGGGGGGTGGGGTGAATCTGCACTCAATCCTGATCTACGATCTCTTCTCAATCCTGTTAGGGACAGAGTCTGCTGAATTTTAGGGAAACTGTGTTCTACAAACTACAATCGATATTGCTGTGTGGTGTGGGATTGGAGATAGGCAGGTGTCAGTGATCCACATCCATTTTTCTGTGTGTGAGCTGCAGTGAACACAATCTTTTTGGGCTGCAGTGAACACAATCTTTTTGGGCTGCAGTGAACACAATCTTTTTGGGCTGCAGTGAACACAATCTTTTTGGGCTGCAGTGAACACAATCTTTTTGGGGTGCAGTGAACAAAATCTTTTTGGGGTGCAGTGAACACAATCCTTTTTGGTGTGCAGTGAACACAATCTTTGTGGGGTGCAGTGAACAAAATCCTTTGTGGGGTGCAGTGAACACAATCTTTTTGGGGTGCAGTGAACAAAATCCTTTTTGGGGTGCAGTGAACAACATCCTTTTTGGGGTGCAGTGAACACAATCTTTTTGGGGTGCAGTGAACAAAATCCTTTGTGGGGTGCAGTGAACACAATCTTTTTGGGGTGCAGTGAACACAATCTTTTTGGGGTGGAGTGAACAACATCCTTTTTGGGGTGCAGTGAACAAAATCCTTTTTGGGGTGCAGTGAACAAAATCATTTTAGGGGTGCAGTGAACACAATCTTTTTGGGGTGCAGTGAACACAATCTTTGTGGGGTGCAGTGAACACAATCTTTTTGGGGTGGAGTGAACAACATCCTTTTTGGGGTGCAGTGAACAACATCCTTTTTGGGGTGCAGTGAACACAATCTTTTTGGGGTGCAGTGAACACAATCTTTGTGGGGTACAGTGAACAGAATCTTTGTGGGGTGCAGTGAACACAATCTTTGGGGGGTACAGTGAACACAATCTTTTTGGGGTGCAGTGAACACAATCTTTGTGGGGTGCAGTGAACACAATCTTTTTGGGGTGGAGTGAACAAAATCATTTTTGGGGTGCAGTGAACAACATCCTTTTTGGGGTGCAGTGATCAAAATCCTTTTTGGGGTGCAGTGAACACAATCTTTTTGGGGTGCAGTGAACAAAATCCTTTGTGGGGTGCAGTGAACAGAATCTTTGTGGGGTGCAGTGAACACAATCTTTGGGGGGGTACAGTGAACACAATCTTTTTGGGGTGCAGTGAACACAATCTTTGTGGGGTACAGTGAACAGAATCTTTGTGGGGTGCAGTGAACACAATCTTTGGGGGGTACAGTGAACACAATCTTTTTGGGGTGCAGTGAACACAATCTTTGGGGGGTACAGTGAACACAATCTTTTTGGGGTGCAGTGAACACAATCTTTGTGGGGTGCAGTGAACACAATCTTTGGGGGGGTACAGTGAACACAATCTTTTTGGGGTGCAGTGAACAACATCCTTTTAGGGTGCAGTGAACACAATCTTTGTGGGGTGCAGTGAACAACATCCTTTTAGGGTGCAGTGAACACAATCTTTGTGGGGTACAGTGAACAGAATCTTTGTGGGGTGCAGTGAACACAATCTTTGGGGGGTACAGTGAACACAATCTTTGTGAGGTGCAGTGAACACAATCTTTGTGGGGTGCAGTGAACACAATCATTGTGGGGTGCAGTGAACTCAATCTTTGTGGGGTACAGTGAACACAATCTCATACTTCTGAAGATTTGAGGGTGCTGCCTGTTCCATACTCCCCCTACTCCTCATCTAGCCTTTTAGGGGTACAAACAATAGTAATTGGGGCCTAGTGTGGTTGTGTACGTGTGATATACATACACTTTTTTTGGATCATATTTTCTATTCCGCTATTTAATCAAAAACCTTTGGGGATCAGTTAAATTGGGGGATAGTCTGTGTTGGTACGTGTGAGAGAGATCCACCTTTCCAAGTTGTTGGGGTTCATCTCATACTTCTGAAGGTTTGAGGGTGCTGCCTGTTCCATACTCCCCCTACTCCTAGCCTTTTAGGGGTACAAACAATAGTAATTGGGGCCTAGTGTGGTTGTGTACGTGTGATATACATACACTTTTTTTGGATCATATTTTCTATTCCGCTATTTAATCAAAAACCTTTGGGGATCAGTTAAATTGGGGGATAGTCTGTGTTGGTACGTGTGAGAGAGATCCACCTTTCCAAGTTGTTGGGGTTCATCTCATACTTCTGAAGGTTTGAGGGTGCTGCCTGTTCCATACCCCCCCTACTCCTCATCTAGCCTTTTAGGGGTACAAACAATAGTAATTGGGGCCTAGTGTGGTTGTGTACGTGTGATATACATACACTTTTTTTGGATCATATTTTCTATTCCGCTATTTAATCAAAAACCTTTGGGGATCAGTTAAATTGGGGGATAGTCTGTGTTGGTACGTGTGAGAGAGATCCACCTTTCCAAGTTTTTGGGGTTCATCTCATACTTCTGAAGATTTGAGGGTGCTGCCTGTTCCATACTCCTCCTCCTACTGCTCAACCATCCTTTTAGGGGTACAAACAATAGTAGTTGGGGCCTAGTGTGGTGGTGTACGTGCGAGATACATACACTTTCTTTTTGATCATATTTTCTATTCCGCTATTCAATTAAAACCTTTGGGGATCAATTCAATTGCGAGATAGTCTGTGTCGGTACGTGTGAGATCCACCTTTCCAAGTTGTTGGGGTTCATCTCATACTTCTGAAGATTTGAGGGTGCTGCCTGTTCCATACTCCTGCTCCTACTGCTCAACCATCCTTTTAGGGGTACAAACAATAGTAATTGGGGCCTAGTGTGGTTGTGTACGTGCGAGATACATACACTTTTTTTGATCATATTTCCTATTCCGCTATTCAATAAAAACCTTTGAGGATCAATTGAATTGCGGGATAGTCTGTGTCGGTACGTGTGAGATCCACCTTTCCAAGTTTTTGGGGTTCATCTCATACTTCTGAAGATTTGAGGGTGCTGCCTGTTCCATACTCCTCCTCCTACTCCTCATCCATCCTTTTAGGGGTACAAACAATAGTAATTGGGGCCTAGTGTGGTTGTGTACGTGCGAGATACATACACTTTTTTTGATCATATTTCCTATTCCGCTATTCAATAAAAACCTTTGAGGATCAATTGAATTGCAGGATAGTCTGTGTCGGTACGTGTGAGATCCACCTTTCCAAGTTTTTGGGGTTCATCTCATACTTCTGAAGATTTGAGGGTGCTGTCTGTTCCATACTCCTCCTACTCCTCATCCATCCTTTTAGGGGTAGAAACAATAGTAATTGGGGCCTAGTGTGGTTTTGTACGTGCGAGATACATACACTTTTTTGGATCATATTTCCTATTCCGCTATTCAATAAAAACCTTTCTAGGGCAAGATCTTAAATTACAGAAATATGAGGAGACCGTCAAATAAGGGCCGTGGCCTGGGTCGTGGTGCTGCTGGTAGAGCTCCTGTTGCAAGGAGAGGACGTGGTCGATCTGTGCCAGCTACACGCACAAGTGAAACACCTTCCTCAAGTGTGAGTAGGCGACAGAACCTGCATCAGTATTTGGTAGGGCATCAAACGCCCCTAGAAGTGATGAGGCCAGAACAAGTTGAGGCGATAGTAGATTGGTTTGCTGCTGACAGTGCCTCCAGTTCCTTCACATTGTCTCCCACCCAGTCTACTGCAGAAAGGTCAGAGTTGGCACCTGCAGCCAATGTCCAACCGTCTTTCACCTCACCCCCTTGCAAATCAGGCCAGCAGTCTGAGCCCCAAGCCATACAGCAGTCTCTTATTCTTTTTGAGGACTCTGTCAGCAGGGTTTCCCAGGGCCATCCACCTAGCCCTGCCCCAGAAGTGGAAGAGATTGAGTGCAGCGATGCCCAACCACTTATTTCTCAAGATGAGTACATGCAAGGATCATCGCAGCACGTCTCCGATGATGACGAAACGCAGGTGCCAACTGCTGCGGCGTTCAGCATTGTGGAGACCGACAAGGAGGGCAGGGGTGAAGACTGGGTGGAAGATGATGTGGAGGACGATGAGGTCCTCGACCCCACATGGAATGAACGTCATGCAGGTGACCTGAGTAGTTTGGAGGAAGAGGCGGTGGTCGCACAGAGCCACCAGCACAGCAGAAGAGGGAGCAGGGTGCAGAAGCGGAGCGGCCGTGCCCTAGACACTACGCCCGCTACTGCCCAACGCAGCAAGGGAACGAGCGCACCAAAGTCAGCTCAAAGGAGTTCTCTAGCGTGGAAGTTCTTTAGAAAATGTGCTGATGACAGGACACGAGTGGTTTGCACCCTGTGCAATCAGAGCTTGAAGCGAGGCATAAACCTTCTCAACCTGAGCACAACCTGCATGATCAGGCATCTAAGTGCAAAGCACGAGCTGCAGTGGAGTACACACCTTCAAAACCAAGAAACGTCTCTGGCTCATCCTGCTTCCTCTTCTGCTGCAGTCTCGGCCGCTCCAGCCACATCTGTAGTGATACCGGCACCTGCCACCCCGCAAACAGACGATCTGTCAGCAACACCACCACCTGGGTCACCAACAACCATCTCCACAATGTCCCGTGGAAGCGTTCAGCTTTCCATCTCCCAAACACTTGAGAGGAAGAGGAAGTACCCCCCTACCCACCCGCGATCCCTGGCCCTGAATGCCAGCATTTCAAAATTATTGGCCTTTGAAATGCTGTCATTCCGTCTGGTGGAGACGCACAGTTTTAAAAACCTTATGTCGGTGGCTGTCCCACAGTACGTCGTGCCCAGCCGCCACTACTTTTCCAGGCAAGCCATCCCTTCCCTGCACAACCAAGTGGGGGAAAATATCAGGTGTGCACTGCGCAACGCCATCTGTGCCAAGGTCCACCTAACTACGGATACGTGGACCAGTAAGCACGGTCAGGGGCGTTATATCTCCCTAACGGCACACTGGGTAAATGCAGTGGCGCATGGGCCTGAGGCGGATAGCAATTTGGCGCATGTCCTTCCACCACCGAGGATTGCAGGGCGCTTCAGTTTGCCTCCTGTTCCTAACTCCTCCTACTCCGCTTCCTCATCCTCTACCGCCTCCTCATCCGGACAGCGTAACACCTTCACCACCAACTTCAGCACGGCCAGGGGTAAACGACAGCAGGCAGTTTTACAACTTGCCTGTTTGGGGGACAAACCACACACCGCGCAGGAGTTGTGGAGGAGCATGGAACAGCAGACAAATGAGTGGTTGCTGCCAGCGAGCCTCAAGCCCGGCCTGGTGGTGTGCGATAACGGGCGAAATCTCATAGCAGCTCTGGGCCTAGCCGGTTTGACGCACATCCCTTGCCTGGCGCATGTGCTGAATTTGGTGGTGCAGAGGTTCCTTAAAAACTACCCCGATATGTCAGAGCTGCTGCAGAAAGTGCGGGCCGTTTGTGCGCACTTTCGGCGTTCTCACCCTGCTGCTGCTCGCCTGGCAGCGCTGCAGCGTAACTTCGGCCTTCCCGCTCACCGCCTCATATGTGACGTGCCCACAAGGTGGAACTCCACCTTGCACATGCTGGAAAGACTGTGCGAGCAGCAGCAGGCCATAGTGGAGTTTCAGCTGCAGCACGCACGCGTGAGTCGCTCTGCGGAACAGCACCACTTCACCACCAATAACTGGGCCTCCATGCGAGACCTGTGTGCCTTGTTGCGCTGTTTTGAGTACTCCACCAACATGGCCAGTGGCAATGACGCCGTTCTCAGCTTAACTATCCCACTTCTATGCCTCCTTGAAAAAACAATTCGGGCGATGATGGAAGAGGATGTGGCACAGGATGAGGAGGAGGAGGAGGATGAAGAGGTAACATTTCCAAGGCTTTCAGGGCAGTCATTCGCAAGGGGCTCCGAGGGTGGGTTCCTGCACACGCAAACGCCAGGGACGCAATTGTCCAGCAGGGGCACAGTTCTGGAGGATGAGGAGGATGAGGAGGAGGAGGAGCTGGAGGAGGAGATGGAACCATGTTCACAGCAGGGTGGCACCCAGGCCAGCTCATGGCCATCACTGGTGCGTGGCTGGGGGGATACAGAGGACACGGACGATACACCTCCCACAGAGGACAGCCTTTCGTTGCCTCTGGGCAGCCTGGCACACATGAGCGATTACATGCTGCAGTGTCTCCACAACGACCGCCGAGTTGCCCACATTCTAACTTGTGCTGATTACTGGGTGGCCACGCTGCTGGATCCCCGTTACAAGGACAACGTACCGTCCTTAATTCACTCACTGGAGCGCGATCGCAAGATGCGCGAGTACAAGCGCACGCTGGTAGACGCCATGCTGCTGGCATTCCCATCTGACAGCGGGGCCACAGTGGAAGCACAAGGCAGAGGAGGAGGAGGAGGAGGTCGCCAACGCAACCAGGGCACCGCCAGCACCTCAGAAGGCAGGGTTAGCATGGCCGAAATGTGGAAAAGCTTTGTCAGCACGCCACAACAAACAGCAGCACCAGCAGCTCAGATGGAACGTCTTAGCAGGAGGCAGCATTTTACCAACATGGTGGAGCAGTATGTGTGCACACGCCTACATGTAGTGAATGACGGGTCTGCCCCCTTCAACTTCTGGGTCTCCAAATTGGGCACATGGCCTGAGCTTGCCCTTTACGCCTTGGAGCTGCTGGCGTGCCCTGCAGCCAGTGTATTATCTGAACGGGTATTTAGCACGGCTGGGGGCGTTATAACAGACAAGCGCAGCCGCCTGTCCAGAGACAATGTGGACAAGCTCACGTTCATTAAAATGAACCAGGCATGGATCCCACGGGACTTTTCCGTACCTTATGCAGAATAGCAATGGATACCGACCTTACCCACCCATTGTTCCATTTTTGCTCTTTCTCACTCTTTTGGGGTGTACCCTCATTTAAAATTTTTGAAAAGAAGCAGTGTTGGCTACCTCGTCCTCCTCCTCAGGGCCAGATTAATGTAGGGGCTATTGGAGCTGCAGCTCCAGGCCCCTACCTTTTATATAGGCCCCGGGTTGGCCATATTCACTGTTACCGCTCTTCTGTCACTTGTAAACACAGAAGTCTGGCTTCTATGCTCGCTTCCCCAGGCAGCACCCTCAGAACCTCCCCACACAGCGTGAAGGCCGGACAAGGAGGGACAGTTGGCGATGCATGGATGTGTTTATGGGCTTCAGAGACAGCATCCCATGTTGAATTAGGCATGCATGGCTGCACCCTTCCTCCTCTGGGTGCATGGCAAGGCACGGCCCTTAAGGCCCTTCAAAATCCTCAGCACCAAGCCCATGATGCTGTTAATCCGGCCCTGGTCCTCCTCCACCGTCGCTTCCACCTACACCGCCCATAGGTGTGCGCAGCCTATTGCATTAAGAGATAAGGAGAAATAGAGCAGAGCAGGTCCCAGGGAGATCTTTCCCATCTCCTCACTGGCAATGCTATGTGCCCTAGGTGATTAGGGTGTGCCCAGGCACACCCAGCACACCCTGTGCGCACGCCTATGTCACCGCCACATCCACCACCACCTCAACCTCCCTCCTACTCCATATGGGCCTCGTCCTTCAGAGATGAAGAAGAACATTGTTTTATTTTTCTGTTTTTTTTTGTTGTTTTAAGTTATTTCCCTATCCACATTTGTTTGCAGAGCACTTGCCATGCTCTTAATTACGTTTTGCTGCCATTTGCAGCACTCTAGCCCTTTCCTTTGGTGTTTTAGAGCCATTTTAGTGCCTTAAAGTTCGGGTCCCCATTGACTTCAATGGGGTTCGGTGTCCGGGAAAAGTTCGGTAAAAGTCCGGGACACGGACCCGGACTTTTTTTTAAAGTTCGGCCGAACCCGTCGAACACGGACATCTAGGTGTCCGCTCAACCCTACCAAACATATGTAGCATAAAACAAATTGGCCAAAAACTTTTAAAAAAATTGGTTTTTACATCTTTTTTGGGGGGAATTTCATATAAAAAAATGTGAAAAAACGGAAAATTCCTATCATACTTACCGTAATTTTCCTTTCCTGGTGGTCTCCATGGCAGCCTACGTGTGGGTTAACCCCGCCTCCTCTCCAATGGTATAGGACCCCCCTCTATAAATTTCAGCTTGCAGGCACAGCCAGTGTTCCATATCTTAGCCGAATCCAAGACCAGAGGGTGGGAACTCCGGCTGCCATGGAGACCACCAGGAAAGGAAAATTACGGTAAGTATGATAGGAATTTTCCGTTTTCCTGGCAGTCTCCATGGCAGCCTACGTGTGGGAAATAACTAGCCCAAACCACACGGGTGGGAATGTTTCAAATCAAATTTTACTTCAAATTATTAGCAGACAAAACAGTCAAGCCAAAATTAACTGAAGATAAGGAGGCTGGCTCCACACAATAATGTGTCATAAACGTATTTACAGAAGACCATGAAGCTGCTCTGCAGACTACTTCTGGTGCAACATGATGTGAAGCCGCCCAGGACGTTGAGATGCTTCTCGTCGAGTGGGCTGTCACCGCCTCCGGAGGAGCCAAACCCTCTACACAGTAAGCTCGCTGAATGGCAGACACAATCCAGGCCGCAATGGACCTTGACGAGGCCCGTTTCCCTCTATTCTTGCCTGAGAAAAGGACGAAGAGATTATCCGATTGTCTGAAAGAAGACGTTGACTGGAGATATTCCATAAGAGTTTTCCCTACATCCAAGGGATGAGGTTCATTATCCTCTGAAGAACGAAAGGTAGGAAGTACAATCTCCTGGTTCTCATGAAAAACCGATGATACCTTCGGATTGGAATTGATCATCGGAATTAGGACTACTCGGTCCGGGAAAAACGTGAGAAAAGGTTCTTTATAACCAAGAGAACTGATCTCAGAAACTCTTTTAGCTGAAGTGATTGCTACTAAAAAGGCTGTTTTAATGGTAAGATCTTTAATGGAGTCCGACAAACTAGATCTTGAAAGGACGTTAAGGACAAGGGGAAGGTCCCATTTTGGGAACCTTGGCTTCCTCTGAGGTCTGAGTCTGACCGCACCTTTGAAGAATTGTTGTATGAGTATATGCTTGGCCCAGGAGAACCCTGAGAACACCGATAAGGCTGATATTTGCACCCTGAGAGTCCCAACTGATAGGGACTTATCCAGACCTGCTTGAAGGAACTTCAGGACTTCTTGAACTCCGAAATTCAGGGAATGATTTCCCTCCGGGTACGTGAATTCCAAGAATCTAGACCAGACTCTACAGTAAACTCTGTTCGTGCTAGGTCTCCTAGAGTTCATTAAAGTAGGGATTGCCCCAGGAGGGCATCCGAGTGACTCCAACCTCTCCCTCTCAAGAACCAGACCGTTAACCTGAGCAAGGCGGGGCAGGGGTGTAATGTTGTTCCCTGCGAGAGAAGGTCTGGTTTGATGGGCAGGGGAATCGGGCTCCGATAGCTGAGTTGCAGGAGAAGTGGGAACCAGGGCCTGTTCGGCCAGTGAGGGGCTACCATGACGATCTCCACATCTTCTGCTTGGAGTCTCTGAAGAAATCTGAGGATGATGGGAAATGGGGGAAAAGCATATGCCCTGCTGAATTCCCATCTGTCGGTCAGAGCATCCGTTCCGCATGCTTGGTGACACTTGCTGCGTGTGAAGTACCGGACTAGCTTGTGGTTGCATGGAGATGCAAACAGGTCTACTTCTGGTGAGACCCCTAGGGACAGAATCCACTTGAATGAGTCTATGTGGAGAGACCACTCGTTGTGATTCAACTGAACTCTGGAAAGGAAAACTGCCTGAACATTCTGTGGCCCCGGAATGTAGGCCGCCGAGATGTTGGACAGATGGGCTTGGGCCCATGTCATGATTGGGTCTACTTCTTGAAGAAGGGAGAGACTCCTGGTACCGCCCTGTCTTTTCACATAAGCCACTGCCGTGGTGTTGTCCATTCGAAGAAGTACGGATTTGCCTTCTATTAGATGATGGAAAGCTTGAAGAGCTAGAAAAGCCGCACGAAGCTCCAGGACGTTGGAAACCGGGGAGTGGGCTTGCGGGGGCCATTTCCCTTGAGCCACCTCTGTCATGCAATGGGCTCCCCAGCCAGAGTTGCTGGCGTCGGTTGTAATGATGACCCATGTGATGGGGACTAGAGAATGGCAATTGAGCAGGTTCTTGCGTTGGAGCCACCAAAATAAGCTGCTCCTCATGCTGTGGGAAATAAAGATATGCTGATCGTGATCTTCCGGATTCCACTGCCGAAGGAAACCCCTCTGAAAGGGCCGCATTCGCCACAGTGCCCACTTGACCATAGGGGCCGTCGAGACCATTGTGCCGATGATCTTGAGACACTGGCCCTTGGGGATGTGGACAGGCCAAAAGGAAGGCAGATGAACTGGAAGTGTTGATGTTCTACCGCGAAACGAAGGTACTTGTGGAAGTTTACTGCTATAGGCACATGGAAATACGCGTCTTTGAGATCTATTGACACTAGCCAGTCTCCTGGAAGTACTGCTTTCTGGATAGTAGATAAGGTTTCCATTTTGAACTTTTCGTTCTTGATGAACCTGTTGAGATAGGTGAGATCTATCACAGGGCGCCAGGATCCATTCTTCTTCTGTACTAGAAAGAGGGGCGAGTATACGCCTTGGAATCTTTCCTGCACGGGCACCGGAATTATTGCGCCCTGAGCTACCAAAGTGCTTACATAGTCGAGCAAAACGTTTCTTTTCTCGTCCTGAGAAGGCAAGCGAGTGGGAATAAATCTGGACACGGGATCTGTTGAGAAAGTCCATGTGTGTCCTGTGGACACTGTCCTGATGGTCCAGAAGTCTGAGATTGAGGCCGCCCAGACACGCTGAAAGCGGAGCAGGCGTGCCCCCACCTGGCATGTCTGAACGGGCCCAATCTCAAAAGGACTTCGAGGTTTCTTGACCGGAAGGTGCTGAGCCTCTGACCGGCTTACGAGAGGATGCTTGGCTGCTCTTCCAATTTCTCCTGTAATCTCGCCCAGGCCTATATGAGCGGGCATCCTTTGATCACTCTGCAAACTGCTTTCTTGGTTGCTGCTTCTTAGGGCCAAAGAGGCGCCTATCTTGGGGAAGGAGACCTGACTTTCCACCCGTCACTTTAGTAATTGCATTATCCAATTTGTTTCCAAATAAAGAGGAACCTTCAAAAGGGATTTTGCACCAAGCCTGTTTAGAGGCTGGGTCTGCCAGCCAGGGACGCAACCACAGGGCCTGTTTGGCTGTGACAGAAGCCAACATGGATCTGGATAAGAGACGTAACACATCAATGGATGCTTCTCCAAGAAACACAGAAGCTAACTTCAGTTCCTGAACAGGAGAGTTCTCTACTGCATCTTCAGACACACTTCTTAATTTTAGTTCAACATCAGAAACCCAGGTTTCCATGGCCTTAGACATGGCTGCTAGTGCTAGCACAGGTTTACAAGCCGCACCGGCTGTGACATAAATTCTTTTTAAATCCAAGTCCATCTTCCTATCCAGAGGGTCTTTAAAGGACACCGCATTATCCAGCGGGAGTGTAACGTGTTTAGCCAGTCTGGAAACTGCAGCATCAACCAGAGGAGCTGATTCCAGGTGACTGACTTCTTCCGATTTAAAAGGATACAACTTGGACAGTTTGGAGGATAAGGAGGTCTTGCTGTCCCCTTTACTCCACTCTTCTAGGATGACATCCTTCAATTCTGACAGGAGCGGAAAGTTTAGCCGCTCTTTCCCCAAATGTTTGAAAAACCTTCTCTGTTTTACTTGTGGGGTACTGGGATCTTCCCATTTCAGAGCCTCTTTGACTGCTCTTATGAGAGGTGCAACAAGGGCAAAATCAAAACCCCCAACTGCACCTTCCTCTTCTTCCGAATCGCTCTCTGAGGATTTCCCGGAAGTGAAGCTTGGCTGAGAGGGACCTTGCTCTTCAGGAGCATCAGCAGGAGAGCTGGGAGTAGCAGATCCAGGTGTGGGACTAGCATTCCACTCTTTCATGGATTGTTGGACAATCCGTTTAACCAGGGATTCCAGTCTCTGATCTTCAGACTCTCTTTCACCAGCTGCACGAGCGAAACAGGGCTCGCAAAGGGACTTGTCCTCCGGGACATGCGCCCCACAACCCCAACAGGCTCTCTGGGCCGTATGGCTACTGTGGCGGTGTGTGCGGTGTCTGGAGGAGGAATGTGAGCGTCTCCTCTCATGTCTGCTCCCTGATGGAGACTCACGGCGTCTTGACCTTGAAGATGATTCTCTTCGTGGCCTGACAGGGTCTCTTTCTTGACCAGACCTGGAGGAGCTGGGAGAAAGAGAAATCCAGGGAGACACAGGATTTAGCCATGAATCATGAGCCAGCATCCCTCCCTTCATATCCCTCTAAATGTACCAGCACTCACCTGTTGTGAGAGGGCTGGCCACAAGAGGGCGGTGAAGCAGGATCCATGTTTCAGGCAAAACCACAAACTCACTAGGAAGTAGAGCATACAGGGATCACTACAAAGCAATAAGGAACATTCAGGTGTTGTCCTAATATGCATCCAACCGCTCTCCCCCCCCCCCCTGCATACCACAAAAAGGTATGCAGCATCCGGTCCCCACATACCTGGTAAACAAACGGACAAGGTACCGGGAAGACGTCGCTATGCCCACAGTGCATTCCCAAATGCTCTGGAGCTGACAGGCGTTTAAATTTTCGCGCCAGGATGACGTCAGCGATGGCCGGCCGTGATCGCAAGTGCGCATGCGCGGACCAGGCCTCGCTTCCGATCGCGGCGAAGTCCGCATGCGCAGGCAGCGAGCGGAGCTCCATTACCATACAGCGCATGCGTCCGCCGGACTGAGCGGAGGGGAAGCAGGAAGGAGATGGCTGGAACGCACGGAGCGTTCCAGCCGCCATTGGGCCACCAGGGATAGCAAAGAAAGATAGTTTGGAGACAAACAAACATAACAAAAACACTGCCATGGAGGAGACAAATCTTCAGACCCTGTCAGGATATCCGTCGGCCATCCGAAGCACCGCACAGTTATCAGCCAAAGGGGATTTTGAAATGTCACTCACCCGCCCGTGGCTGGGCCCTGGACATAGACACCGACATTTCATTCTGAGGTAAGCCGACCAAATTCCAACAGGAAATAATCCAAATAGTTGGTCCTTGGAGGAGGACAAAAAAGGAACACTGGCTGTGCCTGCAAGCTGAAATTTATAGAGGGGGGTCCTATACCATTGGAGAGGAGGCGGGGTTAACCCACACGTAGGCTGCCATGGAGACTGCCAGGAAATATTGTTATTTTTTCAAAATAAACGCTCTTTTTTTGTTTATAGCGCAAAAAGTAAAAATCGCACAGGTGATCAAATACCACCAAAAGAAAGCTCTGTTTGTGGGAAAAAAAGGACGTAAATTTCGTTTGGGTACGGCGTCGCACGACCGCGCAATTGTCAGTTGAAGTCGCACAGCGCCGAATCGCAAAAAGTGGCCTGGACGGAAGACAGCAAAATCCTCCGGTTGTAAAGTGGTTAATGGGGAGTACTCAGATTGGGTGGGTGTGGAAAGCGGGGTCCCCCAGGGTTCTGTCCTGGGGCCAATCCTGTTTAATTTATTCATAAATGATCTAGAGGAGGGGATATCGAGTAAAATCTCAGTATTTGCTGATGATACTAAACTAAGCATGCCAATATCTTCTGTGCAGGATGTGGAAACCTTACAAGCGGACCTGAACAAAATTATGGGGTGGGCAGCTACATGGCAGATGAGGTTCAATGTTGATAAATGTAAAGTAATGCACCTGGGTGCCAGAAACCAGAAAGCAAGCTACTCACTGAGGGGGGAACCTCTGGGTGAGTCTAGGATGGAAAAGGACCTGGGGTACTGGTAGACAACAGGCTTGGCAGTGGCATGCAAGGCCAAGCCGCTGCAAGCAAAGCCAACAGAATACTGGCATGTTTAAAAAAGGGATTCACTCCAGAAATAAAGAGATTATTCTTCCACTCTACAAGACTCTGGTCCGGCCACATCTGGAGTATGCTGTCCAGTTCTGGGCATCGGTCCTAAGGAAGGATGTGCTGGAACTGGAGAAAGTCCAGAGAAGGGCAACAAAAATAATTAGGGGAATGGAGGACATCAGCTATGAGGAAAGACTACAAGCACTGAACTTATTCTCTCTGGAGAAGAGATGAGTGAGGGGGGATATGATATCAATGTACAAATACTGTACTGGAAACCCTAGCATATGGAAAAACCTATTCAGAGAAAGGGAATACAATAAGACGCGTGGCCACTCACTAAAACTGGAGGAAAGGCGGTTTAACCTTAAAATACGCAGGGGGTTCTTCACTGTGAGAGCAGTAAGGATGTGGAATTCTCTTCCGCAAACAGTCGTATCAGCAGGGAGCATTGATAGTTTAAAAAACTATTAGATGGGCACCTTAACCACTTTACCACTAGAGCATTTTGCTGTCTTACGTCTGGGCCACTTTTTGCGATTCGGCGCTGTGCGACTTTAACTGACAATTGCGCGGTCGTGCGACGCCATACCCAAACGAAATTGACGTCCTTTTTTTCCAACAAACAGAGCTTTCTTTTGGTGGTATTTGATCACCTGTGTGATTTTTACTTTTTGCGCTATAAACAAAAAAAGAGCGTTTATTTTGAAAAAATAACAATATTTTTAACATTTTTTTATATGAAATTCCCCCCAAAAAAGATGTAAAAACCAATTTTTTTTTAAATTTTTGGCCAATTTGTTTTCTGCTACCCATGTTTGGTAAAAAAAATCGCAATAAGCGTATTTTGATTGGTTTGCGCAAAAGTTATTGCGTTTACTAACAAAGGGAAAGATTTATGTCATTTTTGGTGTTTTTTTTTTAACGAGTAATGGCGGCGATCTGCGATTTTTTTTTGCGGGACTGCGACATTGCGGCGGACAGATCGGACCCTTGACTGACATTTTTGACACTTTTGGGGGTACCAGTGACATTACTGCAGTAATCAGTGCTATAAATATGCACTTACTGTAAAAATGAAGGGGTTAATTTTATTGGAGAGGGAGGGGTTAATGTATGCCTGGTGCTTACTGACGTGTGGGGGGGGAGGTGACTGTGTGAGACAGGGACAGATCGGATGTCCAGCTATGCTGAACACTCCGATCTGTCACTTCCTGTCACTGAGGAGATCCGCCCGCTTGTGTTTACACAGGCAGGCGGATCTCCACACTAGATCCCCGACGATCGGGGCAGAGCAGCGGCGATCGCCGCTGCTCCTCCCCTGGCCCGACTCCCGCTGTGAATGAAAACAGCGGGAGCGCGCCTTCGGCGGCACGCGAGCGCCGCCTACAGGGGAGGAGTCTGGCGACGTAGGTCTACGTCGTCGGACGGGATCGTGCCACTTTGCCGCAGTACTATTCCAGTACTCAGCGGTAAAGTGGTTAAAGACCGCAACATACAGGGGTATACAATGTGTGGTTAACAGTAGACACACACACACATCATAGGTTGAACTGGATGGACTGATGTCTTTTCTAACTGATGTCTTCAACTTCACTAACTATGTAACTATATAAAACTAAAGGCAAAAAACTTTTTCTTTAGTTTTGGATAGAGTAGAAATAGATTCGAACACCTGTCAATTTCTATTACTGTCTGTTCCCCAGTTAAGGAGATTCACCCTATTTGTCCTGTTTACTATTATCATTGAAAGTAAGAGCAAAAGAAACTCCCAGAATTTCAGGTTGTCCCCAGAAAAGTGATAAAGGGGAAATCTTCCAATGTGGACACTAGTTCTGGTGACCTGGGGGCACCCAAGGAATTCCAATAATTTGCAGGGACTTCTCCTCTCTTCCTGTATGTCTATGGGACAGGAAGTGAAGGGAAATTTCTGCAACGAGACATAGATGGGGAAAAATATCTGACAGGGGTTATAACCCTCAATTACTCTATCCAAAATGAAAAAAAAACTAATTTGTCTATAGTTTTACTTTAAGAACTGTCTCAATACAGTGTTATTGAAAAAAGGGCTGAGCAGCTTTTCAAATCTCTAAACACCTTTCATCTCCAGTCTTGAACTGGTGAATACAGATCTTAATGGAATTGTTGGCTATAGTTTTATCAAGCATTTATCACACTTTACAAGGCATTTAGCAAGTATCAGCAGACTTTTTGCATGCCTTGGGAAGTTACTGGCCTTAGCTTTAGTAATATTTACTAAATACTGGAAAAAGCATCCATACGGCTTAATTCGCAAAAGTATAACACATATGATACTTTCATTAAAAAGTGTTATTTGCTTTTTGCAACTGAAAATAGATTTTGCCACTCACTAAAGGCTTTACTGCATGAATCAGATGAATTTTCCACATTTTATCTATTTTTTAAAGGATTTTCAAAGTGAAAGTCAAATCATAGATATTATGGCATGGGTTATCGTTGCTAGCTTCAGGGTGGTAATAACTGGGAGTTCAATGAGGCATCAACAGTTCAATGTACATCTATTGAGAAATAATAATGACTCCATACCTAAGAGATATTTATGTTTGTGAATTGAACATATTTAGGAGAAATGTATCGTAAGATAAAATTACTAACTTAACCACTACTGGACTGCAAGGTTTTACCCCCTTAATGACCAGGCCATTTTTTGCAATTTGGCACTACGTGCCTTTAACTGACAACTGCACAGTTATGCAATGCTGTACCCAAACAAAATGTATGTCCTTTTTTTCCCACAAATAGAGCTTTCTTTTGGTGGTATTTGATCACCTCTGTGGTTTTTATTTTTTGCGATATAAATGAAAAAATACTAAACATTTGGAGAAAAAATTAAATGTTTTACTTTTTCTTAAAAAAAATTCAATAAACCCAATTTTTATCATACATTTAGGCCAAAATGTATTTAGCTACATGTCTTTGAGAACCCAATTTTTGTCATACATTTAGGCCAAAATGTATTTAGCTACATGTCTTAGCCTCAATAAGCGTATATTTATTGGTTTGTGCAAAAGTTATAGCGTATTTAAACTATTGTGTATATACTAGAATTAATGCAGCTCTTACTTTCTGACTGCCTTCTTCAATTCTTGAAGTGCTAAAATGGCAGGGCAGTACAAAACTGCACCAATCTACCACTTCTTGGAAAGTAGACACCCCAAGGAATGTTATGCCCATTGTTTTTTTTTTTTTTACACAAAGTTGTCATTGAAATTATATATTGGAATATTTTATATTTTGCCACAGGTTTTGGAAATTTAACACATTTTTTTTTTATTTACACCTTGTCATTTAAATGATATATTGCTCACACATGCCATGGCTATATGTGAAATGACACCCCAAAATACATTCTGCTGCTTCTTCTGAGTATGGGGATACCACATGTGAGACTTTTTGGCAGTCTAGTCGCGTACAAGACCCCGAAAACCAATTACTGCCTTCAGGCTTTCTAAGGGCGTAAATTGTGGTTTCACTACCTGTCACAGTTTCAGAGGCCATGAAATGCCAAGATTGCACAAAACCCCCCAAATGACCCCTTTTCAGAAAGTAGACACCCTAAGCTATTTGCTGAGAGGCATTTTGAGTATTTTGCAGATCTCGCTTTTGAAAACTGAAAAAAGAAAAAAAAATACATTTTCCTTTCCTTTCCTCATTTTTCAAAACAAACGAGAGCTGCAAAATACTCGCCATGCCTTTTAGCAAATACCCTGTGGTGTCTACATTCCGAAAAGGGGTCATTTGGGGGGTTCTTGTGCTATCTTGGCATTTCATGGCCTCCGAAGCTGTGATAGGTAGTGAGGAGTGAAATCAACAATTTTCGCCTTTAGAAAGCCTGAAGGCAGTGATTGGTTCTCGGGGTCCTGTAAAAAAAAAAAAACATTTTTGGCATTTTCCCTAAACTTGTGGCAAAATATAAAATATTCAATGGACTCAACATGCCACTCAGCAAATAGCTTGGGGTGTCTACTTTCCGAAATGGGGTTATTGGGGGGATTATGGGGGGGGTTGCTATCTTGACATTTCAGGGTCTCCAAAACTGTGATAGGTAGTGAGGAATAAAATAAGCAATTTATGCCCTTGATGGTTTTCGGGGTCCCGTACACAGCTAGGCTCCCAAAAAGTCTCACACAAGTGGTATCCCTGTACTCAGGAGAAGCAGCAGAATGTATTTTGTATGAGCAATATATCATTTAGTGAGAACTTTGTGTAAAAAAAATATATATATTGTAATTTTCACAAAACTTGTGGCAAAATATAAAATATTCCATGGACTCAACATGCCTCTCAGCAAATAGCTTGGGGTGTCTACTTTCCAAAAAGGGGTCATTTGTAGGGTTTTTGAACTCTCCATTTTATGCCCAATATTAGAAGCCTATGCCACACATCACCCACTCCTCTAACCACTTGAAGACCAAGCCTTTTCTGACACTTTTTGTTTACATGAAAAAAATATTTTTTACTAGAAAATTACTTTGAACCCCCAAACATTATATAAAACCTTTTTTTAAATTTAATGCACAAATACACTATATATTGCCCAATTGTTTGGCAAAATATAAAAGATGATCTTATGCCAAGTACATATATATCAAACATGACATGCAACAAACTACATACATTTTTAAAAGCCTTAAAAAGCCTTTACAGCATTTAAAAGCCTCTACAGGCTACTACCTTAGATTTACAGAGGAGGTCTACTGCAAGAATTACTGCCCTCGATCTGACGTTACCTCACATGCATGGTGCAATTGCTGTTTACATATGACACTATAACGAAGCTTGCATTAGCCTTTGCGTGCAAATGCGGGGGGAGGGGGGGCAGGGACAGGGACAGGAGTGTTTGAATTTCTTTTTTTTATTTATTTTGCTTTTTTATTTTATTTTGACACCTTTCCTTTAATTTTTTTAGCATTTTTATTGTTATCACAGGCAATTTAAATATCCCCTATGATAGCAATATAAGTAGTGACAGGTACTGTTTTTTAAAAAAATTGGGGTCTATTAGACTCTAGATATCTCCTCTTTCCTTAAAACATCTGACCACACCAAGATTGTTGTGATAGGATGCTTTCCCAATTTCCCAATGGCAATGTTTATATCTGGTGAAATCGAAGTCACAAAATGCTCATAGCTTCTAGTATCTTAGGCCATAGAGATGATTGGAGACATTCTGGTCTCCAATCAGCTCTATGGTCAGCTGACGGAACCTCCGGCTGCAGTCTTGGGTTACCCGGTGGGACAGGAGAGCCCGAGCAAACCGTGGAAGGCGATGGGAGGGGGGGGGGGGGAGCCCCCTCCCACTGCTTGTAAAACCAGTCTAGCGTGTCTAGCATGTAATTTCTTGTCTAATTATCTGCTAGGATTTATTTTACATGAAACATGAAAGTCGACCGCTGGCTTTAAAAAACAATACCAGAAAGTGTGTGGTATGCCCACCATTAGACCTCCTGGCATCCACTCACTTCTAATGATGGGCATACATGCAATGTTCTTTTTTTTCATCCAACCCATGAGCCGAAGAAAAAAAAAAGAACATCCCATTCCATTTGCATCGATCGATGTGGAAAAATAAATCTCTGTCAAGAAAAGTGTTCAAAAATATATGGCGAAGCATAAGGGAGATCCGCCCTCTGTGTCCACCCTATCCCTCATGCTTCGCCATATATGCTGTTTTTTTTAACTGCGGTGGTGAAATCACCTCCTACAGTGCTGCAATCATTGATTACGTATATGGTAAGAGCAAATGCTGTTGCGGTCAGAATAAACAAATCAGTACTGCAGCTGATGGGCGTATCTGCAAAGCCAACAATGGTTAACAATAAAACACCATAACAATAAAACATTACAGTATAACAGAATATTATAAAGTACAGTAAAATTAGAAAGAGTAAAAAAGTAGAGTAAGAACAGAAAATTAACTTAATAAAATGACAGCTATTTTTGGCTTTTTTTTTTTTTTGTAACTTTTTTTTACACTTTTTTTGTAACTGTAAAAAAAACTGTTCCAGGCTAGGGTCTCTCAAAATGCGATAGCCAACATCTTTCGAGACCCTGTGTGAATAAGTTTGCCCTAGACTGTGCCGTGCTGTACCCTATACTAATACTCTACTAGTGTGTGGTAGCAACGGAAACAGTCCCCGATGCAGAGACCAGGTTGGCCAGGACAGGAGGGACAAAAATTGCGGGTGTCATGCCTATATCCGCGTTTTGTACAGAGACAACATCTTCTTTGGGGTGTTCTTTGGGTAGGGGTACCAGGGAGGACATCCGGGAAATGAATCTCATGCAGCCGGCTCATTGCATCTGGATTGTGAATTTAGGCCACAGCACCTTCTGGATACAGAAGGGCTGTGATGATCTCTTTCTGGAATTTTAGGAAGGATCCATTTCTTCTTGACGCTTTGTATAGCACACAAGCATTCAGCAAAGCAATTGGAATAAGTATACAGACACTTTTTTGTACCAGAGTCTGGCCTTATGGCTAACTAAGTACGGCGCCATCATCTAGTCATTGAAGTCCACCCCTCCCATGTTAAGGTTGTATTTGTGGACACAGAGAGGCTTCTCAACAACACCAGTTGCCGTTTCAATTTGGACTGTCGTATCTGCGTGAATGGAGGACAGAACGAAAACATCTCGTGTGTCTCTCCACTTCACTGCAAGCAATTTATTACACTTCAAGCAAGCTCTCTCCCCCTGTCTAAGTTGGGAGTCTACAAGCTGTTGGAGGAAGCCCCGGCGATTAGGTCACACGGTGCCACATGCGCCATTCCCAAAATCAAAAAGTGGCACGCTTGTGTAATAATTATCCATATATAAATGGTACCCCTTTCCGAATAAGAGTGACACCAAGTCCCAAACAATCTTGCCAGTGCTCCCCATGTAGTCTGGGCAGTCGGGGGGCTCCACATTGCTACCTTTTCCCTCGTAAACCCAGAAACCACATGTATTGCCTGTTGCCCTGTCACAGAGCTTATACATCTTGCCCCCATATCTGGTACGCTTGCTGGGAAGAAACTGTTTGAAAGCAAAGCAGCCAGAAAATTTAATTAGGGACTCATCAACGCAAGCAGCTTTTTGGGGCATATAAAAGGCTGCAAACTTCTGGTTGAAGTGATTTACGAGGGGCCGAATTTTGTGGTCATGTCCAGGGTCACCCCGAGGTTGACAGAGTTCATTGTCACTGAAGTGCATGAACCACAAGATTTGCTCGTATCTAGTCCTGGCCATGGCAGCAGAGAACACGGGCATATGATGAATTAGGTCAGTGGACCAATATGACTGCAACTCACTCTTTTTAGTAATGTCCATGAGTAGGGATAGGCCCAGAAAGGTTTTAAATTCGGAAACAGTGATACGTTTCCATGCAAATTCTCTGGTAAGGGTCAAATTTGGATTTTCGGCGATTAATTGATTGGCAAAAAAATTGGTTTGGTCCACAATAGATCTGTACAGATCTTCAGTGAAAAACAGCTTATAAAAACCAAGGGGAGTAAAATCGGCTGTTTCCACCTAAATTCTGGGTAGGCCCAAGGATGGGGAAAGTACGGGTGCTGCAGAAGTGGTGGGCTCCCAATCAGGATTTGCAAGCACAATAAGAAGTACACTATGGGCTCTACGGGCCTGTCTTCGAATTATTGGTAGCTGCAGGACATTACTTGTGCTAGCCACCACACCAGCTTGAACTGCACTTATGGGATTCGCCACGTCACCAAGTGTTACTGCAGTGCTGGTTTGACTATGACCAGGATGTACTAGGCTGCTGGTGCTTGCCAGTTCACCAAAAGGTTGAGCGGCACTAGTACCGACACTCTGCTGCATACAAGAACCTTGCGGTTGTTGCCCCTCAACAACAGAAGAACAGGGTCAGGTGCGCCTGACCTTAGAAGGGACCACTACTCCATCATCAGAGCTATGTGTCAGGGTGTCACTCTCTACAGGTTTGAATACTGAGCCTGATTCTGACAGTGAGGCTTCCCCATCGTTCTCATCTGTCATGCTCAGCATCGTGTAGGCCTCTTCACTAGTGTACATGGTTGGACATTTTGGCCAATAAATTTATAGGTACCTATACAGGTAAAAAAGCACCTGGTTGTCAAGGACTGTTTGACCTGCTACCAAAAAATTTAACTGCTTTTGCTATCAGAGATCAGGCCTTAATCTGCTAATGCTGCAGTTTAGTTTTTCTGTGTATTGGAAGTGACAGTAATCTGCTGATTCTGCACTTCTTGGGGGGGGGGGGGGGGCTAAACACAGGTGGTGGCAGGTGTTGGGGCTGATCCTGCTAACTGCGTTTTGGGAACACTATACTAAACTATTGGGGTCGCTAGTGTAGTTCTGATCAGATCAAAGATATTGATATAGTATTCAGACACTATAATAGTAATGGAGGTATTTAGTGGTTGTGCCACTGGCAATCAAAGAGTTAAAATGTATTACTAAATATGTGGCGGGAAATCTGACGCTACCCTGGATTGACACTAACTGACGTTAATGCTATCTGATGTCACCTGTGACACTAATACAGTGATCAGAAAAAAGATTTGTACACTACAGTATAATAGTGACACTGTGACAGGGCAATGAAAGAGTTAACTGGTAGTGATCAGGGAGTTACATTTTTATTAGGGGTATATATGGCGGGTACCCTAAACTTATATGGGACTCCCTCTAACTACCACTAACTGCCTCTCACACTAACTGAAGTCACAAGTGACACTAATACAGTGATCACTAAATGTATCTGTATACTGTATAGTGTACACTGTGACCGGGGTTAAATCTTTATTAGGGGATATATGGTGGGTACCCTAAACCTATCTGGGACTACCACTAACTGCCTCTCACAATAACTGAAGTCACAAGTGACACTAATACAGTGATCAGTAAATGTATCTGTATACAGTATATAGTGACACTGTGACAGTGAGTGAAAGGGTTAACTGGAGGGTGATCAGGGGGTTTAATGTGTGCCTATGTGTACTGGTGTCAGTGTAATGCTTGTGTACTCACAGGTGATGCTCTCTCGCTGAAATCGAAAAGGACTCCAGGAGAGAAGATTACATCATATCCTGTGCCTGGGTTTACATTACACAGGCACAGAACGTTCTGCAATCGGCCAGAAATGATCACCAGGTCCAGGCCAAAAATCATTGGCTTGGACCTGATGACTGATCAGTTCTGAATCAAATCAGAACATTGCGGGGACAGCAGGGGCGCACGTGCACCCCCCTAGCTCCATGCACAACCAATATATGGGTACGACGGTTTACGCAGCTGAGCCACCTTGCCGCAGTATATATGTGGCAGGCGGTTGGCAACTGGTTAAAGCAACTGGTTAGAGCAGAAGTAAACCCAAAAACAAAAATGTATTATATTGCAGCTTACTAATTCCTAGATGTGGTGGCTGCATTAATTTTCTTTTTTGTAGGCTTTTTTACTTTATTTTCACCTGGTGATACTGCCAGTAGATCTGTTGTTTTTCAACAGAACAACACTGACAGGGGTGCTTACAATAGTCAGTTTTTTTTATTAATTTATAAAAAATATATGAACTGGCAACATTTCAAACCATCTATGGCCAGCTCAAAGTGGTAGTAAACTCTCTTATTTAAAAACCTGCTGACAGGTAGGTTTTTTTTTATAACATAAGAGACGTTAGAGGTCTCTTCTGTCATAAATGCGCTCTGTGTGCCGCTGCGATGTGACTCCGGTGTGCATGCGCGGGACTGACGTCACTTCAGGCTGGCCAATCAAGTGGCCGAGGATTCGCAACATGGAAGGAAGACTGGGTCAATATGGAAGCGCCGGGGACCAGGGGAGCCATGACAGCCCAGCGCTGGAGAGCTCCGTTTGTAGGTAAGTCTCTCGTAATGTACTAGTATGTGATACACACTAGTAAGTTATGGCTTAAACCTTCAGGGAGCACATTTTTTTTAGTTTCTTACAGAGACTTTACTACCCCCTTAAGACAGAAAGCATGTTGCTGGCTAAATCACCAGTTAACATAAAGGAAAAAAAAGAAAGAAAAGAAAATTAATGCAGACCCCACATTTAAAGTGTAACTAAACCCAGGACCCTGCATTCACTATATCTGGTCTCCCACAGTACACAGAACATGAAATTATAATATAAACTGCTAAATACCTTTTCTCATCAGCAGTATATAGCAGTGTTGTGACTTCTATCAGTGTCCAGCCAAGCACTGGTTAAAGCTTGTAGGAGGAGTTTTCTGACTGTCCTATGAGACTGCAGGACTCCTGACCCTCTGTCTGGACAGTGCTGTTTGGCCCTATGCTGATCACATGCGCTCTCCCAACAATAAAAAAAAAAAAACCTCTGTAGCAATACATTCCAAACTGACCATGTGCAGCCTGACTCCATAGACTCTGTGTTAACAGGATAATTTCAGGGGACAGTGGAAGAAGGGGAGGATCAGAGAAGCCAGGATCCAACAGGCTTTTTATACAATGTTGAGGATTAACCCCTTAGGTCCCACAGAGAGTATAACAAGCATGCTTTAGTGCATATACAGACTGATTTTACTGTTGTGAGATTACTGCTTAGATAAAATAAACTTACACTTTAATCATAGTTAAAATGTACATAAACCCTAAAATATATTTTTTGAGAAAACAGAACTACTGCAAAAAATAACCTGCTAAAAATGAACAGCCAATTAAAAGGTAAGATAAAACCGGTACTCGTCCAGAAATTTCCCCTGCAGTATTTTTTCTGCCTCAAGATGTCCTAATTCTGGAAATCAGTAAGAGGTTACTTGTGATCTGGTGGAACCAGATATGTGCGCTACACACAGGAAAATACCACTGCTTACCTGAAAGCAACACTAGTTACAGTGCATCCGGAAAGTATTCACAGCGCTTCACTTTTTCCACATTTTGTTATGTTACAGCCTTATTCCAAAATAGATGAGATTCATTATTTTCCTAAAAATTCTGAAAACAATACCCCTTAATGACAATGTGAAAGACGTTTGTTTGAAATCTTTGCAAATGTATTAAAAATAAAAAATCCTATGTACATAAGTATTCACACCCTTTGCAATTACACTCCTGTTTCCACTGATAATCCTTGAGATGTTTCTACAACTTGTTTGGTGTCCACCTGTGGTAAATTCAGTTGTTTGGGCATGATTTGGAAAGGCACACACCTGCCTATATAAGGTCCCACAGTTAACAGTGCATGTCAGAGCACAAACCAAAGGCATGGAGTCCGAGGAATTATCTGTAGACCTCCGAGACAGGATTGCATTGAGGCACAGATCTGAGGAAGGGTACAGAAACATTTCTGCAGCATTGAAGGTCCCAATGACCACAATGGCTCCATCATCCATAAATGGAAGAAGTTTGGAACCACCAGGGCTCTTCCTAGAGTGGGCCGCCCGGCCAAACTGAGTGATTGGTGGAGAAGGGCCTTAGTCAGGAAGGTGACCAAGAACCCGATGGTCACTCTGACAGAGCTCCAGCGTTTTTCTGTGCAGAGAGAGAACCTTCCAAAAGAACAACCATCTCTGCAGCACTCTACCAATCAGGCCTGTATGGTAGAGTGGCCAGACGGAAGCCACTCCTCAATAAAAGGCACATGACAGCCTGACTGGAATTTGCTAAAAGGCACCTGAAGGACTCTCAGACCATGAGAAACAAAATTCTCTGGTCTGATGAAACAAAGATTGAACTATTTGGCCTTAATGGAAAGCTTCATGTCTGGAGGAAACCAGGCCCCGCTCATCATCTGGCCAATACCATCCCTACAGTAAAGCATTGTAGTAGCACCATCATGCTGTGCGGATGTTTTTCAGCGGCAGGAACTGGGAGATTAGTCACGATCGAGGGAAAGATGAATGCAGCAATATACAGAGACATACCTGATGAAAACCTGCTCCAGAGAGTTCTGGACCTCAGACTGGGGCGAAGGTTCATCTTCCAACAGAACAACGATCCTAAGCACACAGCCAAGATAACAAAGGAGTGACTATGGGACAACTCTGTCAATGTCCTTGAGTGGCCCAGCCAGAGCTCAGACTTAAACTCGATTAAACATCTCTGGAGAGATCTGAAAATGGCTGTGCATCGCCGCTCCCCATCCAACCTGATGGAGCTTAAGAGGTCCTGCAAAGAAGAATGGGCTAAACTGCCCAAAAATAGGTGTGCCAAGTGTGTAGCAACATAGTCAGAAAGACCTGGGGCTGCAATTGGTGCCAAAGGTGCATCAACAAAGTATTGAGCAAAGACTGTAAATATTTATGTAGATGTAATTGTTTCATTTTTTATTTTTAATAATTTTGCAAAATTTTCAAACAAACTTATTTCATGAGTCGTTATGGGGTATTATTTGTATAATTTTGAAGAAAATGAATTGAATCCATTTTGGAATAAGGCTGTAACATAACACAATGTGGAAAAAGGGAAGCGCTGTGAATACTTTCCAGATGCACTGAATTTAGTGAGCATGCAACATTCAAAATATAACCCATGCATAGGCAAACGAATAACAATGTAACACGCATGTGAGAGAGGCAATGTTTCGTTACAAGCTAACCAACTAAAGCTAATTTTACACTTACAGGTGAGGCAGTAAAAACAGGCAGTTGAGACACAATTTTACTGCCACACAACAACAACTACTACCCCCATATTAAAAAGGCAACAAGACAGGGTTGTATATTTGCCAAGGCTGCCTTGCTTGTCTTTATAGAATGGCAATATTTAAACCTCCTGTTGCATTCACAAAGCAGTATCGCACATTGAACGTGCTCCACTCAAGTGGTTGGGGCCGTGTTGCAAACCAGTGCAATGCATTTGGTTGCAACACAGTGATGTGGGCTTTTAGGGGTTAAAACAGGCACTGTGGGGAAGCAACACATCCTTACTGCCTGTCAAATGCCCTCTGAAAAGCTATCCACTGCAGATCGCTCTTCAGAGTGCAATGCTTATGTAAAAGAACTCTAACTATGCACACATAATTTCAAGGGAACATGCAAGTGGAAGTAGGGCCAAGATCAGGCAAATGAGCAGGATGGCAGAGAGGCAAGCAGGTGAGGGCAGGCACAAAAGATACAGAAATAAGCTTCCCAGACACTGGAATTACCCCAACTTAGCCCAGGGACCACAGTGCCACCAGAAGGTGTTCTAGCTGTTCTGCATGCTCCTGAAAGATGGCCGCATCATTCATGCTTCTTATCAGCACATTGATTGACTTGTTATTTTGCTTCTTTATTTCACACTCCAGCTCTGCAACAGTATACAGTGAATAAGAGTCGGTTCACATTTATGCGATGACAGACATTGTATGTGATTCTCAGCGCACTGTTCTGCAAATCACATGCAATGTCTGTGCGATGGGAATTCAGCTATACAGATTGTATGACTGAATTTGCATCGGATTCGGACACAACTCGCACAGGACCCTTTTTTGGGTCCGCACCAGAATCGGATCGCATTGGGGGTTCACACCTATTCAATCCGATGAATGTCTGCTTATATTTAAAAAAAATATATACATTAAATTATGTATTAATGATTACAGAACTGCATTTATTTGTGACTGGAGTTCAGTTTTATGTCAGAAATTCAGAGCTGTCATGTGCACACTTTCTGTGTTATCCCAAGGAACCTAATTAGCCCTCCTAGTTCTCATCTAGGACTACAGAACAATTAAGCCGGCCATGCACTGATCAACATTCAAACAGTTCAACAGAGACAGAAGTTGATTATAGGCAGATCAACAGGTATTTTTTTATACTTGTAGGGTCTTTAAATAGATAAAACATGGGGACACATGTTTCTAATACATAAATCATATATATATATATATATATATATATATATATATATATATATATATACTGTATATGTATTTTTTTTGTTTTACTTTACCCTGACTTACAGTTTAACTGTGCCTGTAGTTTAAGTCCAGGTGTTTAAGTGAAAGCGGTGCAGGGCTTGAAGTGACAAAAAGAGCTTTGGAGCAGACTTTTATTTGTTCATTCATCTGTCAGTATGTTATAATGGCCTTAGTGTTTCCATGCCACAGAGGATGCATAGGTAAAAACATAAGGGTGATTCTAATTTGTCTTCATATAACAACTGTCCTCGTACTCACAATAAAGGGGCTACAGTAAAAACATATGTGAATACTTAAAATTATATTCAGTTTGATCGACTGCCAGTAAAAAAGATCTAAATGATTGAGACCGGGTTAACACATATGCGGGCGCGCGTTCGTGCCTGGGCTCCACTGTGTGTCTGTTCACCGGATCAGATGCGATTCCAGTCCAAATTCTTGCCTGAATTCGCACCTGAACTGGACCCAAACATGCACTGGATCCTTTTTCGATCCGGATCGTGGCCACTCCAGACATGTGTGAATCGGCTCCATTGGCTGGTTCAATGGCTTTATTGTGGTAAAGTTGGTGAGCACAGATATGTTCTCAGCTGAGACAATATTTCGATTCATGGTACCATTTTGGATGTATAAATGTTTTTTCTTTTCCTCTAAGCTTTATGATAACTTAGTTAATACCAAAGTTCCCTGAAGAAGCAGAGAAAAAAGTGTTCTGTGAAACGTGTTTGACCTCTATTTTCAACAATGAAGTTGTGGATATATGTACTGTATATGCAATGAGCTGCAATGTCGCTGTTCTGTATATATGATTTTATATTTAATCTTAGATTTTAAAACCATGTTTGTACAATAAAATTTCATTTTTTACATATGTTATGTTGTTTGTGTGCTCATCTCAAGTGACATCCACCACATCCTATAAAGTCCGGTTTCTCCAGGTAGGAGTTGTTTTCTCCTCTTTTTGTGACTTATTCCAGTCACATTTGCTTGTCATGCGAATTGGATGCTGGGAAACCTGCATCCAATTCGCATATGTGTGAACCCAGCCTAAAGAGAAAATGTATGCATACTAGATCTGGTCCTGAAAATTAATGAAGTAGTTGTAGGGATGCAACAGATATGGTTTGATATTTTCACATTATCTTGAACACATCCATCTTAATATATAATAATAATAATAATAATCATAATAAAATTATTATATATAATAACTGGTTACTTTTAAAGACATGTCTATTAGTTATCCAGTCTTTAATAAATAAAATCCCACAGCGCAGTCACATTACAAGCACAGCGTTCACTAGATCTAAATATCTTTATACTGTCCTTTGCTAATCACAGTAATAGCAATCATTTGCAGTAAAAAAGCAATCCAGCTTATCTTAAAAAAGGGTAATTAGTTTTTCCAATACTACCTGTGTAGGTAGGGAATCCCACAGCTTAAAACTGAACTCTGGGTTTGATCTTAATTGCATACTTACACTGGTCCAGCTTGGACCAATGTATGTACAGTATATCTCACACCTGAGGAACTGCTGTGGAAGTGGTTGGCGCAAATACAGTGTGAACTTTTGAGTGCTGAGTAGCTGCCCTATTGTATACTGATCACAGGGGTTGCTCGCTCTGCACTGCCACCATTCACAGAACACCTTGAATTTTTTTTTCAATAAACACAAGGAAGTCTCTGATTAGACAAGGTGGAGACTGTGATGTCACCACCAGTTTTAATTTTGATATCAAATTTCGATTTAGTTTTAGTCATAGTCTTTTGAATAAAATGCCATTTTAGTTTTGGTCGTATTTTGGTCATCTGAATTGTTTTAGTTTTAGCCTTATATTAGTTGACTAAAATCTCCACTACATTTTAGTCAACTAAAATTGAATGGGATTACCGTATATACTCGAGTATAAGCTGACCCGTGTATAAGCCGAGGCCCTTACTTTTACCAAAAAAAGATGGGAAAAATCATTGACTCGAGTATAAGCCTAGGGTGAGAATGCAGGGCGGCGGGCATGGTACAGGAGAATGCAGGGTGACTGGCATGGTGCAGGAGAATGCAGGGTGACTGGCATGGTGCAGGAGAATGCAGGGTACTGGCATGGTGCAGGAGAATGCAGGGTACTGGCATGGTGCAGGAGAATGCAGGGTACTGGCATGGTACAGGAGAATGCAGGGTACTGGCATGGTGCAGGAGAATGCAGGGTACTGGCATGGTGCAGGAGAATGCAGGGTACTGGCATGGTGCAGGAGAATGCAGGGTACTGGCATGGTACAGGAGAATGCAGGGTACTGGCATGGTGCAGGAGAATGCAGGGTACTGGCATGGTGCAGGAGAATGCAGGGTACTGGCATGGTACAGGAGAATGCAGGGTACTGGCATGGTGCAGGAGAATGCAGGGTACTGGCATGGTGCAGGAGAATGCAGGGTACTGGCATGGTACAGGAGAATGCAGGGTACTGGCATGGTACAGGAGAATGCAGGGTACTGGCATGGCGCAGGAGAATGCAGGGTACTGGCATGGTGCAGGAGAATGCAGGGTACTGGCATGGTGCAGGAGAATGCAGGGTACTGGCATGGTGCAGGAGAATGCAGGGTACTGGCATGGTACAAGATAATGCGGGGTACTGGCATGGTACAAGAGGATCCGGGGTTGTGGGCATACTACAGGAGATGCAGTGCTGTGGGCCTGGTACAGGTGGACCATGCCCGCAGCACTGCATCCCTTGTAGTATGCCCGCAGTCCTGCATAATGGAAGGTAGTGCAGCTGTTTCACTTACCTGTTCCAGAGGCGCCTTCATTTTAAAAATGGCGCCGCCCGGCGCCAACACGTCATTGCGCATGAGCCGCCGCCCCTCGTATACTTTCGGCTATTCCCGGCCTCTCCCGAGCGGTGGCGGCGCGTGCACGGTGACATGTATGCGACGGGCGGCACCATTTTTAAAGCTTAAGCCCGTCGGAGCGGCCAGGGACTTTTTTCTTTCCCTTGACTCGAGTATAAGCCGAGGGGGACGTTTTCAGCACAAAAAAATGTGCTGAAAAACTCGGCTTATACTCGAGTATATATGGTAGTTAAATTGTAATGCAATATTTAAACATTTCTCTAGAATTTTAATACTCATGATATAACAACCCTGGAGTAAAAATATAACAACATGTAATTATTTATGGTATTAAGGTTGTAACATGCACTACAGACACAGATTAACCCGTTGTGATATATAACATCTTTATAAATCAAACCAAGATTCATAAACAAACAAAAATTTTGCTTTTTGACAAACAGAAGTGCAACTTGAAAATATAAAAAACAAAACAAAAAAAAAAACACTATAAACTCTATTGCCTGTAATGATATTGCACATATTACCTGAAATGTATTACCAACACTAAATATTAAAAAAAAAAATAAGAAAAGTATTTTTTTATTTTTCTTAGCAGCTTAATAGATATTAGTAGATACCGCCTACTTATTCTTATATGATAGTGCAGTGTTCATTTTGACCTCAGATTTCGATTCCGTTTCAGTCATAGTCTTTTGACTAAAATGCCATTTTAGTTTTAAGCCTCGTACACACGCACCGATTGTTGGCCGACCGATCGCCCGTCTTTTGTCCAGTGTTGTTGTGTTGGTTGAAATGTGCTCTAGACTGCACACTAATTTTATCGGCCAACAACAACAAACTTCAGAAGTGATGTCATGTGCTGCTTTACTTTCCGTGTGTTTTTTCTTCTCTGAGCATGCCCAGTCTTGCTCATCTGATTTTTGTCGGCCGTTCTGTTGACGGCCAACAAAAATTTTATAGCATGCACACCAGATTTTGTTCGGCCGAAAAGTCGCAGTCGGTTGTCGTAAGCATCATACTAACAAGCCGACAATCGGCCGATCGGACGTTGGCCGAAAATTCACGGCCAACAATCGGTGCGTGTGTACGAGGCTTTTGTCATATTTTAGTCATCTGAATTGTTTTAGATTTAGTTGTATTTCAGTAGAATAAAATAGTTTTAATTTAATTGACGAAAATATTTTCATCTATGAAATTAACACTGGTCACCACCCCTTCTTTCCATAAGGAAGCTGCAGGCACTCCTGGCTAAGAAATCTTGAAGAAGGGGAAGTGTGATCAGGTAGGTATGAAAACCTTATCTAAATACTATTGACCTTTCCTTCTGCCCATAGTATATCAGGAACACTTTTGAAACCTTAATGATCTGTGCCAAACAGAATTGTGAGTCGGATTGTTCATATCATTCTCCTATGTCTATGGCCAGTTTTAGGCAGCTTCAAATTTAGTTGTGCATCCCTCAATATTATTGATAAAACTAGGCAAACAAATCGGTTTATGGGCAAAAAAAACAAAACACTTTAGATTTAAGCAACTTGCCAAAGGTTGTGTTCTTGTTCCACTTTAATTAGGACAATGTGCTTCTTTTCTTCTGTCCATAATCATCTCTTCTTAAGGTAATTGTCCTACACATGCTAGAAATGGTGAGCGCTAACAGGGTTTATTTGGCAACCACTGCTTTTTTTTGGTGGATGGAATCCTTGTATGTCATTCTAGATGGTTCTCATTAAAGATCCTCGCTTCCACTGTAAATGTCGCTGGATGGATTCGCAGGATTATTTCAGACTTTTTCCTTGAATGGATGTGATTCTCGCTTTCTGGGTTATTCTATGAGGGTGATGACTCCTGGGCCTTGCAGCAACATGCATCACAATCTTGGGTATAAATGACTGGAACATGGTCATTGACAGTAAGGTGATCCTGTCATGTAATGACCCTTTATGGTTGCTTTGACACTTTGGTCTGGCTTTTTTAGAACTGCTTTTGGACGTCCAGTTAGTAGAAGGCTGGATACTGTGTCCCGCAATAAATCTTGGTAGAAAATAGGATTTTATCATTTTAAAATCTTTTTCTCCAGTAGTTTATTGGAGTACTCAGCTCCCTTCCTTCTTGTGGTGATTTTTTGTTTTTTTGCCATGTTGGTCTGTTGCATCTGAAGTCAAAACTTTTTAGTTTTGGATGTAATCAGGTTTTTATTACTATATGTGCTCTTGCTAAAAGGATTTATTTCCTCTATTTGTTTTGGTGACCACTATCAATGGGATAGAAAGTGATGTGAAATGCAAACTGTTACAGGTGTAACAGGAATAGGAACGGGGGGAAGTCCTTCCTAATCTATCCACAAGAAAAAAAAGTTTGGGATTTAGATACACTTTAAGATGTTCTCAGGAAGCTCCATTACTACAATTTTCCCACCATTTGCTACTTCTGAGCTTGTGCTGTACATGCAGGGGAAAAGCCACCAGATGGGGTTGGTGCTCCTTGCTTTGCCCAGTGTCCAAACCCCTGAGGAGGCAGATATTCCTATACATAGAAAACTGGATCCTGTGTCCCCCAATGAACTACTGAAAATTTTACAGCGTGTACACAAATCCTATTGATTGGTAAGAATTGCATTTATGATGCTTTCTGCATATTCGTACAGTAGGTTAATCTCACGTCCCACTTGGTCTACTGCTGCCCAGCACCTCCACCTCTCCTCCATTTGTGACAAACATTGCTGTTTCCTAGAAAATTGTCCCACAAATGTTGAAGTGGTGGTGCAGCAGTATGAAGACTGGCATCTTCACTGGTAAGTATTTAAAGACAACACATGGACTATGCATGTGTAAATATTTTCGGCCAGCAATCCAACTGCTACGCTCGCTATAAAACTCTGCATCTTGAGCCTGTATTTTCGCTCCAGCACATCTGCAGCCTACTCACTATATTCCATATGGCAAACTTTCTTTATAATTTTAAACACTGCTCTGGCATGTCTGTTCAGCTTATCCAAGCTGCACACTATACCCAGCCGTGATTACCTACTGAACAAAGAATTTTCTTTTTTCTTATTTAAGTAAACTCTACTTACCTGTTACTCTTGATTGGTATCGTCCAAGGATTCATCATTCCTTTTTGGCAACCTTGGGTTGGCTCAACAAAACTTCACCTAGAACCATAAGATTTCAGTCACACATTTAGGGATACCAACCACTATATATTAACCAGTATTGCCACCCAACCTTACCAAAAATTCCATTTAAAAATAGCTGGTCAACAGAAACATGCACATTTCTTTTTTGTGTATTTGCACCATGTGAGTATATACAATATTTTTTGTATAACATTTTATTTTAACGAGTACAGAGCACATGCATATGGTAGCAAAGATAACAAAGATAGGATTGTAGTGTATACAGTCAATTTCAGTGCATTGAAAAAATAAAACAAAGGAGGATCTTTCCAATTTGCGTCATTTAACAAGACCTTAATTCCATTATGCCTCCTAATATGTAAACAGCAATCCCAAGAAAAATAAGAAACAAGAAAGATCAAAAGGGTATTATAAAAAAAAAAAAAAAAAAAAAAAGAATATTGAGAAAAAAAAGAAAAGGTACTGTCTGAGTACTCTATAGGATACAGTTGAAAAGAAAGAGTAGAAACAACAGTCATTTTAGATTTCAAATGTTAAAATGAGATGGAAGTTACAAAGAAACCCCAAGGAAGGAGGCAATTTATTGGGCAACAACAAAAACTCTGATTTATTATCGTGTGTCACAGTTGCCTCAAAAAAAAGAAGGCAATGTAGGGCCTTCAGTGTCCTTAAGCCACTTATATTTGTAGGGAATAGTGGAGCCAACAGGCCCAAATCTTATAGAACTTATAATTTTGAGCTCTGCTTGTGTATAACCATCTTTTGGCTTCCATACTTTTTTCTACCTCCACTTTTCAATCTAAAATTCGAGGGCATATATCCTTTTTTCCAAAAGCAGGGGATAGGACTCTTAGCTGCATTTAATAAATGGGGCAATGGGGTCGATTCACAAAAGGATATTGCATGAGATATTTGGGACACATGACACAAATATCTCATGCGCTATGAAAAAGGTCATTCACTATATACCACTAAAATTATGAAAGCTCGGTAAATACTGCATAAACCTGTCTACAAGTCAATTCACAATAAGAAAAAAGTGAACAAAAACATTCGTTAAATAAGGTATGGTCTAGCTCCACAGCATTTAACAAACGAGTTGGTTGTTAAGATGCGGGCATCCACCAGTGTACTTAACAACCAGTAAATAGTTACAATGTATATGCTTCTGCTCCAGTTGGGTCTGCTGCTAAAATGCTCTCTACCTCTAGTCTCCTCGGGTGCGGGTTCCGCTCATCCAGCCATACAACACAAAAATGAAAAAGATCCAGGTGGCCGCACTTCTGAAAATTTCATCCACTTTATTACATATATAAAATGCCACATACAGCAAAACAGACACTGTGGGAGCAGGAGACAAAGTCAACGCGTTTCACACTACTAGCACTTACTGATGACTCAGTGAACACAGGAGAGAACTCTCCTTAAATTGCTGATTCCCAGCACATTCATCACAAACAGCTGTGGCCAATTTCTCCTGATTTGGAGTCTTTCTAATACAGTGTTTCTCAACCTTTTTTTAATCAAGGCGCCCTTTAAAATTCCCCTCAATCTCGAGGCACCCCATTCTAAAGTTTAAAAAGGAAACACATAGTTTGAAATAACGCAGCAACAACCATACACATAGGACACCCAACGTTAGAGAACATTTATCCTTCAAAGCAAACACACCTTTGCATACTGGTACTAATTAGTATTCAAATTTTTCTCTTCTCCCTCAGTTTCTCTACCTCACTCAGCTAATGTGACCCCAGAGCTGATGGAGAGGGGCAAGAGAGGGGCAAACAAGGATGCACTGCAAGTGTCCAACAACCCCCTTATCAACCGATGATGTCATTGGTGCTTAGGACACTGGCGACTGGAAGGTTGCAATGGTGAACAATTAAAACTTGTGGCTTTATGTAACTAATAGGCAGGCTTGATCCGCCCACTGGCTTGTATACAATTTTTTGGCCAATTTCTAGGCATTTTGCCAAGGCACCCCTGAAGACACCTGAAGGCACCCTGGTTGAAAACGACTGCCCTAATACATGTATTGTGCATGTACAACAGATACAAATACTAACATAAAAATCAACCATAAAAACATAATGCATATAAAGTATAAAGTATGGGGTGTGTACAGAGAGCAAATGGATCCAACCTGGTATTAAACAAAAACTGCACACGTATATGCAATAAGATATTAACACCAGAATGGGTCCATAGCCCCCCACACCCCAGATAACACCACCACTACTCATTCATAAGAACAATGGCACAGCCAAGTTTTCTTCAAAGGGGCTCAGGACTGTCAGTATTTATACAATTCTGCATAATCTCAAAAAACAAAACGAAACACAACTGAAGAGAAAGGGGGATTAAAGAAGGTGTGTGGAAACCAGCGGTCCTTAGAAAAACAAAACACATTAATGTGGACAGATGCCTCCCAAAGTCAGTCCTGCGGAACCTGCCAGGCAAACAGATGAAATAAACATAAATACTATACAAGTTCATATATAAATATCCGTGTATCCACAATCTCCATTCAGTCTTATAGCCCACCTAAATGTCAATTTATCCGCCGGCACATTCTATGAGATAGACAGGACATGTACCAGAGTAAAGTTCATACACCATCAATCATATCTGTCAAAAGGCTGGTCAAACACAGCCAAAATCTCCATACAACCATTACGAAAAGGACTGTATGGACAACACTTCCTAATGTATACTTCGGCTGCATGGGACACACTGGACAAATGCCAAAATTTACAAAAGGATGTCGCATGAGATACTTGGGTCACAAATATCTCACGCGATATAAAAAAGGTAAATTCGCTAAAGGTTTATGCAGTATTTACCACAAAAACTGTGTTATAAAAGTGAAAAAAACATTTGGTAAATAAGAGGTCCTCTAGCCACACGGTATTTAATGACCTAGCAGGTTGTTAAAGACCCCGCGGCGTCCTTAACAACCAGTGAATAGCTGGTTGTTAAAGACCCAGCACCCGCTAACAATCCTAACAATCAAGACTCATTGACAGCAGAATGTAAACAAAGAAAGGCCATTGTAAAAAAATATTTTTAAATGCATGCAGTTCACCCCCCCTCCAAATTATACCAGGCCCGTGGGGTCTAGTATGGGTTTTGGGGGGAACTTATGGGGGGGGGGCAAATATAAAAGAAATACATTTCTGTGAGGTCCTTTCCCAAAATCCATATTAACCCTCTATCCAAGCATGCAGCACGGTAAACAAAGAAAGTGGTTGTTGAACGAGTGTCCCCCCCCCCCTCCCGAACCATACCAGACCACATGCCCTCAACATAGGGGGATGCTATTGGGGTAAATCCCCCCCAAAGCACCTTGTCCCCATGTTGATGGGGACAATGGCTTCTTTCCCACAACCCAGGCCTGGTGGTTGTGGGGGGGGGGGTAACTTATCATAATCTGGAAGCTCCTTTTAACAAGGGGGCCCAAAGATCCCAGCCCCCCATGTGAATGAGTATGGGGAACATAGTACCCCTACTATTTCATCAAAGAAAGTGTAAATAAAAACAGTAATTTTTGACAAATCTTTCATTAAAAAAAAAAAGAATGCTGCCTGCCACCTGCACACAAAAAAAACATAGCTCCTGGTGCTAGTCTCCCACCCGACTGATACGTTGCTTAAGTATAGGGGTGGGGGTCAATGACGTCAAAGATTCTGATAAGTTACTAACCCCCCACACCCCTACAACCACCGGGCCAGGGTTGTGGGGAAGAGGCCCTTGTTCTCATCAACATGTGGACAAGGTGCTTTGGTGGGGGGGGCAGGTCTCTCCCATGTTGGGCATGTGGCCTGGTATGGTCCCCCCCTTGTCCCCCTCTTTCCTGGCCTGTGGGGCTGCATGCTCGGATAGGGGTCTGGTGATATCGTTTTTTGATGAGATGTCCCACCCCCCCCCCCAAATTCATACCAGGCCCAATGACCTGGTTTGAAATAGGGCAGGACTGCACGCTTTTTTTTTCTTTTGTTACTGTCTGCTTTATTTGTTTACATTCTGCTGTCAGCGGATGTCGGCTTCCTCACAACCAGCAACTCTGAGCTGAACTGTCACACTTAGCAGTGGTAGGAATACAACTGCTAATTGTTTCAGTTTCGACTGCAGCCCATAAAATAACGTATAAAAACACATGTTAAATACTGCAAAATTAAAACATTGAACACATGTGGCATTTAACGTAGGTTATTTTAAGAATAGCTTGTTCATTAGTTAAACATTGCATGAACTATTTTAACTCAAATAATCATGCGGTATTTACAGTGCCTTGAAAAAGTATTTATATCCCTTGAAATTTTCCACATTTTGTCATGTTACAACCAGAAAATGCTATGTATTAACACTGCACATCACCCTAAACACACTATCCCCACCGTGAAACATGGTGGTGGCAGCATCATGTTGTGGGGATGCTTTTCTTCAGCAGGGACAGGGAAACTGGTCAGAGTTGATGAAAAGATGGATAGAACCAAATACAGGGCAATCAGAAAGTTTATACTGCTCTGATAAACAGTGTCTATTTATGCAAATAAGCAAATATCTGTAAGTAAGGAGATTCTTAACTTATTTCCATAAATCAACAAAAATACGAGATCGTTTTAAGTGGCAATAACCTGCAAAAATTTAGTGCAATTTAGTGCAAAAATATATATATTTATTAAATACTTCAGTGCAGAATAACGTCAAAAAGATAATTGGAAATAAACACAAAATGTGGAACAAAATTCAATAAATTGTATCACACAGGTAATGTGAGAAATGTAATCAAAGAATATTATTACAGAATATTATTACAGAATATCAAGGTAACCGAAACCAATGACTACTAGAATATGATTAATAGCCTACCACGAGTACACAAAAGATGGCAACCAATCTAACAGATTTAACACGTGACTTCTCTCAGCCAACAGATGTTTACAACACAATGTTTAAAGAAATGCATGGACAAAACTTGTTACACCATGCATCAAGACTTGTTAAAAGTCCAGATAGTTTTTGGTAAAATAAACTTCTATTAAGTTAATCTAATATTAAGAATACATCATAACTGACCCATTTACTATAGCCAAAAATAGCTTAAAATTCCAAGATGCAGTTAGAATGGTCTAAATTCAAATCTTGATGCTACAAGTTTAAGTATAATATAAGAATGGTTCAGTCAGGTGTATAAGGCAAATTAATTGCCTATAGGAAAAATAGAAATATATACTTTACCAAGCAAACTTCTATTTCTGTTGCCTGGGATGTCACGCTTGTTTTAGCCTCAGCTTCAAATGTCACCCATCAGTGTCCCAGAACCTCCTTCAAAACATCTTACTCCTTTCTTGGTCTGTTCAGTTCTTCCTCTCTCTTCCTGACATGAAACTTTTATCCCTTGGAAAAATAGGCGGGGAACTTGTTTTCCATTTGAAAAAAATACCTCAAAATGGGCATATTTGCTAAATTTCTATAACTCTGATATGACTTTGAAGATCACCAGGGGCCACTGTTTAATTACATACAAGTTTGGGACATTGAATTTAATTTCATTATTTTCTCAAAGATAACCTTTTGACCTAAGTCTAGAAAAGAAATCTAAATCTCATGGATGTATACCTTCATGTCACTTTTCTGTCAAGAATAGTGACTACCTTGTAGGATTTATGTTTGCTTGGATAAAGTTTACGACCACAGCGATACACAAACCTTCTTCATATACCTTAAAAGTGAGGTAATTTAGTTCAAGACACAATTTAGTTCTTTACACACAAGAAAAGAAAATAGTGTACATATCTACCCAACATTATATATATTTAAAGTTCGTACCTATTATATCGATAATATAACAAAAATTGTTGCTAATATATTTATTACACATAATAATAATGTTTCCTCAAGCATATTTTAAAATGAGCCCTAAAAAAATATATACTGTCCTATTGTTCATTGTAAAACTCAGACAAGACTGACATCACATCACCCTCATTAGTGTCTGGTGCCAACATGGCTGGACTCTTATCTTGGTGAGATGTCAAAAAGGGGTCTCTTTATTTATGGCTTGGAAAAGAAAAGAAAAAAAAAATCTTTGCTGGACTTTAAAATTGTCTGTAAAGAAATCTTACTTAAAGAAAATGAACTTTCATTCACCCCATGACAAAATGGCTGCTAGGCTGCCCAGTAGAATAATATGTATAAAATAAAACATATGGGCCTTATATAACTCATTTTTAGCCCCCCAATAATTCTGACACTATGAGCTATAATGGAATGGTTTAGATCAAAGCATATTCTTGTTAGAATAGCCCAGTCAACGTTCAGACCTAAATACAATTGAGAATCTGTGGCAAGACTTGAAAATTGCTGTTCAGAGTCGCTCTCTATCCAATCTGACAGAGCTTGAGCTATTTTGCAAAGAAGAATGGGCAATAATTTTACAATCTAGATGTGCAAAGCTTGTAGAGACATCCCCAAAAAGACTTGCAGCTGTAATTGCAGTGAAATGTGGTTCAACAAAGTCTTGACTCAGGGGGCTAAATACAAATGAACGCCATACTTTTCAGATATTTATTTGTACAACATTTTGAAAACCATTCATCATTTTCCTTTAACTACACAATTATGTGCCACTTTGTGTTGGTCTATCACATAAAATTCTAATAAAATGCATTTACGTTTTCAGTTGTAACATGACAAAATGTGGCAAATTTCAAGGGGAATGAATACTTTTTCAAGGCACTCTCAATCTTAGTAAATTGACCCCAATATACTGTTCTTATATGCTTTTATAGAAACCTGAGTGTCATGAAATAGACATTATAAAGAGTCTGTAGTCATATGGTAAGGGGATATTTTCTGCACCCCAGGAGTTACCTCATCCTAGAATTTCTTTTTGGGCAATACCAGCGTACTGTATGTTTAAAAAGAAGCCTGGTTATGTGCAACCCCTCCAACATGCCAGCAAAAGGCCCGGATATAAAATGTCTCACTGGGGTTTTATACCACCCAGATATTCATTTAAAAATAGTTTCCTATGTTTTCGTGCTGATGAAGGAAACATGGGTCCGTATAAGAATTTTCAACTTACGGTTAGGTGAGAGTGTACAGTTTAATTTCCTTCCACATTCTCCCCAAACACTAGGTTCTGGATATGAGTGAGATTCAGTTAGCAGTTTGTACATTAATGAGATTGGATTGAATTTATTAGTACTATCTATATACAGTTTTTCAAAGACCACATCCACAGTGACATCCCTATTGAGAGATTGCAAAATGCAGATAGAAGCCCGACTGCATGTGAGAGGTTGTGACCTACCATATATTTCTCCAATTTAACCCAAATTTTGTCTTGGACATTTTGGTGCCAATTCAGAATTCTAACCAATTCCATGACTCTATAGTAAGTATTATGAGGCCTCATCTCTTACCCCGTTTGGTGTTTCTAAGTGGTAAAATGGCTTGTCTGGGTTTTTTTCAAAAATTTGGAGATGTGTCATATTACAAATTCAATGAAAATATCCTACATTTTAAATAAAGGAGTAGGAAAAACTGTCAGAAATAAATTAAATTATACGTAAACTTTTTTATATGTTTGTGAAACTTATCTTTAAAATATCTGGGAATACAATATAATGACTCAAAACTGTTTCACTACAACTACAAATCATTGAGCTTACTACCTCACTTATATTGAAATCCTTTTGTAAGAAAACTTACACAGAATTACTTTGGCAGGTGGAACTGCTTCTGTCAAAAAATGTTAACGTGAACAATGCAAAATTGCAAATAAACTTTTTAGTAGAGCATGGTCCTTTTAGGTTGAATAGTATAGAGTTGATTTACTGAAGTATTAGAGATCTTCACTTAGGGGCTAATTAATAGATGTTTTCACCCAAGATTCACACATTATAAAATTGAGAAAATTATATACCCCAAATTGGTGTATATCCTTCGCGCCTATGGTATTCCTATTATAAAGGTGAGTTAGTAAAGAGTGGGTATATTAAGTAGTAGCAGCTGCTATAAAGTGAGTAGTAGTTGAGAGGGTAAACCCCAATAATGAGATTTATATAGCGCTTGCTAATATTACTCTAGAATAAACAATATAGGTCATCAAGGTGATATGAACAATAAATAATGTGTATAACAAGTGGATGTGTTATGTAGGATGCACAATAAATATGATAAATTACTAAAATGATATGCACAGAAATTCCACAGTAATATTCACAATAAAATTTGCACTGTTGTGCACAATAGATACTACTTAATTATAAAGTGCATAGTGATGTCAATAAATAAATATAAATAAGATTGTGCCACAAAATGTCCAAAAAGGCAAAGTTCATAAGTGACTTTAGTGCATGTATAAATTTGGTGCCAGATAAATAAAGTGCAGGTGCTGGGTGCAAATCCTCCAGTAGTCCAACTGCTGGTACTTGGGCGTGATAAGTGGGATTAAAGGGAGTGTGCACTCACCAGATGTAGCGGGTCTTAACTACCATATGGTAAAAAGACCTTCAGGGCTTTATGGCCTCCTAGGCCTGAAAGAGGTATCTGCTGGGCCTTGTAGTCCCTCTGTGATCGGGGATCCCTCTCCTGCATATCGATCCTCAGGGTCCGTTTAAGGGGGAAAATAAAGTGCTCCAAATAGTGCAGTACCATTAAAGGTTGCCTTTATTCAATATAGCTAATCGCACATTACAGGTAGTTAAAAAATTAAAAGTTTTGATTGCTGAGAAAGGTGCCTGTGGGTGGAGAGCAGTAACTTCCGGCTTGCGTTCCACCAGGCTCCCAGAGCGTGCAGCGTGCGTTCCACCTGACGCGCGTTTGTCAGGCCTTCAGCTTGGAAATAATTAATGTTAGTGGAACTTGCAATACCAATATTGTCCACAAGATGCCACTTTGACATAGACTGTTGTTGTACAGCACTTTATGGTATCTCTTGCTCTCTATTGCTGGATATTAGTTCCACCTCTCTCTGAGAAAATCTCCATTTTAGACTTACCTTAATGGGGGAGCAGACAGTATCCTATGTTGCTATGGAGGATTCCTGAACTCCTCTTGGAGGCATCGCTGGTATGCTCAGAACTGTTAGTTATATACTCAGTGCATATATTGTTTACATTTGTATGCTGATTGTATGCTTTATCTGTTTTATTTACAGTTTTACCTGACTATTCACAATCCTATTTGCATATCCATCTGACTTGTAACCTGTTTCATGTGACCACCATTCTTTCACTGGAATAAAGCCTTAAGTTACAAAAGGACTGGTTACTATAGGATTAAAGGTTTAGCTGTATGTTGAGCTGCACACGCGTGGGGCATACGTGTAGTGAGAACAGAACAGTGAAACAGCGGCTATCCAGCAAGTGGGATTTAGGACAGCGACTATACAGAGGCCTGCTACCCTGCCAGCGCAGTCATCTGCATATGTAATACAGCAGTCTCTACACAGTCAAGCATTCCAGCAAGCAGCATGTCACATAGCCAGACATCCTCACTCAAGACAAGGTTCCGAGTTTCCGGCTCCTCTAGATCTTCCTCCGCAAGCAATGCACTCGCCATAGCACGTGCGAAAGCTGAAGCCGCCAAGGCGCGAGCAGCATTTACTGAGCAAGAAATGCAAATTAAACAGGAGAAAGTGAGGTTAAAGAAAGAGGCAGAGGAAGCCCTCTTAAAAACAAAGACTGAGGCCGAAGAAGCCCTCCTAAAAGTGAGACTAAAGAAAGAAACTGAGGAAGCCCTCTTAAAAACGCAGAAAGAGGCAGAGGAAGCCCTCCTAGAAGTAGCCCTAGAGAAACTCACTGTAGAGAAGGAAGTAGCAGCAGCCATAGCTGAAGCAGAGGCCTTAGAATTAGCTGTATACCTAAGAAGTGAATGTAGCAGACGCAGCAATATTCTTGATCCAGCAGCTGAAACTCCAAATTCTCTACAACAAACTTCAGATTACATCAACCAACACTTTAAAACAAGCAGTGTCAAAGATGACGTCAAAGAGACAAGCCAAAGACACTCCACGGTACCAGCGCAAGTCAGTGACAAGCCTCAAGCCTGCAAACGGGAGAAATACGTACAGAGTGACGTCTCCTACGACAGACTC
Source organism: Pelophylax lessonae (assembly GCF_965119305.1). Classification (NCBI taxonomy): domain Eukaryota; kingdom Metazoa; phylum Chordata; class Amphibia; order Anura; family Ranidae; genus Pelophylax; species Pelophylax lessonae. The sequence goes on from NC_138776.1 coordinate 182,645,918, forward strand.
CCCATAAGTGAGATAATAGAATCACCATCTAATCACCCTCCAGAACCAACGTCCAAGCCAGAACGGTACATCAGAGGACAGCTTGGTGCCAGCAAAAGGTATGACTACACACAGCCATCTTACCATGACAACACACAACAGGCTAACCAAGCTACCATAGACTTTGCAAGGTTCTTTGCACGACGCGAGTTAGTCACCAAAGGACTTGAAAAGTTTAATGACCACCCTGAAAACTACAGAGCCTGGCGGTCATCCTTTCAAAACACTATCAGAGACTTAGGGCTATCTTGCAGCGAAGAGATAGATCTGATCAAATGGCTTGGAAATGAGTCTGCCGAACACGCCAGGCGAATCAGGACAATAAATATAAACTACCCAGACACTGGTCTTAGAACAATCTGGGATAGACTTGATGAGTGTTATGGTTCAGCAGAAGCAGTAGAAAATGCATTATTCAAAAGACTTGATAACTTTCCCAGAATACCTAGCAAAGCCTACCATAAACTTAGAGAGTTAAGTGACTTGTTAATGGAACTTCAAGTAGCTAAATCCGAGGGAGACTTACAAGGACTTGCATTCCTTGACACAGCCAGAGGTGTCAACCCCATCGTGCAAAAGTTACCCTTGCAGGAGCAGTGGATTACACATGGATACCGATTTAAAAGACAGCATATGATGTTCCATTCCCTCCTTTTTCTGTTTTTGTGGACTTTGTGTGCCAGCAAGCTAAAACAAGAAATGATCCAAGTTTTGATTTTACGCTGTTGTGTGCTGCTCCTGTGGGACTTAACCCTCGCAAACCTCCAGTAGCAGTACACAAAACTAACGTGTCTCCTCCAGGTTCCTTTCACAGGTCTGCCAACTTCTCTAACTCAGAGACAAAGGTCAACGATCCTGGTAAGCAGTGCCCCTTGCATAGGAAGCCACATCCTCTCCTAAAATGCAGAGCCTTCAGAGAGAAAACCATGCAGGACCGCAAAGCCTTCCTCAAGGAGAACCACATCTCCTACAGGTGCTGCTCTTCAACATCTCATCTCGCCAAGGACTGTAAGGTCAGTTTAAAATGCACAGAATGTGACAGCTCAGATCACAACACAGGGTTACATCCTGGGCCAGCTCCATGGACTTTACAACACACCCTCAGCACTAGTGAGCACGGCGGGGAGGAGGAGCACACCACAACTACACCAGAGGTCACTTCACAATGTACAGAGATCTGCAAAGGAACCATAGGTGGTAGGTCCTGCTCCAAAATCTGCCTAGTCAGAGTCTACCCAGCAGGCCAAAAAGACAAAGCTATTAAGCTTTACGTAATCCTGGATGACCAAAGTAACAAGTCATTAGCCAGCTCAACTTTCTTTGACATGTTCGGCATTAAAGGCCCCAGCATTCCCTACTCCTTGAAAACTTGTGCAGGAATAGTGGAGACAGCCGGTAGGAGAGCATCCGGCTACCAAATCGAGTCCATCGATAGGCGATCACGCTTGTCTTTGCCAATTCTTATTGAATGCAATCAGATCCCTGATCATAGATCTGAAATTCCTACACCAGATGTAGCTGCTCATCACCCACACTTTAAACGCATAGCACATCTGATACCAGAACTTGATCCTCAGGCTCAGATTATCCTACTCCTCGGGAGAGATATCTTACAAGCCCACAAATCAAGAGCTTAAATTAATGGTCCCAATAACGCTCCTTATGCTCAGAAGTTAGACCTCGGATGGGTCATCATAGGAGATGTCTGTCTAGGAAGCGTGCACAAACCTAACTCCGTTAGCAGCATGCTCACAAATACCCTAGAGAATGGACGTCCCTCTCTTTTCCAGCCATGCCACAACCATTTCCTTGTTAAGGAATCAGCCTATGCCACCCACTCATCTTGTCCCTTCACAAACCCCACTAGTGACAACTTTGCCTGTGACAGTGACCAAGACCATTTAGGGTGCACAGTCTTTCAGAGAACTAAAGATGACAATCGTGTGGCAATGTCTATCGAAGACAAACTCTTCTTAGAAATAATGGAGCAAGGTCTAGTCAAAGACAGCACAAACAGCTGGGTTGCACCTCTTCCCTTCAGACCACAGAGACAACGCTTACCCAATAACAGAGAACAAGCGCTACAACATTTTTCTTCCCTTAAACGTAATTTGCAAAGAAAGCCAGAGATGAGGGAACATTTCTTTTCTTTCATGGGTAAGATCTTTGAGAACGGTCATGCCGAGGTGGCTCCCACCCCTAAAGAATCTGAAGAGTGTTGGTATCTCCCTATATTCTGAGTGTACCATCCTAAAAAGCCAGGTCAAATTAGAGTAGTGTTTGACTCTAGTGCCAAATACAAGGGTATCTCCTTAAACGATGTCCTCTTGACAGGCCCAGACCTCAACAACAAACTCCTGGGAGTGCTCTTACGCTTCCGCAAAGATTCTATTGCCTTCATAGCTGACATCCAGCAGATGTTCCATTGTTTCTTGGTCAGAGAGGAAGACAGGAACTTCCTAAGGTTCCTTTGGTTCCAAGACAATGATCCTTCCAAAGATATCTCAGAGTATCGTATGAGGGTACACATCTTTGGCAATAGCCCTTCACCTGCAGTCCCTATCTACGGACTCAGACATTCCACCCAAGAAGGTGAACTTGAGTTTGGCTCAGATGCAAGACAATTCGTAGAGAAAGACTTTTATGTGGATGACTGTTTAAAATCCTTACCTTCCAGTGAGTCTGCAATCTGTCTTCTTAAAAGAGCGCAGGAAATGCTCGCTTGTTCCAACCTCAGGCTTCACAAGATTACTTCTAACAGCAAGGAGGTAATGGAAGCTTTTCCCGCTCAAGACCATTCCAGCGATCTAAAGGACTTAGATCTGGGTACAGACTCTTTACCTGTACTGCGCAGTCTAGGTCTACTTTGGGACTTGAAATCCGATTCCTTTACCTTCCAAGTAAATGGAGAAGAAAGACCTTTCACTCGCAGAGGTGTCTTGTCTACTATCAATAGCCTGTACGATCCATTAGGATTTGCGGCACCTGTTACAATTCAAGGTAAAGCCTTGCTTAGAGACTTGATTCGTGAAACATCTGATTGGGATGCCCCACTACCCCTTGATAAGAGGAACTCTTGGGTAGAGTTTAGGGACTATCTATCATTCTTATCTGATCTCCATGTTTCACGCCCATATGCTCCTGTACCTTCTACAGAGATACAGAGTCAAAACCTTTGCATATTCTGTGATGCTTCTGTCAAGGCAATAGCTGCCGTGGCCTACTTAAGAACTGTTGACACTACAGCACGATGCCACGTAGGATTAATCATGGGCAAAGCAAACCTTGCTCCACACCCTGAGCATACTATACCTAGGCTAGAAATTTGCGCTGCAGTTCTAGCTGTTGAACTAGCAGAGCTAATAAACTCAGAGATGGACATTGACCTTAAAGATGTTCACCTCTACACAGACAGCAAGGTAGTTCTAGGCTACATCTACAATGAGACCAGACGTTTCTATGTTTATGTCAACAACAGAGTGTTGAGGATTAGGAGATCCACCAGTCCAACACAATGGCACTATGTACTGTACAGGTCGTCGAGGGTGGGTCCTTGAAGACGCTATATTTCCCCTCTGTTTGGGCTCTGGTCCCTTTAAGGGAGCAAAAGGGGTTAACTCATTGATCAGAGGAAGTGGGTTTAAGAAGGACAGGAAGTTGTAGATTGGGTGTGGCGGAGCATAGAGGAGACTGTGGATGGTGAATGGTGGACTTTTGTACAGCCGAGAGGGTGCATGTCAGTGTGCTGACTGGGAACCTGTTGCCAGGGGAAGCTACCCTCTTCAAAAGTTGGGACTGTTTGACTGCAAAAGCAGCTCTGAACTCTTCAAGTCGGTGAGACTGTTCTTTCCTTGTTGTGTTTTTTTTGCTGCTATGAAGCCTGTTTAAGTTAATAAACATTTCTTTGGTTGCAACGCCTGTGTCCTGCGATCCAGCTGATCCCCCAAACATCACAAGTGGTGCTCAGATGCGGGCAGGACTGAGTAACAGGCACAAGAAGAAAAAAAAAGTTTTTTTTTTTTGCATTGGACTGAAAACTGACATTTAAAGGGACAGTACACTTGACTTATGTCCTGGGTTAAAGCTGCACTAAAAGCTGAAACAATGGAGGAGCTAATTAAACAGTTATCCCTGGCTAATATGCAAGCGCAGACTCGTCATGAGGAAGCTAATCAGTGCTTAGCAACCCAGCTGGAGGTACAACAAGCTCACCACAAAGAGGCTCTCAGCAACAAGAAAGTACTCACCTGTTGGTAACCCAGCTGGCAGCCCAGCAAGGAGCTATACAGACTCAGGTGAAGGCCTTACAAGAGGTAGTACAGCACCTTTCTCAGAGTCATGAACAGGCAGCGGTTACCCCTAGCAACCAGGTGACGGTGAGGGCCAGTCATTTCCTGCAGAAGTTGTCTCTGAGTGATGATGTAGAAGCATTTCTTGCTACGTTTGAGAGGACGGCAGAGAGAGAGGGGTGGCCCCAGGACCAGTGGGCCGGTCTCATTGCTCCTTTCCTCACCGGAAATCCTCAAAAGGCCTACTTTGATCTGCCACCTGATGAAGCGAAAGTCTATGAACGATTGAAGGCAGAAATTCTGGCTCATCCGGGGGTAACTACGGCTGTTCGGGGCCAACGAGTGCACCAGTGGAAATATTATCCAGACCGGCCACCAAGGTCCCAAATGCACAACCTGGTGCAACTGGTAAAAAAATGGCTGCAGCCCGAGGTGTTGTCTGGCCTCCAAATTGTGGAACGAGTTGTGTTGGACCGATACCTGAGGTCCCTGCCAGACGACCTTCAACGATGGGTCAGCCATGGAGACCCCACAACAGTGAACCACCTTGTTGAGATGGTGGAACGATATACGGTAGTGGAGGATCTTCTTGGCCCTACCAAGCGCCAAGGCCCCAGCACGTCTCGGCCTGTTCGGTCAACTGCAGCCACTCGGATGGAAATCCCACAGAACCCTGGAGCACCAATTCCACAAGGCCAGGAGTCACTCCTTGTGCCTCCTCAGAGGCCTGTTCCTGCTCGGAAAGTAGGGGATATACAATGTTGGCGGTGTCATTCCTGGGGCCATACCCGGGCACACTGCCCACTGCAAGAGGAGCCCATGGAATGCGGGGTCCTCCAAAAGGGGTCTTTTTATGCCCATAAAGTATGCACAACACATCTGGATCTTGGTGAGGGGAAGTTCGAGTGTGAAGTTCGAGTAAACCACCTTCCTGCCAGGGCTTTGTTGGACTCAGGAAGCATGGTGACCCTGGTTCATCCCAGAGTTATTGGGAGAATCGGCCCAGTAAGCAAAACTTTACGGGTTGTGTGCATTCACAGAGACACTAGAGAGTACCCCCTCATCTTGGTGTCCATCTCCACGGCATGTGGCACTGGTACTCAAGAGGTGGGGGTGGTGGAAAACATAGTGCATGATGTGATCATAGGACGAGACTGTCCGTTGTTTGCAAAACTGTGGGAACAAGGACAACCACATGAATGGCCCAGAGACTGGGGAGAAACGTCCTCTGTTCCTGCTGTTGAGGAGAGTAATCCTGAACTGCCAAATTTTGTTGAGGTTGAACTAGATAAAAGCAATGTTGAAACTGTTGAGGATGCCAAAATACATGGTCCACAGACCAACCTGAATACTGAGGGGGGGGGAACCTTCTCCTCTTCAGGTGATGATGGGGGAAGAGGAGGAGGAAGTGGCCTCTACCCCTGCTCTACCAGATTTAGGTGTTACCCAGGGGGCATTTGGTACTGCTCAGATGCAGGACCCCACTTTGGCCTGGGCCCGGGAACAGGTTGTGGTAGTAAATGGGGTTCCACAAGAGCCAGGGGCAAATGAGCGATGGCCACACTTTGCAGTATGCAATGAATTGCTTTATCGGGTTAACCAAATAAGAGGAAATGTGGTAGAACAATTATTGGTACCCCAACAATATAGACGGAAGGTTCTTGACCTGGCCCATAACGATGTTTTAGGGGGACACCTAGGAATGGAGAAGACAGAAGCACGAATCACCGACCGGTTTTACTGGCCAGGTCTGAAAGCAGAGTTAAAGAAATGTGTTAAAAAAATTACCAGAAACAGTCCCAAAATGAACCAAAAACTAGTAACAGTAGCGCAGATAGAAAATTGATATTCCTCCACACAAAATGATAATAAATGAAGTCTCTTTGTTATATATCATGTGCAAAGTTTCTTAAAATGTTCTCCACTGATTTGGATATATTCGTGATTTTAAAGGGTCACCACCACACACATCCTTCACCCTGGTGCTCAATGGGGGGAGTGGCAACTCACCAGATCGTATGGCCCTCCTACTCTCATAGGATGGGCTGCAAGGCACAACACACAGATCTCCTCCGACCAAATAGCCGCAAAACGATCGTGTCTCTCCCTGCGGGGATTTCTTTCTCCTCACAATGATTCACCCATTCACCGTATTTGCAAAAGGTAAAAGAGAGGGGGACACCCACTAGTGTAATATTGTTTGAACTCCACACTTTTATTCACAGGAGTGAACCTTATGGCGACCGGAAGTGATCGGGGTTACCACGGAGGACAGCGCAGCTTGGTGCATCAGCGTGGAGAGGGTGAGCCAGCCTTGCAGTGCCAAGTGGTATAACCGTGATACTTCCTTGCATGAGTTTGCAATTGATTGGAGGCTTGTATTTTCGCTATGTTTGTGAGTACATTTGATTTAGATTTTTTGTGAATAAAAGTATATCCAAATCAGTGGAGAACATTTTAAGAGACTTTGCACATGATATATAAAAAAGAGACTTCATTTATTATCATTTTGTGTGGAGGAATATCAATTTTCTATCTGCGCTACTGTTACTAGTTTTTGGTTCGTTTTGGGACTGTTTCTGGATTAGATTGTATGCCCCTTTCAGGTCCAATTTTGAGAAGTAGGTAGCTCCACGCACTTGTTCAATGAGTTCAGGGATGAGCGGTAAAGGATAGCGATCCTTTACTGTGATGGCATTCAATTGCCTATAGTCGATAATAGGCCTAAGACTTGAGTCCTTATTGCGGACAAAGAAAAGTCCTGCAGCTGTGGAAGAAGTAGAGGGTCTAATAAACCCTTTTGCCAAATTCTCATCCAAGTATTCCTTGAGATGAGAAAGTTCATCCTGGGAAAGAGGATAAACATGAACAAAAGGCAATTTGCTATTTGGGAGTAGATCGATAGTGCAATCGTAATCCCTATGGGGAGGCAATATTTGAGCGTTTTTCTCAAGAAAAACTTCGGACAGATCCTGATAGCATAGTGGTTCAATCTCATCTGACACCACAGACAGGATCTTTCCATAAGACGGGAGGTTACACGTAGTCTCGCAATAATAAGAAAGGAAGGTTAAGGTCCGTTTCTTCCAATCTATGGTTGGTTGATGTGTGTGTAACCAGGGAAGTCCCAAAACAATGGGAAAGTGGGGTGAAGATAATAGATCGAAAGTGGTGGTCTCCGTATGAGACTCGTTAGTAGTGACGAGAAGTGCTTGTGTCTGATTAGTGATTGGGCCAGAAGCTAACGGGATACCGTTAATAAGACTAATAGAGACAGGCTTAGGTTTTGAAATAATAGGTACTTTATTTAAAGTAGCAAAACGTATATCGATATAATTTCCGCAAGATCCTGGGTCGATCATGGCTTTAGTGGTAATCCTAGTCTGGTCCCACTGCAATGTCAAACGAACAAAAAGATAAGGGTTAGTAATTGAAGTTGTTAATCCCCCCAGGAGGACATGCGAGCACTCACCCTCTTTTTTGCGGGCAAGGGGACAGACGCTTATCATATGATCCGGGGATGCGCAGTACATGCAGAGATTACTGGATCGTCTCCTGGCTCGTTCAGTAGTTGATAAAGGTGGGCGTATGGTTCCTACCTCCACAGGAGTAGGGTCAACAGCGGCAATCCGAGAAGGACTGGACAATGGCATTCCCATTTTTTCAGCCTTTCTTTCTCGCAGCCGCCTGTCTATGTTGATACTGAGTTGTATCAAGGCATCCAGAGTGCCAGGTAAATCCGCTCGGGCGAGCTCGTCTTTAACGGCTTCTGATAGGCCGAGTCTGAATTGAGTTCGCAGAGATGTGTCATTCCACCCTGAATCAAGGGTCCATCTTTGGAACTCTGCTACAAAGTCTTCTACAGGTCTCCTACCTTGTTTCAAGGACCTCAATTGAATATCAGCAGTACTCTGCCTATTGGGGTCATCATATAAACTAGCGAGTTCCGCTAGGAAAAAAGCATAGGAGTTGAGAAGCTGATCATCTTTCTCAAAGAGAGAGTCTGCCCAGGCCCGTGGATCACCCGTCAGATATGAAATAATAGTACAGACTTTAATATGATCAGTAAGGTAAGTACGAGGTTTTAGCAAAAAAAGTAACTGACATGCGTTTTCGAATTCACGAAATTTTTTGCGATCACCTGTAAACACTAAGGGAGGATTTATTTTGGGTTCAGGGGGCTGAGCAGTGGCAAGTTGTGATAGACGGGTTACCTGCTGCTTCAGAGCCTGATTGTCTTCCTTTAATTCAGTAAGAGCATGTATTAATGCATTTACTTGTTGTTTTAATTGTGTCACTTGAGTGGGTATTTCTGCTGAATCCATTTTTGTGGTTCGTTCAATCTGTAACGCTCCTGCGTTTTTGTAACAAGATGGATTTGCAGCTGCAGAAATCTCCACTCAGCAGTCATGTAGAGATGCGTTGAAATACCAATTCCAACTCCCAAGACTCATCACTGTGGCCTGCCTGATTCAGCATACAAATATACACACTCACTAAGATGTTCCTAGAGTGATAGATGTATATAGCAGTATAGTGGTGATGTGCTGAAGGGACAGGTATGAACAGTGACAGTAGATGGCAAGCACTCGAGAGAAATGTTCAGGAGAGTATAGATGGTAACAGGTAGGATGCAGATAGGTTAGCAATCATGTATGGTAGTAGGTGGTAGGATAGCAGATGACATACAGGAGAGACTAACCCAGTGCAAGGATAGATGTTAGTAGGCTCAAGAGCTAGCAATCTAAATAACAGTGCAGATGATAGGTTTAGTATTGCATAGAGAGTGACAGTCTTTAGTGAGCAATAGATATAGTGTAAGTAGGTTTTATGGAGGTTTCCCCTGCGGGGTACTTATCACTAGAGAGTAGGTTAGTAGCGGGGTCCGGTAATGAGGAGTGATCCGGTAGCGAGATACAGGGATCAGGAGCGAGGTTCCGGTCTGTTCAAGGCAAAGGAAAGCAACTGGAGGTTCCGACAGCGAGACACACTAGCAAGCATGTGGACAGCCAAGCAGGTTGAACGAACTATGTGAGTGAGACCGCCGGCGGTTGAAATAGCCGCTCTGCGGCGCTCAGCAGTGACCTCATCGCTCTTAAAGGTATATGCGTATCACCTAAAGGGAAAGGTGGGACGCATTGAAAAGAAAGTAGTAAATAAGGGTACTAGAGGTACCAGAATCTTACAGTCAGCAAGCAAAGGAGTTCTTGCAGAGAAATAAAGAAAAATTTTCAGATTTGCCAGGTCTTACTACGGTTATCGAGCATGATGTTATCACAGAACCAGGGGTCAAAGTTTGTGTCCGGCCGTACCGTATCCAGGAAGCTCAGAGAAAGGCAGTTTCAGAGGAAGTAAAGAAGATGTTAGACCTGGATGTTATTGAAGAATCGCAGAGTGAGTGGTCAAGCCCAATCGTGTTGGTACCAAAGCCCAATGGGACTCTGCGGTTCTCCAATGATTTCCGGAAACTTAATGAAGTTTCAAAGTTTGATGCCTACCCTATGCCCCGGGTGGATGAGCTTATTGAGAGACTAGGCCCAGCCAGGTATATCACCACCTTAGACCTTACTAAGGGGTATTGGCAAATCCCCCTGACTAAGGCTGCCAGAGAGAAAACTGCTTTTTCTACCCCAGAGGGGAGTTTTCAGTACAAAAGAATGCCTTTTGGACTACAAACTGCTCCAGCCACCTTCCAGCGAGCAATGGATAGGATTTTACGACCTCACCGAGAGTATGCCCCTGTATATTTGGATGACATAGTCATTTTTAGCAGAGACTGGGAATCACACTTGCCTAAAGTCCAGGCAGTGCTGGACTCCCTTTCGAAGGAGGGGTTCACAGTGAATCCAGAAAAATGTGCGTTGGGAATGGAGGAGGTGAAATACCTGGGGTATATCATAGGTAGAGGGCTGGTAAAACCTCAGGTCAACAAGGTAGAGGCGATACAGAACTGGCCCCGCCCCCTAACAAAGAATCAGGTACGTGCATTCCTGGGCATAGTGGGATACTACAGGAGGTTTGTACCCAACTTTGCCACATTGGCGACTCCACTGACCGATCTGACTAAGGGTCGGAAGTCGGTCATGGTCGAGTGGAATGCAGACGCTGAAAGGGCTTTTTTGGAGCTTAAGTCAGCACTGTGCCAACACCCTGTCCCGATAGCGCCAAACTTTTCAAGAGAATTCATTGTCCAGACTGACGCTTCAGATATGGGGTTAGGAGCAGTCCTGTCACAGGTTGTTCATGGTGAGGAGCACCCCGTAGTCTTCCTCAGTAGGAAGCTGACACCAGCGGAGAAAAACGATGCGATAGTTGAGCGAAAGTGTTTAGCCATTAAGTGGGCCTTAGAATCCCTCAGGTATTATCTCTTGGGGAGGAAATTTAGGCTGATTTCGGACCATGCTCCTTTAAAGGGACTAATGCCAGGATTACCCGTTGGTTCCTGGCACTCCAGGAATTTAAATTTGTAGTGGAGCACAGGCCCGGGAGACAGCATCAAAATGCAGATGCCCTCTCTCGAGCCCATTGTCTTAGCTCCACTGTTGCCTCCACCTCCTTGGCGTTGGGGCAGAGGGGGGGGGGGATATGTACAGGTTGTCAAGGGTGTGTCCTTGAAGGATGCTAGATTTCCCCTCTGTTTGGGCTCTGGTCCCTTTAAGGGAGCAAAAGGGGTTAACTCATTGATCAGAGGAAGTGGGTTTAAGAAGGACAGGAAGTTGTAGATTGGGTGTGGTGGAGCATAGAGGAGACTGTGGATGGTGAATGGTGGACTTTTGTACAGCTGAGAGGGTGCATGTCAGTGTGCTGACTGGGAACCTGTTGCCAGGGGAAGCTACCCTCTTCAAAAGTTGGGACTGTTTGACTGCAAAAGCAGCTCTGAACTCTTCAAGTCGGTGAGACTGTTTTTTCCTTGTTGTGTTTTTTTTTGCTGCTATGAAGCCTGTTTAAGTTAATAAACATTTCTTTGGTTGCAACGCCTGTGTCCTGCGATCCAGCTGATCCCCCAAACATCACAGTACCTACTGACTATAACCCTGCAGACCATGCTACAAGAGCTGTTGCTGCATGTAACCTGAAAGACACAACATGGTTTACAGGACCTGCATTCTTGTACGATGCAGAACAGACTTTTCCTAAAAGTGACACTATTGAACTAATAGATCCAGACTCAGATACTGAAATCCGTCCTGAGATCTCAACATTTCATACTGCAACTTCAGGTTGTCAGCTTAAATCTGACAGATTTACCAGATTCTCAAAATGGAAGAAAATTGTTCGAGCTATTTCTTGTCTTATCCATATAGCTTGCTCCTTTAAAGGTGACTCAAACAGCTGTGACCGCAAGGGATGGCACCATTGTCAAAGGATCAGTTCAGTATTAGAGCTACAGCAGTCTCAGGATCTTATCATCCGCACTGTACAGTATGAAGCCTATGCTAAGGAGATTGACTGTATCTTGAACGAAAAACCTATCCCTAAAGACAGGGTCCTGAGAAAACTTGACCCATTCCTTGATCAAAATGGACTACTTAGGGTAGGTGGTCGTCTAAGACAAGTCAACCTAGATTCAGACGAGAGAAACCCTCTAATAGTTCCTGGTCACCACCACATCGCTTACTTGATTGTGTCACATCATCACTCCCATGTAAAGTGGAAGTCAAGATCCAGAGAATCAAGGAGACAAAGTTGTTCCTCAGACCAGTTTCTGAACTAGTTTTGTTGTTATCTGGGGAATAAATAGTGGTATCTGATGATACTAGATGGGGAGTGTGATGCCTTCAGCTTGGAAGTAATTAATGTTAGTGGAACTTGCAATACCAATATTGTCCACAAGATGCCACTGTGACATAGACTGTTGTTGTACAGCACTTTATGGTATCTCTTGCTCTCTATTGCTGGATATTAGTTCCACCCCTCTCTGAGAAAATCTCCATTTTAGACTTACCTCACGGGGGAGCAGACAGTATCCTATGTTGCTGTGGAAGATTCCTGAACTCCTCTTGGAGGCATCGCTGGTATGCTCAGAACTGTTAGTTATATGCTCAGTGCATATATTATTTACATTTGTATGCTGATTGTATGCTTTATCTGTTTTATTTACAGTTTCACCTGACTATTCACAATCCTATTTGCATATCCATCTGACTTGTAACCTGTTTCATGTGACCACCATTCTTTCACTGGAATAAAGCCTTAAGTTACAAAAGGACTGGTTACTATAGGATTAAAGGTTTAGCTGTATGTTGAGCTGCACACGCCTGGGGCATACGTGTAGTGAGAACAGAACACGTGTTTCGTCAGAGCGTATGATGTCTTCAGAGAGACTCCCTCTCCACGTCGGTGTCAGGTTCCTTCCAAAGCTCCGTTCGTGTCACCCCAGTACTTCCGGTCTCCGTAGGTTCACGCTAAGACGCGTTTCGTCATTTCCGACTTTTTCAAAGGGCGCCCTTTGACAAAGTCGGAAAGGACGAAATGCGTCAGGTGTGACCCTATGGCGACCGGAAGTACTGGGGTAACACGAACGGAGCTTTGGAAGGAACCTGACACCGACGTGGAGTGGGTGAGAGGGACCGGCATCACCCAAGAAGTGTGCCCTTAGTATCATGACTATATGTACCGCTTTCTGCATGAGTTGCTTGTGAGTGTATTTCCATTTGGTGTGAAGTAAATAAAAGAATACATTTTTTTAGACAATATTACACTAGTGCGGCCTTTTTATCTCTCCCTTGCTGCCGTGTTATATGTGAAACTTGTGGAAGGTCATGAGAGAAGGAGTGATTTATTATACAGGATTGTCTGGTGATAATTGCCCACACTGAGGACAGGGGGATCAGGAGCTGAACCAGTGCGGATATTATTATACCTCTGCTTGTCAGCCCTACCTATGAGAGTGGGGGGGCCACATTATCTGGTGAGTTACCATCCTCACTAAATATCACAGCGGTGGATGAGTGAATCCTCTTGGTGTTCCTGGTCACACAGTGGTGTCTCCTACTTGGTGCTTTGGACTTCATACTTTATATATATTTATATGGACTGATTGATAAATGTCTTATTTTCATTGCCTCATTTAGGTCTGCGCTACTAATACTTTCCTTTGGTTCCTTATGGGATTTGAGTGGTGTATGCTTTTTTAATGTTTCATATTTAAGTAGCTGCGACTGGTCTGATATCAGACATATTTGTTTATTGACTACTGTGTGCGTAGGGGATTTATTGCTTTTAGTTTGAGTAATAATTTTATTGTGTTTCTCTTTTTTGATTCTTTTTACCTGTTCAGTTAGTTCACCTCTGATCACTGCCTTACGCCCCTCCCAAAGACTATGCTTGGAAACCTTGTTGGTAGTATGAAATACTCCCCAACCTTTTTGCTGCCAGAGCAGTTTTTGCACTTAATGCACACATGTTTAAAAAAATAATTTTAGGCTTGAAGAATATGTAAAACCTCCAAACAATATACATTTTCTAAAAGCAGATACCCTAGAGATTAAGAATATGGTAATTCCAATTTTTTATGTCACACAATATTAGCGTAACAGTTTACAAAACGCAAATTTCCGTTTTAAAAATACACTGAAGGTAATTTTAGGGAATACAAATGCAATACACTTTTTGGTGAAATATAAAAGATGAGGTTGTGCCATGTAAATCTAAACCTAAAACGTCAAGCCTTAAAATTGCGTGGACCCATGAACTGGCAACAAACTTTGGTACCCTATGTTTTTCATTTGCGATGCTTTAAAAGCTCCTACAGGTCATCAGTTTACTGTCAACTATGAATATTGGGACTAAAATTATTGGTCTCACTCGGCGTGTGTGGTGATATGTAACATGTGTAGCGCAATAATTGTTTTCTTGCATAGGCGCCCCCACGATACGTGCATTTATGTTTGTATGTGCGCGTATGTGGGGGGCTCAAAATTATTTTTTTTGGGGGGGGGGGGGGATTTTCAGTGCATGGGTGGAACTTTCATTTTTTTAACTTTTTTTTATCACTTTTTTTTAACATAGGGGACAAAAAGTCAGTTACTGGTGTGTGTGGAAGGGGTATGAAACTCTTCCAGCAGACAGTTGGCAGTTGGCTTGTCAGATATACATACACAGCTGACAGCTGCAGCTGCCAAGAGTGTGTGTAAAACCCCCTGCTGCCACCGACATATGACGTACATCTGTTGCAGCAAAAGGGTTAATAGAGCTGGTAATGATGTCTTTGATTGTTTTGTTATCTAAGAGAGTGTTGTTCAGCCTCTAGTTCCTTTCTTTACTGGACAAGTTAGGAAAAAGGAGTCTGTGGTAGTGAGCCCTTATAGATTGCCAGCTCAGGATTCCCCACGGTGCAGAGTCGAAGCCTCAGCCTGCATCTTCATCAGAGCCTTTAATGGTGGGGATGGACTTGCAGCAAGCTGGAACCAGGTCGCGGCCCCCAGGTAGGCCCAGTGGAGGATGCAGAGATTACTGGCATGTGCAGAGTACAAGCAGCAGACGAAAGGATATCCAGGAGACAAGCCGAGGTCAGGGCAGGTAGCAAACAAACACAGACAGTAAACGAAGCCGGGGTCGGTACATGGTTAATCAGACACAGAAGCCAAGGGGTATGTAAATGGGAGCTCAAAGAACTGTGAAGTTGCTCAGGCAATGATGGTTACACTGAGCATGTCTTATATAGACAAGCCAACTAGAAGGCGGGCCAGGAAGTGATGGAAGGGACAGGAAATAAAAGTCCACAGAATAGTAGACGACGCCCATAGGTGAGTGCAGCCAAACCACACATGTGAAAGGAAGCAAGGCTGAAACACTGCAGCAAGGAGGTGAGAGTATGCAAGCAAAATCTGCAGGCTATCTTGTGACAATTAGGTTGACTGGTGCATAATTAGAACTCTTTATTTGTTCAAAAGAGGCAGGATTAAGTTTTTGGAGGTAATATTGATCAGTGTAAACACTTTATATGTTTTTGAGTAATAGCTATAATCCCTGGATGTGGGATTTAAGGACCACCAGCGATCAATAAGATGCAAGGATTGTAGCAATTTCTTAAACTGTTTTAGCTGATTATCTGATGAAGTATCCACAGTGCGTAGGTAAAATCTCTTCCTAACAATAGAAAGTCTTCTTTGAAGTCAGCCAGTTTAGATAATACCTCAGACAAAAAATTCACTGTACAAGAGTTGGGTGCAAATAGGTCCATTTATGGCCTTCATGTACCCCTTTCAAAAAAAGAAACCTACCCTCCAGATCTGTCATTTGCTCTGTCAGCTGGAAGGGACAGGATTTGTGTATCACAATAGTTACTCCTCGGACCTTGGGAACAGTAGACAAGCTATTATACCATTGATTAAATGTATGAGTAGGGAGTGTGGGCATAGAACACAGGTAGGCAACCTTTGAGAAGTGGCTATCTCCCTGAACAACATGAAGGAGATCAACCTGGTGCAATGCCCTTTTTTTTTAAAGTAATTAACTAGCAAGGGCAATCTAAATAGTAAGGTAAACTTAGAAAAATATAATGAAACAAATGCCACTGTAAAAATATAAACTTTGCCTACCTTAAAAGTGAAAATTGTTAGTAGAGCAATGGACAGTGTCAGTGTATTGTGTATGGACAGTGGCAGAAGGGCAGTAGACAATGTCAGTAGGGCAGAGGTTGGTGTCAATGGAGGAAAGGATAGTGTCAGTAGGGCAGCGGGTGGTGTCAGAAGAGCAGTGGATGGTGTCAGCAGAGCAGTGGACGGTGTCAGTAGGGCAGAGACTAGTGTCAGTAGGGTAGTAGACAGTGTCAATCGGTACAGCATTGGATGGAGACTGCAGAGCAATGGACTTTAGTAGAGCAGAGGTTGGTGTCAGCAGAGCAGTGGATGGTGTCAGTAGGGTAGAGGATAATGTCAGTAGAGCAGTGGATGGTGTCAGCAGAGCAGTGGATGGTGTCAGTAGGGTAGAGGATGGTGTCAGTAGAGCAGTGGATGGTGTCAGTAGAGCAGTGAATGGTGTCACTAGTGCAGTGGATGGTGTCAGTAGTGCAGTAAATGGTGTCAGTAGTGCAGTAAATGGTGTCAGTAGTGCAATGGACAGTGTCAGTAGGGCAGAGGGTGATGTCAGTAGAGCAGTCGATGGTGTCAGTAGAGCAGTGAATGGTGTCACTAGTGCAGTGGATGGTGTCAGTAGTGCAGTAAATGGTGTCAGTAGTGCAGTGGATGGTGTCACTAGTGCAATGGACAGTGTCAGTAGGGCAGAGGGTGATGTCAGTAGAGCAGTGGATGGTGTCAGTAGTGCAATGGACAGTGTCAGTAGTGCAGTAGACGGTGTCATCAGAGCAGTGAACTGTGTCAGTAGAGCAAAGGTTGGTGTTAGTAGGGCAGTGGACGGTGTCAGTAGTTTTTTGTTTTTATTATTTTTTACAATCTTATTGTTTAGCATTTTTTGCAGTTGTATTTTTTATTATCTTTTTTTTTTTTTTAACAGCCCTGTTGGGGGGCTTTGGTGAAATATCAGGGGTCTAGACCCCTGATGTCTCACTTTCGAGACAGAGAAAGGTGATTGAGGACCCAGCCTTCGTGGCACAGATGAATGAACAGGAAGAGCTCTTCAAAGTCTTCCTGTTCATTCACAATCTGAAGCATAGTAAAAAAAAATTATTACGAATGAACACAGTGAATGTTCCGTACCGCAGCAGCAGCAGGGAGGGAGGGAGAGGGTGGAAGCCGGCACATACTGTGAGAGGGGAGGCTAGGGGAGCACAAAGGGCACCCGGACAGCAGAAGAAAGGGGAAAATGGATGGGAGGGGGGGAACAACAGGGGGTCATTTACAGTAAATGCCAACCCTCTTATCCAGTTTCCCCTTCCTTCTGCTTGTCAGCAGTGCAGCATACTAAGTTGTTCCTTCCCTGCGCTGCTCTGCATATGTGGGAGTTCAGGACCTGCAAGAAAAGGAACACGATTGACTCGGCACCTACCTGCCATTGATAGATAGATCACGATTGACGGGTTGCTGACCCCTGACATAGGAAGCTAATGCAAAATGAGTCTCCTGTAGGATAATTACCTGGGGTGAAAGCAGCGTCATTCCAGCCAGAGTTTACTCTCCTTATTGGGATAAGGCTCCTCACGTTATATGACAACAGCTTAAGTCGGACTCGGGACATGAGGTAGTAAAAGGCCCCTCTGCATGGCTTTAGGGTAGGTTATTTATGAGGATGTTCTTTCATCTGTCAGGAAGAAACAAATGACAAGATTTAGGGCGTAACAACTGTAAACAGGTATTAACTTGGCAAAACAACAAACAAACAGAAAAGCAAATTATAAAGAAAGAGATTATCATTTTCTGAAATATAAAAAGGGAAACGCCCCAGACCAAAATACCAATGCTCGTATCTCAACTCCCAGGTTTCATGAGACCAGATGGCAACGCTTGCTGTTTCTTTGGCATGTCCCAGAGCAGAAAGGGCAGATTTAGCAGTAACGAGTGTCAATATTTTTAGGGCGAGTGCAGAATCTCTTTAGCTGAGTGCCCTCATGTGGGCATGTCCAGGCCAGGCCCCAGCATATACAATTATTTATTCACAATTCTGGTTTTAATATTTACACTCTCAGAGAGCATCCACATTTGCTTGCAGGATACAGACATTTTAACCCTACCCTCAGTACTAAGAAATCATAATAAAAGTGTTCTTACTGTTGTACTTGAACCATCTTATTACATACAGTTTTCATTAAAAAAAAAAAAAAAACTATTTATATAAAGAAGTGGTTCCCCTCCCTCAGACTCCCACTAATCAGCACATTCCAGTGGACAAGTTCAGAGTGGTCATTTTTCAGATACAGAGAAAGTCAATACAGTTCCAATTTTTCAAACTTCATTGATTTCAAAGTTTCCAATACTTGCATTGTGATGGCTTCACTATCTTGTATGGCAGGACAGGCAAAAAAAATGTTCATCAGCCCCCCTTTAAATGGTGCTTATGGGTTTATGTAGTAAAGCAAAGTATATGCATCGTTTTTCTTTTGGTGTTATTCAATCACCACTGTTTTTTTTTCTTTTTTTTGCTATATAAACAAAAAATACTGAAAATATTTTTTTTTTAAAAAGCATGTTTTTCTCAGTTTCTGTTATAAAAATTTGCCTCAGTTTCTGTTATAAAAATTTGCAAATGAATAATCTTTCTTCCTAAATTTAGGCCAAACTTTTTTCAGCTACATTTCTTTGGTAAAAGAAAAATAAAACAAAAGAAAACTCCCAAATACAGTCTTGATGTACTGTACAAATTTGAGGCCCTAAAATGCCGGGACAGTACATATACCCCCCAAATTACCCCTTTCTGGAAAGTAGGCAGTCTAAGGTATTTAGGAGGCATTGCAAGTTTTTTAAAGTTGTAATTGTTTGTCACAATTTTTTGGAAAGTTAAGAAATTAAATAAAATTTGTTTCTTCACAATGTTTTTTTTTTTTTTTGTACATACAGTCACCAGTGCAGTACAGCATCATCATTTGACTGGTGTGGGGGTGTTCAGGAATACTAACTGGTGACAGCATGTAAAAAAAATATTAATGACTTTTTATTTAATTTTTTTTTAAAAATTTTCCTATTGTTTTTACATACTTTTATTAGAGTAGTTCAGTGTCACCATAGTGACACTATATTACTCTAGGGAGTGATGAGGGATTTTTTTTTTACAATGTGATTGTGGTTACAGTGATGATTACTGTAACAGCAATCATTGAAACTGTCACGAATAGGTTTCATTCATACCAGCTGTTGACATGCTGTGATTGGCTATAGCTAATCACATGGTACAGGGTGCTGTGATTGGCCCAGGTATAATGTGATAGCTGTGGGCCAATCATAGCATCACTACAGTATGAGCAGCTGTTATAAATTAAACTCATTCATAACAGTTGTGCATACATTGTAATCATGTGATTGTACAGCCATCATGTGATACTCCGACCGCGTGATACCCCGGACGGTACAGAAAACTGTACCTGGGATACAGTTATAAACACGGTGACGTTCCAGGGCCACTCCTTGGCTGCTTAATTGGTCAGATGGCCTCTGTCAACATCCCCTTGATACCAAAGAAAAGTGGATTGCAAACACATTGCACAGCTCTCGTGTACCATCAAATGAAGGACGATCTGTCAAGTTATGAGAGCCAAAATATCACCTTTCTCTATGACTGAAGTCTGCTGAAACCAGGACTTGCAAGTATTTTTCATTTTCAACTCTTTTTATTTCTCTGTTGCATTATTGTTTCTTTGTAACACCCCTTTTCTGTAAATATTTTATTTTCACCATTTTTCTTTTACTTTTCATTAATAAACCATATCTTGAAAAGTGTTAAATCTGTCTCTAACGCCTAACGCAAACTAAAAAAGAATCCCTGTCTCATGAAGAGTGCTACTACATTAAACATTTCTGAAAATACCTGTCTGTGGTGAGGGTGTGTGTACAGACATTTATTTTAAAATCATAATCCTATTTCTAATCCTGTTAAAGTTTCTGACTCTTTCGGTAAAAGTCGGTGGTGGCAATTTAAAGGGTCAATTGCTCAGTTAACTTAGCCCAGTGACAATCAGTCTCAGTCTGTTAACACTTAGATTGTGGTCCTGCAAGCTGGAAAATCTTTGTGCAGGGTGAGGCTGAGAGTGTCATTGTGGCAAATCAGTGACAGCGTGGTGTGAGACTGACCAGTCCTTTGTCACGAGTTGGTGAGAAGGGCAGGGGCTGACCCACGTTCATCACAACAAGGTCTTAGTAGGTTACAGTGGAGGTGTCTCTTATTGGGATTAGGGTCTTACGAGACTACATCGTACACTGGAGTTGGAAAGAAGGGCTGCTTTTCTATCCGATAAGGGATGCATTCCCATTTGGGTTCCAGTTTGCTGTCCCTCGTTTTTGGTATTTTTCACCAATACCCACTACCTCGGTCGCAACTCATTCAGGTCTGAGTCCATGGCTATGTCATTGTGTCTGTCCAGTACCACTTGCTTTACTTTCTGAATTCAGTTCCAATGCGCATGCACAAAGGTGCTAGGTGCCTGGAGTTGAGTGTTCTCTGCAAAGTCCACCGGTAATCAGCCGTAATGCCCAAACATGGGGAAGAAGGGCACGTGTCCTGTAGATCAGTTGATAATATTGTTGTAGGCCCCTACATGCTGATGTCAGCAATCAAGGTGCCCCTGCTCGAGGGTGCTTAGCTTTCCCAGAATGGTGTGGTTTAATCGCCTACAGACCCCATTGCCCTAGGGGTGGCATGGAGTGGTATGCAACTTCCTGATAGCACTGAGGCTACACAGTTCAAAAAAGATGATTGATTCAAAGTTCAAGCTTTGATCCAAAGGTCAGCCGTAAGGTTGTACCACTGTCAAGGTCTTACCTTGCCTTCCTGTTGGCAGCCATCCTGGACATGTGCAGACTGCTGGTTCTTATAAACTCTGTTTGCATCATCACTTGTCTGTTGCCTGGGCGTCGTTTAGCAAAGATGTTGCACACCTGACTATATATATCACCTGATGGTGTTCAGACATTGCCCTTGCGTTTGTGCTCCAAGGTGCATTACTGCTAGCAGTCCTCTGGTCTCTGTGGTTTCTCCGTGTATGACTTGGCTTGGCTGTCGACCTTCCTGGCTCTGGATTCCGCATCCGCAGACGACCCCGCATCAGGCGACGACCCAGCTTTGGCAGATTACCCGCTTCTGGACTCTATCTCAGCTTGGATGACTACCTGTTCCTGGACTCGATCCCGGCTTGGATGACTACCCGCTTCCAAACTTGACCCCGGTTGTTCTTGATTTTGCTCCTCTCTCTTGCTGTGCGATTATTATTGTTGCATAAATAAAATCGCTTTATTTTACTTGCATCTTCGTGTGGTCTGGTTTCCTGGCACCCTGACAACCTCATGCTCCCAGAATAGGTTACCTGTAGTCAGAACTGTCTGATTCTTTGTGGGGACCACTACTGCAAACTTAGTAAAGTGGTCAACAAAAATCAGGGCTTAGCTGATTATCGTCAGGATACTTTACGAATGTGCGACTGGTCCCTATGCCCATAGAGCTTGTATTTGAATTGGACGAGGTAGACAACCCACCTCTGTTCCAGCACCCCTAACTTTGCTATGTCCAAGTGGGCCAGCAGGTTGTTATCTGTGAAGACCTCTATCTCTGCTCCAGAGAGGTATTTGGCAAATTTTTTGGTAAGGGTCCACACCAGGGCCAATAATTCCAGTTTAAAGGAGCTGTAGTTGTGAGGGTGCTTCTCAGTAGGGCATAAGCTGCATCTGGTGTAGGCAATCAACCATTCACAACCGTCTTGAATTTAAGCCAGTAGAGCCCCTAGGCCTTGCAAGATTACGTCATTGTATGTACAGAGGGGTTTGGTGTAGTCTGCGTGAGCCAGCAAGGGTGCTGAGGTCTATATCTGATTCAGTGTGTCAGAGGCATGTTGCTGGGGACTGTGCCACTGGGTCGGAATAGATGATGACAGACCGTTCTTCTGGGTGGCATGGGTGCTCAGCAGTTGGGTCAGTGGAGCGGCTATTTGAGCAAACTTCAGGATAAACTGCCGATAGTATTCCACCAATCCCAGGAAGAAGCTTAGCTCAGTAACAGTCTTTGGGGGATGCCAATACTGAACAGCCTGGATCTTAGCCAGCCCTGGAGACCCCCATCCATGACATGGCCGAGATATTGGATCTTCTATTTCATCAGGCGGCATTTACTGGATTTGAGTTTCAGTCCATACTGTGCTAGGCAGTTGAACACCCAGTCCAAGTATTGGACATGATCCTCAAAAGTCTTGGAGAAAATGATGATATTGTCCAGATAGACTAGCATGATTTCGAGGTTGAAGTTTCCCAGGCACCTTTCCATTAGGTGTTGAAAAGTGCTGGGGGCATTGCTCAGTCTAAAGGGCATACGAATAAACTTAAAACAGTCCCAAGGGTGTGATAAAGGCTGTCTTTTCACGATCCTGATCTCTTATTGGGACTTGCCAGTAGTCAGTCGTCAAGTCAAGGGAAGAAAAGTATTTGCCCTACCTCAATGCCATCAGTGATTCCTCTACCTGAGGCAACAGGGATACAGGCATTCAATTTGCAATAGTCTTTGCAATAATTTGCGATAGCTGAGGCCTTCCCGGATTACCCTGCTTTGCAGCATGTTGTAAAGCAAGTCCTTGACCTCCTGGCACAGAGCTGGGGGAATGTGGCAGTACTGCTCCTGGTTTGGCGGAACGTCCCCCCAGTATTAATTGGGTGGTCAATAGCCTCTGTGTACCTGTAGTCTTTCAGCCTGGTAGCAAAGACCAAAAGGTGCTTCTCTAACAGTTTGTGTAGCATTCTTTGCTGTGGCAGGGGATATTCCTGGAAAGGAATGTTCAGCTGTTCCAGCAGTAGCTTATATCGTGACTCATCCAACAAGACCATGGCTGCTTGAAGCGGGGCACATGTGGCCTCTACCCCAGGCTGCTCTCCTGAGAGGCAGTGATGGGGTACTATGTACAGGTCTGCTAAAGTGGCATGGTTGGGGAGTGTAATTGCCATTGTTCTCAGGTTGATGAGGTGTACCAGGTTATTTGCCTTGTGAATCTTAGGCAGGGTGCATGAAACTGCCATTCCATGGGTGCCACTGGGTCTTTGCGGGGTTCTATCATCATGGTTGCCTCTTGCAGTCTCTTGTATGCCCCTATAGGGAGGGATCAGACTAACTCCTGGAGGAGTACTAGTAGTAGCTTCTGTTTAAGGGGGTGTACTGACAAACCTGATTTGCTCAAGCTGTTTACTCTGTTAAGCTTCACAAACCCAGATGATGTTGAGCCATACCGCTCGCCAGTGCTTTAAGTGGGCTGGTACGCACTGGTACTCAGTACCGCCACTTACGAATAAAGCTCTTGAGCGTACCGCCACCTCTCCATGCGCCCAGAACGTGATTTTAGCGTACCGGTACGCAGGGCCGATCCTGGGCGGGTGCGCGGGGTGCACACTGATACATACTGCAGAGTTGCAGACAGAAGTAAATCCCACATTGATGCCGGCCACACCGCTGACCGCTCTGCCTCTGCTGTGCTTCCTTCCTTCCTTACTGTATCACTGGTTGCTAGAATCGCCTACCGCCTGGCGTCTAGCAACCAGTGACGTCATACGCCCAGCCCGCCGCCCCAGCATTCACAGCGGAGGAGGAACTAAACAATGTTGGGGCTGGCTCCAGGGCTCGATCCCCCACCCCCTCCAGCAGTGCCCTGCGCGGTTCAGTAGAACAGGTGTCCTGCCGAGCCCTCATGGCCTGAAGAGAGAAAGTGGCGCCTGGCTGCTTGTCACCCCACAGTGCCCTGGCTGCCTGCCTCCACAGCGCCTGCCTGGCCTGCCAGTGCCACCAAAGTGCCCTGCCATCCTTCCTGCCACCACAGCGCCCTGGCCCCTGCCACCAGCACAGCACAGCACATTACGGTGAGTAGAAGCAGAGCAGCACATTATAGGTGAGTGAGTCTAAGGTAGCCATGATATATGATATGTATTTGGTCATAGGTAGTAGCAAGCTAGGCATCCATACATTTTTATTTTTTTTTTGCTGCTAACTATGACCAAATACATATGGCTACCTTAGACTCACCAATGTGCTGTGCAGCTGTGGCAGGCAGGCAGGCAGGCAGGGCACTGTGTTGTCGCTGAGGGTGGCTGAGCTTGAACTTGAGGCCGAGGCGCCATTTTCTCTCTTAAGGAGAAACCGATGCGATTTTTAGATTATGGCTATAAACGAAAAAAAGAGCGTGAATTAAAAAAAATAAATAAATAAATAAATAGTATCTCACTTTTTGCTTCATAATATTACACCAAGAGCGATACACAGATTAATTAAAAGTAGGGGGGCCAGTCTGGGGCCCTGCCTGCCTGCCTGCCACAGCTGCACAGCACATTGTGTGCTTCTAGGTGAGTCTAAAAGTCTAAGGTAGCCATATGTATTTGGTCATTGGTAGCTAGACTGCTGTATATAAAACCGCTTCAATAAAGTTGTTGTTACCTCAGGGGATAAGGGGAGTCATCAAAAAAAAAAAATTATAGGCTATAATAGCGTACCGGCACCTCTTTTGGGCCACTTAAAGCACTGCCGCTCGCAGATCACAGCCATGTCCCCACCCGACATTCAAACTTGGCCAGCAGGTGGGGCGAGTCCAAGTCTTTTAACACATTCATGCCCATAACAATAGGCACTGAAGAGCTGACTGGGCCACGAGTCACTACCGCTCCTATCCGATCCACCACTTGGTCATCAATCCCAGATGATGCCTTTTACCAGGATGGGCAAGTTATTGGCTGCTTTAAGGTATAGCTAGGAGGGGTCCAGTTGGTCTTGCATCCCAAATATATAGAATATAGGATATAGAAGTCATACTCCATGACTGTGACTTCCGACCCTCAATCAGGCATAGGACCTCCAGTCCATTCACAATGGAGGAAACCACTGGGCTTAGGGGAACCATGGTCTGTGGTTGGCTGGGACCTTGTGTTGCTGGTCCCGGAGGTCATATGACTTTCAGGTCATTATTGTTTATCACTGTAAGATTTTTCTAAGGTAAACTACTATTTCCTAAAAACCTTGTGTACATAAAGACATAAATAATATGTATGCAATACAATAATAATCATATGTAACCAAACATCATACACTATATCATATGAATCCAATAGTAAGGTGCTCACAGTGCAAAAAATGTTTTGTGATAGGTTGGAGTATTATGACCAACAAGCTAAAGTAATGGTGAAGAAATTTGAAGAGAAGGGTTACCAGAGGAAGAACTTAGAAAAATTAAAAAGGGAAGCGAGGAATATGAACAGGATCTGGCCTTCATCACAGGGTTCAAAAGGCAGTTTAGGTCCATTGAACACATTGTAAAGAAATATTGGCCCATCTTGAAACCAGACAAGAATTTTTCTAAGATCCTTCCTAAGAGACCCAGGTTTATCTACAGAAGGGCACCTACACTCAGAAACCGCCTTGTTCATAATATCATAGATCCCCCCAATAATGTCAGATTATTTTCAGAGCTAAAAGGATTTTATAGATGTGAGAAATGTTTACTTGTGAAGCAAGTAAAAAACAACCTAGAAAGGAAAACTTTCAAATCCTCAGTCACTAATAAATAATTTCAGATTAATGAACTAATCACTTGTAACAGTACACATATGAAATATGTGATTGAATGCCCCTGTCGGCTTCAATACGTGGGGAGGACTGTAATGATATCCTGCACTGGATATCCTAGAAGCTGTCGCAAGCAACCATTTTGTCACGGGCAACCATTTTGTTCAGAGCAAATGTATACTCAGGCATTTTTCTTCCCCCCTCTCCCTGCCTCAATTAATTCCTGGAATGCAGAGATTTTCGACTTCAAACAAGCCGTTATCTGAAAAGATGTCTGGATGGATATCTGTTCTGATACTCAGGCCGGTCGGTCGTAAAGCCATAACCGGGCAAAGAAAGATAAAGGCTAATGGGTTGTAAAAGAGAGCCATTCAAGAGCTCTGTTAATTGAACACATTCACACACAAATTCATAACGTTAAACACAAACAAGATATGTCTCTAGAAAGTGTATAGTTAAATGCAAAATAAAATACTGAACGGAACGAGATCATACATGACCACTTTAGCTCCTATGGGAGACAAGCTAGCTGTCAGATGCCTTACGGGTCAGAGGTTACTATGAGATAACCTGTGTTTGGTGTCTATGGATACAGAATTCAATGCTGCATCATAATCTATCAGTTTCAAGAAGGCAACTGGTAGATACTGGAAGATATGAATTATGTTATAAGTCTGTCTGTACGGGAGGTTCCTTGGTATTGTCGTAAACCTTAGGGCCGCCCATGGCCACTGTGTTTATTGGTCAAGGACCTCTGGTAACACCCCCTGCAGTCTCAGAGAAAAGGAGAGAGGCAGATGGGGTTAGAGAGTTCTCATGGTAAAATCAAGAAGGAACATCTATCAAGTTTGAGAACCGCTCACACTGGCTCTGCTTCTGAACTCTGTTAACACCAAGGACATTGAATGCAAGTATTCTTATTTCTCAATTCTATCTTATCCTTCAAATTGCTGAATTATGTCGCTATTTCTTTGAAACACTTTTTTCTGTAAATATATTATTTGCACCAATTTTAACCTTTTTATTATTAAACTTTATTTTGAAAAGTGTTAATCTTGTCCCTAAGCTCTTAATGCAAACTAACAACGAACCTGTCTCTTGAAGAGTGCTACTGTATAGAATAAATCCTCTGAACATTCCTGTCTGTGGTGACAGTGCGTGTTACAGATGATTATTCTAAAGTCATAATTGGCATTTCTAAAGTTACGAGCGTCCGCTGGGCTCATCATAACGTAGCGGTGGTGGCAGTGAAAGGGCTAATTGCTTAATTAGCCCGGTGACAATTGCTCTTAGCCTGCTGGCATCTAGATTGTGGTCCCGCAAGCTGGAAAATGTATGTGCTGGGTGCAGCTGAGAGTGGCATTGTTACGCAAGTGACGGCAGGGTGTGAGATTGCCTGGTCCTTGTGTTCCGAGTTAGTGAGAAGGGCAGGGATCTGATACCCACCACCGTCACAAGGACCACTAGGCCCCTTTTCGTTAGGATCATGGAACGGAACACATCAATAATATTAAGAAAGGGTTCCCCCAAACACACTTTATCTAGACATTTTTCAGAGGTACATTAGGGACCCAAAAGGGCTTATATTTTATGTTAAAGAACATTGGAGAGGGGATAATGATAGGGTAAAACATCCCAAAATGAGACTAAATGGTTTTATCAGTTGGGGTCAACTTGTGAGAAACCGGAAGTGACGCGACACGCTGTACGCGTTTCGTAAGAGATACGTCTTCCGCAGCCTAAGACTTCAGCTGCTGAAGACGTATCTATTACGAAATGCGTACAGTGTGTCGCGTCACTTCCGGTTTCTCGCGATCGAGATCGAGGCTTGGACCGCATCGCGCTCCAGACTCACGATTACATGCCTGTATTTTCTCCTGTTATGTGAGTACCTCTCTATTTTTGCCTTATTAAATTACCCAGACGGTATCACACTATGTGCCTTGTCTATTTATTATTCCCTGGTACACCATTATGAGTGATTCCCTGCGGACATCCCGGACCATTACCTGCTTATAGGAGCTCAGTAGGACCCACCATTACCCCAGGGATACTTCCATATAGGATCTCCTAGACCACTTCCAGGACGCCCTTATCCAGGAGTAGGGGAGATATCGAGAATCTCTGGTCGCTGGATACTCTTACACACCCGCCTTATACCCCTGTGTGGGGTGGGTGTTTCTGGTGAGTGAGTTTTTCTACCAGAAGGATCACCCAGCACCTCACCGTCCAGCACGGGGTCACTCCTTACAGCTATTATCAGAGTGTTGTCACCTATTATCTATATTTTTTGGATTTTTGCACTTTGCATTTAGTCACTGCATGTGGCATAAAGACATTTAACCTACATTGGACTGTTTATGAATATATCCGTTGCAATTTATATTTGATTGGCACTTTATTGCACCTCAATACCACGGTGTGTGGTATAGTTGGGAGATTTTATATGCACTTAAGCACCTTTTTTGATATGCACTTTTAGATTTGCACTATTATTATTATCATTATATTTATTATTATCAATATCTGGTTTATTTTTGATTCTTTCAAAAATTCTTATCGAATCAACTTTATATGCACTTGTCACTTTTTATGTCAAACACTTCTGTTTATTGAGTTTTTATCACTGATATCCTATCGCACTATATATTTCTTAGCATTTTCTAATTTAGGCAGCGCCATCACCCTACCTTCCTTATTTCATAAAGCCATATATTGCACATGTCTCTGGGCGTGTCAAGTATTTAACCGTTAATGGATTCTACAGGCCAGAATACTATTTTATTCTGGTCATTGGAATACATTATTGCTCAAACGTGCCTAAGCGCATCTAGCGTTTAGGCACATTTAGACACATATAGACATGTTTTTTCTGCTCTTCAGCTCCTTTCCTGCACAGGCCTGTAAACACTCTTCTTCTAATACACTGTGTGCATGAACACATAGGCTAACATAGAGGTGCTTTTACAGGCTGAAAAAGAAATCCCCAAATGCCTGTAAAAGTGGTGTTTTTTTTTAAGTCCAATGTGTATGAGGCCTAAGAGGACAACATTATTCTGCCTGCATGGTTGTATTTTTTAAGGAGGACTATAGTCCCACTTAGACAAATTGCTAGAAATTATAGTTTTTTGTCAAAAGAGACGTGCATAGTTTCTATTGAAAATGTAAAAAAAAAAAAAAAAACACTTAAAAAAACTACTGGGAGTAAAAGTTTTTATCAGAATCATGCATCATCTCTATATCTAAAGACTCTTCCCATAGAACGTACACCATGCGATGGTACTTTCTGGCTCCTAGATTTTCTGAGAACAGAGCCTGGTACTGGGAAGGATTTAACATGCACATCATCAGTGGCATTCAATTGACCACGTCAAACAACAACAAAGAACAATTCCCAGCTCAACTTACCAACCAGCCTGCAACAAACCAAATGGTCCTGTCTAACAGTTCACGTTAAAAGCAGGGGTTTAGTTTGCATACATTTGCAAAAACATGCGTAAACTGCAGATGCTGCGACAAGGCACCCAAGTATTATCTGCAATCCTGCAATCATCTGCAGATGAGTATAGTGGCATTATTTATGACAGACTAAAGGGGGGATAGCTTATGTAAAGGTAAGTCAATGAGGAGGGAGTTGCAGTAGTTGAGGCGGGATATGACCAGGGAGTGAATTAGAAGCTTTGTGGTGTCAATGGTTAGGAAGGGGTGAATCTTGGAGATGTTGCAGAGGTTAAGGCGGCAAGCTTTGGACAGTGATTGGATGTGGGGCCTGAAGGATACTTCAGAGTCCAGGATTAGACCTAGTACCCTGGATTGCAGGGATGGGTTGATAGTTGAGCTGTTGATTTTGACGAAGAAGTCAGGGGAAGGGGCACATGGGGGAGGAAATATTAAAAGCTCAGTTTTGGATAGATTGAGTTTGAGGAAGTGGTGTGACATCCAGGCTGATATGTCGGTCAGTAAATTAGTGATGCATGAGGAGACTGATGGAGTGAGCTGAGGGGTAGAAAGATATATTTGGGTGTCATCAGCATGGTTTCTAACGTTTTTTTCTATATACTTTCAGCTTTTTAGACATCCTCTGCTACCTCTATTGAAGCAGGGCATGATGCAAGGCTGATAAGTGCAATCACTATAAAGCTAGGAATAATAAAATGTATTATTTGGAGAAATTACTTTTTAGTACCCTGATGCCCAACATCTGAAACTCTGGAACTTACTGCACAACCCTCGGGAACCCTGCAGACAGTAGCCTGTTAATACTCAATCCATTGAAGCAAAAGTATTCTTTACAATTACCTATAGTCTTTTTCTGTGCTATCCTTCCCTTTCTCTTGTTACATTTATTTTACCTTTGATTTAATAATGGATATTGCCAAGACTGCAGACATGCAACAGAAGATGGTCAAGTGTGGCGTAAATAATGTTTATTGGGAATGTACGGTGCTCAAACGTGTAAGCATTGATTTGTAAGGGAGTGTAATAGTAGTGATCTCTAGCAGTCTCAGGTAATGTGTCTCCAGTCTCCTGCAGAATAACCACAATCTCAAACAACTCCTGTAGAATGTCCCAGTCTCTGACCGTCTCCTGTTGAATGTCTTTTGTCTCTAATGGTTTTCTGTAGGATTGCATTTACTGAATATTATGTACAACCCTTTGGAGATGTCAGGGGCCACACTTAATATACCTATATCATGTAAATTGACCACCACTGCTTTATCTCCTGGGTTTTTTTTCTTCTAGAAACAGCCTATGGTTGCTTATACTACCAGTATCAGCACCACACAGTTATAGAAATATTCACAGCAAACTAGACACATTTACTTGAGTTAAAATACCAATTGGAAAGGTATAAAGGGTAAAATATGATAAACAAAGCAACCAAAATAAACGTAAAAGCAATTATTTTGGAAGAAGGATACTAAACAAACCAGAACTAGTTGTTTTTTAATATGTGCATATGAAAAATGGGAATTTTACACTAAGCAAAGAAAAAAGACATCTGTAAAACATCCTTATATTTTAAAAATAATCTGCTTTCCACTCCAAAAAAAAAAGCAATTTACAAGGCCATAACATTGATTTCTTGCCTAAAGTAAATCAGGATAAGGCTCGGTACTCATTGTATTGTTTACACTGTCTAAGGTCTATGTTGAGATTAGAACAGGTAAATATAGTACACAACACTTTCCAAATCAACTGTGCTGGCTTTGATTCTTTGCTATACAGGATTTTATGTATAATATCTACTTGATGTAAATGTTGGGCAGTTGCCAATGGCATCCAGTTAGATTCAAGACATCCTATTTCCAAGTGCTGGTTTAAAGATAACTTGTGCTAAGAAAAATGTGGAAGCTGCCACCGCTAAACCTCCATTCAGACACTCTGGCATCAATATTTTCTGATTCACTAACCAAAAAAAGTAATCAGGGAGTTCTAACTTCACTTACTATTGGCTTGTAGAAGTCAATAATTTAAAAAGGACTAAAGCCACAGAGCCACCTTATCATCTAAGCCTATAGAACAGGCAAACCGGTCTTTCTTCAGAGGGCCTAAGCGAGTCAAAACCCAAAATTGTTTAAAAAATTGACCGTGGTGTATTTTTGACCTGCCTCTTCCCATCCCTACAGTCTTTATTTTGGATAGTGAAGTCAGCCATTGCATTTGGTGGACAACAAAAGGAGTGGGTGGCCGTCATCAGCCCAGGCAGCTGTAGTTGATTTTTGCATAACCTAGTGTCTCGGTTTTGGGGACCTTACTGCTGTTTGGACATGGTGTCACCTTTATATGAATCTCAACTTTTCTGCCAGGGAAGGTTTTCAATTTGTTTAATTAATTGAACATGTGTTTTAAAATCTGCATTTTTTGCTAGAATGTCTTTAAACCCCAAAGCAATTATATATTTTATGAAAGCAGAGGCTTTCACTTTAAAATAATGGCAGTTGCAATACTTTATGTCTCATGATGTTTGCCCAGCTGTTTATCAAGCACATATTTTTATGAAAAAATACACTAAATTGAATTTTAGTACCAACAAACACAATATGATACATACCAATTTTTGGTAAAATATAATAAATGGGGTTGCATCAAAAATTGTGTGCACCTGTGAAATCGCAAAAAACTATGGTACCCAAAACTATATATTAAAATTAAAAGCCTTTACAGGTTATAAGTTTCGATTTTACCATGAATTATGGCCCGAGAATTATTGCTTTCACTCTGATACCTCAAATGTGCAGAATTTATGTGTACATACATGTGGGCACCCTGTGTTTTGAATTTGCATTGAGGTGTGTATTGGGGCAACAAGGTTGCTTTTACATACACTTTATTAATCTCTTTGCCTATTTTTAACAGTAAAAATTATCATACATCACTGTTGGTCTTCTGCTGCATTTCTATAGTTTTCAAAGCCAACAATACCATTAACCTCCCTGGCGGTATGATTGTTTCTGATTTTAGGTGCTGAAAGCGGTACAATTATTTTGCATGTAATTCTTAAGGATGAGCAGCCCAAACCAACTAGTTACATATGATTTTTTTTTACTGTGCGTTCTTCTGTATAACATCTCGGTTATGATAAAGTTTGAAACACAAAATCATAAATTATAATATAATAAATAACTATAAATAAGTCAAAGTATATATATATATATATATATATATATATGTGTATATATATATATATATATATATATATATATACGTATACATATATTATATATATATATATATATATATATATATACACATATATATATATATATATATATATATATATATATATATATATATATGTATACAGTATATATATGTGTATATAAAGTACAGTAAAACTGCAGGAAAGCTCACGGGGGGGCAAGCTAATGTCAATTTATTTTATTTTGTAATGTAATCCAATAGGATTACAATATATCAGTGTGTTTGTGTGTTTTACTTTTCAAATTTGCTGCCGGTTCTACCCCTCCCCCTGTGAGCGTCATGTCGCAGGAGACGGGAGTCGGGGCTCACAGCATCGGGCGGAAGATCCGGCCACCATATGCTGCAGGGACACATCGCGGGATCCCGGGGACAAGGTGAGTAACCCCTTCCAGAATCCAGCGATGCTCCCTGGCGGTACTCCGAGTGTGGCTCGGAGTTACCGCTAATGGCACTGAAATTTACCCCCGAGCCACACACGGGAATACCGCTAAGGAGGTTAAGTAATGAAAAGGAAATGATCAGTAGAGAAGACCCTCCAGTAGTTTTCTTCCCCACTTTAACCCTCTCATGTGACACAGGGGAGGCGCATGCCCATTAACCTCTATAATCAGATTTCAAATTGTATAGTTACATATAGTTAGTCAGGTTGAAAAAAGACACAAGTCCATCTGGCTGAACCAATAAAAAACAAAAACAGTAAAGAAAACCCAACCATACAATCCCATATATACAATACTATACCTGCAGTTGATCCAGAGGAAGGCGAAAAAACCCCAGCAAAGCATGATCCAATTTGCTACAGCAGGGGAAAAAAATTCCTTCCTGATCCCCTGCGAGGCAATCGGATATTCCCTGGATCAACTTTACCTTTAAATATTAGTCCCATTTATATTATGTACACCTAGGAAAGAATCCAGGCCTTTTTTTAAAGCAATCTAGTGAGCTAACCAGAACCACCTCTGGAAGGAGTCTTTTCCACATTTTCACAGCTCTTACAGTGAAGAAACCTTTCCGTATTTGGAGTCAAAATTATAGCCGATAGGCCAGCTATAGATATAACAGAGTGGGGAGACAAGCAGACACAATCTGCTATGCTAATGCTTAATGTACAGTATGTACTACAGCATATATCTTCCTTTGTGTATTTACCTTGCTAACATTATCTGTTTAGTCTACAATCAATGCTAAATGCTGTAACAATCCTACAAACCTCACAATATAATATTCAGAGTTGAGTGCTTACAGTAATACAGAAAAAAACTGAAAAAACAAGAACATTTGGGATGACAATTGCAGGACCTGTGTAACCTGCATAGTCAATAAATGGGTACATACCACCATAAATAAAAAAATGTCATACACTTACAGAGAACAGCCCTGGATATTCCATTGCATTATGCATGGAAACCAGTGAAAACAAAGAAAATGTAAATATGGTTTATATATGTAGTGAAGCTGCCATAGCCAGCTTTATGGTTCATCACAAAGGCCACTTGCACTCAGGGAGATATATATACTCTGCCATTCCAGACCTCCTGAAAATGCCAATTGTCTGACTTACTGACCAAGAAGCCCAAACATGCACATTAAGAAAGTCAGAGTAAAATAGGACTGTCATGCATTTTCTGGATCAATGATTTAGATTTTTAAAAGTAGTAAAGCCACTGGATCAATAAAATAGCCAGGGATCTTACATTCTCAGGAGTGGTCAGCAATAACAGCTGGAAATAATTCATAGTAAAAGCCTTTTAAAAGAGACCAAACAGCTGAAACTTCCAGAAATCAGTTAGA
Source organism: Pelophylax lessonae (assembly GCF_965119305.1). Taxonomy (NCBI): domain Eukaryota; kingdom Metazoa; phylum Chordata; class Amphibia; order Anura; family Ranidae; genus Pelophylax; species Pelophylax lessonae. The sequence goes on from NC_138776.1 coordinate 182,679,868, forward strand.
GTGGGGCTGTGTTATTCTTTTTATTTGCTCCAAAATATATCATTAGACTAGTAAGTGGTTTAAAAAGTTTCCCTGACCTGGCCTACAGTGTTTCTACATTACTGACAGTGCTGAAATGATGATGATGATGATTATTATGTAGGATTTATATAGAGCTAATAGTTTGCGCAGACAGTACAGTTACAATACGATTTAAGATAAACATGAATCATGCAGATACCTTGTGATGCCTGCAAGTACCTCTGTTAGTCTTTAAATTCCTCGGTGGAGCCATCTTGGATACTAGGTCTAGGCTGAACACATGACAGTAAGGACCAGAATTTTTATACTGTTGAATCAAAGAGCTTCTACTACCCATTGACTGTTAAAGAGTTTCTGTAACCACATTAAGCAAGCTTTATTGAATACATATTTCCAATCAGTAAAATATGAAGAACAAGGGTGAGCTACCAAGAGCGTGCCATAATCAGAAAAAAGGAGAATGTCAGATGGAAACCACCTAGACAGAATTGTGGACTTTAATGGATTGAGGTTCATCACCTCCGGTTTTTGATATATTGTCACAGTCCTTTCCAGATCTCGCTCCTGGAAGCGGACATCAATTTGGATGCTAAGGGAAATCAAGCCATCCAAGGTGGTGGGTATAGTTCTGCCAGCTAGTTCATCCTTAATACGATCTGCAAGACCTTGCCAAAATGTTGCAGTAAGAGCCTTGTTGTTCCATGCCAGTTCCGAAGCCAAGGTGCGAAACTGAACTGCATATTGACCAACAGTCATGTTTCCTTGACGAAGAAGAAGAAGGGCTCCAGAAGCAGATGAGGCCCTGGCAGGCAAATCAAAGGTATTACGGAAAGCTTAGCTCAAAGAAAGAGTTCTGGCGCTACTCCAACAGGTAGTTTCCTGAAAATATCATGCAAACATGTAAAACACAAATATCCATAAAAACACTGTTCGCCCAATCCTAAGTATTGGATAGCTTGTAGATGTGATGAGGAGAAATTAAAGGATGGCGCTCAGGTGTGTTAATAGCTGATAATTACCCCAAAGGAGACATAGATAAATGATCCAATAAAAGTTTATTCCATGAATCCAAAGATAAAAAGCAATGTGTTAAATGAGTGATTCCTCCTACCAGTCCATGAAGTCTCTGTATATCACTGCTGCCTCAGCACGACTCCCTGATGTGAATCCCAGGGAAAGGAGAAAGCTGGCAGATGGAGATGGCATAGAGAAGCGGGTCCCAGCGGAGATAGGGGCTCACACGGTCCGGTGTGCGGCCGCTTCCTGGACCGGAGCCCACGCTGTGCTACGCTGATGCCCGCTGTGAGCGCCGAGGGATCGCACACTGATGACGTCACCGCTATCAGCGCTGTCAGCCGAGTGTGTGTCCGCGGCCGGCGGGGGAATCACCTGAAGGACGGGGAGCTTGGAGGAAGATGCTCGCTCGCTTCTACAGAGCCTCCCGATCCGATCGGGAGGCTCTGTAGAAGCGAGCGAGCATCTTCCTCCAAGCTCCCCGTCCTTCAGGTGATTCCCCCGCCGGCCGCGGACACACACTCGGCTGACAGCGCTGATAGCGGTGACGTCATCAGTGTGCGATCCCTCGGCGCTCACAGCGGGCATCAGCGTAGCACAGCGTGGGCTCCGGTCCAGGAAGCGGCCGCACACCGGACCGTGTGAGCCCCTATCTCCGCTGGGACCCGCTTCTCTATGCCATCTCCATCTGCCAGCTTTCTCCTTTCCCTGGGATTCACATCAGGGAGTCGTGCTGAGGCAGCAGTGATATACAGAGACTTCATGGACTGGTAGGAGGAATCACTCATTTAACACATTGCTTTTTATCTTTGGATTCATGGAATAAACTTTTATTGGATCATTTATCTATGTCTCCTTTGGGGTAATTATCAGCTATTAACACACCTGAGCGCCATCCTTTAATTTCTCCTCATTACGGAAAGCTTGTAGGAAGGCAGAGAGACTGGAAACGGTAGTATCTTGACGCTCCCACAGCGGCGAGGCCCAAGCCAAAGCTGGTCCCAACAGGAGTGAAATCATGTACGCCACCTTGGAACAATCAGTAGGAAAGTAATTGCCTGCTAGCTCAAAGTGGATTGAGCACTGATTGATGAATCCCCGACAAGCTTTGGGGTCCCCAGAGAAGCGAGATGGCGGAGGCAGCTGGAGTTTTGCAGGACTGACCTCTGCTGGAGGGACTGCGGAAGCGGAAGCGACAGGGGTGGACACAGGAGCTGGAACGGGGGAAGCGGGAGTAGGCACAATCTGCAGCTGATCCAGACAGGAAGAAAGAGCCTGCAGACACTGCATAATCTGTTCTTGATAAGCCTGCTGAACGTTAACTCTCTGCTCCAAACTCTGAAGTTGATCCTGAAGTGGCTGTAGTGTCTCCGACGAGCTCATGGCTTGAGCAAACTGTCAACGAGTCTGTGGTAGTGAGCCCTTATAGATCCCCAGCTCAGGATTCCCCAGGGCGCGGAGTCTAAGCCCCAGCCTGCTTCTTCACCAGGGCCCCTGATGGTGGGGATGGACTTGCAGCAGACTGGAACCAGGTCGCGGCCCCCAGGTAGGCTCAGCTGAGGATGTGGAGACTGCTGGCGTGTGCAGGGTAAACAGGAGACTATAAGGAGATCCAAGAGACAAGCCGAGGTCAGGACAGGCAGCAGACGAACATAGACAGAGAAACAAAGCCGGGTCGGTACACAGGAGATCAGATACAATAGCCAAGGGATACACGGATGGGAGTTTAGAGAACAGCGATGTTGCTCAAGCAAGGAGCAGTGCACTGAGCATGTGTATATATAGGGAAGCATACAGGGAGGTGACCCAGGAAGTAATTGACAGGAACAGGATATAACCCACAGTGGAGCAGGCGACGCCCATAGAAGCCCAAACACCACATGTGAAGGGAGGCAAGACAGAAGCACTGCAGCAAGGAGGTAAGAATATACAGACAAAACTATAGGCTAACTTGTGACACTCCCATGTACTCATCTTCAAACATAAGTGGTTGGGCATCGGTGCATCAATCTCTTCCACTTCTGGGGCAGGGCTAGGTGGATGGCCCTGGGAAACCATGCTAACAGAGTCATAAAAAAACAGAAGAGACTGCTGCATGACTTGGGCCTCAGACTGATTTGCAAGGGGGTGAGGGGAAAGATTGATGGACATCGACTGCAGGTGCCAACTCTGATCTTTCAGCAGGAGACTGGGTGGGAGACAATGTGACGGCACTGGAGGCACTGTCAGCAACCCAATCTACTATCGCCTGTACTTGTTCTGGCCTCAACATTTGTAGAGCCGCATTAGGCCTGACCAAATACTGCTGCAGGTTCTGTCGCCTACTCACACCTGAGGAAGGTGTTTCACTTGTGCGTGTAGCTGGCACAGATCGACCACGTCCTCTCCTTGCAACAGGAGCTCCACCAGCAGCACCACGACCGGGGCCACGTCCCTTATTTGATGTTCTCCTCATATTTCTCAAATTTAGGATCTTGCCCTAAATGGGTGTTTTTTGAGTAGCAAAATAGAACAACAGTATCTAAAGGGTGTATCTCACAGTAACATATGCAGCAAACGTTGCAAAAATTTATTTTTTTTGCCCTAAATGGGGGTTTTTTGAATAGCAGAATAGAACAGTATGTTGTGTATTTTGCCCAAAAAGGGTGTTTTTTTACTAACACAATATGACAGCAGTATATAACGCTTGAATTCTACACGAACAGATGCAGCAAACAAGGGTTAAAAAATTGTGGATTTTAGCCCAAAAATCGTGTTTTTAAAAACCCAGAAAATTATAGCTATATATATAGCTTAAAATGCGCACTGAATAATGCGGCAGAGGCCCAAGGTGGAGGGTGATGCCAAAAATGGGTGTTTTTTCAAACCCTGGAAATTATTGCAGTATTTCAAGCTTGTTTTTAATCACACATGCAGCAGCAGCAAGCAAGGGCTGTAAAACTGTATTTTGCCCAAAAAGGGTGTTTTTTGACTAACACAGTAGGACAGCAACTTGAATTCTACATGTTCAGATGCAGCAAGCAAGGGCTATAAAATTGTGGATTTTAGCCCAAAAAGGGTGTTTTTAAAAACCCAGAAAATTATAGCTATATATAGCTTAAAATGCGCACTGAATAATGCGACAGAGCCCCAAGATGGAGGGTGATGCCAAAAATTGGTGTTTTTTCAAACCCTGAAAATTATTGCAGTATTTCAAGCTTGTTTTTATCACACATGCAGCAAGCAAGGGCTGGAAAACTGTGTATTTCGCCCAAAAAAGGTGTTTTTTGACTAACACAGTAGGACAGCAGCTTGAATTCTACATGTTCAGACGCAGCAAGCAAGGGCTATAAAATTGTGGATTTTAGCCCAAAAAGGGTGTTTTTAAAAACCCAGAAATTTATAGCTATATATAGCTTTAAATGCACACTGAATATGCTGGTGCACTGAGCTTGCATAAAATGCCCCCCCGCCACCCACCTAACTAACAGACGGAAAAAAGTATTTTTTTGTCACTGGGATCAGGGCAGGGTAAAAAGATTGTGCACTGCACCCACACAACAAAATCTATGTAGTTGAAGTTCTGATTAAAGAATAAAGATTCTGTCCTCCTCCTATATTCTCTCCCTCAAAGCAACAGCAGTGCCCTAGTACACAACAAAATCTATGTAGAATGATCGCTGAGTTGACGTTCTGATTAAAGATTCTGTCCTACTCCTATTCTCTCCCTCAAAGCAGCAGCTGCACGCCTTCCCTACACTAGATAGAGCAGAGTGATGTGCAGCGCTATGTGACTCCAGCTTATATAGAGGCTGGGTCACATGCTGCACTGGCCAGTCACAGCCATGCCATTAGTAGGCATGGCTATGATGGCTTCTAAGGGCACACCAGTTAAACGCTTGTGGATTGGCTGCCCTGCATCTTTTTTTTACGCGCCATTAAATTGCCGGACACCGAACTCGATAACGAACATACAGTACGATGTTTGAGTTCAGGTCCGGTACCGAAAACCCTAAAGTCCGGTACGAACCCGAACTTTAAAGTTTGGGTTCGCTCAACCCTAGTCTTGGACCATCAAGGGTCGTATTGGACACACCCAGCACTTATAGACACAATCATCAAAATAAGTTGGATAAAAGAAACCCATAACCACACGGGACGGCCTGTGGGTGACAAACGGAACAGATATGTCCGCAGCAGCCTCAGCTGCATCCTCCAACATAAATGTCTCCAGCACTGATGCAATCAGGGGATATACCAGCACCTTTTTTGCGTGTCGCAGCAGCCATGGAGGAATCATCCTCACTGTCTAACAGGTCAGGGAAACATGGACTCAGACACCGTAGGGTGGTCCGATCCGCAGCGACCGAACCAGATCCAGGATCTAAGAAGCCTTCCAAGGAGGTCCGCATAGGAGGCCGCAAACGGACCCCCCCTAAGGTAGGCCGGATGCGGCTAATGCGGGGCCATGACCACTGGGAAAGGTGGATACCCCAAAGAACCATGGCAGTGAAACCTGTCTGGGACCCTGCCCCCACCCTCCCGGAGCCGCTTCACCAGAAGGAGGGTGCCTAGTAGGCTGCAAAGCCGTGGCCTTAATTTTTGGCCGTGCAGCCGGCATGCCACGAGAGCACGTTCCGGGGGAAATCCAGGACTTGCCTTGGGAGCAGAGGGAAGACGGATGTCCCGGGGTACAATGGCGGCTTCAGCCGCTGTAACTGGAGCCGCCCCGTACAAATTCTAGCAAGTAGGCCGCAAGGCAATGGCCTAAAGTTTTGGCCTGCACGACCGCATGGTACTCGGACATCGAGTCACCCATCCCCCCCAGGCCCACCAGCTGTCTCAAGGGGACCCAGAAAGGCCACCCACCCCATAGCAAGCTCACCGAGGGCAACAGTGGGACAGCACACCGCAGGCTTTAAAGCCAGGTGCACACACAGCCTGGGCACCAACCATCCCCCCATGAGCACGGGCAAACAAGCCAGCTCAATGCCACCCTAGGGAGGGGGAAGGGGGGGAAGAGAACCCCGGAGGGACCAACCACCCCAGGGAGTACCCGCGCCCCACATTTTTTTATTGGTTGAGCCAGATGGACTTATGTCTTTTTTCAACCTGACTAACTATGTAACTATGTATCCAGGGAAGGAGAGGAGGTGGCCCTTACTTAGCGATCCAGCGAAGCGATTCAGGTAACACTACAAAGACAGAAACCTCCTCGCCACAGAAGTGGGGGAGCTGTCGGCCAGAAGGAACGCTGACCGAGACCTGGTCATATGTGACCTTGCGAAACGTTTGCAAGCGCTCTCTAGCTGGGCTGAGGGACCACTGGAACTGCAATAGTCCAGCCTGTCGCTCAGCCCCGCAGTTGCTAGATGTCCACAGTGTCACGGCACTGCTGCGTACTCACCTGCGTCCGGGTGCCTGCGGCGTTCTTGCAATAGAGTCTCGGTGCTTGCCATCCTCAGAGACACCTCCTCCGGGTCTGCGGTGGTTCCTTCTCCTCCCCTCACCTCTGAGGACTGCAGTGGCACACTGTCGTGGCAAGATGGCGGCCGCCATGCGGTTCCAGTGTTTTACACAGAGGGAGAGAGGAGAGTTGAAGATTTGGTAAGATCAGGTTCTATGAAGCAAATCAAGATGGCGCTGGGTCTCTGACCTCCCTTTATAGCTCCTGGCAGCTCCACCTACTGGTGGGAGGTGGCAGGTCATGTGATCCTGGCTCCCTATATAAACCAAGCACACCTTCCAGTCAGTGCTTGGTTATTTTCCTTGCTCCTGTGTGTCTGCTATTGCTTTGCCTGTGTTCCTGGTTCCTGATCCATTCTCCCGCAGGTAGATACTCCTTGATTGCCTGCCAGACCTGACTCCAGAGTTGTCGACTTTACTTCCTCCTCTTCATTAAAGGCCTCCGTGCCACCACAGACCCTACGGGGCCCAGTTCCCACTTCCAGGGACTCCTGAGGGTCTTGATTGTAAGGGAGTGCTGTTCCACTGCAACTGGGTTCCCTCTCCACTGCAAGACCCCAGGTGGGTTGTGACACACAGGAAAAAACTGTGATCCAAAAACAAACAGCAAAAAATAGACAAAAATGCCAGGCCCTAGGGCCCGGCAGGGAGACTAGGTCCTACTCTTGAACTAGGCAAACAAAAACTGAGTATCTCTAAGCAGAGAGGGAGGTTATGCCAGCTGAGGACGGCCCACAGGGCATAGCCAGGCTTTTGTGTTGTCTGCCTAGTCCTACTCCTGTAGAGGGCAGCATAACCCTATGGTGAATAATATGGGGCTGTTTCTGTCAATGAATGAAAAAAAACAATATTTTTTACTTTCTGATGTAAAATATATCCAATAAAATCAAATGTCTTCATAAATTTAGGTCAATTGGTATTCTGCTACATGTCTTTGGTTAAAAAAAAAAAAAAATCTCAAAAAGTATGTATTATTTGGTTTGTGTGAAAGCTATAGCATCTATAAACTATGGTATATATATTGTGACGGTATGCGAGGTGAGGTAATAGATAATCGCTATATTTCACCTCGCATACGTTCTGTAGTGAGAGACTGAACCGGAATCCGGGCCGGGTTTTCCAGCCTCTGTGCTTTGACAGGCTAGGTTCCGGTCCAGAGATTGTGGGTTACCTGAGTCCATGCTCAGGGGGACTTTAAATGAACAGGAAGAGAGCACAGGAATGCTCTGGCCTGAGACTCAGAAGGGAATCTGAGGGAGGAGCTCTGTTTGGACTTTCAAAGGAACAGGTTTGCTTTAGGCCCCTTTCACACAGGCGGACCGTTCAGATCCGCCTGTCCCTTTTTTTGGCGGATCTGAACGGTCCCCCCATGCATTCCTATGGGCCATCGGATGGCAGCGGAGACATGTCCGCTGACATCCGACCCGATCCGATCCGTCAAATCTGGACGGATGGAAACCCTATTTTCCATCCGTCCAGCGGATCGGATCGGATGAGAACGGACCGACGGTCCATTCCCATCCGATTTCCCCCATAGAGATGCATGGGGACCTGACAGCTGTGTCTCCGCACACATCACGGAGACACAGCTGTCATCCTTCTGCTCAGCGGGGGATCGGCGGCTCGATCCCCCGCTGAGAAAAACTGAATCCGTCCGATGGACGGATAGTGTGAAAGGGGCCTTACCATGTGTTTTTGTGGGTGATGGGGACCAGCACCACACTGTATAGTGAGAAAAACTGTTGTTTAGTTTAGCGCCGGACGGCAAAGATTTATTTTACTGTTTTGTTGTTTTTGCATATTTGCAAACCTCTGCTAAATAAAGCTGGCAACCCACCAGACTTGAAAGAAATTACCTGCATGCTGGCCTTACTTTCCTGGAAAAGTTGATCCCTGTGAGCTAATCTCCCACAATATACAGTGCCTTGCGAAAGTATTCGACCCCCTTGAACTTTTTGACATTTTGCCACATTTCAGGCTTCAAACATAAAGATATAAAACTGTATTTTTTGTGAAGAATCAACAACAAGTGGGACACAATCATGAAGAGGAACGAAATTTATTGTATATTTCAAACTTTAACAAATAAAAAAACTGAAAAATTGGGCGTGCAAAATTATTCAGCCCCCTAAGTTAATACTTTGTAGCTCCACCTTTTGCTGCGATTACAGCTGTAAGTCGCTTGGGGTATGTCTCTATCAGTTTTGCACATCGAGAGATTGAAATTTTTTCCCATTCCTCCTTGCAAAACAGCTCGAGCTCAGTGAGGTTGGATGGAGAGCGTTTGTGAACAGCAGTTTTCAGTTCTTTCCACAGATTCTCGATTGGATTCAGGTCTGGACTTTGACTTGGCCATTCTAACACCTGGATATGTTTATTTGTGAACCATTCCATTGTAGATTTTGCTTTATGTTTTGGATCATTGTCTTGTTGGAAGACAAATCTCCATCCCAGTCTCAGGTCTTTTGCAGACTCCATCAGGTTTTTTTCCAGAATGGTCCTGTATTTGGCTCCATCCATCTTCCCATCAATTTTAACCATCTTCCCTGTCCCTGCTGAAGAAAAGCAGGCCCAAACCATGATGCTGCCACCACCATGTTTGACAGTGGGGATGGTGTGTTCAGGGTGATGAGCTGTGTTGCTTTTATGCCAAACAAAACGTTTTGCATTGTTGCCAAAAAGTTAGATTTTGGTTTAATCTGACCAGAGCACCTTCTTCCACATGTTTGGTGTGTCTCCCAGGTGGCTTGTGGCAAACTTTAAACTACACTTTTTATGGATATCTTTAAGAAATGGCTTTCTTCTTGCCACTCATCCATAAAGGCCAGATTTGTGCAGTATATGACTGATTGTTGTCCTATGGACAGAGTCTCCCACCTCAGCTGTAGATCTCTGCAGTTCATCCAGAGTGGTCATGGGCCTCTTGGCTGCATCTCTGATCAGTCTTCTCCTTGTATGAGCTGAAAGTTTAGAGGGACGGCCAGGTCTTCGTAGATTTGCAGTGGTCTGATACTCCTTCCATTTTAATATTATCGCTTGCACAGTGTTCCTTGGGATGTTTAAAGCTTGGGAAATCTTTTCGTATCCAAATCCGGCTTTAAACTTCTCCACAACAGTATCTCGGACCTGCCTGGCGTGTTCCTTGTTCTTCATGATGCTCTCTGCGCTTTGAACAGACCTCTGAGACTATCACATTGCAGGGGCATTTATGCGGAGACTTGATTACACACAGGTGGATTCTATTTATCATCATTAGTCATTTAGGTCAACATTGGATCATTCAGAGATCCTCACTGAACTTCTGGAGAGAGTTTGCTGCACTGAAAGTAAAGGGGCTGAATAAGTTCGCCCAATTTTTCAGTTTTTTATTTGTTAACAAAGTTTGAAATATCCAATAAATTTCGTTGCACTTCATGATTGTGTCCCACTTGTTGTTGATTCTTCACAAAAAATTACAGTTTTATATCTTTATGTTTGAAGCCTGAAATGTGGCAAAAGGTCGCAAAGTTCAAGGGGGCCGAATACTTTCGCAAGGCACTATATATATATATATATATATACTTAAATTTATGAAGCTTTTACTTTCCTACAAAGCAAATAGCAATGGTTAACAATAACCCACAGTAACAAAATAACATTAACTCAATAAAGCAACAACTTCTTTTTTTTTTACTTTTTTTCTAACAACTTTTTAAAACCATAACATTTACAGCCTTTGATTTTAGGGTCTCTAAAAATGTAATAGAGAGTTTCTGACTGACATCTTTCAAGCCCCGTCTTGTGCAGAATTGTGTGCCCTAGACTGTGCCGTACTAATACTCCACTAGTGTGTGGTATCAACGAAAAGCAGTCCTTGATGCAGAGACCAGGATGGCCAGGACAGATGAGACAAAAAAAAAAACAGGTGTCCCGTCTTATTCCGTGTCTCCCACAAACATGACAAGTTTTTTGGGGGTGACCTTTGGGTTGGGGTACCTGAGAGCAAATCTGGAAAATGCCTCTTATGTTGCCTGGCTAACTGCATCTGGATTTGGGCTTTGGGCCACTGTGCCTTCTGGATACAAAAAGCCTTTGATGATCACTTCCTGAATATTTAGGAAGGGTTGAATTCTTCCAGTTGCTTTGTAAATTACAAAAGCATTGTATATAGCCAATTAAATAAATATATAGACACTATTTTGTTACAGTGTCTAGTTCTGGGCAGCTAACTATCATTTGGTCATTAAAATCTACTCCTTCCATATTAAGATTAAGATTATAGTCCTGGACAGAGAGGGCTTTTCAACGACACCAGATGCCGTATAAATTTGGACTGTCGTGTCTAGGCGAATAGAAGACAGGATGATCACTTTACTGCGAGGAGTTCATTCCGCAAGCAGGCTTTCTCCCCTTTCCAAGTGGGGTGTTAACAATCTTGTAGACGTAGTGCAGGGTGGTACGGTGGAATAACACACCCAGTCCCAGTGCAATGCAGAAACAGTTCACAAATACCCGGTGGAAAGACAGCCCAACCGGGAACACTCACAGTTCCAACAGCGTGTAGGAAGCAGAGTGCAGCCGAACTGTTAGTGTCTGTAGAGGGGAAAGAATTCGGCCTGGCTGTTTTATGTCCAACAGGCAGGTGCCCAGAGAAGCTGCAAGCCCTAGGCTTACCCTCCTTGTCAACCTTTCCCTGCTGCTAGTACTGTCCCTACCAGACAGGGTACCGGTCCCCACTCTACCAACTCGCAAATGTGCGCCAAATCTGGGAACCTGGGCATTAAATAGGCTCTGCCTGACCCAAGATGGCTGCCAGAGCCACAGGGGGTGGCAGCATCCAATTGGATCCTTTCCTAGTGATCCAGAAAACCATAGAGAAACTGTGTTCCTCCTGACTTCCTCTCAAACTGCAGTGCTGCTGCAGAAGAGCACCACCCGCAGTGGAGAAGTTAGACTGCACCTGCCTACAAGCCATTGGGAGAAGCTCCTGCGACTGGGTTGCATGGTGTCACAGCAGCCAATTTGTTTAATGAACAAATTTCAATGACATACTTGCGTAAAAGTTGTCCATGTAAAAATGGTACCCCTTAAGGAACAAGGGTTGCACCAAAACACATACTGTCTTGCCACTGCTCCTCATGTAGTCAGGACATCTGGGGGGCTCCAGCTAACTGTCTGTGTCACGATATGTATAGTCTGTAGCCCTTTCACAGAGCTTTTACAGTTTGAATCCATATTTTGCTTGATTGCAAGCCTGCCAGTAAGATGCACTAGGGACTTGTCTACACAGATTTTTTGTAGGAGCATATACAAATCTGCAAATTTTTTGGGAAATGTAATCGGGTCTGAATTTTGTGGAGCTGATCATAATCAGGGTCACACCGAGGATAACAGAGGGTATTGTCATTGAAATGTATGAAATGCATTATATGCTCATATCTAGGTGTAGCACCCTACAGGTAGGTGCTGGGTAAAACTATAGTGGGCCTTGTCTGCCTAACAGCAGGGCTGTGATTTATCTAGTTAGAGTGTCAGGGCTTCCAGATGTGCCTGCTGAAGGGAGAAGTATCCCCACTGGCTCCTGTGAGAGGCTTCTTATAGGGCAGTGTGGGAAGCCCAATCAGGGGACACATCCCAGCTTGTAACTAACCAAGAAGGCAGATTATGCTGCAAGGGATTCTGGGAGTGGGTATAAGTTTGGGGGGAAGTGCGTAGCACGGTGTCTTTGGCGGAAGCAGAGTCCCAGGAAGGAGAGTGCGGCTGTCTCTCCTCCTGTCTGAGTAAGGTGGATATCTCGGGGTGTCGCCTGAGAATCCAGAGAGTGCTGAGTTGAGCTGAGGGGACCCGGTGTGCCGAGCCTGCGGAGAGAGAGGGGTCCAGTCCCAGGAAAGCCTACACAGGTCGTGAGTACTGCAAGTTGCCCCTGGGGGTCTGCCTAGTGTCAGAGGGGACCACTCCGGAAGAGGTTCTGGGATCCAGTGTCAGCTAGCTGTAAAGGGGGTAACTAGGTTGAGGACCCTGAAGTTGTAAAGGAGGTACATAGTCAGTGGACCCTGAAGAGTTCAACGAGTAAAGGGGGCACCTGCAGTCTGGGCCCTGAATTGTATTGCGTGTGCCAGTTACAGTGATAGTTATTCGGAGTTCTACAAAATACTACCTCAAGCTGTGCCAGGCGGGGGAAAGTACACAGTGAAAAAGTGTCAGTAGTTCTACAGTTCTCAGTCTTGGATCTACTGGACTATAGGTCGGGGATTCAACACTTCTTCTGTTATACAGAGTGTACTCAGAGTCAGTGGGTGTTGGCTGGCGCTGGCTGGCGTCAAGGAAGCGCCAACGGGCATTTACAGGATCAAAGTCCCAATTGTAATTAGTTCAAGCCAAAAGGAGTATCCCACTCATTCCCTTCTCCCATCCCTTTAATTTATAATAAAAACCACAAACAAAGATGCCGGAGTTGTTGCTGCTTCAGTTATCACACCTGGGGACTCAGCTCACATGGGCTGGAGAGGATTCCGGTACTAATGGCAAACCCATATCAGGCCAAAGGCCTAGAAACCTAAGCATAAGATAAATCGGGTCTGTGGACCAATATGACAGCAATTCATTCTATTTTGTAATTCCCATGTTAAGGGTTAGGCCAAAACAAGTTTTAAATTTACAAACCATGACAGGTTTTCACTCAGATGGTCTGGAAAGGTATGAATTTGGGTTGGCGTCCATGTATTAGGGCATAAAAATTAGTTTGGTCCACAATCAAATTGTAGAGGTCTTTGATGAAAAACAGCTAAAAAAAGCAAAAAAACAAGGGGCAATGTTAAGTTTGCTGTTTCCACCTGAACCCCGGACTGGGCTGTGAATGGTGGGATAACAGATGCTGCTAAATCTGGGGGAAGCCAATAGGGCTTGCAAGCACCTCTAGAAAGCTACTGTGGTCTCCGGGCCTGTGCTCAAATTCTGGGTAGCTGCGTTTGCATTCCACTACTAGTGCTAGCCAACTCACCAGCTTGTACTGCACTTCTGACAATTGCCATTTCACCATGAGATTCTGCAGTGCCGATGCCTAAGGCCCCATGCACACAGGGCATTTTTGCAGCTGCTGTAAGGAGCGTCAGGTGTTTTTTTTTTTTTTTTTTGCAGCTTAAAGACACCCCTCCATGTTATTCTATGGCCTCATGCACACACAGGCTTTTAGGAGCTCCAAGTGGCATAGGCGTTTTTAAGCTGCAAAAAAAACCCAGGGCCAGTGCGTTCTGGAGCTGCAGCGTCAAGCTGTAAAAACGCGCCCAAACACGGCATAGCACTGTAGAACGGCTTTTAGTAGTGTCAGGCGTTTTTTATCCAGAAAAATGTGATTGGTCTGTAATCAGTGGAAAAACAGGAAATACAGTACATGCCCACATTACCCAAGAGTCCTTTGCTCTGCCGTGTGCTTGTGAGAGGAGTGGAAGAAAGATAAAAAGATGGCTGCAGATGTCCCCTAGGCCAAACTGATCTCTGCAGTTGAGGCAAATCTGGAATTATGGGATTTGGCGCACCCATTGTACCCACTGTATAATGATCGCCTTAGGAAGGTGAAGATCTGGATGGACATATCAGCGTCACTGACACCAGACTTGGCCCGTCTGAGCAATTCGGCCAAAAAAGAGAGAAGTACGTTTATTTTTATTAATTGCAAGATATGTTTGCTGTGTAGTGTTAATTAGAATGCATATTAACCCTTCTTTTCCACTTTTCTGTAGGTAAAATATTACAGTGTAGATGGAAGTCCCTCTGTGACCGCGTCAGGAGGGACTTGATGGAGCTGGAGAAGGCGCAGAGGAGTGGAGCACCAGCTCCGCAAAACAAAAAAAGCACCTGTTTTACAATCATCTGGCTTTCCAGCAGCCACAGTCAGGAAACTAAAGTTTCTTTGCGAGATGCATGGTCGAGGCCGCAATCAGCGGCAGAGGAGTGGTTGTTTCAGTATTGAAACAGAGGACAGGGTGGTAGCGTTGCTGAAGGAAGTGCGGCAGGAGAGGCGCAGTATGGACCCCTTCTTGGATCCTTTGAACCCACGCGCCTGCTTCCTGCACACTCTATACCATCTCCTGGAGGACATTGGGGGAGACCAGGAGAAGCATTGTATGGATCGCATGCATGTAAGTGGTGGGCCACCACCAAGCGATCCATACAGTGCTTTCCAGGATCTCACAATGTCCCCCAGGACCTCAGCAGCGCTACCACCCCCCTCAAATCAGCTCCCTAGATGCCAGCCACCACCTACCCATTCTCACACTTTTTACCCCGCCACTCCTTCACAGAATTTAATCCTCCTCCAGGACATTCCAATTTTTATAACGATCCCACACCTCCTGCTTTCTAAGGACCACACTACCATCAAGATTGATTAACAAACGCCTGCCCCAAGCTACCCGTTCACACCCTGAATCCACTTTCCCCAATCACCAAGTCCGAGCCACGCTGACCAATCTGCTGTCCACTATCAGTAGCTGTAAATTAACCTTTTTTTTTTTATTACTTAAATAAAAGCGTTAAACAATATTTTGTATGTCTGTTTTTTTTTTTTGGGGGGTATGGTGCACGTCAGCATTATAATATGTGTTAGCATACGGGTAGCATACACTTGCCTCATGCGGAAGAAAATGACTCTTTTTCCTCTGCTTAGGGCAAACGTATGTACAGCCCAACAAGGAGTATCATACGCTTGCCTCATGCGGAAGAAAAGGACTCTTTTTCCTCTGCCTGGGGCAAACGTATGTACAGCCCAACAAGGGGTAGCATACACTTGCCTCATGCGGGAGAAAAGGACTCTTTTTCTTCTGCCTGGGGCAAACGTATGTACAGCACAACAAGCAGTAGCATACGCTTGCCTTATGCGGAAGAAAATAACTCTTTTTCTTCTGCCTAGGGCAAACGTAAGTACAGCCCAACAAGTAGTAGCATACGCTTGCCTCATGCGGAAGAAGAGGACGCTTTTTCTTCTGCCTGGGGCAAACGTATGTACAGCCCAACAAGGAGTATCATACGCTTGCCTCGTGCGGAAGAAAATAAATTTTTCCTCTGCCTGGGGCAAACGTATGTACAGCCAAACAAGGAGTAGCATACGCTTGCCTCATGCGGAAGAAAAGGACTCTTTTTCTTCTGCCTGGGGCAAACGTATGTACAGCCAAACAAGGAGTAGCATACACTTGCCTCATGCGGAAGAAAAGGACTTTTTCCTCTGCCTGGGGCAAACGTATGAATAGCCCAACAAGGGGTAGCATACGCTTGCCTCATGCAGAAGAAAAGGACTCTTTTTCTTCTGCCTGGGGCAAACATATGTACAGCCCAACAAGGGGTATCATACGCTTGCCTCATGAGGAAGAAAGGGACTTTTATTCCTCTGCCTGGGGCAAACCTATGTACAGCCCAACAAGGAGTAGCATACGCTTGCCTCATGCAGAAGAAAAGGACTCTTTTTCTTCTGCCTGGGGCAAACGTATGTACAGCCCAACAAGGGGTAGCATACGCTTGCCGCCTCATGCGAAAGAAAAGGGCTCTTTTTCCTCTGCCTGAGGCAAACGTATGTACAGCCCAACAAGGAGTAGCATACGCTTGCCTCATGCGGAATAAAAGGACTCTTTTTCTTCTGCCTTGGACAAAAACGTAAGTACAGCCCAACAAGGAGTAGCATACGCTTGCCTCATGAGGAAGAAAAGGACTCTTTTTCTTCTGCCTGGGATAAACGTATGTACAGCCCAACAAGGAGTAACATACGCTTGCCTCATGTTGAAGAAAAGGACTCTTTTTATTCTGCCTGGAGCAAACGTATGTACAGCCCAACAAGGGGTATCATATGCTTGCCTCATGCGGAAGAAAAAATACACCTGAACGATAGAGGAACGGGAGACATGAAAAGAACTGACAAATTTTAAAATGCTTTATTTCAAGAAACAATCAAATTAAACAAGGCAGAGCTTAAAAGATCAACATTTTTTTTTTTACACATAATCATTTTGCCACAAAACGACTCCATCAGGTGATAAGAAGAAATTGCCAAACTGATTACAAATTGTCATCACCCGTGACGTTGACCGCAAGTCCAAAAATTGCACTCGTTTTGGGTTTCGGGGTTCCGGTTCAATAGTGCTCCTCTTCTTCTCCTGCAGGAAGTTGTGGAGAACGCAGCATGCCAGGACCACCTTAATGGCATTCTCCACATCGAGCTGCAGACAGGTGAGTAAAACTCTCCATTTTGCCGTGCACACTCCAAAAGCACATTCCACAACACGGCGTGCACGGCTGAGCCGATAATTAAAAATCTTTTGGGCATCACTGAGAACATAGCTACTGTATGGCCTCATGAGATTCTCGGCCAGTCCAAAGGCCTCGTATGCTACCATGACCAATGGTAAGCTGGGTTCCTCGGTACAGGGTAGAGGCCTGCTTGCTGTAATGTTGAGTTTTCCTTTATGTAGCCGACGTCCGAAGGCCGACTCCCGAAATATGCGGGCATCACCCTGGCTGCCGTATGCTCCAACATCCACAACAATGAACCGAAGATTGGCATTAGCCAATGCCAGGAGGACCACCGAGAAGTATTTTTTGTAGTTGAAATATGCCGATCCATAGTGCGGCGGCTTCTTCACCCGGATGGGTTTGCCATCAAGGGCACCAATACAATTGGGAAACTGAGTTTTCTCCCAAAAGTCATCCACCACCGCTTCCCAGAGGTCTTCTGTTGGCTCTGGCATTACCACCTGATTCAACTCCTCCCATATTGCCACACAGGTTTTTCTGGCTATCTTGCCCACCGTCGACACGCTAAGAAGGAAGTGGTGATGCAAGGACACAAAACTTAGCAAGGAACCTAAAAGAGCATAATTGGGAGTGTCAATACAATACATTTTGTATGAATGCGATGTAAATTCAGCCATACAATCTGTTTGGATGAAATCGCAATGCACAGACATCGCATGAGATTTGCATAGCAGTGCGGTACAAATTGCATGCAATGTCATGCAATGTGTGTCATTGCATACGTGTGAACAGGCACTAACCCAACCCTTCAAAAACATTTTTCGTTCCTCTGGTAACACACCTTCTCATCAAGGTGTCCATCCTTTCCAGCAGGTCATCAAAGACAGGCACAGACATTCAGGTAAAGTTGTAAATTTTTTCCGGATGCATGCGAAGTTAGGCATACATGTTGTGAAAGTACCCCAACGAAAGACGCTGGGATACAATCGGATGCATCCAGAACCTACGCCGACTGCTGCTTCTCTCCTCCTCCTTATTAGGGATGATCGAACTTTTGAAAAGTTCGGTTCGACCAGAACACCCGAACTTCACGAAAGTTCGGTTCGGATTTCAGAACCCCATTGAAATCAATGGGACCCGAACTTCTGTAATCAAAAAACACCATTTTTAAGCCCTAAAACCCAATAAATGCCCCTAAAAAGTGCCTAGGGTTCTGGGTCATGCCCCAGGGACTATTAATCACACAAAAAAAAGTTCTTAAAAATTGTCATTTTTGATAAAAAAGCCAATTATTGAAAAATTAAAAAAAAAAAAAAAAGAGATTTTTTTTATTTTTACTTTGGATTTAGTATCTGGGGGGTCTAAAAGGTGTGCATGTGAAGTTTCAGCTCTGTAGCATGTCCAGAACCATGAAAAAAAAAAAGATAATTTTTCAGTAGAACAGGGATGTGGTTCGGGAGCCTCCTTTAACTTTAACACCTATATGATCTTTTTTTCTGGTTCTGGACATGCTACAGAGCTGAAACTTCACAGGTACACCTTTTAGACCCCCCAGACACAAAATCACACAAAAAAAGTTCTTAAAAATTGTCATTTTTGATAAAAAAGCCAATTATTGAAAAATTAAAAAAAAAAAAAAAAAAAGAGATTTTTTGATTTTTACTTTGGATTTAGTATCTGGGGGGTCTAAAAGGTGTGCATGTGAAGTTTCAGGTCTGTAGCATGTCCAGAACCCCCCAAAAATTAGCATTTTCTTATAATTTTTATTAGAACAGGAATACGGCTTCTCTACGGCGCTTTTTCTTGCATTTATCGGGCATTTTTGGAGGCAGGCATGACTTTTTTTGGATTTAGTGTCTGGGGGGTCTAAAAAGTGTACCTGTGAAGTTTCAGCTCTGTAGCATGTCCAGAACCAGAAAAAAAGATAATTTTTCAGTAGAGCAGGGATGGTGGGACCCCTCTTTTACACTTATATGATCTTTTTTTGGGGTTCTGGACATGCTACAGAGCTGAAACTTCACAGGTACACCTTTTAGACCCCCCAGACACAAAATCACACAAAAAAAGTTCTTAAAAATTGTCATTTTTGATAAAAAAAAGCCAATTATTGAAAAATTAAAAAAAAAAAAAAAAAAAAAAAAAAAAAAAAAAAGAGATTTTTTGATTTTTACTTTGGATTTAGTATCTGGGGGGTCTAAAAGGTGTGCATGTGAAGTTTCAGGTCTGTAGCATGTCCAGAACCAGAAAAAAAAAGATCGTTTGTATTAGAAAACTTTAAGCACAGGAATATGGCTTCTCTGCTGTAACACCTTGCCGGTTTAATAGCAGGCATTTTTTTGGGTTCTTTGCAGTCAGGAAAAACATCTGAACTTGTGTATAGTAGTACTGTGCACAAGTTCTGATGTTTTGCCTGCCTCCAAAATTCCCCAAAAAATGCCAGCAAAAACACACCTGGGCATTTTTTTTTTTGACGCTAGCGGTTTTTTTTGGCATTTTTTGGGGTTCTTTTGAGGCAGGCAAAACATCTGAACATGTGTATAGGGGGGATATATAGACATATATGTCTGAATATATACCCCTAGACATATATAGGTGTGATAGTAGCAGAAATAAATGCTTGCGCTAATGAAATCATTTACAGTAATATATTTCTGCTACTATCACACCTATATATGTCTCGGGGTATATATTCAGACATATATGCCTATATATACACCCTATACACATGTTCAGATGTTTTGCCTGCCTCAAAAGAACCCCAAAAAATGCCAAAAAAAACGCTAGCGTCAAAAAAAAAATGCCCAGGTGTGTTTTTGCTGGCATTTTTTGGGGATTTTGGAGGCAGGCAAAACATCAGAACTTGTGCACAGTACCACTATACACAAGTTCAGATGTTTTTCCTGACTGCAAAGAACCCAAAAAAATGCCTGCTATTAAACCGGCAAGGTGTTACAGCAGAGAAGCCATATTCCTGTGCTTAAAGTTTTCTAATACAAACAATCTTTTTTTTTCTGGTTCTGGACATGCTACAGACCTGAAACTTCACATGCACACCTTTTAGACCCCCCAGATACTAAATCCAAAGTAAAAATCAAAAAATCTCTTTTTTTTTTTTTTTTAATTTTTCAATAATTGGCTTTTTTATCAAAAATGACAATTTTTAAGAACTTTTTTTGTGTGATTTTGTGTCTGGGGGGTCTAAAAGGTGTACCTGTGAAGTTTCAGCTCTGTAGCATGTCCAGAACCCCCAAAAAAGATCATATAAGTGTAAAAGAGGGGTCCCACCATCCCTGCTCTACTGAAAAATTATCTTTTTTTCTGGTTCTGGACATGCTACAGAGCTGAAACTTCACAGGTACACTTTTTAGACCCCCCAGACACTAAATCCAAAAAAAGTCATGCCTGCCTCCAAAAATGCCCGATAAATGCAAGAAAAAGCGCCGTAGAGAAGCCGTATTCCTGTTCTAATAAAAATTATAAGAAAATGCTAATTTTTGGGGGGTTCTGGACATGCTACAGAGCTGAAACTTCACATGTACACTTTTTAGACCCCCCAGATACTAAATCCAAAGTAAAAATCAAAAAATCTCTTTTTTTTTTTTTTTTTTTTTTAATTTTTCAATAATTGGCTTTTTTATCAAAAATGACAATTTTTAAGAACTTTTTTTTGTGTGATTTTGTGTCTGGGGGGTCTAAAAGGTGTACCTGTGAAGTTTCAGCTCTGTAGCATGTCCAGAACCATAAAAAAAAAGATCGTTTGTATTAGAAAACTTTAAGCACAGGAATATGGCTTCTCTGCTGTAACACCTTGCCGGTTTAATAGCAGGCATTTTTTTGGGTTCTTTGCAGTCAGGAAAAACATCTGAACTTGTGTATAGTGGTACTGTGCACAAGTTCTGATGTTTTGCCTGCCTCCAAAACCCCCCAAAAAATGCCAGCAAAAACACACCTGGGCATTTTTTTTTTGACGCTAGCGTTTTTTTTGGCATTTTTTGGTGTTCTTTTGAGGCAGGCAAAACATCTGAACTTGTGTATAGTGGTACTGTGCACAAGTTCTGATGTTTTGCCTGCCTCCAAAACCCCCCAAAAAATGCCAGCAAAAACACACCTGGGCATTTTTTTTTTGACGCTAGCGTTTTTTTTGGCATTTTTTGGGGTTCTTTTGAGGCAGGCAAAACATCTGAACTTGTGTATAGTGGTACTGTGCACAAGTTCTGATGTTTTGCCTGCCTCCAAAACCCCCCAAAAAATGCCAGCAAAAACACACCTGGGCATTTTTTTTTTTGACACTAGCGTTTTTTTGGCATTTTTTGGGGTTCTTTTGAGGCAGGCAAAACATCTGAACATGTGTATAGGGGGTATATATAGGCATATATGTCTGAATATATACCCCTAGACATATATAGGTGTGATAGTAGCAGAAATATATTACTGTAAATGATTTCATTAGCGCAAGCATTTATTTCTGCTACTATCACACCTATATATGTCTAGGGGTATATATTCAGACATATATGTCTATATATACCCCCTATACACATATTCAGATGTCATGTCTGACATCAAACATGTCCTCAAAAAAGCACTGGCAGTGGCAGCCCCTGCAGCATTAAAAAATGCTTGCTGGTGAGAAGCCACATTCCTGTCCCGAAGCAGAGAAATGATCATTTCTCTATAGCGGTCACCCTGCTATGGAAGGGTTTTGTCACCCTGCCATAGCAGTCACTGTCAGTTAACCCTACACTACACTACGGTCCCCTGACACTTAACACTTTCCCTACAGAAACTAAATTTTTGAAGCTAACTTAAGTGTAAAGGAGCACTCTAACTACACTAGATATCCCTTTCCTCACACTAAAAATAGCTAAATGACACTTTTAAAGTAAAATTAACAGAACTGCTTCCACTCTCTTCCATGTCCAGTATAACAATGCTGGGAATATGGCGGGGGCGATCTTATATACTGGGGGGCGTATTCACTAATGATTGGTCTAGGGACCCCCTAGTCACTCCAATCACATTCCTAGCATTCTTCTGCCCCCTCAATTGGCTTTTGCTAATGGTTCTGGTCCAATCACGGGCTTTTAAAGCCCATTTCCTGAAGCATTGCATTTTGGGCGGTTCTGGTTGCCGAATTCCGAACTTTTTGGGCAAAAAGTTCTAAATTCGGCCGAACCTCGAACACCCAATGTTCGGGCCGAACCGATGGTGGACCCGAACCGTTCGATCATCCCTACTCCTTATCCTCCGCAGAACAATCAGCAGGATTGCTTCACCAATTTTTTGAACCACAGGATCCATATTACTCTAATTAACAAGCTCCCAAAAATCAGTAATGCTTTCTCCTCTCTTCTCTCCAAACAAAATGGCACAGTCACATGATATTTTGCATATTTTATGGCATTGTGGGAAATTTGGGAGTGTTATTTTGAAAAAGGTTGTGTTTATTAAAAAGAATGCTGGTTAGCACCGACGCGCCTAAACGCAACTAAACGCGCTTTGACGCCAATGCAAAATGCTGCTAAAGGCGCGTTTTTGACGCCGATTTTTCCTGGTGTCAGAAATAACTTTGCAGCTCATTTTTTCTGACGCCCTGTGTGCATGGGGCCTAAAAGCCCAGGATGTACTAGGCCCCTGCTGATTGCCAGATCACAAAAAGGTAGTGCAGTGCTAGTACTGGCACTGTGTATAGTTATGTGTTTCTAACACATCAGCATGCGCGACAGCAAACCCGGAAAAAGGCGGCGACATAATAGTATGTTTGTACGGCCTGCCTGTGCTGCTTGCTCGCAGTAAAACGAATGTGCTCGGACGGCAAGTAGTTAAAGACAGTTCTTTTTTTTGTTTTTTTTTGCCAGCTATATCTCATTCAGAAGATTTGCCTTAGCTCCCTTTTCTGTAGATAGAACATAAAGTAAGAGAATATCCCTCCAAACAATTCAAATTGTTAGATTTTTTGGTGACAGTAGTCACCAGGACAAATAAAGAGAGTAATCCCCCTCACAGGGACAGTAATAATAACTTGACAGGGTTCTAAATCCTTACCACTGTATCACTAACTAAAAAAAAAGAAAATTGTGGCTGTCAATACATTTAAGAACACATTGGTACCGCTCCCAAACTGAAATATGATGCACAATGTTTGTAGAACACATCACTGATATAGTAATAAATATTTTAAGTAGCAACTATGTTCTTAATATGTTTTACATACAGAAGCTATCACTATGTAAAATATTTAACACAGGAATAGTACAGATAAATACAGATTATGGCATTTTACAGCCTTGCCCTCCTGCTTTTCTATGGAAATATATACATGACACCTTCATCCTCCCACCTCCTTCCCTACTAGCCCAGGGACTTGAGAACAGCTCCCCATTTCCTCTTAATGGGAGGAGAGCAGAGGTATAAAGCATCTAGCAAGAAATCAATATTTGATGAGAATTTGCCAGAGGAGCCTAGCTCTATGCCTGCTGCCTCCGAAGGGGGGACTGTCAGATCAGGCAATTAGGAAAAGCAATTAAAAACAAACATGAAATAAATAATGAGGTGGGTGATGCTCAGTGCCAGGCTGTTTCAGTTCTAGCCAATAAGTGGCTCTAAAAAGCAGGTTTTTATATTTATTATTAAATGCTTCAAGGTGAAGATGCTCTATAAACACAACATTAAACAGTCTGGGGTGCTGGAATGAAACAAACGGAGAAATGCAACAGCTGCATTACCAGAGTGAGGAAAAGATCACAGCTGTGCAGAAAATAAATATATTGCTTGCAGTAGCTGCAGGAACAACCTCATGCAGCTGTCATATCTACAAATGTGCAACCTGCTGCAGCAGCCCTAATTCACACAGCTGATACTCTATAATATATACAATACAACTACTTTTACAACATCCCCTTTACCTTTTTGGCTATCCCTTGTCCATTAGGGATCTTGCACAGGGCTGTATATTCGATGTATGGCCATTCAAAGTAAGAAACACTGGAGGGATTTTTTTTTTTTAAATTAAAATGTTCCTCAGACAGGAATACATAACATAGTGGGAGGTATTCTGTAGTTCTAGCATGACTTTTGATTGGTTGAGATAAGAATGCATAATGCACAAGGCAGCAGGTTTAACAAGTACATTTTTTTTTACCTTTCAAATAGATATAACAAAATGCTTTAACCACCTAACCTCTGAAAGATTTACCCCCGTTCACGACCAGGCCATTTTTTGTGATACGGCACTGTGTTAATTTAACTGACTATTGCGCGCTCATGCAACGGTGTACATAAAATAAATTTATGTCCCCACAAATTTGGTGGTATTTGATCAACACTGGGTTTTATATTTTTTGCGCTATATACAAAGACTGACAATTTAAAAGAAAAACAAAAGAAAAAAAAACAATATTTTTTACTTTCTGCTATTAAACATATCAAAAAAAAATCTAATTAGGCCAGTATGTATTCTATATCTACACTTGCATGACGTCAGTATACTGGATGTAATGTTATATGTTTTCTAACTGTGTAACATTTTTTGTAGACATCACATACCCCCTGAGGAAGACCTTACTATACTGGTCGAAACGCGTCGGTGTCCTCTCTATGAATATGTGATAATCTGAGATTGTGATCTTGATTCTTGCTCTTTAGTAATGTATGACAATTGTAATGTCTTGCTGTAACCAGAGCTCATAGCTTACGCTTTTGAATTTTTAAACTTGATTTTACAATTTTTTCCAATAAAGATGAAATTTTTTACATACCTGTAGTCTCACCCTTTTTTGCTGCTTTAAAACCCCTGGGGGCCCTTCCTGTCTTTCTCTCCAGTCATATTGGGGTGTGCAGCCTCTCCACATAATGTGTTGTCGCTTCCTAGTATGTATTCTGCTACATATTTTTGGTAAAAAAAATCCCAATAAGCACATATTGAATGGTTTGTGCATAAGTTATAGTATCTACAAACTATGGTATACTGTATATACTAGATTTTTTTTTATATTAGTAATGGCAGTGATCAGAGACTTATAGCGGGACTGCAATATTGCGGCGGACAACCTGACACTAACTGCCACTTTGTGGGAACCAGTGACACTAATACAGTGATCAGTGCTAAAAATATGCACTGTCACTGTAGTAATGACACTTGCTGGGAAGGTGTTAAACATCTAGGGCAATTAAAGGGTTAAATGTGTGCCTATTCAGTGTTTTTGTGTTTATTATGTGGTGCTTTTACTGAGGGATGTTCTGAATTTTATTCCCTGCTTTGCAGGGAAACAAAATCCAGCACATCCCTGCTGACAGGACGGAGCTCTGCATTGTCTGCCGGCACTTCGGCTATAGCGATGCGGTGTCCTCTAGCTCCCTGCTCAGCGGCTGACATCTTTGGCGGCTATCTTGTGAATCTCAATCACTGGCCGCTTTCATTGGCTGGGCTGGGATGACATCACTCCCTCGCATGCGCTGGAGTTCATTCAGATTCTGCATTGCCAAATTTGTACAGTGAGGTGTATCTTCTGCATTATAATTCCTGCCTGTTCGCCCATTTTTAATTTAGCCATAAAGTTCCATTTTCATACTGAAATTTTTCAAATTGAATTGAAATTTTAGAAAGAAATCAGATGCAATAGAAAACCAGTCATATGGGCTAATCCTTATTCTGGTTTTCCTGCATGACAACCACCTGAGTGCTCAGTGCGCCTCAGCAAGGGTACAGATGGGACCTTATCAGAGCTGAGCACATCTCAAAGCCGTATATAATGGTCAGGGTACATGCAGCAGTATTGACATTTGTGTCCATTTGCAATATCTCTGTTGTCCCAAAAAAAAAAAATCTCACACTCATACCACAGTGTTCATGTGACCCCTGGCACTGCAGGAAAAGTTAAGAGTGCCGACACCCATCAGGAAAGAAATAATCGGAGCTGCCATTACCTTAAAGTACAAGCTGTCATCCTCATTCTTGCATTAGTCGTTAGTAAAGTCACAGGTATGCAGGTCTGGCTGTGATGTGGTAGGGTAGTAAGGCCATTAACACTTTTCAAATCAACAGTGTCAGCTTCCGTGTACCTGTTGTCTGGTGTCCCGTAAGGACATGTCCATTTGGTGCATGAAAGCTGTTAATGATATACAGGGCTTGTATACAGTTTGAAAATCTGTAGCATCTATGGTATTGAAGATTAAATTGGTAATACCTTTTCATGCTGTCACGGTAAACATGCCCTCTAAAAAAATAGTCTTTAGTCTCTTTATAGAATGTATTGGAAACTGCTCACAGTTGAAAAATTTAACTTGACAATTATATTTTACAGAGTTATTAAGCTGATTACGTACACATTTTATTTTTTTAGTTCTATGTTGTTTTTGAGCATTCACTTGAAAAATCTCAACACTTTCTTCCAGTATATCTTACCTGTCATGTATTGGAATACTGTGTATTCTTGGAACTTTCATCTTCTCTGCAATCTCTGGGAGCATTGAGCAGTACCCAAATCTTCCATAAAACTGGCAATAGCCAAAATCAACACATTAACCACTCCAATACCAGGCACTTAGTTTTACCCCCTTCCTGCCCAGGACAATTTTCAGCTTTCAGCGCTGTCACACTTTGAATGACAAATGCACACTGTACCCATTAAAAACATGTTATCATTTTTTTCACACAAATAGAGCTTTTTATGGTGGTATTTAATCACCACTGGGTTTTAAATTTTTTGCTAAATAAAGGAAAAACGATGGAAATGTTTGAAAAACATGTGTTTGTCTTCATTTCTGTTACAAAATTTTGCAAATACATAATCCTTCTTCATAAGTTTAGGTCAAAATGTATTCTGCTACATTTCTTTAACCAGTTCTGGACCAGAAGGATTTGCCCCCTTAATGACCAGGCCATTTTTTGCGATTTGGCACTGCGTTACTTTAACGGAAAATTGTGCGGTCATGTAACACTATACTAACATAAAATTTATGTCCTTTTTTTCCCACAAATAGAGCTTTCTTTTGGTGGTATTTGATCACCTGTGCGATTTTTATTTTTTGCACTATAACCAAAAAATAAGGGACAATTCTGAAAAAAAACAAACATATTTTTCAAATTCTGCTATATAACATTCCCAAAAAAAATAAAAATTTAAAATCAAAAATTTTCATCCTTTTGGGCTAATTTGTATTATGCTACATATTTTTGGTAAAAAAAATTGCAAAAAGCTTATTTCGATTGGTTTGCGCAAAAGTTATCACGTCTACAAACTAAGGGAAAGATTTGTCATTTTTATTATTATTATTATTTTTTTTTACTGGTAATGTCTGCGATCTGCGATTTTTAGCAGGACTGCGACATTGCGGCAGACAGATGGGACCCCTAACTGACATTTTTGACACTTTTGGGGGGGGACCAGTGACATTACTACAGTAATCAGTGCTAAAAATATGCACTGTTACTGAAATAATGACACTGCCAGGGAAGGGGTTAACCTGGGGGTGATCAAAGGGTTAATTGTGAGCCTAGGGGAGTGTTTTCTAACTGTGGGGGGAGGGACTTTGAAATTATTATAGAGACCTGTGATCCTATATAGAAGGATCACAGGCGCTCTGTGATCATTTCAGAGAGAAGAACGGTCAGTTGTGTTTACAACAGCAGACTATCCTTCTCTCTCAGCGGGGAGCAATCATGGGTGCCTGGCGCCAAACGCAGTCGTCGTTCCCATGTATCGGCATTCCCGCTGCCTAGTGGGGGTGAGCGCGTCAAGCCGCCGCTACGCGCTTGCCCCCCCAGCATCACGAAGTAAACATGCGGCAGGCGGTCGGCAAGTGCTTAATGAAAATAACCTAAATCAGTGTATATTATTTAGTCTTTAGGAAAGTTGTAGAGTCCACAAACTATGGTATGTAGTCAGTAGATCCGAAAATTGATCATTCCTGATGTACTTACACCCTATCTCATTTCTTGAGGCCTGAAAAAACCAGGACAGTATAAATATTCCCCCAAATGACCCCTTTTTGGAAAGTAGACAGTCTAAGGTATTTAGTAAGAGGCATGGCGAGTTGTTTGAAATTTTAATTTTTTGTCACAATTATTTTGAAAACAGTGCAGTACAGCATTATCATTTACAGTATCTCACAAAAGTGAGTACACTCCTCACATTTTTGTAAATATTTTATTATATCTTTTCATGTGACAACACTGAAATAATGACACTTTGCCATAAAGATAAAAGATGGTCTAGGCTATAAGAAAATTACCAAGACCATGAAACTGAGCTGTAGCACGGTGTCCAAGACCATACATCGATTTAACAGAACAGGATCCACTCAGAACAGGCCTCGCCAAAGAAGTTGAAGCACGTGCTCAGAGTCATTGTGACGGTGGTGGGTATCAGACCCCTGGCCTTCTCATCCACCTCATGACCAAAGACCAAGCAATCTCACACCCTGCGGTCACTTGCGTAACAATGCCACTCGCCGTCACAGCTGCACCCAGCACACAGATTGTCCAGCTTGCAGGACCACAATCTAGATGCCAGCAGACTGAGAGCGATTGTCACCGGGTTAATTAAACGATTAACCCTTTCTCTGCCATCACCTCTACGTTATAATGAGCCTAGCGGACGCTCGTGATTTTACAAATATCAATTATGACTTTAGAATAACCGTCTGTAACACACACTGTCACCTCAGACAAGAATGTTTCAGATAGGTTAGCCTAAACAGTAGCGCGCTTTCAGGAGACAGGTTGCGTTTAAGAGCTTAGAGACAAAGTTAACACTTTCAAAATAAGGTTTAATTATAAGAAAGGTTAAAATTGGTGCGAATAAAAATATTTACAGAAAAATGGGTTACAAAGAAATAGATACACAATACAGCAATTTAGAAATAGGAGAATAAAGAATGAAAATACTTGCATTAAAACAGTCCTGGTATTACCTTAGTTTCAGAAGCTGAACAGGTATGATTGGTTCCCCTTGGGTGATGTTATGGCTTCGATGGTAGGATGAGAACTGAGCTCTCTATCAGTTCCTGTCCTTTTCTCTGTCCCTCCAGGGGGTGTCACCAGAAGTACTTGGCCAATAGGCTCTGAGTCTATAAACTGCTAAGGGACCTCCCGGTTTGACAGATTAATAAAAGCACTCATATCTTTAGGTATGAAACGGTTACATGCTTGAAACCGATATTTTATGGTCCGGTTTTGAATGTCCTATCATTAGACACTAAACATGGGTTATCTCGGAATAACCTCTGACCTGTAAGGCATCTGATCGCTAGCTTGTCTTTCCTAGGCATGAAGGTGTTCAAGTTTGATTTTAATTTGATCGGTATTTTATCTGGCATTCAAATATATTTTTTTCTAGAGACATATCTTGCTTGGGTATAAAGTTAGGAAGTTTTGTGGTTAACTGTGTCATTCTCGAATGACCTAGGAGCCATATGCTGTGTTCAGATTACCAATTAGCTCTAAGGATGAGGAGACGGAATGTCTGTGCGGTCAATCTGCTTGTGTATATTAACCACTTAAGCCCCGGAAGATTTTACCCCCATTCCGACCAGGGGGTATTTTGCGATTCGGCACTGCGTGAATTTAACGCACAATTGCGCGGTCGTGCGACGCTGTACCTAAACGAATTTGACGTCCTTTTTTTCCCACAAACAGAGCTTTCTTTTGGTGGTATTTGATCACCTGTGCGATTTTTTGATCACGCGCTATAAACAAAAAAAGAGCGTCAATTTTGCAAAAATAGCAATATTTTTCACATTTTTTTATATGAAATTCCCCCAAAAAAAAATGTAAAAATCAAAATTTTTAAAAATTTTCGGCCAATTTATTTTATGCTACCTATGTTTGGTAAAAAAAATCGCAAAAAGCGTATTTTGATTGGTTTGCGCAAAAGTTATCGCGTTTACTAACAAAGGGAAAGATTTTTGTCATTTTTGTTGTTTTTTTTTTTAACGCGTAATGGCGGCGATCTGCGATTTTTTTTTGCGGTACTGCGACATTGCGGCGGACAGATCGGACCCTTGACTGACATTTTTGACACTTTTGGGGTTACCAGTGACATTTCTACAGTAATCAGTGCTATATATATGCACTGTTACTGTAAAAATACACTGGTAGTGAAGGGGTTAACTTTATTTGGAAGGGAGGGGCTGTGTGTGTCCCTAGGGGCGTGGTTTCTACTGTGATTGGCTGTGGCTCTAGCTGTAAAGACTCTGATCAACGGATCTACATACCAGATCCGTTTTATCAGTGTCTTTGCAGCGAAGAGAATGACAGGCAGTTTGTTTACACAAGCTGCCTGACATTCTCCCTCTCCCCCGCCGATCGCCGAGTGACCGGCGGACATCGGGTCCGCTGGTCACACGCGCGGGGGGGTCCGTGACCACGCGGGAGCGGGAGCGCGCCCCGGGGGGCGCGCGCTCGCTCCCTAGACCCTCACAAGCAAGCAACGTAGCCCTATGTTAGTTTGCCTGTGAGGGGCTGACCGCCGACGTAGATAGTCGTGCGGCGGTCGGCAAGTGGTTAAAGGTGTGAAAAAGGTCAGCTGTGCAGGAACCTGGCATTCAGTGACCCAGGGGGTCATTAACACTGCCAAAAGGCTGGGGGGATGAGGCTGGTAAGAATGACCATTTTCAACACTGTCAACTAAGCTCGCAACACAAAAAGGATGCTTGCGACAGCGTTTGAACAAAATGGCGGCCTGACAAACTAGGGTGCCAACGCAAGATACCATTACAGTCATATCCAGAGGTTTTCTTTGGGAAATAGACGTATGAGTGCTGCCAGCATTGCTGCAGAGGTTGAAGGGGTGGGGGTCAGCCTGTCAGTGCTCAGACCATATGCCGCACACTGCAGCAAATTGGTCTGCATGGCTGTCATCCCAGAAGATGATGCACAACAAAGCCTGCAAACAGTTTGCTGCAGACTAAGGACATGGATTACTGCAACCATGTCCTGTGGTCTGATGAGACCAAGATAAAATGATTTGGTTCAGATTGTTTCAAGCGTGTGTGGCGGCAACCAGGTGAGGAGTACAAAGACAAGTGTGTCTTGCCTACAGTCAAGCATGGTGGTGGGAGTGTCATGGTCTGGGGCTGCATGAGTGCTGCCGGCACTGGGGAGCTACAGTTCATTGAGGGAACCATGAATTCCAACATGTACTGTGACATACTGAAGCAGGGCATGATCCTCTCACATCGGAGACTGGGCCGCAGGGCAGTATTCCAACATAATGATCCCAAAACACCTCCAAGACAACCACTGCCTTGCTAAAGAAGCTGAGGGTAAAGGTGATGGACTGGCCAAGCATGTTTCCAGACCTAAACTCTATTGAGCATCCGTGGGGCATCCTCAAATGGAAAGGTCTCTAACATCCACCGGCTCTGTGATGTCGACATGGAGGAGTGGAAGAGGACTCCAGTGGCAAACTGTGAAGCTCTAGTGAACTCCAAGGCAGTGCTTGAAAATAATAGTGGCCACACAAAATATTGACACTTTGGGCCAAATTTGGACACTTCTACTTAGGGGTGTACTCACTTTTGTTGCCAGCGGTTTAGACACTAATGGCTGTGTGTTGAGTTATTTTGAGGGGACAGCAAATTTACACTGTTATACAAGCTGTACACTCACTACTTTACATTGTAGCAAAGTGTCATGTCTTCAGTGTTATCACATGAAAAGATATAATAAAATATTTACAAAAATGTCTACAAAATATTTAAATTAAATATTTACAAAAAATATCTCACTTTTGTGAGATACTGTAACTGGTGTGATCAGGGGCACTGAATGGTGACAGTATGTAAAACATTTTTTAAATGTTTTTATTGCATTTCTTTCTTTTTTTTTTATGATTTTTCTAACACTGTACTACTCTGAGGAAGTGATCAGGATTTTTTTTTCCATATAACGATTACATATATCAATGAATTTTATTGGTATAAGCAACCATTTTTACTGAATGAAACTAGTTAATTCAGTATCTTTTGTTGTGGTTAGCTGTGATTGGTCAAAGCTAATCACATGGTACAGATGGGAGGTGATTGACCTGTCTGTACCGTATGTTCACAGTGATCAATTACAGTTAGCAACACAAATGTATACAATAGATAGCATGAAATGAAGCCCTCCATTGTTTACAATTTTCATGTGATCTGTTGTGATTGGTCACAGCGATCATATGACACTGGCAGCGGGCCGATGCAGTGATCAGTCATTGGTTGTGCCTGGTGGACACAGTCGGTGACAGATCGCGCCGCTGAGTGGCCCCGCGAGAGGAGCCTTCTAGGAGGATGTCCTCCCAGAACAAAAGTGCTCCTGCCCGGCTGTCATTTTACTACAGGCCTGCTAGGCCTAAAGTGGAATTTTAATGCAAAAAAAAAAAAAAAAAAATTGCGAACACACAGGATTTTTAAAGTGCAAGTCCAGGATCTATCTAACTAAGCCCAAAACTGCTTCCACCTACTTTCCCATTCTAACAACCCTGTAAAAGGAAAATACTTATACTTACCTATACTGAGGGTACTCTGGTTCAGTTACATGATCTTCACATCGGCTGGTTTTAGGGGGGAGGAGAGATTGCGGACAATGACTTACTATGGGGCATCCTTTGTCAGCTATCCCTCCTCTCCCCTAAAGCCAGCCGCTGGGAGCTGATCATGTGCCCAGACCAGAGCAGCCTTAGGATAGGTAAGTTTAAGCAGTTTACTTTCACAAGCTAGTCAGAAAAAGAGTTGGGACTGGGATGAGAACAAGTTTAGGCTTAGTTAGATAGATCCTGGACTTCTACTTTAATGCATGAATGACATACATATCTCATCAGCATTAAAGTTGATTACCTAGCATGCACACGTGCAGCTCAATGTTTAATTTTGGCAATGCAGAGACAACTGAACTCCAGTGCATGCTTGGCAGTGACATCATCTCAGCCGGGCCAATTAAAACGGCTGGGGACTGATACCTGGAAGAAGCCGCCAGGTTGAAGATGACAGTGACCAACTGGAAGCTCTAGGACATCACAATGCTAAAGAGAAGGTGAGTATAGCTCCGCTTTAATAACAAACGTTTTACCTAGTAATGAACATTATTGATGTTTTATTAATTGCTGAAAAAATAAAACTGGAAGCATTTTTAAAACAATTCTTTTGTGCAATGATGACAATTACTGTAGTTTATAACTCATTTGTTAACCCAATGCCAGGAGTTGTATAAAAAAAAAAAGTAAATCTTCTGAACACCAATAACAACCTCCTTACCAAGCACCAGTGCCCATATCTCCCTCTGCAGAGAACTCAGCACTCAGTATTGAACCCTACGGACTAAGACTGGGATGGCATTAAAGTTCATGTGCGTGTTAAGGCAGGCGTCCCAATACTTTTGGTAATATAGTGTACTGTATGTGCACATGAAACAACCCAAGGAAAGCTAGAAGAATTTTTATGTGTGTATGTATACATTCAAATATAGAGAAATACGGAAATGTATTATCCAGCCCAAATTCACATTTTGCAGGAATTTTCTGCCATGAATCTGATGGTCGTACATTAGTACTATAGGCAGGTACCCTTAATGTAGGATATGCAGAGTGAAACTTTAGTCAGAAAACGAAGTCCTGCTAGATCACTGGCCCATTTTACAGGTATAGCTATGGAAAACTTTAAACATAACAGCCTATCCTGTTTAAAATCCAGGAAAACCCTGACTCATCCTGCTCTGCACATGCTCAGTTGCCCTTCATTTTTAGGCATTTTTAGACACTGCCAAATTTGTAGAGGCCGATCTGCTGACAGTCTTAAAGCATACCTCCCAACTTTTTTGAGATGGGAACTAGGTACACCTATCAGCAAAAGTATGCAGGCATAGGACACACCCCATGCCACGCCTCCTTAAAAGGAGAATTACAAGAAAAAAGATAATTTAACCCACAAGTGCTTTTTTTTTTTTTTTTTTTTACCACTACTATTCCTTTATACTGACTTTTGAAATTTAAAAATGCAGCAATTTAGAAATTGGGTGGAAGGTTTAGCACTGGAAAACACTCTTTCAAAGATAAAAAAAAATGCATTTTATACACAACTATATAGACCAGACCAAAATACGGGACACATGAGGAGAAAGAGGGACAGAGGAACTTTGTTCCTAATCAGGAACAGCTGGGAGCTATGCTTCAAACAAGATTAAACTCTCCTGTTATTTGCAGTCAAAGAAGCTGCTTCTGTTTGATCTGCAACTGCCACGGTGCTGCATATGTGATTAGTTATGACACCAACCATTTAATGGTTTGACAGTTTGGTTGAGGACACAAGCAAATGTGACAGTTGTATGTTAAATCACTCGTGCCACTGGAGTGAATGTGGGCAAGCACAGCGCGGCTTTCACTAGCAGACATCCGATACAGCCGCGAGGCTTGGAGTCTGCAAAGGACATTCAAATAAGGGCACCAGTTTATTTATTTTTAGCTTCCTATTGTGATTGCGGCTTTTATATTTTGAATAGAGAGGAAATCCTTTTACAAACGCCTGCACTATGAGGAGCCTTCTTTTGTTTCCCATGCCCTGAGTACACACAGGAGCAGGAGCAAGGAGCAAGTTGTGGACCCCCGAGTATCCTCAGCACCCCCAGGAAATCGGTATCCACCAGAGAGAGATACACCCAAGCTTTCACTGATTCCTGTGGCGTATGCCCACAGGAATCCACGGAATCTGGTAAGTGGGTCTTCCTACCATTTACCACCGGGAGGCGAAGCGGAGGGTCACACCACCATTGTATATGTGAAAAGCACCAGCACTTTGATTTCATCTGCACTGAAGGACTTTTTTGCACCATTTGCACCATATAACAATATTCGCACATATATGGACTATTTATTTATTTTGCTTATGAAGCACTTTAGCTACTATTTTTTGTTTATAATTACAGTCAGATCCATAAATATTGGGACATCGACACAATTCTAATCTTTTTAGCTCTATACACCACCACAATGGATTTGAAATGAAACAAACAAGATGTGCTTTAACTGCAGACTTTCAGCTTTAATTTGAGGGTATTTACATCCAAATCAGGTGAAAGGTTTAGGAATTACAACAGTTTTTATATGTGCCTCCCACTTTTTAAGGGACCAAAAGTAATGGGACAATTGGCTGCTCAGCTGGTCCATGGACAGGTATGTGTTAATCCCTCAATTTCCCATTTACAAGGAGCAGAATTAAGGTCCAGAGTTCATTTCAAGTGTGCTATTTGCATTTGGAATCTGTTGCTGTCAACTCTCAATATGAGATCCAAAGAGCTGTCACTATCAGTGAAGCAAGCCATCATTAGGCTGAAAAAACAAAACAAACCCATCAGAGAGATAGCAAAAACATTAGGTGTGGCCAAATCAATTGTTTGGAACATCCGTAAAAAGAAAGAACGCACCGGTGAGCTCAGCAGCACCAAAAGACCCGGAAGACCACGGAAAATAACTGTGGTGGATGACCGAAGAATTCTTTCCCTGGTGAAGAAAACACCCTTCACAACAGTTGGCCAGATCAAGAACACTCTCCAGGAGGTAGGTGTATGTGTGTCAAAGTCAACAATCAAGAGAAGACTTCACCAGAGTGAATACAGAGGGTTCACCACAAGATGTAAACCATTGGTGAGCCTCAAAAACATGAAGGCCAGATTAGAGTTTGCCAAACAACATCTAAAACAGTGGTTCTTAACCTTGTTGGAGGTACTGAACCCCACCAGCTTCATATGCGCATTCACCGAACCCTTCTTAATTGGAAAAATAAAATATGATTTTATGAGTCTAGTCTCGGGAGGTGCACTGCCAGAAAATAAGGTGTTGTTTACAGAACTGAATCAGGCTCGGTTCACACTTATGCGATGCGGGAAGGCTGCGAATTCGCAGCCTGTTCCCGCATCGCAAACGCACCCCTGGCAGTTCACACTGCCATATGCGATACGCTAAAGGGGGTCAATGTAATGTTAACGACACCCCCAGTTTGATCGCATATCGCAGTGCGATCTGACAGTTCGCACAGGATCGGATCGCACAAGTGTGAACCACTGTGCGATCCGATCCTGATGCGGATCAAAAAAAGGGTCATGTGCGACTTTACTGCGGGTGCAGTGCGAATTTAGCCATACAAAGTGTATGGCTGAATTCGCACCGCACATCCGATCGCATGTAATGAAGGAGCAGTGCGCTCCGATATTATATGCGATCGCCGCAGCCGCACTAGTGTGAACCGGCACTTAAACGTATCATACAAAGTAAAATGTACAGAGGTCAGTAGTATGTAGGGCAGCGTACAGAGGTCAGTAGGCTGTAGGGCAGCGTGCAGTAGTGAGTAGTTTGTAGGGCAGTGTGAGTGGTCAGTAGTTTGTAGGGTAGTGTACAGTGCTCAGTCGTTTGTACGGCAGTGTAGCAAGGTCAGTAGCATGTAGGGCAGTGTATAGGGGTCAGTAGTTTTTAGGGTGTAGAAAGGTGTAGAAAGGTCAGTAGGATGTAGGGCAGTGTACAGAGGCCAGTAGCATGTAGGGCAGTGTATACAGGTCAGTTGATTGTAGGGAAGGATAGAGTGGTCAGTAGGCTGTAGGATGGTGTACAGAGAATAGGGCAGAGGACAGGCGTTGACAGGACAGAGGATAGGACAGTGCACAGGGATCAGTAAAGCCACACACCAGGGGGCTGGGAGGGCACACACCAGGGGAGGGTCAGGAGGGCACACACTGGGGGGGGGGGGGGGTCAGGAGGGCACACACCGAGGGGGTTATAAAGGCACACACCAGGGGGTTGGAAGGGCATACACTGGGGGGAGGGTCAGGAGGACACACACTGTGGGGGAGGGTAGTGAGGGCACACACCAGTGGAGAGTCAGGAGGCCACACACTGGGTGTCAGGAGGGCACACATCAGTGGTTGGGAGAGCACACACTGGGGGAGCCAGGAGGGCACACACTGCGGGGGGGGGGGGGGGTTAGGAAGGCATACCATGGGGTATCAGGAGGGTACACACTGGGGTGGGGTGGGAGGGCATACCATAGGGTGTCAGGAGGGCACACACTTGGGGGGATTGGGAGGGCATACCATGGGGTGTCAGGAGGGCACACACTTGGGGGGATTGGGAGGGCATACCATGGGGTGTCAGGAGGGCACACACTGGGGTGGGGGGTTGGGAGGGCATACCATGGGGTGTCAGGAGGGCACACACTGGGGGGAGGTTTTGGGAGGGCATACCATGGGGTATCAGGAGGGCACACACTGGGGGGGTTGGGAGGACATACAAATGTGACAGTTAGCATTCCAGGAACTGTTTTGGAAATCATTAAATTGATGGGTTTAGTTTCCCTTTATGATTTACTGCTGTTCAGGGGCTCTGGGTACTATCAAAATGGCAGTCTCCAGCAAGAAGGAACAGGAGCAACACTAGAGGCAATTTAAAGCGCATACAAATTTTGGTAGCATAATTATTCATGTGGAATGTAAGTTCCTTGCTAAAGAACATTATTTTTTATCCAGTTGTTATGACTAAAGTTCCGCTTTAAGATAAAACACTTCTGGCATAGAAGTACTTTGAAGTGGAACTAAACCCATAGATTTTTCAAAAAGCAGGAATGCCAAGAATGCTGTCATGTTGCTTGTCATGTTGCTTGTGCTCTCAACCAAACTGTCAAGCCATCAAATGGCTGGTCTCACAACTCATCACATGTGCATCACCATGGCAACTTCAAATCAAACAGAGGCCAAGATGGCAGCTTCCTTGGCTGAAAACGATAGGAGAGTTTAGTCCCGCTTTAGCCTAGGTTCATACTCTTGTGGGTGGTTGAGGGTGCAGGAAGCACACCTGTTCCCTTACCCACCCACAGCCAAAACGCACTGCTCTTTAAAAACACAAGCGTGCGGGGCTCCTATTCATTCCTTAGGACACCGCCACGCATCTAAAATCGCAGTGTTTGTGGGTGCAGGGACCTCCTAGAAATCACATGGTGCAAAAGCACTACACAGTTTTCCTGCCGCTGCATTTCAGAAATGGCGCAGGAACCTTCTTCCTGTAGGAAATGCAGACACGGCAGCCCCTACAACTGAACGGGCTGCTATGCCTGCGCAAACGCGGCTTGCAGAGCTGCAATAGTGTGAACCAGGCCTTGAGTATTTTGTTGAGACAAGGGCTGTGGCATACGTGGACAGTGTGTACAGAGAAAAGACTCAACATTTAGCCTGTTCACACTGGTGCGACTTGTCATGCGATTTGACAGTTCCAAATCGCATGACAAGTCACACTCTCATCGCCCGTAATGGAATCATTCATATCGCTGCAACTCATGCCGCAGTGATTATGAGAAGGGTTCCTGCACTACTTTTTTTTTTATCGATTTTGAGTCTTGCACAGACTTGTTAAATGACGTAATTAAATTGGCAGTGTAAATC
Organism: Pelophylax lessonae; assembly: GCF_965119305.1. Taxonomy (NCBI): domain Eukaryota; kingdom Metazoa; phylum Chordata; class Amphibia; order Anura; family Ranidae; genus Pelophylax; species Pelophylax lessonae. The sequence goes on from NC_138776.1 coordinate 182,717,963, forward strand.
GCACTAATGTGCGGCTTTGAAATTGCACAATTTTAATTACGCACCAGTGTGAACTGGAGCTTAACCACTTGAGGACTGTCCCACATAGATATACTGCGGCAGGGCAGCCCTCCTGCACAAAATTACATACTCAACATTTAGCCTGTTCACACTGGTGCGACTTGTCATACGATTCTGACAATTTGCATGACAAGTTACACCCCATTGCCCGTATTGAAATCATTCATATCGCTGCTACTCATGTTGCAGTGATTATGAAAAGGGTTCCTGCACTACTTTTTATCGATTTTGAGTCTTGCACAGACTTGGTAAATGACGCAATGAAATTGGCAGTGCAAATCGCACTAATGTGCGGCTTTGAAATTGCGCAATTTTAAATACGCACCAGTGTGAACTGGAGCTTACTTGAGGACCGTCCCACACAGACATACTGTGGCATGGCTGCCCTCCTGCACAAAATCACATACATATAAATGATTTTGTGCACATGGTCTGGGGCGTGCGCGCCACCCGCTCCTGCTGTGTCCAGCCAATCAGCAGGTCCGGAGGATGCAATGTCCACCAGAACCCGCCAATCGTTCACAGGAGAGGCAGAAAGGTGGTGTGCCTGTGTAAACAAGGCAGACCGCCAATCTGTAGAGAGGAAGATGGAGATATTGTGTTCCTGCTACGCAGGAGCACAGATCTCTCTCTTCCTGCAGTCAGTCCATCCTCCGCACAGTTAGAAAGCACTCCCTAGAAACACACTTAACCCTTTGATAGCCCCTGATGTTAACCCCTTCCCCGCCAGTGTCATTAGTACAGTGACAGTGCATTTTTTTACACTGATCACTGTATTAGTGTCATTGGTCCCCAAAAAGTGTCACTTAGTGTCAGATTTGTCCGCCGCAATGTTGCAGTCCTGCTAAAAATCGCTGATCGATGTACCCCTTTTGCTCTGACCTTTGTTGGAGATGTAGACAGGAGGTGGGCACGCTTCTCCATATTTTCTGGTCTTGCAGCCACCTTCAGACTTTCTGGTCAACAGTACTGCGAATTACTCAGAAATTCACGGACCATGCCCTCACCCTTAACCCGGCCCTCTTCCTTTTGAATAATCACGAGTTTCCGTGGGCGTCGTATCGGAAATCCATTGCGCCGCTTCTGTTCATGTCCTTCCTCCACCCTTTCGCCCCTCCCCAGTCCTCCCTGCCTCCTGGACTGTTTTCTCTTTTTTGCTCTCTCTCTGACCTACGCCTGACTCTTGGGCATAAAAACTCTTCCTTTCCCCTCGGGCATGCTTGCAGTTTAGTTATTATTGGGCAGATGCTGCGGCCACGTGCTGCCTAGGATGTACTTCCTGCTCCCGTATACCGGCCACTTGATAGATGTCGTGGGTGCGGGACTCGACCTGGAGTTGTATCGGCCTATCAGCATTTCCCATGCTCCTTGTCACATACACACTTAGATGGAATATGTTAGCTGGCCTATGTCAGAGATCTCCGCTCTACTGATTGTGTCATGTTTTCTGGACCATGGGTGGGTTGTTCGCTTGATAACCATGTTGGCTCTTATGAGTTTTGTATTATCTCTGTTCAACCTGTCATGCTAGTCTGATTTATGCACTTGTTCTGGACTGTACTGTATGCCTTATACCTCTACTATAAATAAAGAATTTGAAAAAAATAAAAAATCGCTAATCGCTGACATCACTAGTAAAAAAAATGGTATAACTATAACAGTATAACTTTTGCGCAAACCAATCAATTTACGCTTATTGGATTTTTTTTACCAAAAATATGTAGCAGAATACATATTGGCTTAAATTAATGAATAAATTAGATTTTTTAAATTCTTTTTATTGGGAATTTTGTATAGCAGAAAGTAGAAAATATTGTTTTTTGTTTCTCAAAATAGTTGTTCTTTTTTTGTTTATAACGCAAAAAATAAAAACCGCACAGGTGATCAAATACCACCAAAAGAAAGCTCTATTTGTGGGAAAAAAGGTCTGTACCTAAACGAATTTGACGTCCTTTTTTTCCCACAAACAGAGCTTTCTTTTGGTGGTATTTGATCACCTGTGCGCTTTTTACTTTTTGCGCTATAAACAAAAAAAGAGCGTAAATTTTGCAAAAATAACAATATTTTTCACATTTTTTTATATGAAATTCCCCCCAAAAAAATGTAAAAATCAAAATTTTTTAACATTTTCGGCCAATTTGTTTTATCCTACCTATGTTTGGTAAAAAAAAAATCGCAAAAAGCGTATTTTTATTGGTTTGCGCAAAAGTTATCGCGTTTACTAACAAAGGGAAAGATTTTTGTCATTTTTGTTGTTTTTTTTTTAACGCGTAATGGCGGCGATCTGCGATTTTTTTTGCGGTACTGCGACATTGTGGCGGACAGATCGGACCCTTGACTGACATTTTTGACACTTTTGGGGTTACCAGTGACATTTCTACAGTAATCAGTGCTATACATATGCACTGTTATTGTAAAAATACACAGGGGTTAACTTTATTTGGGAGGGAGGGGCTGTGTGTGTCCCTAGGGGCGTGCTTTCTACTGTGATTGGCTGTGGCTTGAGCTGTAAGGACACTGATCAACGGATCTACATAGTAGATCCGTGTGATCAGTGTTTTTGCACAGGGGAGAATGACAGGTGGCTTGTTTACACAAGCCGCCTGACTTTCTCCCTCTCCCCCGACGATTGCCGAGTGACCGGCGGACATCGGGTCCGCCAGTCACACGCGCGGGGGGGTCCGTGACCGCGCGGGAGCGCGCCTCCGCGGGCGCGCGCTCGCTCCCCAGACCCTCCCAGGCTAGTGACGTTAATTAACGTCACTCTGCCTGGCCGGGGCTGACCGCCGCAGTAAATCTACTTGCGGCGGTCGGCAAGCGGTTAAGGGGGTAAATTCTTCCGGTCCAGAAGTGGTTATTCACTTGAGGACCGCCCACACTGATATACTGCGGCAGAGCTGCCCTCCTGCGCAAAATCATGTACTCAACAATTAGCCTGTTCCCACCGGTGCGACTTGTCATGCAATTTGACATTTCCAAATCACATGACAAGTCACACCCCCATCGCCCGCAATGGAATCGTTCATATTGCTGCAACTCATGTTCCAGTGATTATGAAAAGGGTTCCTGAACTACTTTTTATCAATTTTATTATTGCGACTTGCACAGACTTCTGTTTTACCAAAAATATATAGCAGAATACATATTGGCCTAAATTAATAAATAAATTTGATTTTTTACATTTGTTTCATTGGGAATGTTATATAGCAGAAAGTAAAACATATTTTTTTTTTTTTGTTTATAAAAAAAAAAAAACACAGAGGTGATCAAATACCACCAACATAAAGCTCTGTTCGTGGGGAAAAAAGGCCACCAATTTTATTTGGGTACAGCGTCTCACAACTGCGCAATTGTCAGTTAAAATAACGCAGTGCCATGACGCAAAAAATGGCCTGGTCATAAAGGAGGGTAAATCTGAAGTAGTTAAAGGGTTAGTTCTCCTTTACCAGAAAACTGTCTATGAAGGTAAGTATATAGAAGGTATGGAAGGTATATAAGGTATGTAGATAAGAATAAACTGTGCAGCTTTGACCATAGATAAATAATACCCTTTCTATAGGGGTAGGCCATTTACGTACCTCATAAAGCCTGACTGGAAAACTGGGAGGACGTTACTAAGAGACGCCTAGCTGTTCACTGTCACAGGAGTGACCTTTGTCTGGGTAAAGCGCCCTCACCTGTGCTTTTTCTCCTCAGATGCAGTAGCTGAGCCCAGCGGTTTTTTATTTTTGTGCTATAAACAAAAAGAGAGCAACAATTTTGAAAAAAAAAAAAACATTATTTTTTACTTTCTGTTATAAAACACATCCAATAAAATTTTTTAAAAAATCAAACAGCCACAGGAGGCGCTCTACACACCAGCAGTGACCAGGCTGAGCACTCACTTTCCAGCATGTCAGCCACTCTCCGAGCACGCGCTCCACTCCGGGTTTTCCCGCCAACCCGTGTCAGCCGGGGAGCTCAGAATAACAAAGGCAAGCTACGGATCAGCGTCAGGCTGTGGGGGGCGTGGCGAAATGACGTCTGATACGACGTCTGCCTTTGGGTCGCGCATGCGCAGTTGCGCGACTCGGTGTAGATCAGCTGCTTGGTAGTGATTGCAGGCTGAGAGAAGGCAGACACAGCAGTGTGATGCTGTAGAAATGTCCCCTCCGTACAGAGTATACTGTGTGTGTATCATAGGAGTTCATACACTATGCACCGTCCGTGTCCCCAGTAATGTGAGCGCTGTGCCCCTCCCCCCCGGGCAGGCGGCGGGCGGCTCACTTCCTATGTGAGGGGGAGGTCAGCTGCTCGGCCTTCTCTGCCAGGTGACGGGCGGAAGAGACGGGAAGGAGAGTGCCTGGAAGCGGACTCAGTGGGAGGCCGTGTAGGAAGAGTCCTACTAATGTATACATGGAGGAAATGACATTAACCTCTCCAATGCCGGGCACTTATACCCGCTTCCTGCCCAGGCAAGCTTTCAGCACTCTCATACTGTAAATGACAATTGTGTGGTCATGCAACACTGTACCCAAGTGACATTTCTATCACACAAATAGAGCTTTATTTTGGTGGTATTTAATCACCAATTGGGGTTTTTATTTCTAGCGCTATAAACAAGAAAAGCGACACTTTTTAAAAATAGCAAAACGTTTTTCAAATTTTGTTATAAAACTTTGCAAACAGGCAATTTTTCTCCTTCACTGATCAGGAGGCACTGATGAGGCGCCATGGAGAGATGGCACTGATAAGGTGGCATGGATAGGAGGCACTGATGAGGCAGCGCACAGAGGTGTCATGGATAGGTGGCACTGATGAGGCAGCGCACAGAGGTGTCATGGATAGGAGGCACTGATGAGGCAGCGCAGAGAGGTGGCATGGATAGGAGGCACTGATGAGGCAGCACAGAGAGGTGGCATGGATAGGAGGCACTGATGAGGCAGCGCAGAGAGGTGTCATGGATAGGTGCACTGATGAGGCAGCGCAGAGAGGTGCCATGGATAGGAGGCACTGATGAGGCAGCGTTGAGAGGTGTCATGGATAGGAGGCACTGATGAGGCAGCGCAGAGAGGTGTCATGGATAGGTGGCACTGATAAGGCAGCACTGAGAGGTGGTATGGATAGGTGGCACTGATGAGGCAGCATGGATCGGTGGCACTGATGAGGCAGTGTGGAGAGGTGTAATGGATAGGTGGCACTGATGAGGCAGCGCAGAGAGGTTTCATGGATAGGTGGCACTGATGAGGCAGCATGGACCGGTGGCACTGATAAGGCAGCACGGAGAGGTGGTATGGATAGGTGACACTGATAAGGCACCACGGAGAGGTGGTATGGATAGGTGGCACTGATGAGGCAGCGCAGAGAGGTGTCATGGATAGGTGGCACTGATGAGGCAGCATGGATTGGTGGCACTGATAAGGCAGCACGGAGAGGTGGTATGGATAGGTGGCACTGATGAGGCAGCGCAGATAGGTGGCATGGATAGGAGGCACTGATGAGGCAGCGCAGAGAGGTGTCATGGATAGGTGGCACTGATGAGGCAGCGCAGAGAGGTGTCATGGATAGGCTCGCACAGATGAGGCAGTGTGGAGAGGTGTCATGGATAGGTGGCACTGATGAGGCAGCGCAGAGAGGTGCCATGGATAGGAGGCACTGATGAGGCAGCGCAGAGAGGTGTCATGGATAGGCTCGCACAGATGAGGCAGCGCAGAGAGGTGTCATGGATAGGTGGCACTGATGAGGCAGCGCAGAGAGGTGCCATGGATAGGAGGCACTGATGAGGCAGCGCAGAGAGGTGTCATGGATAGGCTCGCACAGATGAGGCAGTGTGGAGAGGTGTCATGGATAGGAGGCACTGATGAGGCAGCGTTGAGAGGTGTCATGGATAGGAGGCACTGATGAGGCAGCGCAGAGAGGTGTCATGGATAGGTGGCACTGATAAGGCAGCACTGAGAGGTGGTATGGATAGGTGGCACTGATGAGGCAGCATGGATCGGTGGCACTGATGAGGCAGTGTGGAGAGGTGTAATGGATAGGTGGCACTGATGAGGCAGCGCAGAGAGGTGTCATGGATAGGTGGCACTGATGAGGCAGCATGGACCGGTGGCACTGATAAGGCAGCACGGAGAGGTGGTATGGATAGGTGGCACTGATAAGGCACCACGGAGAGGTGGTATGGATAGGTGGCACTGATGAGGCAGCATGGATTGGTGGCACTGATAAGGCAGCACGGAGAGGTGGTATGGATAGGTGGCACTGATGAGGCAGCGCAGAGAGGTGGCATGGATAGGAGGCACTGATGAGGCAGCGCAGAGAGGTGTCATGGATAGGTGGCACTGATGAGGCAGCGCAGAGAGGTGCCATGGATAGGAGGCACTGATGAGGCAGCGCAGAGAGGTGTCATGGATAGGCTCGCACTGATGAGGCAGTGTGGAGAGGTGTCATGGATAGGAGGCACTGATGAGGCAGCGTTGAGAGGTGTCATGGATAGGAGGCACTGATGAGGCAGCGCAGAGAGGTGTCATGGATAGGTGGCACTGATAAGGCAGCACTGAGAGGTGGTATGGATAGGTGGCACTGATGAGGCAGCATGGATCGGTGGCACTGATGAGGCAGTGTGGAGAGGTGTAATGGATAGGTGGCACTGATGAGGCAGCGCAGAGAGGTGTCATGGATAGGTGGCACTGATGAGGCAGTGCGGAGAGGTGGCATGGATAGGTGGCACTGATGAGGCAGCGCAGAGAGGTGTCATGGATAGGTGGCACTGATGAGGCAGCATGGACCGGTGGCACTGATAAGGCAGCACGGAGAGGTGGTATGGATAGGTGGCACTGATAAGGCACCACGGAGAGGTGGTATGGATAGGTGGCACTGATGAGGCAGCATGGATTGGTGGCACTGATAAGGCAGCACGGAGAGGTGGTATGGATAGGTGGCACTGATGAGGCAGCGCAGAGAGGTGTTATGGATAGGCTCACACTGATGAGGCAGTGCGGAGAGGTGGCATGGATAGGTGACACTAATGAGGCAGCGTTGAGAGGTGGCATGGATAGGTGGCACTAATGAGGCAGCGTTGAGAGGTGTCATGGATAGGTGGCACTGATGAGGCAGCGCAGAGAGGTGTCATGGATAGGTGTCACTGATAAGGCAGCGCGGAGAGGTGGCATGCATAGGTGGCACTGGTGAGGCAGCATGGATCGGTGGCACTGATGAGGAAGCGTGGAGAGGTGGCATGGTTAGGTGACACTGATGAGGCAGCATGGATCGGTGGCACTGATGAGGCAGCGTGGAGAGGTGGTATGGATAGGTGGCACTGATGAGGCTGCACGGAGAGATGACACTGATCAGTAGGCGCTGAGGAGGCGGCAAGGAGAGGTGGCACTCATATGCACTGATAAGCTGCACTAGTGAGGTGGCACTCTTGGGCACAGATGGGTGGCACTAATAGGAGGCACTGAGAAGCGGCACCCGTGCACTGATAGATGGCACTGATGATAAAGCACTAATTAGCAGTACTGATGGGCACTGATAGGTGACACTGGTGGGCACTAAGGGGGCTGATGTCCCTCTAAAAGAAGCCAGTTAATAGCTTTCTTTTCTTCCCACTGCCAGCACGAGGGGAAAAAAAAGCAGATAGCTGGCTTCTGTTTACTAACGTGATAAGCTGTCTTTGACTGACAGCTAATCACGTAGCAAAGGGCCCGCTGCGATTGGCCATTTACCCTGATCTGTGAACAGCCGAGTCCCAAGGAATCCGCGATCATAGATCACGTCGCGTGAGAAAGGGAGGACATCCTCCAGCCATTTTAAGCCCGTACTGCAGCTGTCTTTTGGCTATAGCAGGGGCACCAAGTGGTTAAAGTAGAACTATAGGCAATTTTTTTTTCATTTTGAATAGAACAAGGGAGGGTTATAACCCCTGGTAGATTTTTTTTTCACCGTCTGTGTCCCATTGCAGAGATTTCCCTTCACTTCCTATCCCATAGCCAAACAGGAAGTGAGAAGAAATCCCTGCAAATCAAGAAAATTCCCTGGGGACCCCCAGCTCACCAGAACTAGTGTCCCCATTGGAAGATTTCCCCTCTATTACATTTCTAGGAACAACCTAAAATTTGGGATTTTCTTTCACTTTCAATGATAATGGTAAAGAGGACAAATAGAGAAGGGGAATCTCCTAAATGGGGGAACAGACAGCAATAAAAACTGACAAGCATTCTAATCCCTCTACACTCCATCCAAAGCTAAAAAAAAGTTTTACCTTTAGTTATGCTTTAACTAACTGTCTGCCGGGGCCATGTTTTCATTTTTTACACATATTAAATTTAGAACTTTCTGCTAGAAAATGACTTGGAACCCTCAAACATAATCTATTTTCTGGAAGCGGAGACCCTGCACAATAAAATGGTTGGAGTTGCATTTTTTTTGGTTCCACAATATTTGTGCTGTTGATTATCAAATGCAATTTTTCAGGAAAAAATATACTAAAATTAATTTTAATGCAAACAATATAATAACCAAAGTTTTGGTAAGATATAACAGATGAGATTGTATTGCGTATATAGATATCAAACATGTCTAGTCTTAACCACTTCAATACCCAGCACTTTCACCCCCTTCCTGCTCTGGCCAATTTTCAGCACTATCACACTTTGAATGACAATTGTGCAGTTGTGAAACGCTGTACCCAAATGAAATGTTTATCATTTTTTTTGAGACAGAAAGAGCTTTCTTTTGGTGGTATTTAATCACCACTGAGTTTTTGCCAAAAGAAAAAAATAATGAAAAAAGACTGAAAATTTTGTAAATAAGTAATTTTTTTCCATCACTGATGTGCGCAGATGAGGCGGCACTGATGGTCACTGATGAGGAAGAACTGATAGGCAGCACTTATATGTAGCACTGATGGGCACTGATAGGCAGCACTTACAGTATCTCACAATAGTGAGTACACCCCTCACATTTTTGTAAATATTTTATTATATCTTTTCATGTGACAACACTGAAGAAATGACACTTTGCTACAATGTAAAGTAGTGAGTGTACAGCTTGTATAACAGTGTAAATTTGCTGTCCCCTCAAAATAACTCAACACACAGCCATTAATGTCTAAACCGACACAGGATAAAAAACATGTAACAGGCGCATGAGCCACACAGTAGAACAAAGTCCATAAAGGGTCCATGTAAGTCTTAAATGAAGGGGGGGGGGGAGTCCAACATATAGGGCTGCCGTCTAGAAACCGATAAGCCAGGGGTTCCACCAAGCTGAAGACAAAAAGAGAGAGAGGCGCCTCTAAGTGTGGACTATAAAACACATTTATTTGATAAAAATATGCACTCACATCTGTGCGTAGATAAAAGCAAGTGAAGAGACCCTCCGGGGAACTCCAAGACTGGTCAATGGGGGGAAGAGATCATCCTGTCCGTGCTGCCATCCCGCGGGGACTAGTTTCCTCTTCACCGTTGCCGGCAATGACGGCGGAGCGAGAGCGAGGCTCTGAAGTCCGTGGATAGAAAACGAGGCTTGGTCAGCAGTAGCATATGGATGACGTCACTTAGAATGCGACGCGTTTCTGAGCGTCCCTGCTGCCGGGGGGCAGGCAGCCGCGCTCCTTCTTCATAGCAATAATCATTCATTGATTCAATAATCAATAATAATTTTTTTTTTATTAATGTCTAAACCGCTGGCAACTATAGTGAGTACACCCCTAAGGGAATATGTCCAAATTGGGCCCAATTAGCCATTTTCCCTCCCCGGTGTTATGTGGCTCGTTAGTGTTACAAGGTCTCAGGTGTGAATGGGGAGCAGGTGTGTTAAATTTTGGTGTTATCGCTCTCACTCTCTCTTAATGGTCACTGGAAGTTCAACATGGCACCTCATGGGAAAGAACTCCCTGAGGATCTGAAAAAAAGAATTGTTGCTCTACATAAAGATGGCCTAGGGTATAAGAAGATTGCCAAGACCCTGCAACTGAGCTGCAGCACGGTGGCCAAGACCATACAGCGGATTAACAGGACAGGTTCCACTCAGAACAGGCCTCGCCATGGTCGAACAAAGAAGTTGAGTGCACATGCTCAGCGTCATATCCAGAGGTTGTCTTTGGGAAATAGACGTATGAGTGCTGCCAGCATTGCTGCAGAGGTTGAAGGGGTGGGGGGTCAGCCTGTCAGTGCTCAGACCATACCCCGCACACTGCATCAAATTGGTCTGCATGGCTGTCATCCCAGAAGGAAGCCTCTTCTAAAGATGATGCACAAGAAAGCCCACAAACAGTTTGCTAAAGACAAGCAGACTAAGGACATGGATTCCTGGAACCATGTACTGTGGTCTGATAAACCAAGATAAACTTATTTGGTTCAGATGGTGTCAAGCATGTGTGGTGGCAACCAGGTGAGGAGTACAAAGACAAGTGTGTCTTGCCTACAGTGGAGCATGGTGGTGGGAGTGTTATGGTCTGGGGCTGCATGAGTGCTGCCGACACTGGGAAGCTACAGTTCATTAAGGGAACCATGAATGCCAACATGTACTGTGACATACTGAAGCAGAGCATGATTCCCCTCCCTTCGGAGACTGGGCCGCAGGGCAGTATTCCAACATGATAATGACCCCAAACACACCTCCAAGATGACCACTGCCTTGCTAAAGAAGCTGAGGGTAAAGGTGATGGACTGGCCAAGCATGTCTCCAGACCTAAACCCTATTGAACATCTGTGGGGAATCTTCAAACAGAAGGTGGAGGAGTGCAAGGTCTCTAACTTCCACCAGCTCCATGATGTCGTCAAGGAAGAGTGAAAGAAGACTCCAGTGGCAACCTGTGAAGCTCTGGTGAACTCCATGCCCAACAGGGTTAAGGCAGTGCTAGAAAAAAATGTGGCCACACAAAATATTGACATTTTAACTTAGGGGTGTACTCACATTTATTGCCAGTGGTTTAGAAATTTATTGTTGTGTGTTGAGTTATTTTGAGGGGACTGCAAATTTACACTGTTATACAAGCTGTACACTCACTACTTTACATTGTAGCTAAGTGTCATTTCTTCAGTGTTGTCACATGAAAAGATATAATAAAATATTTACAAAAATGGGAGGGGTGTACTCACTTTTGTGAGATACTGTATATGCAGCACTGATGGACACTACTGATGAGCAGGCACTGAAAGGCAGCACTGATTGGCTTCACTGCTGGGCACTGTTGGGGTTGCACTGATAATCAGGGCACTGATTATCTGTACAGGTCTCCCTTGTGGAGAAATGCCACTGATCGGCTCTCCTCTCACACGCTGTAAGTGTGAGTAGAGGAAAGCCGATGACCCTCATTTCCTTGTTTACATGTGATCAGCTGTGATTGGACACAGCTGATCACATGGGTAAAGAGCCTTGTCATCCGCTCTTTACCGAGATCTGTGATGCTCTTTACCAAGATCTGTGATGCTCCATGTCCCAGGGACACAGTGCACCACTGATCGCTGCGCTGCTTGCCCCCAAGAGTGGTATGACGTCATTTTAACGGAACGAGAGAGCCACTGTCATTTGTCAAATCAGCGGGCAAGAGGTGGTTGTGCACGCACAAAAAATAAACATGGTACCCAAAACTGTCCATAGATGACTCTTTAACAGCTTGCCACTTGCCCCATAGCAGTTTTACTGCTACAGTGCGGCAGCTGTGTGCCAGATCATGTGATTCTGGACTTCTGCCTGCAGGGGGCATGTACATGCCCCTGGTGGGCTGTTTTTGCTGTGATAATTCATAGCAGAACCCGATCTGTGGGCATCAGGCACTCAATGTCCTCCATCACCAGCCGATTGTCGGCAATACACACACAACTGAGATCTGCCTGTGCAAACAAGGCATATCTCAGTTCTGACGGGGGGAAGGAATGGATTCTGTGTTCCTGCAAATCAGGGGCTAGAATCCATTATTTCCCTTAGTGAATGCAGCACACAGTTAACACACAAACACTGACTAGACACACAGTCAAAGCGGAGTTCCAGCCATTTTTGTGATTATTAAAAATCAGCAGCTACAAAAAGTGCAGCTGCCAACTTTTAACAAACAAAAACTCACCTGTCCCACGATCTAGCAATGCGGCCACCCGAAGCCTCACTCCTCTCCCTCTCCTCTTGGCCGTGCCGGCATCACTAGTGTTTGGCATCCGGGTGTGACAGCTTGTGGTTTCATAGCTGGGTGCGCACAGCGCCAGTCACGCTGCACGTCCTGAATGGTCGGGCAATCTTCTGGGACCTCTGACGTCTCCCAGAAGATTGCAGAGAGGGAGGGGGAGGGGGAGAGGGGAACTTCCCGCTCGGGGTGCCGCAGCACTCTGGTCATAAGTGAGAGCAGGTACCTGTCAAAACTAGGTACCCGATCCCCCTCCTCATGAAAATGACAAGCCAAATGTGGCATGTCAGGAGTACTTAAAGTGGAAGTTCTGCTTCTAGGTGGCACTCCGCTTTAATCCTTTGATCGCCCTACATGTTTAACTCCTTCCCAGCCAGTGTCATTAGTATTTTTAGCACTGATCACTGTATTACAAGTGTCAGAATGTCCGCTGCAATATCGCCGCCCAGCTATAAGTCGCCGATCACCGCCATTACTAGTATTAAAAAATAAAAATTACGTAAATATATCACATATGTAGACGCTATAGCATTCGGTTAAACCAATCCCAATTGGATTTTTTTTTTTTTAAACAAAAACGTAGCAGAATACATATTGACCTAAAATGATGAAGAAATTCGATTTTATGCATTTTTTTTACTGGATATGTTTTTTTAGCAGAAAGTGAAAAATATATATACTTTTAAAACAATTGCCAGTGTTTTTTTGTTTATAGAGCAAAAAGTAGAAAATGCAGTGGTGATCAAATACCACCAAAATTAAGCTCTATTTGTGGGAAAAAAATGTGATACATTTTATTTGGGTACAGTGTCTCACAACCACACAATTGTCAGTTAAAGTACCACAGTGCTGTATCGCAAAAAATGGCCTGGTCATGAAGAGGGGTAAATCTTCCGGAGGTCAAGTGGTTAAAGGCTTTTACAGGTCATTAGTTTAGAGTTAACCATGAACAATGGCCCTAGAATGATTGCTCTCATGCTAAAGTTCCATGACGATACCTCACATGTGTGGTACAATTGATTATACATACACCTACTCACCTTATGCTGCCCTTTTTTTATGTGGTGGGTGACGGGGGTGCTTTAATTTTATTTTTAACCACTTAAGCCCCGGAAGATTTTACCCCCATTCCGACCAGGGGGTATTTTGCGATTCGGCACTGCGTGACTTTAACGGACAATTGCGCGGTCGTGCGGCGCTGTACCTAAACAAATTTGGCGTCCTTTTTTTCCCACAAACAGAGCTTTCTTTTGGTGGTATTTGATCACCTGTGCAATTTTTTGATCACGCGCTAAAAAAAAAAAAAAGAGCGTCAATTTTGCAAAAATAGCAATATTTTTCACATTTTTTTGATCCCATACCGTGTAATGACAGGCTTTTGGTGGCCGCAGCTACTCGTGCCTTTTTGCACAGCCAGAGATTACCTGCTGTCATTGTGGCTGGACACATGTTTGCATGCGTACAGCCACGGTCACCACAGGTATTTGTTGGCTGTGTGAACAGGCACAAATAGTTGCAGATGCCAACAATCTGTCATTGCAGTGTATGCGGTGGAAATAGGGCTTGTAGTCTTTCTATTCACAGATCCCTATGAATGAAGGACACAGCTCTGCATGGTTTCCCCAATAAATAAAAAAAAGCAATAGGACAAGCACCCAAAAAGTCAGGTAAGTGGTGGTGGAGGGTGTTGAATGTGACCATGTTACACCCTTAAGCTCCTGGTCACACCCCTGCAAATTGTCATGCAATTTGACAGTTTCAAATTGCACCTTATTACCCGTCGCACTGATTTTGATAGTACTTCCTGCACCACTTTTTGCAAATTCAGGTGCAACTTGCATAGATATCTGTACGTGAATTTGCACAGATGTCTTCCAAGTTGCACCTGAAGTAGCACTGGAATGCTACTTTGAAATTGTGCTACTTCAAGTTAAGTACCATGATTTCAGTGTCACAATCGGTGTAACCAGGGTGTAAACCGTTTGTAAAAAATCAGAATTTTTTTAAAAACAACAAACATGGTATACTTACCTGCTGTGTGTAGTAGTTTTGCACAGAGCAGCCCTGATCCTCCTCTTCTTGGGTCCCCCGCCAGCGTTCCTGGCCCCTCCACCCTGCTGAGTGACCCAATAGCAAGCTGCTTGCTCTGGGGGCATTCGTGCAAGCTCGCTCCCAAGCTGCCTCTGTGTGTCTGTGAGACACACAGAGCGTGGCTCGGCCCTGCCCCGCCACCCCCAATCCCTCCTCACTGGCTGTATCTCAGCCAATGAGGAGGGAGGGACTTGGAAGAGCTTCTGCGGATCAAGCTCAGGTGAGTATAAGAGAGGGGGAGCTTAGAATGCATGAAAGCAAAAAGCCTTCGTCTTTACAAACTTTCACCCAGTTTGGCTGTTTAAGGACTTAAAGCGAAGTTCCACCCAAAAGTGGAACTTCCGCTTTAGGCAGTTCTAACCCCCTGACATGCCAGATTTGGCATGTCATTTTTTTTGGGGGGGAGCGGGTACCTAGTTTTGACAGGCACCCGCTCCCACTTCTGCTCAGAGCGCCGCGGCGCCCTGAGCGGAAGTTCTCCTCTCCCCTCCCTCCCTGCAATCTTCTGGGACATGTCAGAGGTCCCAGAAGATTGCCGGCCAATCACGACGCGCAGCGCAACTCGCGCATGCGCAGTGCGTACCCGGCTGTGAAGCAGACAACTGTCACAGCCGGGTGCCCACAGCAGTGATTCCGGCGCCGCGGAGAAGAGCGAGGCTTCGGGCGGCCGCATCGCTGGACCGTTGGACAGGTGAGTGTGTGAGGCTGGAACTCCGCTTTAAGGACCAGGCCTTTTTCTGACACTTGTTGTTTACAAGGTAAAATCAGTATTTTTTGTTAGAAAATTACTTAGAACCCCCAAACATTATATACTTTTTTTAGCAGAGAACCCAGAGAATAAAATGGAGATTGTTGCAATACTTTGTCACACGTATTTTTTATTTTTTTTTCCACAATAAAGCTTTATTGTATAAAACATATAAGGTTACAAAAAATATAAAGTTACAGAATCAGTAAAGTTTAAAAAAATCACAAAGCAAAGTAATTGAGCAAACACAAGAGTATAAACGCATAATCAAAGATATATCTGTTTGTCACACCGTATTTGCACAGTGGTCTTACAAACGCATTTTTTTTTGGAAAAAATACACTTTTTGGATTAAAAAATTAGAAAAAAATAAAGTTATCCCAATTTTTTTCTATAATGTGAAAGATAATTTTACGCCGAGTAAATAGATACCCAACATGTCATGCTTCAAAATTGCGCACGCTCATGGAATGGCAACAAACATTGGTATTAAAAATCTCCATAGGCAACGCTTTAAAAATTTCAGAGGAGGTCTAAGGCTAGAATAAATGTTCTAGCTCTAACAATCGCGGCGATACCTCACGTGTGGTTTGAACACCGTTTAGATATGTGGGCGCGACTTGCGTATGCGTTCGCTTCTGTGCGCGAGCTCCAAGGGATGGGGCGCTTTCAATTTTTTTTTCTTATTTATTTTACCTTTTATTTTTTATTTTTACACTGTCCCTTTAAAAAAAAACATTTTTTGATCATTTTTATTCCTATTACAAGGAATGTAAACATCCCTTGTAATAGAAAAAGGCATGACAGGTCCTCAGATCTCACATCTACACTTAAAAACAACAAAAAAAATTCATCTTTTTCTGCAAGAAAAAAAAAAATGGGCCCTTTAGGGCCGTTGGGAGGAAGCAATGTATGACCTTGCTCCAGTCCTCCAAGGCCAAAGAGTCGAGTAGGGGCCATCTTGCCCTCACTCGACTTCCTGTCTAGGACTCCATCGGACCGGATCATTTTCCCCGCTACCGACGGCTCCGGTAAGCGCAGAAAATGACTGGGAAGCGGTGGGAGGGGGTCACCTCTACTACCGCCCATGAAAGTGATCCTGCGGCAAATCTGCTGCTGGGACCACTTTTATGTCAAAGCAGACCGCCCGCCATTTAAAAAAATACCGGGGTTATGGCAGCTATCTGCTGCCATAACCGCAGTATTTAATGCCAAAGTACCGACGTAAATACACCGTGATTAAAGTGTAACACAACATTTTGTTGATATATCATGCCCCTCCCACATATTAAATAAAAAAAAATTCTAAAAGGACTGCTCACCCCACTGTACACTCCAATGATGCCCTCTGCATCCTCCTCTGTAACCAGCCACAGATCTTCTTCCAGGCCGAATGATGATTAGCAGCATTCTACCCATTTCCTGTGAGTTCAGGCTGTCATGGACATGCCCCCTGGGGTTGCATCATAATGCAGTCTGGGCTCACAGTACTCTAAAGGCCCGTACACATGAGTGGAAATTCGGCCGGGAATTTTCGTCCAACGACCGATCTGCCGATTTTCGGCTTGTTAGTATGGTGCTCTCGACAACCGACTCCGACTTTTCGGGCCGAAAAAATCCTGGTGTGCAGGCTATAAAATTTTTGTCCTCCATCAAAACACATCCGATTTTCGGGCAGTCAGTGCAGATTTCGATGGGGAAAAATCTTATGAGCAAGACTAGGCATGCTCAGAGATGAAAGAACACATACAAAGCAATCCAACACATGACATCACTTCTGAAGTAGAATTCTGTCGTGCGTGAAAATTCGTGTGCAGTCTAGAGCACATTCCAACCAACAGACACCACAAAAGACGGACGAGCGGTCGGCGGAAATTCGTTGCGTGTGTATGAGGCTTTAGACTGAGCTGCAGTCACGCATTGCTACACAAGCAACACTCAGTTGCTTGTGTAGCAGAGTAAGGACCGTCTACCAGCAATCCCGGAGGAGAAGATGAGGGCCAGTAGTCTTCAGAATAAAATATATTTATAAGGCAATTTTATTGTAAAAAATGGGCTTCGCGGAGGGAAGAGGGAGGGCAGGGGCCCTGTTTGCATGTTTCTGGCACCTCCACAACCCTAAATGCATGGTTACCAAATTATTTATTTCAAAATAATAAGGGACACCTTAAAGATCCTCGGAAATCAATAAAATTCACTTTGTGAGCTGCCTGTTAAGCACACTGGGGAGGGAGTGGCCAAAAAGTGTCACTTCATAGCTCATGGCTTGGGCTTGCAATTTCACTCAATAGACAAAACAAGACTTGGGGACACACAAAAACGAGAAAAGCATGGTGCTGAATATAGAGGGTAAACAAACAAAATCTTTGCCTACTCTCAGTACACAGTGCAGGCATACAGTAATTCACAGTCCTTGTACCCACAAAACTAAAGTAAAACTAAACTTTTTTAGAGTTCCGAGTGCTCGTGCTATAATGTGCAGGTATGTACAGCATATTTGCACATTATTGACCACTTTCTTGCAAAAGCTCTTGTCCAGTGATGCAACATCCATGCATCAGTGCTCCATTGCTAGTGCTTCCATCTTCCATCGCCTTAAAGACTCGGGAGTAGTACACTGAGATGCACATTCATGGCTGTCAGCATGCAATTAGAAAGAACTGCTGGCAGGCAAGGGATGTGCCAACAATTCTTTAAGCTTGGTTAACACTTATGGGAATTGGATGCTGGTTTCTCCGCATCCAATTTGCATGACAGTAAAACGTGACCGGTTCTCAGTAGAGCCGGTTCACACATCTCCGTGGCTGCGGCGGAGTGCATTGCACAGAGGTCCTGTGCTTCTTTGGCTCTGTTTCAGGTCCGAATTCAGGCAAAAATTCTGACTGATTCCTCCCTGAAATGAAGAACAGGGACGCACCGGACCCCCTGCTGTGAGCACATCCATTCCAAGTGTAAACCCAGCCTTAAACTTCAACATTAGTTCCACTTTAATTACTGCACCACAAGTGGCTGTCCCCTCACAATCTAATTATTAAGGTTTCCACAAAAGATTCACACAGCTTTTAAGATATATTCAATTGCACACAAAAAATAAAAATGCAAAATTAAACCTATCATTTGTGTAAATGGGGTAAAAAAGAGCGCCATCGTTGTCAGTGGATATAAAAATAAGTCCCATTTTTGGTGTCAGTAGGAGAAAAATAAATAAATCCTATAATTGATGTTAGTGGAAATAAAAATATATTTTATTGTAAATGTCAGGGAGAGGAAAAGTAGTCAGTTGGGAGCAAATTTAGATGTTATTGTTGGTGTCAGTAGGCACAAAATAATCTCCAGCATTGGTGTTCAGTGGTTACCAACTTAATCACGAGCTGCACTCCTGCACTACTGCTTTTTCTTTATTGATAACTTCAAAACCAGATATAAGCCGAAACTGTTGGACAGGAGGTCAGTCTGCGTGACAGTGTCGGCATAATTGCGAGCTTTTCCTTGCTGAAGTTACTCCACAGCCAACAGGATAACTTGGGATCTCTCTTCCTCTCATTCCAGTAGGTGAAAGGGGTCAGCCGATCGCCAATCAAAAAAGTCCTGTAACAAAAAGAAACAATACCCACTCAGTGCTAAAATAATATATGTATACCAAAAAAGTGTAGCGCCAGACAAAATAAATAATCAAGATAATAGATGTAAATCAATAAACTGAAGTACAATATAAAACATCCCACTGTGTAAACCACTCAGTGAATGTGAAAAATTAAAATGCTATGTGCATCTGCTAAAAATATCACTAATAAATACATAAAAGCAAAGCAAATAAATCAGGATATAAATATGTGAAAAAAGTCCACAATGTGATCCAAATATGAATAAGGAAACTTAAAGTGCTCCTTGCTTCTCCTTCACCCCTGATGCCTAGGTTCTCACCTCACAGAGGTGAAGGAGAAGCATGGAGCACTTTAAGTTTCCTTATTCACAGCTGACACGCACGCCGCCTCATTGTGGACCGTACGCCAGGAAGAAACAAACTCTTTGTATTCTGAAGAGATCGGTATACATCCCCCATCCGGTAATAGTGCATTCGGCTGTCTAGCTGCATGATGCCGTTAGGGCATTAATACATTGTTGTTTACATGTTTTTAATCATTTTAATAAATGGATTTGACTTACGAAAATACTACACCATGAGGAGTCCCTTGTTTCTGTTTTAATAGCCACCCCGAGATATACAGGTCACCCTGATACCCAGGAGAGTGGACAAGAGTGTACCCTGATACTGGAGTATCTAAACAAGCATTATATGATCCAGGTTGCCTTATGGTAACAGGGATCAACTACATCTGGTAAGCTCTAACTCCGGCCATCCCTGCACTAGTGTATAGGAGATGCCCACCATCACTGCTCCCCTGCATGGTTGTGATTATTTTACTGGGACATTATAGGTTATACATGCACTAGACTTTGAGTAGATAACTTGAGTGGATAATTTGCACAGAGCACAGAAGCACCTGATTGATTTATATGTGTGCACCTTATTAATTTGTAAAAATTGCACGATTAAGATAAGAATGTCACTAAGATGCTTTAATATTTGAGGATTGCACAGTATTGTATTTGAGTTTAAGCACTGGATATATATATATGGTTCACATAAGGCGGCGAACCCCTTTTTTTCCACTGTAGCACTTTAAAATGCACAGGAGCAATTATTTTACATTAGTCACAAATGTACCTTATTGTATGGTAGCACACAAGAATTGAGGTTTTAAACTTCGAGATATACCTCCACTCATAACAGGCCTTGCCATGGTTGACTAAAGAAGTCGAGTGCACGTGCTCAGCGTCATATCCAGAGGTTTTCTTTGGTAATTAGACGTATGAGTGCTACCAGTATTGCTGCAGAGGTTGAAGGGGTGGGGGGTCAGCCTGTCAGTGCTTAGACCATACGCCGCACACTGCAACAAACTGGTCTGCATGGCTGTTGTCCCAGAAGGAAGTCTCTTCTAAAGATAATGCCCAAGAAAGCCTGCAAACAGTTTGCTGAAGACAAGCAGACTAGGGACATGGATTACTGGAACCATGTCCTGTGGTCTGATGAGACCACGATAAACTTATTTGGTTCAGATGGTGTCAAGAGTGTGTGGTGGCAACCAGGTGAGGAGTACAAAGACAAGTGTGTCTTGCCTACAGTCAAGCATGGTGGTGTCATGGCCTGGGGCTGTATGAGTGTTGCCGGCACTGGGGAGCTACAGTTCATTGAGGGAACCATGAATACCAATATGTACTGTGACATACTGAAGCAGAGCATGACCCTCCCTTTGGAGACTTGGCCGCAGGGCAGTATTCCAACATGATAATGACCCCAAACACACCTCCAAGACGACCACTGCCTTGCTAAAGAAGCTGAGGGTAAAGGTGATGGACTGACCAAGCATGTTTCCAGACCTAATCCCTATTGAGCATCTGTGGGGCATCCTCAAATGGAAGGTAGAGGAGCTCAAGGTCTCTAACATCCACCAGCTCCGTGATGTTGTCATGGAGAAGTGGAAGAGGACTCCAGTGGCAACCTGTGAAGCTCTGGTGAACTCCATGCCCAAGAGGGTAAACACAGTGCTGGAAAATAATGGTGGACACATAAAATATTGACACTTTGGGCCCAATTTGGACATTTACACTTAGGGATGTACTCACTTTTGTTGCCAGTGGTTTAGACATTAATGGCTATGTGTTGAGTTATTTTGAGGGGACAGCAAATTTACACTGTTATACAAGCTGTGCTCTCAGTACTTTACATTGTAGCAAAGTGTAATTTCTTCAGTGTTGTCACATGAAAAGATATAATAAAATATTTACAAAAATGTGAGGGGTGTACTCACTTTTGTGAGATACTGTATATATATATATATATATATATATATATATATATATATACACAGTCAGGTCCATAAATATTGGGACATCGACACAATTCTAATCTTTTTGGCTCTATACACCACCACAATGGATTTGAAATGAAACAAACAAGATGTGCTTTAACTGCAGACTGTTAGCTTTAATTTGAGGGTATTTACATCCAAATCAGGTGAACAGTGTAGGAATTACAACAGTTTGTATATGTGCCTCCCACTTTTTAAGGGACCAAAAGTAATGGGACAGATTAACCATCATTAATCAAACTTTCAGTTTTTATGACTTGGTTGCAAATCCTTTGCAGTCAATTACAGCCTGAAGTCTGGAACGCATAGACATCACCAGACGCTGGCTTTCATCCCTGGTGATGCTCTGCCAGGCCTCTACTGCAACTGTCTTCAGTTCCTGCTTGTTCTTGGGGCATTTTCCCTTCAAATTTGTCCTCAGCAAGTGAAATGCATGCTTATCCCGATTCAGGTCAGGTGATTGAATTAGCCATTGCATAACATTCCACTTCTTTCCCTTAAAAAACTCTTTAGTTGCTTTCGTAGTATGCTTCGGGTTATTGTCCATCTGCACTGTGAAGCGCCGTCCAATGAGTTCTGAAGCATTTGGCTGAATATGAGCAGCTAATATTGCCTGAAACACTTCAGAATTCATCCTGCTGCTTTTGTCAGCAGTCACTTCATCAATAAATACAAGAGACCCAGTTCCATTGGTAGTGCCCACGCCATGACACTACCACCACCATGCTTCACTGATGAGGTGGTATGCTTTGGATCATGAGCAGTTCCCTTCCTTCTCCATACTCTTCTCTTCCCATCACTCTGGTACAAGTTGTTCTTGGTCTCATCTGTCTAAAGGATGTTGTTCCAGAACTGTGAAGGCTTTTTTAGATGTTGTTTGGCAAACTATAATCGGGCCTTCCTGTTTTTGAAGCTCACCAATGGTTTACATCTTGTGGGGAACCCTCTGTATTCACTCTGGTGAAGTCTTCTCTTGATTGTTGACTTTGACACACATTCATACACCTACCTCCTGGAGAGTGTTCTTGATCTGGCTAACTGTTGTGAAGGGTGTTTTCTTCACCAGGGAAAGAATTCTTCGGTCATCCACCACAGTTGTTTTCCATGGTCTTCCAGGTCTTTTGGTGTTGCTGAGCTCACCGGTGCGTTCTTTCTTTTTAAGGATGTTCCAAACAGTTGATTTGGCCACACCTAATGTTTTTGCTATCTCTCTGATGGGTTTGTTTTGTTTTTTCAGCCTAATGATGGCTTGCTTCAATGATTGTGACAGCTTTTTGGATCTCATATTTAGAGTTGACAGCAACAGATTCCAAATGCAAATAGCACACTTGAAATGAACTCTGGACCTTGTATCTGCTCCTTGTAAATGGGATAATGAGGGAATAACACACACCTGGCCATGGAACAGCTGAGCAGCTAATTGTCCCATCACTTTTGGTCCCTTAAAAAGTGGGAGGCACATATACAAACTGTTGTAATTCCTACACCTTTCACCTGATTTGGATGTAAATACCCTCACATTAAAGCTGAAAGTCTGTAGTTAAAGCACATTTTGTTTGTTTCATTTCAAATCCATTGTGGTGGTGTATACAGCCAAAAAAAATAATATTAGGATTGTGTAGATGTCCCAATATTTATGGACCTGACTGTATATATATATATACATACACAGTATATATCTCTCATAAACCAATTGATAACCGTAAAATATGTAAAACATCAACAACCGAAATCGCTGCTGTACTTATGTCCACAAAGCATTAAATACATTTACAGTCTATAATGCTCCATAAAGTACAGAGCAGTGATATATACCTCACAATAAAAAAAAAAAAAATTAAAGTGATTTAAATAACATAGTGCTAAAGAGATGCTCCAGGCTCCTTCAGAACAAAAATGTATTTTTTAGTGAGATACTCCCAATAGGAACACTTCTAAAGGGATGCAGGCCCAACAGCTTCCCTCATTGGTACTCGGCAGCTGCACAGCTGATTGATAATTATGAAATCACTGCTATTAGACTCACTTAGCACAGGGGCACAGGGATTTGTTTCAGAATAACAGAAGGTAGGAATCTGCAACAAAGTTTGTTAAAATCCTTGTAATTTCTTGCATTTTTGGCTTCAATAGGAATGCCTCAAAGATGCACGCATTGCATGTTTCTTATCATAGTAACCAGCTTTCCATTGGCTAAAAATAGTTTAGGATAAAAAATACTCAAGCAAAAACACCTGAAAAAAAATCTCAAAAATCTATTTTCAAGTGGTTTTAAAAGCCCGTAAAAACAAGCGAAGATGCTCAGCTCAAGTATAAATGCAGCCTTTCTAAACATTTCCGGAAAATTTGGCATTGCCAGGTGGGCAGGAAAATACTTAAAGGGTAACCCCACTTTCGCTGGGTGAAAAATCGCAATTAAAAAAAAAATACTATAGTTTATACAATTTCTACACAGATCATATTGTAATGAATGCTATTAAAAAGTATCTTTCCTTTTCTATCTGCAGCTCTGTAATCTTCTGTAAAATGCAATGCAATATGGCTGCCTGGAGGTGTTCTGTACACAGATGGTGTACAGAACACCCGGGATATATAATTTTCTGTTTGTGTTATTGGCTCACCAATTTTCCCGGAAGTTTGCGCTAAGATACAAGTCAGATATTGGGCATTCCCTGCAGCAAAAATGTAATTTTTTGGTGGGATATTCCTAATAGGAAATCATATCTGAATGGATGCAGACCCTGCCAATTTGAGCCCTGCAAGTGCACAACTATTTCTGCAGAATAACAAAAGGTAGGTAATCTATACTGTATAGGTCAGTGTTAACAAACATTTTGTTATATAATCTTGATGTAAGTAATTTTATCTGTATGTGTTGGCGTTTTAGAAACCTTGCTTTTATATGTAGCAGGTTTTCCAGGCATTGGGCCTGATGTGGGTCTGCCATTGTTACTGATTACCTCTCCAGCCCATGTGAGCTGCGACCCTGGGTGTGAGAACTGAGACATTGACAACTCTGGCATCTTTGGTTGTTTTATTGTATTTTTAGGGGATGGGAGAAGGGAATGAGTGGGATACTCCTTTGGCTCAACTATATACAATTTTGGGACTGCTGTAGAAAATGCCCTTTAGCGCTGTCTTGACGACAGCCGATGCTAGCCAACGCTTACTGGCGCTTGGAACACACTGTATCTCTAAAAGCTGTGCTGGAACTTCAGTCCAGAAGATCCAGGACTGTAGAATATTAAACTTCTGACACTACTTGCACTCAAAAGTCACTGACTACTCCCTCCTGCCTTGCACTGGCTTTAGGTAGCTTGCTGTGAAATCCTGTATGGTTGCAACTCTTAAAAAATGCACTCACACTGTGAACTATGTCTTCAGGGCCCTAACTGCAAGCGTCCCCTTTATCACTTCAGGGTCCTCAACCTAGGTACCCCCTCTATCACTTCAGGGTCCTCTGACCAGGTACCCCCATTACCGCTAGTTGACACTTGAATCCTAGAACCTTCTCCGGAGTGGTCCCCACTGACTCTAGGCAGACCCCCAGGGACAATCCTCAGTACTCACCACCTGTGTAGGTTTTCCTGGGACTGAACCCCTCTCGCTCTCCGCTGGTTCTCCGCACACCGGATCCCTTTCAGCTCAACTCAGCACTCTGGATTCTCAGGCAGCACCCGAGACATCCGCTTCCTCTAAAAAGGAGGAGAGACAGCCATTCTCTCCCTCCTGGGACTCTGCTTCCCGCCAAAGACTCAGAGTCACACACCCCCCTCAGACTTATACCCACTCCCAGAATCCTTTGCTGCAGAATCTGCCTTCTGGGGTAGTTACAAGCCTGGATGTGTCCCTGATTGGGTTTCCTCAACTGCCCTATGAGAAGCCTCTCACAGAGCCAGTGGGGAGACTCCCCTCCCAGCAAACACACCTGGAAGCCATGACACCCTAACAAAAAAACAATCATGGCCCTGCTGTTAGGCAGACAAGGCCCGCTATGCTTTTCCCAGCACCTACCTGTAGGGTGCTACATATAATTTGGTATTTTAAATACACATGAGGGTATACATGTATGCTTACAATTACATATTCAACCCACACCTCTTCAAGGGTGGCTTGGTTGCCCTCATCAAGAATGCCACCTGTGCAGTGGCGGCTGGTGCACTGGGAGCGCAGGGGCGCCGCCCTACCTATCCATGCCTCCGGCCCCCTAATCTACATGCAGGGTGCCGGACGCATGGAGGGACATCCAAGGACACAACTGCCCTGTCAGGTTTTTCCCAAATAATCAGTGTCGTAGCTGTAGTCAGCAAGACTTACTATTGTATTGTGACTGCAGGGAAGTCTCCCTGCTATCAGCGCACAATACCACCTTGGGAGGGATTCCCCCATCCACCTTGAATGTGTAGATGGGGAAATTGGATCATTCTGCATTCTGATGTTGTTTTCCCAGTCTGTGTTCTGTCAGAATATTTATACTGCTCTGAATATAACAGTGTCTATTTATGTCAATAAGCAAAGATCTGTGAAGTAGGAGAATCTCAACTTATTTCCACAAATCAATATGTAGCAAATTATTTTTAATTGATTAATTTCTTTTTAAAAGCATATACCAATCTTAGTGAAAACAGTCTACAGTAACATAAAATACAAACTTCAAACAATCAATGCAATGTGATGTTTAGCTCTATAATGAAAGCAAAAATAAAGCAAGATGAAAGCAAGATTACCTTTTCTCCAGGTATAGCATAAACCATAGGTAAGTGTTCTATATAAACAGATCACAATTGTCTGCGAATTGCGTAGCCGGAAGTCATTCCACTGCAGATGGAGCGAGAATAAGCTATGCAAAACGGGAGACTAAAATTGCAAATGATGCACTATATCTGATATTAATAAAAATGTATAAAAACGAAAATCAGCTTTTTAGAGAAAAATCTACTATGGTTTATACAGCTCAAATAACACAGCAAGGCTATTTACCACACTTAAGATGGCTGCTAGCTTCAAATGGTCATTACCAGAGTTCTTAAGAGTTCTTAAGATGGATGCCTCAGTGAGATGGTGATGGTGGTCAGTGAGGGAGGAGTTTCGTTTGACTTCCCTCAAAGTTTCAGATAAATGATGGAGCAAGATGGAGTATGTCTGGATGAGTAGATAAATGGATGTAGTAGTGTGTATGTTTCAAGTGTAATGGCTGTTGTCAGTATGCAATGTGTAATCTCTCACATCTGGGTTCTCCTTTTTATATGGTTTTGAACAAAGGACTATTAAAATTACCATAAGTTAAACCCAGAGGGAGGAACATTATGCCCATTGGTTGGGATATTCTATCCATTAACTGGTGAGGTCATAGTCACACCTCTCCTAATAACCCAATATTTTGTATAATAAAATTAAAGGATGATTTCTTTATATTCAAGATTAACCATAAAACACAACATAAAAACTTGTCCATACTCTCAGTACATACATAAATGTCCATCTATCTCCATCATGTACCCTGGCAAGTAATGCCATTTATAAAGATAATTATTAATACAACACAATATTTTTATTGGAAAATACTGAATTACCCCAAGACCGCATTTGGTATTATCTCCACAGGAGGCAACATTGTACTGCTCATTAGATTCAGTATTTAAAATAATTAGCCCACACAATAAGACCACTATTCAAAGATAATCTTTGACCTCTTGTCTAGTGAAGATCCATTAATTATTTGAATTCTGCCATTACTGTCAGACATAGTGTCTGGCTTTTAAGATTTATATTACCTTAAAAACTTAAA
Organism: Pelophylax lessonae; assembly: GCF_965119305.1. Lineage (NCBI taxonomy): Eukaryota > Metazoa > Chordata > Amphibia > Anura > Ranidae > Pelophylax > Pelophylax lessonae. The sequence goes on from NC_138776.1 coordinate 182,744,680, forward strand.
CACAAACTTACATAAAGTGAGGTAATTAGTATTCACTCTTTATCTAAGTAAAATTACTATGTGCAAGAATATAAAACCAAAGTGTGATATAACATTCCTAAATATATATGTATACATATACGTATAATTATTACTCATGTTTTCCTACATACGATATAATGCATCTTTAACACATATATATATATTTTAAATGTCTGATAGAGTACCCTGGGCTATTGTCGATTGTTAAAAATACAGACTGAATATACATGGCTTTTTAAATCCATTTTTTTTTCTATTTATTATTTAATCCCCAATAACCCTGACATATCCCCCCCCCCTTCTTCCCAGTATGCAGGTAACCAGCCTAGCAATATCTGGGAAGAAGCTTAGAAGGAACAGCAAAGAAAAAAATGTCTTGTCCTCTTTTTAGAAGAGAATAGTTCATATTGGGAATTGTTCATAACTTTTAAGTAAAGCGGTGAAAAACCAAAAAAATAATCAGTTCCAAATGTCAGTTCGTAGCGACTTTGCTAGTGTTAGCTATGTCACAAATTGTTCCTTGTTAGTCTCTTGAATTTCGATCTCCTGGTAAAGAAACTCAAATTGAAATCTCCATCTCCAGCTTGCAAAGTCTTAATGGAGACAGAAATTAACTGCTGCAATGGTATTAGCAACTACCATTCAAAGCGCAGTAAAACAATGTTGGCAATCAGGAATCCGAGAAATCTGTTTGGACGTTCAACCTTGGATATTGGTTGGATAATGAATGGTCTCAGCATGGTCTAGAGTGTCATACACCTAGACTGAGTTTTGCTCACATGGACAATGCACAATTCTCACATCTCCTTCAACTGAAAACAGGAGGTAGTGTGATTCGTCTCAATGGATTTCCTCGGATCAAATGCACAAAGATCTGTTGAAACAAATCTTCCTCTCCGTCAACAAGAATCTGGGGCATCTCGCAGCATGATTCCTGAAGAAGGACCCGATTCAATGAGGGGTTCTGTCTTGAGCTGGGCTCTAAGGAGAGATGACCCATCCGATCGCCACGTTTTTGGTAAACTTCATTGTCTGTACCAATCAACGACTTGGCATGAAAAGTTAATCTCCTCCTATTAGATGAAACATACAGTATGAATATACATTCTTATCAATTGAAATTTCAATGCGATGTTGCTACCCTAAGCTTTCTCAGAGTTCTCCTTTAATCCACCGTGTGATCAGTCAATTTATCTGACCTCCACGGAAGGTGAGACTATATATGCGACCTTTCCTAGGGGTGACTGACTTATGGGGCTCATTAACATGGGGATGTATATATCGCCATGGATACTACGCATTGAACAATTGTACAATGATATAATATTTTGTTAAAATTTACCTACTACTTGGGAGGAAAAAAATATATATCTCCCCCTATGGGGCATCAATGCAATTTATTGTAGGAAACAAACTACCTGACATTGAGGATTACTTCTTGGTTACCGTATACAACCTTAAACCTCTTGACTTCATTACGTCATTAGGGTTTGATCCTCCTTGGTATCACCGTCTTTGGCGATTTTAGAAAAAGGTGCCCGCTTTGAGCGACCTGTTTGAGTCAGAGGAATGAAGTGACCACTGAAAAATAGGAGGGTAGTTAGTATCTAACAACCAAGATCCCCTGGCAGGGATTTCAGGATCCTCAATACTGTGACCTGGGGATAAAATGGTGTTAGAACCCCTGTTTCCTATGCCTCTATTCAGTGTATCCCTCTGATTCCTGACCACTTGGTCATTAAAGGATTTTGCGGCCCTTGGCCGGCCACAAGATTTTTTCCTAAAGAGGAATTATTTTAGTTCTGGGTTGCAGTGCCCTGAGTGAACCAAGTGATCATTTGATCCAACTTGGCTTCTATTCTGCTGAAAACCTTTTCAGAATTGGATTGTTGGCTCCGCCTCCTGCGGTGCCTATGTCTCTCGGGTTCAGACAAATTGGACAGGTCCCCATCAGAACCATTTATTCGGTTCTGGCGTAGAGGTCTGGGCCTTAATGGCTCTTGATTTTCCCGAGGATTTTGGGGAGCCCTAAGATGGGGCAAATCCCTATTTATTTGTGGGTGTCCCCCCCTGTTAAATGGTGGGATGTCCGGTGTCCTCCTTGAGGTATCCTGTGTCCCCCTTGGGGCCTAGGTGGCATGTCTTGCTCCTTTTTCCAAAGTTATTTTTTTGTACATGGGCAATGCCTTAAAGCACAGGGATTTAAATTCCAGGTGGTTGTACTCAGGCTCCTTCATTGAAGGGTGGTAGGCACTTTTGAGTACAGACAAAAATTCAATGGGGCTTTGGTGCTGTGTACATTTTAGGTTGTGAAAAACAGCTCTATCAGCAGTAAGGTTTTTTTTATATGGGCTGAATTTTAAATGACATCCTGCAGGCACAACACAGAAAGTTGTTTTCATAGGCCTCAAGATGATCAGTAATGTCTAAAGACCCTTTCTTAACAAAAATCGGGACAGTACTCTTTTTAAAACTTTTAAATCTGGAGTTGTATGGTATCTTTTTAGGGGTGCTATTTTTTTTTTTTTTTTTTAAGTGACCTGATATGACTCATACCTATTAATGCATGGCTGCCCAATTTCTAGAAGATGGCTGGGGTAGGACATGGACTCTCTGCCTGACTCCCCCCCCCCTTTGTCTGGGTCATGACCATCAGACTGGGAGTCATATCTGGGTCTATGAATAATACAAACTCAATTCCAAAAAAGTTGGGACACTGTACAAATTGTGAGTAAAAAATGAATGGACTAATTTACAAATCTCATAAACTTATATTTTATTCACAATATAATATGGATAACATATCAAATGTTGAAAGTGAGACATTTTGAAATGTCATGCCAAATATTGGCTCATTTTGGATTTCATGAGAGCTACACATTCCAAAAAAGTTGGGACAGGTAGCAATAATAAGCCGGAAAAGTTAAATGTACATATAAGGAACAGCTGGAGGACCAATTTGCAACTTATTCGGTCAATTGGCAACATGATTGGGTATAAAAAGAGCCTCTCAGAGTAGCAGTGTCCCTCAGAAGTCAAGATGGGCAGAGGATCACCAATTCCCCCAATGCTGCAGCGAAAAATAGTGGAGCAATATCAGAAAGGAGTTTCTCAGAGAAAAATTGCAAAGAGTTTGAAGTTATCATCATCTACAGTGCATAATATCATCCAAAGATTCAGAGAATCTGGAACAATCTCTGTGCATAAGGGTCAAGGCCAGAAACCATACTGGATGCCCGTGATCTTCGGGCGATTAGACGGCACTGCATCACATACAGGAATGCTACTGTAATGGAAATCACAACATGGGCTCAGGAATACTTCCAGAAAACATTGTCGGTGAACACAATCCACCGTGCCATTCGCCGTTGCCAGCTAAAACTCTATAGGCCAAAAAATAAGCCAAATCTAAACATGATCCAGAAGCGCAGATGTTTTCTTTGGGCCAAGGCTCATTTAAAATGGACTATGGCAAAGTGGAAAACTTTCTGTGGTCAGACAAATCAAAATTTGAAGTTCTTTTTGGAAAACTGGGACGCCATGTCAACCGGACTAAAGAGGACAAGGACATCCCAAGTTGTTCTCAGCGCTCAGTTCAAAAGCCTTAATCTCTGATGGTATGGGGTTGCATGAGTGCGTGTGGCATGGGCAGCTTATACATCTGGAAAGGCACCATCAATGCTGAAAAGTATATCCAAGTTCTAGAACAACATATGCTCTCATCCAGATGTTGTCTCCTGCACGGAAGACCTTGCATTTTCCAACATGACAATGCCATACCACATACTGCATCAATTACAACATCATGGCTGCGTAGAAGAAGGATCCGGGTACTGAACTGGCCAGCCTGCAGTCCAGATCTTTCACCCATAGAAAAATTTGGAGCATCATAAAGAGGAAGATGCAACAAGGAAGACCTAAGACAGTTGAGCAGCTAAAAACCTGTATTAGACAAGAATGGGACAATATTCCTATTCCTAAACTTGGGCAATTTGTCTCCTCAGTCCCCAGACGTTTGCAGACTGTTATAAAATGAAGAGGGGATGCCACACAGTGGTAAACATGGCCTTGTCCCAACTTTTTTGAGATGTGTTGATGCCATAAAATTTAAGATGAATTTATTTTTCCCTTAAAATTATACATTTTCTCAGTTTAAACATTTGATATGGCATCTATGTTGTATTCTGAATAAAATATTGAAATTTGAAACTTCCACATCATTGTATTCTGTTTTTATTCACAATTTGTACAGTGTCCCAACTTTTTTGGAATCGGGTTTGTACATCATATATAATGCAGAACTAATTAAGCATTACCCTTATGCATGGACACCATGACCTTTTGGAACTCTCCTATTTATTTACTAATGAGTTCCTGTCTTGACTTGAACGGTTACACTTTTTTTTCCACTGCTGATTACTCGGCAACTAAATTTTCCACTGCTGGTTACTCAGCAACTTTTGCTAGAAAACATTTTTCCTTGCTTAACCACTTAAGCCCCGGAAGATTTTACCCCCTTCCTGACCAGGGCTTTTTTTGCGATTCGGCACTGTGTGATTTTAAAGGACAATTGCGCAGTCGTGCGACGCTATAACTAAACGAATTTGATGTCCTTTTTTTCCCCACAAACAGAGCTTTCTTTTGGTGGTATTTGATCACCTGTGCGATTTTTACTTTTTGCGCTATAAACAAAAAAAGAGCGTCAATTTTGCAAAAATAACAATATTTCTCACATTTTTTTATATGAAATTCCCAAAAAGAAAAATGTAAAAAATCTAAATTTTTTAACATTTTTGGCCAATTTGTTTTATGCTACATATGTTTGGTAAAAAAAAATCGCAAAAAGCATATTTTGATTGGTTTGCGCAAAAGTTATTGCGTTTACTAACTAAGGGAAAGATTTTTGTCCTTTTTGTTGTTTTTTTTTAACGCGTAATGGCGGCGATCTGCGATTTTTTTGCGGTACTGCGACATTGCGGCGGACAGATCGGACCCTTGACTGACATTTTTGACACTTTTGGGGTTACCAGTGACATTACTGCAGTAATCAGTGCTATACTGCAAAATGACACTGGCAGGGATTGGGTTAACTTTATTGGGGAAGGAGGAGTTAAGTGTATCCCTAGGGGCGTGCTTCTAACTGTGATTGGACATGGCTACTGGTGTAGGAACAGTGATCAACGGTCCTACATAGTAGAAACGTATGATCACCATTCCTACACAGGGGAGAATAACAGGCAGCTTGTTTACATCAGCCGCCTGCCTTTCTCCCTCTGCACCGACGATCGCCGAGTGACCAATGTTTTCTTACATACGATATAATGCATCTTTAACATATATATATATATATATTTTAAATGTCTGATAGAGTACACTGGGCTATTGTCGATTCTTAAAAATACAGATAAGATTACAAGCTAGACTAGCCATAGTGACTAGTATGGTGTTTCGCTAATTGACTCTTATCTGATAAGGTTTCTATGTACCCCTTATTTACGATTTTAAAAGAAATATAAAGATCTCTGTTGAATTTCTAGATGTCTCTTGTAAGAGATATTTTGCAAAAGAACATATATGAACTTTCATCCACCTCCAAACAAGATGGAAGCTATGCTGTTCAAAATCTATATGAGACTGAATATACATGGCTTTTTAAATCCATTTTTTTTCTATTTATTATTTAATCCCCAATAACCCTGACAGTTCTACCACAAACCTGAACACCTGTAATGCCAAGAACCATCTAGTCACCCTGGCTTTCATGTGTTTGTTCTGTCTCATCCAGGTCAGTGGGACGAAACTTCTTACCAAGGAGAAGATAGCATAGTGAGTCCATAGCCCACTTAATGGCCAGGAATTTCTGCTCCAATACAGCATAATTTCTCTTGGTGGCTGTCAACTTGCTACTAAGAAAGAGTATGGGGTGTTCCTCATCAAAGCTCTCATTTAGACAATAAGCTCATTCAAAAAATCCAGAGCAACTAGCACTGGATAATGGCATAAGACTGTTTTAAGCTCCGGGAATGTCTTCGCAGCTTTGTATTTCCACGTAAGGACAGAGGTGGGTGCCACTAAGTGCAGTATTAAAAACAGCCTTTAATAGGCAGCTTAATTGCTCTCACATCAATCCATAAGAATGAACACATGTAATGTAACAGCAGCATCCACAGTATATCAGGATCATCCTCTCACTGAGCCAGGATGTCAGCAGCAGCAGAACGGCATTGGTAGATGGGCCAGGGTGCTGCTCATCAGTTGTAATAGAAGGACATCCAGAACCACCATTGAGCTCAGAAACGGAAGTGATATCACGCCCGGGATGATCAGTTGCCTGAGTCGCATTTCGGGGCGCCAATCAGTTCCTTTGTGAAACCTGATACACTATGGAGAGCAGTGGTATATTAACAGGTGCTTAAGTGCCAGTGGGAGGGGCAAGCAGTCCCAGCACTAGATGTAAAGGGTGAAGTGCTGCTGAAGACACAGCTGCCTCACAGGCTGTAACAGGCAAATAACATAAAAATATAAGAGCATACTAAATCAAATTACCATGTTATTCACACACCTGTAACTTTAGAAGACACATATGAAAACAAAGGAATTAAACTGTTATATAAAAAAAGGAGGATGTAATCATTATAAAAAGATCAGATTACTTTGTAAAATAAAGGATATAAAAATCTGGCGTTAAAGTGATCTCAGTCCCAATAGATGACAACTAAAGAAAAGAGGGGGAGGGTAAAAAATGTAAAATTACCATAATGAAATTTTTTTCGATTTTGCCCTGTAGAATATTCTAAAACAGGTAAACCCTTTCTACTGAACAGGGAAATAAATAAAACTAGTGATCAAAAGGGCCAAATGGGAAAAGATTAGCAAACAAGCAGACAGAGCCGCATTATCGCAATATTGTGCTAATCTCTAGCTCCTCATTGAGGCCCCCTGGGACCAGTGTGTCAAGTATATAAATCCAGTAGGCTTCTTGTTCACAAAGTATATGAAGCGGTGAGCTGGATGGTAAGTTTTGGGAATGCCTTCGATAACACCCATTTTGTTCCTTGAAATGTCAGGGAACACTATGTATATCATTCCCTTCTTCCACAACATAGCGTTGTTCGGCAAAATGTTCTCTCAATGTTTGTATGGTTCTACCAACCTAGACCAGTTTTTGCAGCCCCAAGCCCAGTCTTTACCTTCATATATTTTTGCTTCATAAGTGAACTGTGATCTGTATAATCCTGAGTACCATTTATATCTGTGCAACTTAAAGTCGCAGCGACTTTAAAGCAGTTCCTGCACTACCTTGGTCCGACTTTCATGGGGCTTTTGGGCCATAGACTTCAATATAAACCCTCAAAAGTTGCATCAAAGTCCCACCTGTATTATATACACTCACTGGCTACTTTATTAGGTACACCTTCTTGCTAGTATAGGTTTGGAACCATTTTTGCCTTCAGAACTGCCTTAATTCTTAGTGGCATTCTTCAACAAGGTGTTGGAAACATTCCTCAGAGATTTTGGTCCATATTGACATGATAACATTACACAGTTGCTGCAGATTTGTCGGCTGCACATTCATAATGCAAATCTCCTGTTCCACCACATCCCAAAGGTGCTCTACTGGATTGAGATGTGGTGACTGTGGAGGCTATTGGAGTACAGTGAACTCCTTGTCATGTATAAGAAACCAGTTTGAGATGATTTGAGCTTTGTGACATGGTGCATTATCCTACTGGAATCAGCCATCAGAAGATGGGTACACTAGTTATAAAGGGATGGACATGGTCAGCATCAATGCTCATGTAGGCCATGGTGTTTAAACGATGTTCAGTTGGTACTAAGGGGCCCAAAGTGTTTCAAGAAAATATCCCCCACACCATTACACCACCACTAGCAGCCTGAACTGTTGATACAAGGCAGGATGGATAAATGCTTTTATGTTGTTTATGCCAAATTCTGACCCTATCATCTAAATATCACAGCTGAAATCGAGACTCATCAGACCAAGCAACGTTTTTCCAATCTTCTATTGTCCTATTTCGGTGACCTGTGCCAATTGTAGCATCAGTTTTCTGTTCATAGCTGACAGGAGGGGCACCCGGTGTGGTCTTCTGCTGTCGTAGCCCATCTACTTCAAGGTTTGATGTGTTGTGTGTTCAGAGATGGCATTCTGCATACCTTGGTTGTAACAAGTGGTTACTTGATTTTCCTTCATCTCGAACCAGTCTGCCCATTCTCCTCTGACCTCTGACTTCAGCAAGTCATTTTCCTCCACACAACTGCCGCTCACTGAATATTTTCTCTTTTTCACACCATTCTCTGTAAACCTGAGATATGGTTGTGTGTGAAAATCCCAGTAGATCAGCACTTTTTAAAAATACTCAAACCAGGTCGTCTGGAACCAACAACCATGCCATGTTCAAAGACACTTAAATCCCCTTTCCTCCCCTTTCTGTTGCTCGGTTTAAACTTCAGCAAGTTGTACTTCACCACATCTAGATCGCTAAATGCATTGAGTTGCTGCCATGTGATTGGCTGATTAGCAATTTGTGTTACCAATCAATTGAACAGGTGCACCTAATAAAGTGGCGGAGAGTGTACATGTGACTTTTGTGTGACTTTGTAGAGCACAGACAATCACATTGCGCAAAGCCAAAGTCTAACAAAGTCACACTCATCCAAAGTCACACCAAAATTGTGTCAAAATGGCATCAAAATTGCATTAAATAGCACTGTAAAGTCACAATGGAAACTGCACAATGTGTGAATGGGCTCTCAAGGAAATTTTAGTCGGTTTCTAACAGGTTAGAAACACCTTCTGAGAGCTGTGTGTCTGTTGTGAACTTTAAAGACACATTTTTCCACAATCCCTGTATCTAGAAATATGAGTTAGGGCTTGTTTTGAAATTATTTTACTGATTGTTCAGAATATGTAAATACTATTTTGTGTGCAAAGTCTGGGCACTGTGCCTACACACACCTCTTAGGGGATCCTAACCATTCTTTCTCTGCAAAGAATCTTCTCTGATTTTGCAGCAAGAGTAAGGCAGGCCATACATGGTGCAAATTTCTTCCTGCAACCATGGAAAATTTGCACAATTCCCCCATCAACACAGACAGCGCTGACAGGGGATTCCCTCCTGACAAGACATTGGGTTTTTTTTTCTACTAAAGGCAAATCCACTGTGCACTACAAGTGCACTGCACTTGGAAGTGCAGTCGCTGTAGATGAGGGGGACATGCAAGTAAAATAAAAAACAAACTTCAAAAAAACGGTCATAACCTAGTTTGATCTGTCCCTTGACAAACCGTACTAATATATAAAGTGAATGAGTGCCAATAAATATATAATAATTAATATATATATAATAAATTCATATAAATTACCGTATATACTCGAGTATAAGCCGACCCGAGTATAAGCCGAGGCCCCTACTTTTACCACAAAAAGATGGGAAAAATCATTGACTCGAGTATAAGCCTAGGGTGAGAATGCATGGCGGCGGGCATGGTACAGGAGAATGCAGGGTGACTGGCATGGTGCAGGAGAATGCAGGGTACTGGCATGGTGCAGGAGAATGCAGGGTACTGGCATGGTACAGGAGAATGCAGGGTGACTGGCATGGTGCAGGAGAATGCAGGGCGGCGGGCATGGTGCAGGAGAATGCAGGGTACTGGCATGGTACAGGAGAATGCAGGGTGACTGGCATGGTGCAGGAGAATGCAGGGTGACTGGCATGGTACAGGAGAATGCAGGGCGACTGGCATGGTACAGGAGAATGCAGGGTGACTGGCATGGTGCAGGAGAATGCAGGGTGACTGGCATGGTGCAGGAGAATGCAGGGTACTGGCATGGTGCAGGAGAATGCAGGGTACTGGCATGGTGCAGGAGAATGCAGGGTACTGGCATGGTGCAGGAGAATGCAGGGTACTGGCATGGTACAAGAGGATCCGGGGTTGTGGGCATACTACAGGAGATGCAGTGCTGTGGGCATGGTACAGGTGGACCATGCCCGCAGCACTGCATCCCTTGTAGTGTGCCCGCAGTCCTGCATAATGGCAGGTAGTGAAGCTGTTTCACTTACCTGTTCCAGAGGCGCCTTCATTTTAAAAATGGCGCCGCCCAGCGCCGACACGTCATTGCGCACGCGCCGCCGCAGCTCGTATACTTTCGGCTATTCCCGGCGCCGCTCGGGAGAGGCCGGGAGTAGCCGAAATTACAGGAGCGGCGGCGCGTGCGCGGTGACATGTATGCGACGGGCGGCGCCATTTTTAAATCTTAAACCTGTCGGAGCGGACAGGGATTTTTTTTTTTTTTTCCTTGACTCGAGTATAAGCCGAGGGGGACGTTTTCAGCACAAAAAAAATGTGCTGAAAAACTCGGCTTATACTCGAGTATATATGGTAAGTGTTTAAAATATTACTCAAAATACATCAATAGAAAATGATGAATAATATATATAATGATATATATGAAATATATAAATGAATAATAATATATAAAAAAATATATATTATTTAATGTCCATTAATCACAAAAGTGATAAATGAGTGCAAAAAATTGCTGTGAACTACATAAAAAACATATTATCCATATTGTGAAAAAATGTTAACACATATTGTCCATGATCACCAAAAGTGATTCACATCTGAAAAAATCCCGTGGATCGCTCTTCAAAAATGACACCCACGAGCTGGTGTATAGATAGTGTGTCTAAATCCACCACCAATAGCAATACCTACTCACCAAAGGTAAGTATATGACTCGCATATAGGGATATTCCAAAATAGCACATGATCTCCACCACAGCGTTATGCCACATCAAAGATAGTTTAAAATTCACACAAGTAGGGGGGAGGGGGGACACCCACTAAGTGTCCATCTATGTCACCTCGATAGCTCACATCCAAGGGAAACAAGAGAGAGAGGCTTCCGTGGTGTAATAACGTACATTTATTGAAAAAATATCGGTTAAAAACACTTACAATCTTGACGGTTACTAGGAACTCTGTAAGATATGCAGGGATGCCGATTGCGCTCCACCTGCGTTCCAAATGGCGGAAATTATGTGTCATGTTAACCCATAACCCAACGTGTTTCGTCTTGTCAAAATAAAAAACAGCATTTTTGCTTGCCCATGATTGGATGATAGAAATCAGCAGAGCTTCCACTCATTTTAGATCTTCCCCTCAGATTTACACTTCCAGTGCACTTGTAGTGCATAGTGAAAATAGCCTTTAGTAAGCCAACCCCAGAGTCTACTCCTGGTGGGGGAAGCCGTCCCTGCCGGGAGAAGACAGTAATTACTGCTAGCAGCTATAACATCTGATAGAGATAATCGCAAGAGAATACGGCAGGCTGGTTGTACCCAAGTTGATTGACCAGTCAACTTGGTACATTCAGCCTGCCCGTTAATGATTTGAATCTAGGTTTGACTAGCTGAGATTTGGACCGTGTATGGCTGGTCTAAGGCTAGCAGTACACGCTTAATTTTTTCAGCTCCTGGGCTGAACAAGGAAAATCACTAAATTTATCAATCCATGCTAAGTAGCGTGGATGGAGGAATCTCCTCTGCTGGTTATTGTATTCAAGCAACTGCAACACGTGCGGCTATTTGGATAGCCAAAGACTGACTGCATCTGATAGGATGCAGACTATATTTAATTGCCAGTTTTCTACCCTGCTCCTTCGATTTCTCAGTTGACTTTTGTTGAGCCAGGTGGTGCCAACAGGGCCACCCACTACGGTTGCCACCTCATTCCTTTAAACCAGGACACATACGAATTACACCAGGTTCTGAGGCTAATTTAGTAGTGTAGGTTCACACTGAGGCTGGCTTGAAATCGTGCGAGTTCAGCTGAACTTCGGGGGGAGATTTCACAGACATCTGTGTGGGTTCCTGCACAGATGTCTATTGAAATTGCCCTCTGAAGTTGGCAAAAGTAGTACAGAAACTACTTTTAGGAATCAGTTCAGCCCTGCAAAATCGTTGTGGCACCGATTCCGACAGTGCCATTTCCGGCAATTGGCTCAGATTTGACATGCGATTTGACATGCCAAATTGCATGTCAAATCGGACCAATGTGAACGTGGATAGGCACCAAATGACTTTAATTACCACCTTAAATAGCCACAGAACCTGTGTAATTCATATGTGTCTTGGTTCAAAGGAATGAGGTGGCAACCCTACCACCCACAGCTTTATTCCAGCTGATTCAGCAAGACATCTATTGTTGATAAAGAGCCTGTATTTGATTCCCTGGCAGAACAGAGACTGGTAGACTATGTGTGCTTTCATGGGAAAATAAAAGACTGGCATCTAGCACATTTTGGTCACTGACCAGTAGGTAGCCAGGATACACATGGGAAAGGAAACACCAGTGGAAATAGAAAAATTTTCCTGTGGTACAATTGTTTAACTACTGTTGACTCCATAGTGTAGCAAAAAAAAAAAAAGAAAAACATACAACAAAGGACACGTTTCCCCAAAGAAAAAAGGACCTTTGACATCCACTCACACAGAGGTTTAGCAGGTTGGAAAATATGTATATGGAATGACAGGTGCTTCTGACAGTCAAAAGCACTTATCACCCCCTAGGGAAGCCCTACATGGCATGAGTGTCTTAAGTGATGTTTAGTGAGGAGCAGTGCTTGCTAGGATTGGCTGTGTCCGCTTTAAGTGATTGAAAGCAATCGATTCTCTAGTTGATTGATGTTAGTAGTCATTCAGTAGCGACTTTGACCAAACTCTCTTATATAAAGATGTCTTATATAAACTAGTAACATCAACCATGTAAAAATGTGAAAGCCACTATTATTATTTACAAGCTTGCTTTTAAAATAGTGTCCATGCTTTGTTGGGTCTATTTCATGGTTACTTGCATTTATTCAATTCATGGGAAAACCAATAACGTGGTGGACATTTATCAAGCAAATTAGCAAACGGACTACTAACGCACCTCAAGTCATGGAAACATAGGCCCTGCAACATTTTCTCTAACAAAAAATACAGAGCATGTTCATCCATGAGATGCAGTGCACTCCAGCTGAGATGTGACACTGGCGATGTGCTTTGGGGTACAATTTATTATAAAAGGTGATCCACTTGCATTGCACTAATAAGTGTTATGCCACATACCAAAAGGTACTGTCTATAATTCGCACTGCTTTGCTTTGAGAAAGGATAGATAAATGTCTCCCATGTCAGTGGTTCTTACTCATTTTTTTCCATTGATTGTGAAAGAACAATAGATGAGGTGGGGCAGCAGGATTTTATGGGGACTGTCATAGGACTTTACACATATAGTTTACAATACAATATAAAAATCCATCTTAGACATAGAAAATACAAATTAATCCCTCTTGACGGTTTCTACACTCCCACATTAGGGTCACTTCTATCTGGGAAGCTACTCTAGAGAAGATGTATTAGTGTAGGCCGTCAAAACTCAACATGTTTCACAGTTACCTGCTTCTTCAGGAGAAAGTAGAGGGAATAGGACACTAAAAATAAATAATCTGTGCAAATAGATAGCCGCAACACGGCCTTCCACCTGACTCATACATGGCCTCAATACTGGCAACATGCATGTTCCGATTCTTCGGCGCATGCGCGATCAAGCATCGGGTCCTATGACGTCATCAGCCGGTCGCCGGGCCGGCTGGGCATCCCAAGGCTGGAGCGGTATATAAGGGCCACAATACATGTCCTGCAACTATAGCGGTGGATGCATTTGGACGGACCCTTTCTCCTAAGGTATTTCCCTATCTGCAATGTCAGCTGTTCCAGCTTTATAGTGTTTATACACGAGTGTATATTACTACTCATGAGCTTGCATATATTTCCTATAGGATTTGCCTTTGGGCAGGAAAATGGCCTTTTTATCATTAAGACTGTATACAACTAGTCAATTTACCTGCTGTCTAGGCTTCTGGGTGAGTTTTTTATGCTCCCTTTTTTTTAAAACTTCTTTTTATTAATTTTATCAATTAAACAACAAGATAAAACACGAGTATAGGCACATTACAGAAAAATACTGTGCACAGTATCTGCAAAGGTAAGGTAGAACAAGAATTGGAGCGACAATACACATTCATGAACATGTCTTAATGAATGAAAATGGCAGTGCTACAACATAGTTTGCTTACTCAACATAATACGAGAAACTCAGCAGTAATAGCAAGTGGTGGTCAGAGTTATACCCATTCCCCTAAGCGGAGTGTAGACGCAGAACAGACCCCCACCGTGCCCACACACCCCACTCAATTAGACCAGAGCAGAGCCACACGTGTCAGCCAGGTCAACCCATTCACCCCAAATCTTCAGAAATGTTTTTGGACAGCCCCTGGCTTCATAAGTCAATTTATATAGAGGTAGAACATGGTTAATCAGGTTCTTCCAGAGATCAAGTGGAATCCTGTCCGTACATACCCACTGCATCACCACATTTTTTCTGGCGTAAAACAACAAAAGTCTAAGAAACTGTTTTTGGTGAGAGCGAAGATCAACATCACAGAGAATCCCCATTATGCACCACTTAGGATTGCAAACATTAGGGAGGCCCAGGGATGCCGAGATGAAGTGCGGAACCCGAGACCAAAAAGGCCTGATTTTTGACAAGCTCCATAACATATAAAGTAAATCCCCTCGATCTCCACTGCATTTATGACACTCCGGAGTGGATCTCTGTTTCATCATAAACAATCTATAAGATGTATAATAAGTTCTATGAAAAATACGTAATTGTATCAAACGTTCCCTGGCAGATATTGGAGTCTTAAAATATACCTCCAGCAACTCCTCCCAGTCCGAAAGATCCGGGATGTCTCTCGTCCACCCGGCCCTGATGGCCTCCAGTCTAGACGGCACACTACCAATGAGAACACCATAGTAGGAGCTAGTTAATTTAGTGTGCTCATCCCGCAACAACTCCTTTTCCATAGGAGAGTTGCAGAGAGACAGTGCCGGGCCCAAATTGGACAGAAGGCCGCATGTCGCAATTGGAGATAGCGGTAATGCCAAGAGCCGGGTATCCGAAAGTCCATCCGGAACAGTGAAATGTCTTAAAAATCCCTTCCTTAAATAGTTGGTGAGCATAATTCAGGCCCCACTCTGCCCACTGCGCCGCATCTTGGGACCCGGAGAAGTGAGGCAAGCTAGGATTACACCACAAGGGCTGATTCAGAGAAAAGAGGCCCTGAGATGCCGCCAACAGTGTCTCACACCTGATGTAAATCTTCAGAGAAGATGTCAAAAGTGCTGTACCCTCAAAGGCTGCAACGCTGCGCCTGTAAATAAGATTAGCGAGTGTCTCATATGAGGAATCTACCGCAGCCTCGACAGTCGTAGCTGCATTGCCCCTCTGAGGGAAGAGCCAACCATGAATATGTACCAATTGTGCTGCATAGTAATATAAACGCAGGTTTGGGAGGGCAAGGCCCCCCCCACTCCACCGGTTGTTGTAACGTAGCAATGGAAAGTCTAGGCGCTTTCGGGTAGAACAAGAAACCTGAAATAAGGGAGTCAAGTTCCTTAAAAAACTTATTTGGTACGAACACCGGGAAGTTGGCCAAGATATACAAGAATTTGGGTAACATAACCATCTTAAACAAATTAACCCTTCCGGTTAGAGTCAGTGGCAGATGCTTCCAGTGTTCAAACTTAGACCTAAAAACAGTCAGGCAAGGGAGAAGTTAATTGGTCAAATATAAGGATATGGGCTGTTGGACCTCAACTCCCAGGTATCGGAAGGAAAATGTGAATTTTGAGGGGCAGCCCTCCGGCAGAGAGAGAGGGGTATCCATATCTACTGGAAACAGGCTGGATTTAGACCAGTTGACCCGGAAACCGGAGAAAAAAAATGAAATTTTGGATGAGTTGAAGCACCGTCATAAGCGAAGTTTGAGGATCAGTCAAATATAGCAACATGTCATCTGCATAGAGAGAGACTCTCTCCTCCAGGGTCCCCACACAAATCCCACGAACATCCGTGGAAGTTCTCAACAGCTGGGCCAGAGGTTCTAAGCGCAAAAAGTAATGGGGGTAAGGGGCAGCCTTACTGCGTACCCCTATGTATTTGCAAAGTATTAGACACCACCCCATTCACCCAAATACGGGCTAGTGGTTGATCATATAGGATCCGAAGCCAGGCAAGGAAGCCCTTCCCAAAGCCAAACCTCTCCAGTACGTAGAACAGATACCGCCACTCCACAGAGTCAAAAGCCTTCTGCGTGTCGAGTGAAAGAACCACCCTAGGTAAAGGAGAGGGATTCGGGGTCTGAAGATTAGTAAACAACCGACGAATATTCGTATATGCTGAGCGCCCTGGGATAAAACTGGTCTGATCTATCCCTACTATAGAACTAATCACCTTATTAAGCCGTAATGCAAGAATTTTGGTAAGGATTTTAAGTTCAACATTAATAAGCAATATGGGCCGGTAGGAGTCACAATACAGTGGGTCCTTGTTGGGTTTAGGAATTAAGACTATCAGGGCCTCCCGCAGCGAAGGTGGCAGAGCACCCCCATTGAATATTGTTTTAAAGAGCTCCAAAAGCTTTTATGCTCCCTTTACATGTAAAGATATGATATCCTTTATGCCCGACCCTTGTTAATATCTGTATACAGTGAATTTATTATACCAAGGATGTGGAGAAATAATTCCTCCTTTTTTCTGTTATCTATTTACTTGTTTATTCCCAGATACGCCACACTGCAAAGCTATTAATAACATACAGAAATTCATTTGGAAATTACCTCTCTGGGCATGGAATTGCTCATCCTAATTCCCCAGGGTCCAGCTGTGCTCTATCTATCATTCTGCCTCCAAAATACAGCTAATCTTTGGCTCCAAGTAATACCATGCTGGTATGTAGCTTGTGCTTCATATTTAAAGTTTAGCTGTCATATCATATAAGATACACTTTTTCTCAAGAATATCTTTTTTACACTCATATATATCATACAGCAATTTCAGTTGCCCATTTGTATCTGCTCCCATGCTCCCCCAGGGACTTTTGCCTTGTTGCCCCCTCATGACTGTCGGCTGGCTATGCCTGACTCCTGGGTTGGTGTCCCCACGCTACACTCTTTTAAAAGAATGTAGTTCAAAAGAACTGTATGGTATTTAAAAAACGGTTCTGTTATTATGCTGTACACATATTTATGCTCTATATTTTTATTTACTGTCCTATTCCCTCTACTTTATTCTAAAGAAGCGGGTAACCACGAAACATGTCAAGTTTTGACGGCCTACACTAATGCATCTTCTCTGAAGTATCTTCCCAGGTAGAAGTGACTCCACTGTGGAGGTGTAGAATCCTTTAAGAGAGATTAATTTGGATTAATTTGTATTTTCTATGTCCAAGATGGATTTTTATATTGTATTGTTGACTATATGTGCACAAATAAAATTAGTTGTTTTTTAAAAAAAATGTAATGTCCTATGACGGTACCGATAAAATCCTGCTGCCCCACCTCATCAGTTGTTCTTTCACGATACCTACTGTAGGATGTGGGTATCTGTATTTTAGAAAAAAAAGTAGTCACCCTTAATTATTCCATTGATTGATATGTTTTTTGGTGCATCCAGCACTGAACAAACTTTTACCTAGTACTTTTTTTTTTAACAGTAAAACCTAGTACTTTTATTAGCATTGACAACAACTGTCACTATCTTGGATCATTTCACACACTAGGAGGCATTTATTAATTCTGTTGTACTGCAAGACAATACTCAGTGAGAGCAGTGAGGCCAGTTTACTAAAAGGGCACAGCTTAATTGGGAAATTCCTCCCTCTGCAACAATGTAAAACTAAAACCCAATAAAAACAAAACCTGTGCCACTGACAACTCCTCAATTATGCATGACCGTGTACAAATTTCGCGAAGCGGGAGTGTGTGTTTTTTAGAGCGATTTACATGCATTTCCGCGTAACGTGCATAGAGTAGCTCATTCACTGGGACGGGCTGCCCTATTCCTGTTTAATGTGCCAAGGAAGCTCCCGCACCTTCTTGAGCAACTAGCTTTGCATGATTTTTCTCACGTCGCGTTTTGCTGCAATTTCAATGTGTTTCAATGTGTTGCGTGACAATCACGGCAAAAATCCCACCTCGTTTGGGGTGCCATTAGGAATGAATGGCACCCAAATGTGCTTTACGCATTTTGCTGCAATTTCAGCGCAATTTGGATTCCAAATCGCTAGGTGTGAATGCAGCCTAAGGGAAAATCTATATGGTCTGCAGTGGTAATTCTTATGGGGACCTTTGTAAAATTATCTAAGTTGGCTAATTTGCTAAAAAGTAAATTCCACCTTTGGCAAAAAAATAAAGAATGCACCAATTTTGCAGAAAGCAAAAATGTACTTGCACAATTCCCTCATTGTAGAGGATTTGTTTTTGGGGTGGGTGGCTGTAGCCGACCATGTTTCATATTACATCCAAATATATGAGTGTAGCATGGAACATGATTTGAAAGGTGGAGTTAGTGCCTGTTCACACCACATGTGCTGGGGTGTATTTGCAAGCACATTCCCAACGTACATCATTAAAAAAAAGAAGTTTGCTTTTCACCAGCCAGAAGGTACAGTAAGAAGTGGGTCCTTCTAGTTTGATGCCTTCACAGCCACAACCAACCCCCCTTGTTCAAAGACGCCGCACTACACGCACTACAGAGCCCAACAGACTGATGATCTGTCTGTGGCTATTAGGGTATTTGTTGAGAAATGGAGGTTGGAAAGGGGGACACATTTCTAATATTTGATGTCACTCCAGCCCCTCCTGGAAAAAGGTGCCAGAGTAAAACTTGATGTACAATATGCTGACTTACAATATGCTGGATCTCATCGGTTCATACCATAATAATGCATCATATGTGCATTCCTTGTCCAGCATGTCTGCACCATTATTATCACAATGACCTCCACAACAGTTCCACCACCAAGGCCATTCACAGCAGTATCTCAGACAAGCATTGTCATCATATCCTATGGATGCACATTCACAAGCCCCCTTGGGAATATCTTTTTCAGTTGCCAATATTCCTTATCCACCACCTTCACACACAGTATTGTGTAATTACATCTAGGAGAGGCAGGATGGAGGTTAATAATAGTGAGGAGGCTAACAGATCAGCATTGCCCACTTTTTATTCTTTAAAAATGTAATATTGGCTCTTTAGCTCTATTTATTGTTGGTGTTCACTAGAATGTTAAAAAACACATTTTGTCCATGTTCTGCTATAGGCTCGTTGACCCTGTCTACCTCTGACTCTGGGTGCTGGTCACCTGTGGTTGGATTCCACTATAGATGCTTGACATAGGAGTTGCTAACCAAACAGGGGAGCCACTCACTCTTTTAACAGCTAAGCTCTAATCTTATGGTATGATCTAAACCACAATAATATCCTATGAATATGGTCCATATAGGAGCAAAACACATTAGGGTTGTGTAATATGGCCATGTACAATCACCTACTAAAATGGCTTCTGCCTTTTGTATTTCCTGTTTGTGTGCTAACCAAAAATAGGAAAAATTCAACCTGGCTAATAAAAAAACATAACAATGTTAAAATATAATGAAATATAGAAAGTGATGTTCCCCCACGCTAAAATAACTCAAATGTGATCAATAACAATAATATAGTTCTTGCTGCTACTTCAACTATAAAGAAACCAAAAAAAATTAGTGAAATACAAACATATGAAACAACACATATACGTGTATCACCAGCAGCCCGATACAACCACTAAAGGTGATTCAAATGCTAGACAAATCTCAGATATAGTGTCTCTATTGAGAAGAATACTGCAGTCTGCTACATACTGAGTGACTTGGAATGGGTTAACAGCCCAGAGATGGAGAAGTGATAGATCAGGTTGCTGAGCCGCACAGTCACCCCCTGTAACGAAGTCGGAAGTGACGAAACGCATCGGGATGTGACTGTACTGCAGCCTGACTAGCAGAGTGTGAGCGAGCGATGATCCCTGGAGGATCCGTAGCCAGCGTGGAGGTGGTGAGGTCAATGGGGATCATATTGTGTGTCCATTACATATGTTTAATGCCTGGTACTAAGTTTAAACATGTGAGTGGATTGAAGTTTATTTTAATAAATGCTTAAAGTGTAACTATATCACGCTAGTGGAGCCTTTCTTTTTGCATGTACCCCCACCGAGTGATATTTACTAAAAGAGGGGTTGAGGAGTGAACAGGCTTACTAAAGAACCTTGCATTGTCATTCTTAACTGAAGCCTATTTACCTAACCATAAGAATGGTTACTTGGTGAGCTACCATTGGATGGGAGTGGGGAGTGATGACACACAACGGTGGTGGAGTTTGTGGTGATTTAACCTTAATCGGTCTTCACTGGACTCACTACATATAATTTAGATTTTTTTGGGACTTATAATTCCATTTTGCATCAGAAACATAATTATATCATCACTTGTTTATGTTTTATATTTTAAGTTTTATTCTTCTTGATACAGACACTATATCTGAGACTTGTCTAGTATTTTAATCACTTTTAGTGATTGCATCGCGCTACTGGTGATACACGTACAGTATATGTGTTGTTTCATATGTTTGTATTTCATTAATTTTTTTTAAATAAAAAAACATAAGTTAAAGCGGAGTTCCGGCCACAAAAAAAAAATTCAATAAACATACCCCCGGGACAGTCTGGGCTAGTACATTCCACAATGGCTAGCCTCTGATCTGTCCCGGTTCGCACTTACCTGCAAGAAGAAATACTCACTTTTAAAATTTCTTCTCCAGCGTTGCCATCTCTGTTGTGGGCAGCTGAAACCAGCGCGATCCTCTTCTGCGTCCTCTTCCGTGTCTTCTTCTCCCAGAATGCGCCTGCACCGGCCCCTCTCGTCACTTCCGGTGCAGCGCCGCATTCCTCCACGGCTTCTGGGCAAGCCCAGAAGCTGTTTAGCAGGGAATGCGGTGTCGCACCGGAAGTGACGAGCGGGGCCGGTGCCGTCGCATTGATTCCTGGGAGCGATGACGTTCAGCTCCCAGGAATCATTGCAAACCGGAAGTGACGGCGCGGGCCGCGGCCACAGAGGGAGGAAGTGGAAGAAAGGTGAGTATATTTTTCTACAATACAAGGTAAGTAAAAAAAAAAAATCCTAACTATCCATTTCCTTTTCAGGTGAAGAAAAGCAAGCGGATGGCCACAAAATCGATTAGGTCGATTAGAACTCCGCTTTAAGAACAATGAATGTTGATGGTCATCTTATTTTTTATCTACGTGTTACTGCATATACCCCCTGTTCCCTCTCAGAACTTTCTTTCTTGAACTAAGGGCACATTTCCAAAATGTGTTAAGATACAGTATAATAAGGAAGGCAATATTTACCTTTGATAAAAATAGGCTAAGTTCAGCTATTGCTGATAGAATGACAACCAGTGTCATTACGGACAACCTAACAAATTTAGTGGTATGCAAGGAAACAGGATGGCACACAGTTCTTGCAACACATGACTTAAGTAGTACTTCTTATATAGCGTAACTATGAGAAGTTCAGTAGGTGATACAATCTTGTGATATGCTGTGTCCTGAAGCTGTAGGTCAGGCAGAAGCAGTTAAAAAAGATGGACAAAGCTGTAAAAATAAAAAATATATATATTTTTTAATATACAAGACACACTCTTTTGTTCAAAACAAAGATCATCAAGAAAACTACATATCAGCATAGAACTGCATATAACACACATCAGCATAGAACACGTCAGCAAATAAATTAGCAAAAATGGTGCAAACTTCAGATTGTTTCATATTGCTTTTCCAGTATGTAGCCTTAAAATGACAAAACCAGCATGTCAAAGGATTGCTTTAACTGCTTTAAATAATGTAAATGAGTAAATCCTTAAAAAAAAGCACTGCATGTAAATCTCATGTCAAAGCATTACAACGCATTACAAAAAAACGCAACATGCATGGGTTGTGGTGTGAATGAGCCCTTGGCTTTTAAAATATGTCCTTCACTGTGCCTATGAGCTACCTTTATGCAGATGGCTGGTGTGGGGAAGACTGTGGTAGTGTAACAGCAAAAAGGATAATAATAATAGGTTTGATGAGATATAAAGAGTAGTGAGAGTCTTATTAACTTGCACTGGATTTAGTATGCTGTGTATTTGGGTGCAGCCTGGTTATTCTTGATGCCCTCTTCTGCCATGACATAGGGTTGCATGTATGCAAACAAGGTCAACTTTAGTGAGAGTTGGGCTTATGCTGGTTTTGGAGCCTTGAAGTTAAAATGCATTTGGTCTCACTTCTAGGAAAGTCACCACTATAAAGCCTATAATGATCAGCTCTTTTTGGCCTCCTTTGCATACATGACAATTTATGCATTACATGCTGCTCATCATATCAATAATTTAAAATATATAGGCTGTAAACGTAAGTTCCCCTTGTCATAAAATTCTTAACCCACTGTGTTTGTATGATAAAATATTTACGTTTAGAGGAATCATTTTAACATAATTTCATTTCCTTGAATAGGAAACAGCACGCTTGAAGTAGTAATGCACATGTCTTATTGGGAGATGTTATACTTCCAATGTCAAAAATGTAATATTAGTGCTTATAAAAGATACCCCTTTGTCAGTTATTTACAGTGTTCAACTTTTTCCCCTCAAACTTTATTTTAAACATTTTAAACAGTAATATTTTCAGAATCAAATTTTAAGATTGACAGTAAGAGGAATATGTAAATAGGAGTATGGTGTGACAATACACTAATGTCATCCATTGATGAACAAAAACAAAAAAAAAATAAACATTCAGAGTTAGGCACCTTTCACACTAGCGAACTGATCAGGTCTGCCTGTCAGTTATTATTATTATTATACAGGATTTATAAAGCTCTAACAGTTTGTGCAGCGCTTTACAACATGAGGGCAGACAGTACAGTTACAATACAATTCAATACAGGAGGAACCTTTTAGGTGGATCTGATCAGACCCTTCAGTCTCCTCTATGAAGCAGCAGGTGTCAACGGACATGTGTCCGTTGACACCTTTCGACATTTGTACCGTTCTTGTCCGCCAAAAACAGATGGATCCTTTCCCCATCCGCCTGGTGGATCGGATGGCAATCGGGTGTAAACGGATAGGTGGACCGTTTACATCCGTCCACCCATACTGGATAGCAGGCTGTGTCTGTGTCCACTCTGCATAATTGGAGCTAACACAGACCAGCCATCCGTCTGCTTACCGAGGATCAACGGACAGATTCCCCACTGAGCAGGTAGACTCCAACAGAGCCCATCCCCTCTGTAAAGGGCCTTATCCAAAGAAAGCAGGTGTATTTTTCCTGTGTATTTAGGCAATGACCATGGGAGATCATGGAAGTCATCCCCTCCCGGGTCTCGGCTGCTGTAAGAATCAAAGAATCCTCCGACTCCGCACTACCCAACAAGATGTAAATAATAGGAGAAAAAGAAAAAGGTTATCAATGAGCAGGGCCATAGGGCGGCTTAAGCAGCCGCCTTAAGGGGCCAGATTGGGGCTGGTAAAATCTAAATCCCCAGCCACTTGCTGGGGATTCGGATTTCTATCTGCTGCAGACATGTGCTTTTAACACCAACTTTTGTACTTTTCTAAAGCCAACTGTCAGCTTTCAATGTGGAAGTAAGACAAGCAGCTGTGGAGCCGCTGATCACTTCTACAACTGCCACGATGTGCCATCCCACCACCCCGCCATGTTCATCGGGGTCCGCTGTTCCACCTGTGGGCCCCCTTGCCATCATGCCGGGTGTCACTTGGAAAGGCGGCAGGAGCTCAATCGACTTCCATCTGTTGAGCCTCCTTCCTGTGCATAGTCCAGGAAGTGACGTGTATGATGTCACTTCCTGGTCCTGAGATGTCAATCACTGGAACCAGGGGCGGACTGAGAATCCTCAGGGCCCCCAGGCAAAATAAATCAAGGGCCTCTTCCAGGCCCCACCCATGTTCCGCCTCCAGACACACCCTTGCCACACCTCCATCCACACCCCACCTCCAGCCACACCCACAATAAAACAACACAACATAGCTCTCTAATACCTAGGCCAAGTTGGCTCTTCTTACCTTAATAACAGTTGCTGGCTGGCAAGCTGTGGTCTTGCTGGGTATGGCTGGCAAGCTATGGTCTTGCTGGCTATGGATGGCAGGCTGTGATCTTGCTGGCTACCGCTGGCAGGCTGTGGTCTTGCTGGCTACTGCTGGCAGGCTGTGGGCCTGTGGCTGGCACTGGCAGGCTTGCTGGCTGGCTGTGGCTTGCTGGCTGTGGCTGGCACTGGCAGGCAGGCTTGCTGACAGTCTGTGACTGGCAGGCTGTGGCTTGCTGGCTGGCTGGCAGGTTGTGGCTTGCTGGCTGTGAGCCTGTGGCTAGCACTGGCAGGCTGGCTGGCTGGCAGGCTGTGACTTGCAGGCTGGCTGGCAGGCTGTGGCTTGCTGGCTGTGGGCCTGTGGCTGGCACTGGCAGGCTTGCTTGCTGTGACTTACTGGAATAATGTGTACATTTGCATTATCCCACACAATTTTAATAAAAATATATCAATCATATTTTTTCATATATTTTTATTAAAATTGTGTGGGATAATGCAAATGTATATACACATCATTCCTCACAGGAGAGACCATTGAGTGGAGCTGTATTTCATGTTACAAGAACTACTCACATCATACAGAAACAGGGGATCTGAGGAAGAGGGAACGCCTTTGAAAATTGCAAGGCCAAGGCATCAGCAACTAATCCAGCTACATTCAATGGTCTCTCCTCTGAGGAATAATGTGTACATTTGCATTATCCCACACAATTTTTATAAAAATATATGAATCATATATTTTTTAAAATTGTGTGGGATAATGCAAATGGATGTACACATCATTCCTCACAGCCACAGGAGAGACCACTGAGTGGAGCTGGATTTCAGAGGCCACAAAAACTACTCACAATCCAATAGAAACCGCCACCAGGGATCAAGGGAAGAAGCCAGGTATTGAAATTAAGAAGTAGAAGATGAGAGCACAGACGACACACACGCTGTCACCGACAACACAATCGCAGGCAATGGCATCCACTGACTGAACTCGACCGTTACTCGTCGTTGTTGTAACACACCCTGTGTAGGCGGGGCACATCGATGTCACGTCAGTATGCGATGACGCACACAGGACGCCACATTGAATCCAGCGCTAGCCTGGGCCCACCCTCCTCCTCTCACTATCAGCTGCAGTGGTGTACGGAGGAGACATCCAGAGGCTAATAGACCCAGAATGTCTCATAAAGAGAACCTGTCATCTATATGCTATCACCTAAGGGACTATTGGTCCTCTATGTAATAGCAATAAAGCAATGTAAAATCTATAGATTTTAAAAAGTTTTAAAAATGTAAGTAGACATAAAAAAAAAAACTTAATTTAAGTACAAAAAAAAAAATTAGAGCACCCCATCCATCCCACACACACATACAGTTTGATCATATATATTTTGATACAGGCACAATTTTCATACTTTTGGCTCTGTATGCCACCAGAAAAAAAAAAAATAAAACTTAACAATCTAAATTAATTTCAAGTGTAGACTTTCAGCTTTAATTCAAGGAGTTTAACATAAATATCAAGTACAAATTTTAGAAACTGCAACCATTTTTATACACAGACTCCCCATTTTCAGGGGCTCATATGTAATTAAACAGATAAATATAATCATAGAAAATATTAATTTTTTGTATTATGTTGAGAGTCCTTTACTGGCAATGACTGCCTGAAGTCTGGAACCAATGGACATTACAAAAGACTGTGTTTCCTCCTTTCTAAAGCTTTGCCAGTCTCTAACTGCAGCTGTCCTCAGTTGTTCTTTGTTTGTAAGTCTTTCTGCCTTTAATTTTGCATTAAGCAAGTGAAATGCATGCTCAAATGGGTTGAGATCAAGTGATTGACTCGGCCATTGCAGAATATTCCACTTCTTTTTCTTCAAAAGCTCCTGGGTTGCTTTTGCAGTGTGTTTTGGATCATTGTCCATCTGTACTGGGAAGCACCGTCCAATAAACTTTGCTGCATTTGGCTGAATCTGGGCTGACAGTATATCTCTAAGCACTGGAAAATTCATCCAGCTGCTTCTGTTTCTGTCACATCATCAATAAAACACCAATAACCCAGTGCCACTGGAAGCCATGCATGCCCATGCCATGACACTGCCCCCACCATGTTTTACAAATAACGTTGTGTGCTTTGGATCATGAGCTGTTCCAGGCCTTCTCCAAACTTTTTTCTTCCAGTCATTCTGGTACAGATTAATCTTAGTTTTATCCATCCAAAGAATGCTTTTCGAGAACTGGTCTGGCTTTTTAGATGTTTTTTGGCAAAGTCTAATATGGCTTTTCTATTCTTCAGGCTTATGAATTGTTTGCACCTTGTGGTGAACCCTCTGTATTTTCTCTTGTGAAGTCTTTTCTTGACTGTAGACCTTGACAATGATACGCCCACCTCCTGGAGAGTGTTCTTCACTTATAGTTACATAGTTAGTGAGGTTGAAAAAAGACATCAGTCCATCCAGTTCAACCTATGATGTGTGTGTGTGTTGACCGTTAATGTTCAACCTATAATGTGTGTGTGTTGACTTGTTAACCGTACATTGTATACCCCTCTATGTTGTGGTCTTTAAGGTGCCCATCTAATAGTTTTTTTAAACTATCAATGCTCCCTGCTGATGCGACTGTTTGCGGAAGAGAATTCCACATCCTTACTGCTCTCACAGTGAAGAACCCCCTGCGTATTTTAAGGTTAAACCGCCTTTCCTCTAGTTTTAGTGAGTGGCCACGTTTCTTGTTGTAGTTTCTTTGTCTGAATAGGTTTTTCCATATGCTAGGGTTGCCAGTACAATATTTGTACATATCCCCCCTCAATCGTCTCTCCAGAGAGAATAAGTTCAGTGCTTGTAGTCTTTCCTGATAGCTGATGTCCTCCATTCCCCTAATTATTTTTGTTGCCATTCTCTGGACTTTCTCCAGTTCCAGCACATCCTTCCTGAGGACCGGTGCCCAGAACTGGACAGCGTACTCCAGATGTGGCCAGACCAGAGTCTTGTAGAGTGGGAGAATAATCTCTTTATTTCTGGAGTGAATCCCCTTTTTTATACATCCCAGTATTCTGCTTTGCTTGCAGCGGCTTGGCATTGCATGCCACTGCCAAGCCTGTTGTCTACCAGTACCCCCAGGTCCTTTTCCATCCTAGACTCACCCAGAGGTTCCCTCCTAGTTAGTAGCTTGCTTTCTGGTTTCTGGCAACCAGGTGCATTACTTTACATTTTTCAACATTAAACCTCATCTGCCATGTAGTTGCCCACCCCATAATTTTGTTCAGGTCCGCTTGTAAGGTTTCCACATCTTGCCCAGAAGATATTGGCCTGCTTAGTTTAGTATCATCCGCAAATACTGAGATTTTACTCGATATCCCCTCCTCTAGATCATTTATGAATAAATTAAACAGGATTGGCCCCAGGACAGAACCCTGGGGGACCCCGCTTTCCACATCCGCCCAATCTGAGTACTCCCCATTAATCACCATTCACCACCCTTTGCAACCTCCCCTGGAGCCAGTTCTCTATCCAGGTACTCACCTTATGGTCCATACCTACCTTCCTTAGTTTGAACAGTAAGCGTTTGTGGGGAACGGTGTCAAAGGCCTTTTTGAAGTCCAGGTACACTACATCCACAGGCTTACCTTTATCTAGGTGGCAGCTCACTTCATCATAGAAGGTTAATAGATTGGTTTGGCAAAAACTATTTTTCATGAATCCATGCTGACTACTATTAATAATACCATTTTCATTACTAAAGTCTTGTATGTGGTCCCTTAACATCCCCTCCAAAATCTTGCAGACTACTGATGTTAGGCTGACCGGCCTATAGTTATCCGGGATATATCTCGGCCCCTTTTTAAATATTGGTACCACGTTGGCTTTTTTTCCAATCAGCTGGCACCATACCCGTCTGTAAACCATCCTTAAAGATCAAGAATAATGGTCTGGCTGAGCTCTTTAAGAACCCTCGGGTGCAAGCCATCCGGTCTTGGTGATTTATTTATGTTAAGTTTCTCTAGTTTAGTTCTAAGTCTATCTTCTGTTAGCCATGGCGGTATTTCCTGAGGTGTGTTGTTTAGTTTGGCCTTACAAGCTGGGTTAGTGTAGCCCCCCAATTCTTTTGTGAATACTGAAGAGAAGAAATTATTTAACACTACCGCCTTTTCCCTGTCCTCTGTGGCCAAAACTCCCTTATCGTCTTTTATGGGGCCAATGTGTTCTGGCCTCGCTTTCTTACTGTTTATATACTTAAAGAATTTCTTGGGGTTCTTTTTACTCTCTTCCGCTATATGTCTCTCGTGTTCTGTTTTAGCCGCCCTGATTTCGTCTTTACATTTCTTATTACACTCTTTGTAATGCTTGAATGCTGCCAATGACTCCTTATATTACGTCTTATATTTTTTGAAGGCCTTTCCTTTAGCATTAATATGCATTTTTATGTTGGAGTTTAGCCACCCAGGGTTTAGTTTTGCTCTTTTAAATGTATTTCCCTTTGGAATGCACTGGTCAATCCCTTTGTTAAGTATGCTTTTGAAGCACTCCCATTTTTCCTCCGTGTTCTTTGTTCCCAGGGTTCTATCCCAATTGATATTTTCTAGCAGAGAGCGCAGTTTTGGGAAATTGGCCCTTTTGAAATTCAGTATCCTTATATTGCCCTTGTGTTTACTATTACTATAATTAATACTGAAACTAATTGACCTATGGTCACTGTTCCCTAAGTTGTCCCATATTTCTATATCCATGAGCAGGTCTGTATTGTTGGTAATCAGTAGGTCAAGTACCGCATTGTTTCTTGTCGGTGCATTCACCATCTGACCCATGAAATTGTCCTGCAAAACATTTAGGACCTGCCGAGCCTTGGCTGAATGCGCGGTTCCTTCTACCCAGTCTATATCTGGATAATTAAAGTCCTCCATTATAATGACATTTCCCATCCTTGCTGCCAATCCTATCTGTAAAAGGAGGTCTGCCTCCTCCTCCTCCCTCTGGTTGGGGGGCCTATAGCATACGCCCAATATTACCTTCCCCACAGTGCCTTCCCTTTGAAGTTCTACCCATAGGGATTCTGCCTTGTCCATAGCTCCATTATTAATATCATCCCTCATATTTACCTGTATATTGTTCTTAATATACAGACATACCCCTCCCCCTTTTTTACCTTCTCTATCTCTGCGATAAAGGGAATACCCCTGAAGTCTCAGTTATCCCCACAAAATCTAGGTCCTCCTTAAACATCAGCAGCTTCAGCTCTCCCATCTTGTTAGCCAGGCTTCTGGCATTGGTATACAAGCCTCGTAATTTTGACAGGTTACATATATCCTCATGAGTTTAGGAGCTCCGAACACCCTACCGCTAATGTCCCTATTTCTGCCTCTGAATCTTGCTTTCCACTGGCTAATTCTACATCTGTACCCTCCCCCCATCACCTAGTTTAAAAGCCCCTCTAACTTTTCGGCCATCTTCTCACTCAGTATGGTTGCACCCTCCCCATTTAGGTGCAATCTGTCCCTACCAAAGAGCCGGTGGCCGACTGAGAAGTCGTCCCAGTTCTCCAGGAACCCGAAACCCTCCTTACTACACCAGCTCCTAAGCCACTTGTTAACTTCCCTAATCTCCCGCTGCCTCTCTGGTGTGGCTCGAGGTACAGGTAGTATTTCTGAAAATACTACCTTGGAGGTCCTAGTCCTCAACTTAGCTCCTAAGTTCCTGAAATCATTTAGGACTCTCTATCTTCCTCTGCCTATGTCATTGGTACACACGTCGTGTACCATGACAGCTGGGTCTTCCCCAGCCCCACCCAGTAATCTGTCCACCTGATCCGCGATGTGCCGAACCCGAGCGCCCGGTAAACAACAGACTGTTCGGCGCACACGGTCTTTGTGGCAGATTGCACTGTTTGTCCTTCTAATAATTGAGTCCCCTACCACCAGCACCTGTCTTTCCTTTCCCTTTCTCCCGGCCTCACTGGAGGAGTTCTTCCCCTGGCAGCTAGGGGCGTCGCTCTGCTCCAGCAATGCCGGTCCCTGACTGGTTTCCCCAACATCACGCAACGGGGCGTATCTATTGGGTTGCTCCAGCCTGGGATCAGCATCCTTGCCTTGTCCCCTTCTACCCCTCTTAACTGTCACTCCTCTACTCTGCTCTGATGCCTGCACCTCCAATACTCCGCCCACCTCTGTGCAGGCCCCTGCCTGCGCCTGACTGGTATGATCCTGGCTCTCCTTCGGTATGGACTTTTGGCTCAGTGTTGCCAGCTGCCTCCCTAGATTCAGGACCTGAGCTTCCAGGGAAGCAACGTGCTTACATTTTGCGCATTTGTATTCGCCCTCGATCTCATGATCGAGGAACGCATACATACCACAAGATGTAGAAAAAGTGCGGCATATCAGTGCAGCCCCATCAGTGCAGCTTATCAGTGCCACCTTATCAGTGCAGCATATCAGTGCTGCCTTTTCAGTGCAGCCTTATTGGTACCCACCAGTACAGTTTATCAGTACCCATAATTGCTGCCTCGTCAATGGCCATTAGTGTAGCCTCATCTGAGGCCATAAGTGCAGCCTATTAGTGCCCATCAGTGCAGCCTATCAGTGCCCATCAGTGCAGCATATCAGTGCTGCCTTATCAGTGGCCATCCGTGCTGTCTCATTAGTGCCAATCAGTGCAGCCTATTAGTGCCCATCAGTGGACCATTAGTGCAGCATATCAGTGCCCATCAGTGCAGCCTATCAGTGCTGCCTTATCAGTGCAGGTTATCAGTTCCCCTTTATCAGTGACCATCAGTGCCATCTCATCGGTGGCCATCAGTGCAGCCTATTAGTGTCCATCAGTGGCCCATCAATGCAGCATATCAGTGCTTCCTTATCAGTGCAGCCCTATCAGTGCAGCTTATCAGTTCCCCCTTATCAGTGGCCATCAGTGCTGTCTCATCAGTGGTCACCAGTGCAGCCTCATCAGTGCCCATCAGTGCCCATCAATGCAGCCTCATCAGTGCCCATCAGTGCAGCTTCATCAGTGCCCATCAGTGCAGCCTATCATTGCCCATTAGTGCAACCTCTTCAGTGCCCATCAATGCAGCCTCATCCGCACTCATCAGTGCCAATCAATGCAGCCTATCATTGCCCATTAGTGCAGTCTATAAGTGCCCATCACTGCAGTCTCATCAGTGCCCATCAATGCAGCCTTATCAGTGCCCATCAATGCAGCAGGGAGGAATCAGGAGGACCTGGTGGCCGAATCACAAAGAGCGGAGATCTCCTGTTGAGACACAGCTGTAAATGAATAGTTAGCCACTGTCAAACAAAATCCTGACTCCTGGACCAGCATTGGACCAGTGTGCTGTCTATCATAGTAGCCGGTCCAGGAGGCAGGACTTTGTTGCGACTATTAATTTACAAGCTGTGTCTCAGCATGAGATCCCTGCTCTGTGGGATCCGGCCACCAGTTCCTCCTGACAGTTTCCTGGCTAATCGCTACTGGCAGAAGTGGTGCAGCCTTTTTTACAGGACATCAGAATGGGCCCTTGGCCACTCTGATTGCTGCATTGCTTCTGCCAGGAGCGATCAACCAGGAAACTGTCAGCCCAGTCCATCCCTGCTCCGCACTCATCCTCCACTAATTTCCACTCGCCAAATGCGAGCAGGCGAGTGGAAATTTTGCCGACTGCTACAGTATAGTTTATAGACTCTATAACTTTCATACAGACAAAATAATATACACTGATTTGGGTTATTTTTACCAAAGAAATGTGGCAGACTACAAGTAAGGTTTAAAAAAAGAAAAGAAAAGAAGAACAACACTATTCTTGAGAATTTGCCAGCAATAGGATTGCTATACTGGGATAAACAAGGTAGGAGGAATACCACATGCTACTCCCTTGCCACAAGCTACAAGTAAGCTTTTAAAATACTTGGTTTTTCTGTGCTTCTACCTGCAGTTTTTATAATAATGACAGGGTGTCTTTACATTCACAGAACTAGAATGAACATATAAACGTTGCATCTGCTGAATGCTTTAATTTTTTTAAATCAAAAGAGATGCCACTACTATCTGGGTGCATTAAGTTATTTACATGCTCATGGGAAGATACTTATGCCTACTATACACAGATCAAATTTTAGCTAATTTCTGCTGAATCAGTCATGGGTGTCCCTGTCGGCACCACTCAGCGTGACAAACTTTTGTCAAAGGAACCAGGTGGAAAACTGTCAGCCGAACTGTGATTGCTTTCAATCAGATAAAGTCTTTGTTCAGGTATTCTAACAGCTGTGAGCGCTGACCACCAGGACAGGATCATCCAGTGCCCTGGGCAAAGATGCCAAACTGCCCCCACCCTTTCAATATGTGTGAGCTTATGAGGATAAGGAGAAGGGGCAGGGAGAGCACAGCCTGCAACTCCTCCCAGATCTCTCCTCCTCTCTCTGCCTCTACCAGCACTGGACTGACAGAAGTAGTGATGCCGCTGTCACTACTCCTGTCAGCCTTTTAGTAGAAGGAACTTGCAGCGGCCCCATCCCTAGAATACATACTGTGCCCAGGGCAGCCGTCCCTTCTGCCTACCCCTTATCCCGGCCATGGTGCTGACTGTCAGATTTTATCAGACAGTTCAGGAGAACACGCACTCATGGATGGAGGAATCTATTACATTTCTTTTGTTCAGCCCGTAGTCTGCACTAGAGACCTCTGTACGTGTATGGCTAGCCTAAACCACCTTAAATTGGTCTACATTTGGGCAACAGGGTCTTTTTGTTTAGAAGCAGCATAATTCTATTACAGATTACATACTATGTCTGTTGCTGCCTTCCTTTAAAGCACATGTTTGTTTTGCTATAGCATAGTTTTGTGAAACCACATTTAGTTTCTGCTTACATGGAATCCAAATAAAGAACAAAAAATAAAGAATAAAAAAAAAAGTTTAAAGAACTAGTCTAGACTGTGTTGGTGTTGGATGATGTTGTTAAAACGTTCAGGAATCAGATCCTATACCAGACAAATGTAAGTCTATGTTTGGTTGCTTTAACAAAAATGTCAGTAAAAAGAGTGTCACAAATGTACTTTGAGTTGATGTTTCCAGATATTCTTAAAGTAAGCAATATTTGGGTCAGATATGATGTGTTGTGGACTGTGTCTTGGTGTAAAGAACACTAAGGCTGTGTTATACACATTGGTGTAACTAAACATTTTTTGTATAATTCTCCTTTGAGGGGGCATGGCAGGGGGGTGTCGTGTCCTATGCCTACATACTTTTCCTAGTAGGTGTGCCTCGTTCCCATCTCAAAACATCATACAAACAGGAAATGATGTTTCTGGGGGGGCGTTCTGTACACATTTGTACAGAACACCCCCCAGGTAGTCATATTGCATTGCATTTTACAGAAAATTACAGAGCTGCAGATTGAAATGGAAAGGTCATTTTTAATAGCATTCAATTACAATATGACTTAAGTAACAATTGTATATGCTATATTACTTTTCTTTTATTTGCTATTTTTTTCCCACAGAAGCGGAGTTACCCTTTAACCACTTGCCGACTGCCGCACGACTATTTACGTCGGCAGTCAGCCCCTCACAGGCAGAGCGACGTAGGGCTACGTCGCTCTGCCTGTGAGGGTCTAGGGAGCGAGCGCACGCCGGAGGAGGCGCGCTCCCGCACGGTCACGGACCCCCCCTGCGCGATCGTCCG
The DNA here is from genome assembly GCF_965119305.1 of Pelophylax lessonae. NCBI lineage: Eukaryota > Metazoa > Chordata > Amphibia > Anura > Ranidae > Pelophylax > Pelophylax lessonae. Next base: position 182,778,453 of record NC_138776.1, read on the forward strand.
TTAGAGCGGGAGAAAGGCAGGCGGCTAATGTAAACAAGCCGCCTGTCATTCTCCCCTGTGTATGAATGGTGATCATACGGTTCTACTATGTAGGACTGTTGATCACTGTTCATACACCTCAAGCCACAGCCAATCACAGTTAGAATCACGCCCCTAGGGACACACATAACCCCTCTCTCTCAAAAAAAGTTAACCTCTTCACTGCCAGTGTCATTTTACAGTAACAGAGCATATGTATAGCACTGATTACTGTAGTAATGTCACTGGTAACCCCAAAAGTGTCAAAAATGTCAGTCAAGGGTCCGATCTGTCCGCCGCAATGTCGCAGTACCGCAAAAAAAACGCAGATCGCCACCATTACGCGTTAAAAAAAAAAATGACAGAAATCTTTCCCTTAGTTAGTAAACGCAATAACTTTTGCGCAAACCAATCAAAATACGCTTTTTGTGATTTTTTTTTTACCAAACATATGTAGCATAAAACAAATTGGCCTAAAATGTTAAAAAATTTTGATTTTTACATTTTTTTTGGGGAATTTCATATAAAAAAATTTGAAAAATATTGTTATTTTTGCAAAATTGACACTCTTTTTTTGTTTATAGCGCAAAAAGTAAAAATCGCACAGGTGATCAAATACCACCAAAAGAAAGCTCTGTTTGTGGGAAAAAAAAGGACGTCAAATTCGTTTGGGTACAGCGTTGCACAATCGCGCAATTGTCCGTTAAAGTCACGCAGTGCCGAATCGCAAAATAGGCCCTGGTCAGGAAGGGGGTAAAATCTTCCGAGGCTTAAGTGGTTAACTAGCGCAATGGTTTAGCTGGTGCAATGGTGCACATACCTTTAGATTAATCACCCTCCACATTATGGGCTCTCACTCTTTCATTTTCCTCTGAGTCTGGTCCCGTCTCGGGTAAACTGCACCTGATGTTGCATCTCTACATTGTAGCGCCTATGGAGGCCCTATACTTCCCATGACTTCCAACCTCAATAGGCACAACATCCTACGCTTTTATAATCCTCTGGCAGGACATGACCGGCTGATGCACCACTGCATGCAGTTAACCCAAATGTTCCCGATGCATTAACACACATAATAGAATGAAGTTAACAGTTGGCACCGGCCAATATGCTGCTGGCTGGGGATTTAGCTGAAATCTTCAGTCCTCTGATTCCCCCACCCCTGCAGTGGTAATCTTCCATGAATGAAAAGCACACTATGAAGGATGGGGCGGAAGAATGAAAGGTCCACCTCCTCCATTTATAGAATGCTTTTCATTCATGGAAGCTATAGTACAATGGGGTGGGGTGGGGGGGGGGGGACGCAAAGGGCAGGCATAGATGGCACACTTGACAAGTGCATATGACAGATCCATCAGTTCATACTAACCCCCATAGCACCAGAAGATTATCTCTGCAGGGATAGGAGCGATCAGAGGACTAAGGATTTCAAATAAATCTGCAGCCAGCAGCACAAGGGATACTTTACATTGATTGTAAGCAGGACTTTTTTTCAGCAGGAACATGGAGGAACGCAGTTCCCGCACCTCCAGCACTGAATGTACAGTATCTCACAAAAGTAAGTACACCCCTCACATTTTTTTGTAAATCATTTATTATATCTTTTTCATGTGAAAACACTGAAGAAATGACACTTTGCTAAAATGTAAAGTAGTGAGTGTACAGCTTGTATAACAATGTACATTTGCTGTCCTCTCAAAATAACTCAACACACAGCGATTAATGTCTAAACTGCTGGGAACAAAAGTGAGTATACCCCTAAGTGGAAATGTCCAAATTGGGCCAAAGGTTTAAATATTTTGTGTGGCCACCATTATTTTCCAGCACTGCCTTAACCCTCTTTGGCATGGAGTTCGCCAGAGCTTCACAGGTTGCCACTGGAGTCCTCTTCCACTCCTCCATGATGACATCACAAAGCTGTTAGAGACCTTGCGCTCCTCCACCTTCTGTTTGAAAATGCCCCACAGATGCTCAATGAGGTTTAGGTTTGGAAACATGCTTGACCAGTCCATCACCTTTACCCTCAGCTTCTTTAGCAAGGCAGTGATCAGCTTGGAGGTGTGTTTGGGGTCGTTATCATGTTGCAATACTACACTGCAGGCCCAGTCTCCCAAGGGAGGGGATCATGCTCTGCTTCAGTATGTCACAGTACATGTTGGCATTCATGGTTCCCTCAATGAACTGTAGCTCTCCAGTGTCGGCAGCACTCATGCAGCCCCAGACCATGACACTCCCACCACCATGCTTGACTATAGGCAAGACACACTTGTCTTTGTACTCCTCACCTGGTTGCCGCCACACGCTTGACACTATCTGAACCAAATAAGTTTATCTTGGTCTGATCAGACCACAGGATATGGTTCTAGTAATCCATGTCCTTAGTCTGCTTGTCTTCAGCAAATTGTTTGCGGGCTTTCTTGCGCATCATCTTTAAAAGAGGCTTCCTTCTGGGAGGACATCCATGCAGACCAATTTGATGCAGTGTGTGGCGTATGGTCTGAGCACTGACAGGCTAACCCCCCCACCCCTTCAATCTCTGCAGCAATGCTGGCAGCACTCATACGTCTATTTCCCAAAGACAACCTCTGGATATGCCTGTTCTGAGTGGAACCTGTCCTGTTAAACCGCTGTATGGTCCTGGCCACAGTGCTGCAGCTCAGTTTCAGGGTCTTGGCAATCTTCTTATAGCCTAGGCCATCTTTATGTAGAGCAACAATCCTTTTTTTCAGATACTCAGAGAGTTTTTTTGCCATGAGGTGCCATGTTAAACTTCCAGTGACCAGTATGAGAGAGTGAGAGCGATAACACCAAGTTTAACACACCTACTCCCCATTAACACCTGAGACCTTGTAACACTAGCGAGTCACATGACACTGGGGAAGGAAAATAGCTAATTGGGCCCAATTTGGATATTTTCACTTAGGAGTATACTTTTGTTGCCAGCGGTTTAGACATTAATGGCTGTGTGTTGAGTTATTTTGAGGGGACAGCAAATTTATACTGTTATACAAGCTGTACACTCACTACTTTACATTGTAGCAAAGTGTCATTCCTTCAGTGTTGCCACATGAAAAGATATAATAAAATATTTACAAAAATGTGTGAGGTGTACTCACTTTTGTGATATACTGTATGTAATGGCAAGGCATGCTGGGGTGTGCTAAAGGGTCTATTGATGCTGGCTGCTGGGGGATCTTTTGTTCCTGGAGGTGGTCTATTTTTGCATGGGGGAGGGCTATTATTGTTGCTGGTGGGGTCAGTTGTTGCTGGAGGGAATCTACTGTTGAGGGAGGGGTCTATTGTTGCTGGAGGGCATCTCTTTTTTTGCATGACAATCTATTGTTACTGGGGAGGTCTATTGTTGCTGGTGAGAGAACTATTGTTGTTGGTTTTGCTTATGTTGCTGGGTGGTCAATTGTTGCTGGAAATGATCTATTGTTGCTGGCCGCGGGAAAATCTAATAATGCTGGGCTGATGCAGGGAAATCTGCTGTTGCTGCTGGGGTCTCTTATTGTTGGGGTTTATTGTTGCTGGGAGAATCTGTTGTTGTTCGGAAGGTTGCTGGGTAGGGTAGGTTGCTTTTCTTATTATTAACAAATTCCATACAAATTACTTATCACCACAAAGTAATACCTGGTTCTTTATTCTCTAAAACGAGTGGTACTGGGAGGTGGGTAGGGGTGAAACTAAGGGATGGTGCTCAGAGGTGGGTAGGGGACGGAGACAGAAAAGTGATTCAGAAGGGAGGAGCTCCTGCACCTATTCTCTGATTGTAAGTACTGTCCTCTGCTTATTTTATTAAAATAATTATTTGACTAAACTAAAGCTTTAAAGTACTATAACGATGTGAATGCCTCAGTTGATATTTGGGGACCACAAAGTAATGACACTCTCACATTTACGGCCGGAATACACGATAAGAAAATCGTCCGAAAATCTCCGTTCAGCGAAGGATCGGCCGATATTCTACTCATTAATGCCCAGCCATCAGTGACCGATATCGATATTGTGAACGAAAAATCCCGTTTGAAAAAAACGAAAAATTCTGTCGTCTCGTTTGTGAACGAACGATATTCTATGCGTTGGTGTTAAGGTCGTTCATTTAAAATCTGTAGAACATCATCACGCATGCACTGTTTCGATGGTCGGCGGTCAAATGGTCGGGCGATATTCTGCCTGTGTATGTTGGCAACCTTTTCGACCAAGGAACACTTTTTCATAAGTCGGTGGTCGAATGATCGGGCGATATTCAGCCCGTGTATTCCAGCCATTAGGATTCTAAATAAAATCAGGTTAGGTAACATTATTCTAACATGCATTCTCTGATCTCTGTCCTCCCACTTAAACTGTGCGATTGTATTGATTGGATCAGTCTTAGCATTATGTTGGATGAGTTTACAAACTCATTGTGACAGCTTCAAATAGCTTTCTACAAATGACTTTGTGATTGTTGTAAATGTAAATATAACATGCACATGCACAAGTAAAAAGTTATTTTTAATTCTGCACGTTCCACCATTGTATTATAGGCTAGCCTAGGTCTGTGTTTCACAAGAATGCTGTATAGCTGCATCGCTGGGAAAACAAATATTACAGGTGTGGCGTTTCCTTCGTGCAGTTATTTCTTTGCAATTTAGATATGGTTTCAATAATGGTTTCAGAACTTTACCAGAACTATACAAAAATTATTATAGTGGAACCAAATTCCAAGATTTTCTGTGTTTTAGTGAACATGCAGAGATGCTTATTGTGCTTATGCGTTTTTTTTAAAAATGTACCTTGTGTCTTGAATTCTTCCTAAAAAATAGCAGCGCACTGTATGTGAGTGTGCCTAAGCATTCCTGCGCATGTAGCCTTGTACAGTAAAACCTTGGATTGAGAGAAACTTGGTCTGGAACTGTTTTGCAAGACAAAACTGTTTTTATAAATTTTGACTTGATAAACGAGCAATGTCTTGATATACAAGTAGCATCACATCACAACTGAGTATAAAAAAGGAGAGAGACACCTCTAAGTGTAGCAATATAATTTCATTTACTGAAGGTACAACATTTAGCAATTCACATGGTTGATGAATAAAACAGGCACATCTAAGTATGCAGGCATCCGGGGTAAAGCTGTCTACATAGAGCGTCCCCTGCACGGCCATCAACGTCATCCCTTCCACGCTGCACTCCATGAGCACTTTTAGCCTGGCTTTCAGATTGCTCTACTACAGGGTAGTTTTCTCAGTCACGATTGCAGACTCACACCGGTGAGAGCTGACGGTCGGACGGTCTATGTGGACAGCTTTACCCCTGATGCCTGCATACTTTGATGTGCCTGTTTTAATTGTAGCACTGTTCCCGTAGGGCATGCGGTTTGATGACTTCATGGGTCTCCTCTGATTACCTGCAGACAGTCACTAAGGGACAGTTCACTCATCCATCTTTACTCCCAGTTGCTTGTTACTCAATAAACAGTCCAGGAGATTTGGTTTTATATTTATTGTGGAACTTGGATGGGAGAAGGGAATAGTGAGATACTCCAACTTGAACTATTCACAGTAGATAAGGACAACTCTCACTTGGCCTCACCAGGTTATTTGTGGAAGCAAACACACTGCTTTAACCATACTGCCACTTGTATGGAAGAATTAAGTCCTCTTGCTCTCTCTCTAGCAGCAGACTTGATGCAACTACATTATCTTCAGGAGACTCTCTAGCATTCCCTTGACTGACACCTGTCCACTAACTCTTCTAGCAGAAGGTTAGGGGTCGCCCTCATAGAACAGGCCCCACACCACAGATCTGTACTCACTATAGGCAGAATCAGATCCTCTCCAGTGTCTCCCTTCCAGTCAGCTCTGCAGGACATCTGGGTTCAGCTCCTTCCTGACTCTCAGGCCCTCAGGTCGGCCAGCTGAGGCTGCATGGCAGCTTCTACGGAGAAGAGGCAGCTGCCCCCTCCCTCCGGGACCCTGCTCTCCAGCAGAAAGACCCTGAGCACATATGCCCTTGGCATTTATACAGTATCCCAGCATGCACCAATGCACTTTCCTCTGCCAATCACCAGGGCTGTACTAAATGCCTGTGCACTCATTTGTCAGGTTTCCTCCCACTGTCCAATGTGCCTCCCTATTGGACCAGTGTGAAACACTTCAGACAAGCTGAGCTGCACCTGAGCACCATGAGCAGACCTTACTAGCAGACCCTGCTCTCTGGTAGACAGACAGCAAAATAAATTTACCTGGCCATCCCTCTGGTAAGCAGAAAGACCCCAAAACTATACTCTCTCTTCTAGCACCTACCTAGGAGGGTGCTACATCCACCACCAGCCAAACTGAGCTATGTTCTTACTGGCATCCACCCCTACAAAATTCCTGTGCACAAATTTACAAGGAATATCCCACAAAGGGGGAAAAGGGAAATAACATATATAAAGGGCCATAGGGCATACCCCATATGTGGCCAATAGATAAAATTAGTTGCTTGAAAAAATATAGACATCTGCAGTACAAAATTTACAAATTTGCACAGGGTTTCCACCAAGTGCATTATATTAATGCCCCCCCCTCCCCCCCCCCCCGCCAAACAAAAAAATCTGTCTGGCAGTAAAAGGTAAAACATCCTGACTAACTATACTACAAATAAAATTTTTACATATATACATAAAATAGGCAATAGGCAAACTCTCAAAGGCATGAAGATCCCTGCAAGCCTGCAAAAAGAAAAGGGTGAGCATGTAGTAACTTTACATCCTATATATACTCATAGTGAGAGTGTCCTCTCCACAGAGGCAACCTTCCCACCTGAAGAATCTCTAACTTTAGCTTTCCCCTAGAGACATCTGGTGCATCCGGCCCCCTAAGGGCACACTTGACTTGTCAAACTGTTGTGTTCCTGCAATAGACAAACAGAACAACCTGCCAATCTAACTAACTAAACATTTATGCACTTGTTCCATTTGGGAGCCATATGACTAGCAATAGGCACAGTCCCTCTCAGTCACCAGGGACTGACTCTTTCCTATCCTAGTCAAACCCACAACTAAGGATGAAGAAGTGCGTAGTCCACCCAACTGGTGTTCACAGTGTCCTTCCCTCTGCAACACAGAAGCAACACATCTTCTCCTGGCGGCAGGCTATTATTGCTGGAGCCTTAACAAAGCTTGTCTATTTGTGAGTGCCTGTAAGAACTCTTCAAGGGATCTTTCACTCTGGCACCACTCTCTCTGAAGAGACAATGAGCCACTACCTTTTTCTCACAAGGTAGCAACTCTCACAAATTTTCCTTCAGCATTACTCTGGCCCACTGGCCCAAAGGAATCTTCACAAAGTGTTCTTTAAATAAAGTATCTTCGCAAAGTCATCTTTCTTTTAGAAGCAGTAATAGCCCATGGCCCAATAGATCTTCACAAAGTGTCCTTTAGCAAGGTTTCTCTGTGAACTAGGGGTTTACCCCCTCCAGCTAGCAGCCCCTGGCTTTAACAGGAGAAGTCCTTGGTGGCAAGAGTTCTTGCTCCCATGTGATGAAACTATGGCAGTTCTGATGATTCCCATCTTCTTTTGCAAAGATAGAAGGGAAAGGGGATTTGGGAAGAGAGCTCCTAGCCCTAACAGCAACATTGTAATAATAGAACTCTTCGGGGCTCACTAGCCCCTTTGTAACTCAGACTTTTTGAATTGGATCAAAAGCTCGGTATAACTCAGTAGTAGTAATCAGGGTGAGGTCTCAGTGATGGCCCAAGCTTGGTTCTTCTTATCTGGACGGTTAACTTCCACCTGATCGATGTATATTGACCGCCCTCTATATTCCAGTTCTCCTTTATGGACAGGAAGGTGTCCCACAGCTGAGGCCTGGACAGATTCGGATGCGGCTTTGGGATGTATAGGAAGTCCCAAACAGCCTCTTCACACCAAGCCTCCCTCTAGCTCTCAGTTTCCTCCATCACCTCCCGTAGAGCATATGGATAATAGTATCTTTATTCCATGACCACCTTCCTTTGGAGAAGTCGTTGAAAATGAGAGAACCTGGAAAGCTTCTGCCTGTGTGCTCATGCAGGTGGGGTGTAAGGGGTCTCCTCTTTTGTGATCAGTTTGGAGTAGGCCTCCTTCTGTGCCTGAGCCCGGGCATAGGTGCAGGGTGGGGATAGGTCTGGGACCCCTGTGGCATAGGCCTCACAAAACCCAAGATTCCTTGCACACCTCATCTGAACGACTGCTGCCTCTGTCTTTTCACTAAGTGAACTGGAACTTGTAGGACTAACTTATTCCTTCAGTTGTCCAGTCCCATTCAGCCTCCACTTCTGATCCTCAGTCATCGATTCCCTCTTCCAGGGAACCATATCGATACTTGAAGCTGGGTGACCCCACATCAATGGCCCCTGCCTCCCCCTCACTGGACGATCTGGAGGACTCTAACTTCTGGGCCCATTGATGCCCCTCTGCCTAAGTCAGAGGGGCCCATTGATGCCCCTCTGCCTAAGTCAGAGGGACCCATTGATGCCCCTCTGACTAAATACCTGCGCACTCATTTGTCAGGTTTCCTCCCACTGTCCAATATGCCTCCCTATTGGACCAGTGTGAAACACTTCAAACAAGCTGAGCTGCACCTGAGCACCATGAGCACACCTCACTAGCAGATCCTGCACTCTGGTAGCCAGAGAGCAATATCAATTTACCTGGCCATCTCTCTGGAAAGCAGAAAGACCCAAAAAGCTTGTCTATTTGTGAGTGCCTGTAAGAACTCTTCAAGGGATCTTTTACTCTGGCACCACTCTCTCTGAAGAGACAATGAGCCACTACCTTTTTCTCACAAGGTAGCAACTCTCACAAATTTTCCTTCAGCATTACTCTGGCCCACTGGCCCAAAGGAATCTTCACAAAGTGTTCTTTAAATAAAGTATCTTCGCAAAGTCATCTTTCTTTTAGAAGCAGTAATAGCCCATGGCCCAAAAGATCCTCACAAAGTGTCCTTTAGCAATGTTTCTCTGTGAACTAGGGGTTTACCCCCTCCAGCTAGCAGCCCCTGGCTTTAACAGGAGAAGTCCTTTGTGGCAAGAGTTCTTGCTCCCATGTGATGAAACTATGGCAGTTCTGATGATTCCCATCTTCTTTTGCAAAGATAGAAGGGAAAGGGGATTTGGGAAGAGAGCTCCTAGCCCTAACAGCAACATTGTAATAATAGAACTCTTCGGGGCTCACTAGCCCCTTTGTAACTCAGACTTTTTGAATTGGATCAAAAGCTCGGTATAACTCAGTAGTAGTAGTCAGGGTGAGGTCTCAGACTCAGTGATGGCCCAAGCTTGGTTCTTCTTATCTGGACAGTTAACTTCCACCTGATTGATGTATATTGACCGCCCCCTATTTTCCAGTTCTCCTTGATGGACAGGAAGGTGTCCCACAGCTGAGGCCTGGACAGATTCCGATGCGGCTTTGGGACGAATAGGAAGTCCCAAACAGCCTCTTCACACCAAGCCTCCCTCTAGCTCTCAGTTTCCTCCATCACCTCCCGTAGAGCGTATGGATAATCGTATCTTTATTCCATGACCACCTTCCTTTGGAGAAGTCGTTGAAAATGAGAGAACCTGGAAAGCTTCTGCCTGTGTGCTCATGCAGGTGGGGTGTAAGGGGTCTCCTCTTTTGCGATCAGTTTGGAGTAGGCCTCCTTCTGTGCCCGAGCCCGAGCATAGGTGCACCTGAACGACTGCTGCCTCTGTCTCTTCACTAAGTGAACTGGAACTTGTAGGACTAACTTATTCCTTCAGTTGTCCAGTCCCATTCAGCCTCCACTTCTGATCCTCAGTCATCGATTCCCTCTTCCAGGGATCCATATCGATACTTGAAGCTGGGTGACCCCACATCAATGGCCCCTGCCTCCCCCTCACTGGACGATCTGGAGGACTCTAACTTCTGGGCCCATTGATGCCCCTCTGCCTAAGTCAGAGGAGCCCATTGATGCCCCTCTGCCTAAGTCAGAGGGACCTTTTGATGCCCCTCTGACTAAATACCTGTGCACTCATTTGTCAGCCTCCCTATTGGACCAGTGTGAAACACTTCAAACAAGCTGAGCTGCACCTGAGCACCATGAGCACACCTCACTAGCAGATACTGCACTCTGGTAGCCAGAGAGCAATATCAATTTACCTGGCCATCTCTCTGGAAAGCAGAAAGACCCAAAAAGTATATTTTCTCTTCTAGCACCTACCTAGAAGGGTGCTACATAATCATCAACCATGTGAGTTGCTAACTTTTGTACCTTCATTAAATGTAACCATATTGCTACAATTAGGCTCCATTCACATATTGGCATCCCAAATATCCCGGAATTGTGGGACGCCTGTCACCCAAAAAAAGTATAAAAACTTATTTTGGGCGACAGGCATCTCGCGATTCTGTTTGCACAATTTTACCACAATTGATCAGTGACAATCGTGGCAAAATCGTGTCGCGTTTTGGGTGCCATTGGAAGTGACAGGAATAATGCGTGCGTTCTGCAGTTTGCCGTGATTCAGAATTGCGGGCAGAATTGCCGCGATTCTGCCCGTGATCCGGGATGCCAATATGTGAACGGAGCCTTAGAGGCACCTCTCTTCTCTTTTATACTCTGTAGCTCCTGCTGGTTCTTGTTTCTAATCCCTTTGTGGAGGCCGCCATTTGTGGATGGACATTTTATGCTTGCACAACCTATTGCATTGCTATAATCTTTTTATATGGACTATAAACTGAAGGACTTATGAATAAATTGTTGTGGAATGAATCATCTGAGTTTCCATTATTTCTTCTTCTTTCTTCTTATGGGGAAATTCGATTTAATATACAAATGCTTTGGATTACAAGCATGTTTCAGGAAGGAATTATGCTCGCAATCCAAGGTTTTACTGTAGTTGTATATCAGCAGTATGATATCTAAGGCACTGCTTGTCTGTCACTGCTAGTGTCTGGGGATCTGGAGTGAGATTTGGTGATGTCGAAACTGTTCTTCTCACCATTTACCTTGCTGGAGGCTCTGACATGAAGGAGTAAAGTCCTGCCTTCACCAAGATGGGTGCCACGTTATAGCACATTTACCTCCCAAGTTACTGCCTCCAGCATTGTAACATCTGCGCTCTCTTCTGTCTTTCCATCAATGCTGCTGACATCTTTTCCCAGTTTTCTTCAGGTCCAGAGTCTTCAGCCACCTTGTTTAGGTCAGTCTCGTCCTATCACCCATTGCATGTGAGCCGTAGATTTCTACAGGTTCTGTGCTTTCAGTAATTTAAAAAATAATAAAATTATAGAAACATTTAGGCTGGGTTCACAAATGGTGCATATTGGATGCAGGTTTCCCCGCAACCAATTTGCATGTCAGGAGATTGTGACCACTCTCAATGGAGCCCGGTTCACATGGTTTCTGGTCCAAATTCAGGCAAAAATTCTGACCGAATTTGGACCTTATATGGTGAACAGGGATGCACCGGATCCCTGCTGCAAGCCGCTGCATACACAGTGTGGACCCATCTTAATAGTATAAATAGTCTAGTTACCTCTGGTTAAAAATGGAGGTTGGGACCTGGCAGTGAAAGGATTAAAGACCCAGTAAAACTTTCATGTAAAATAACTATAAAGACATTCGCTAATACACTTGTAAAATATCCATATCTCCAAAGAAGCTGAGATTAGGGACAGTTCACTAAGCCTCATGATATTTTGACTGTGTTGGTTATTTTAACTTGTGATCATTTCTCAAATAAAGTTTTCAGTTTACATACTCAAATATTGCGTAGGTGTGGAATTGTTTTTTTTTCACATGATTGGTAAAAAACATTAATCATTATTTTATCTGTACTTGGATTATCTGCTCTCTGTATTTTTTTTAACCACTTCTGGACCAGAAGGATTTACCCCTACTAACCAGGCCATTTTTTGCGATATGGCACTGCATTACTTTAAGTGACAATTGCGCATCAATAAAATTGATGTCTTTTTTTCCCCACAAATGGAACTTTCTTTTTGGTGGTACTTGATCACCTTTTTATTTTTTGCAAATTTTATTTTTTGCGCTCTAAACATAAAAAAAGAGCGACAATTCTGAAAGAAAAAAAAACATTATTTTTTACTTTCTGCTATAAAACATTCCCAATAATAAAAAAAAATAAATAAATAAATAAAAATTTTTCATCATTTAAGGCCACTTTGTATTCTGCTACATATTTTTGGCCAAAAAAAATCTCAATAAGTGGATATTGATTGGTTTGCGCGAAAGTTATAGCGTCTACAAACTAGGGGAAAGATTTATGTCATTTTTATTTATTTACTTATTTTTTTACTACTTCAATTAATTTTTATTTGATTTTCACATGAAACAATACAGACATATAAAATATAAGAAAATATAGTAAAGAAAAAAATATAAATATGTTACTAAATTACAATGAGTTATAACAATATATAGAGCAAGAACAGGAAACAAAAAGATCTCATACTATATAGATTTAAGACCTAAGAAAATACCATCATGCTTTGAATCACGCCATAAGTTGGCGTTAGTATCTCGTTATACACTATGGAAGTAAGGGCTTTGTTGCCAAAGAGACCAGGCTGTGTGGAATTTGCTACCTCGAAACACAGAGTAGGCGTATGCTTTTTCCAAAGAGAAGTGTTGGTTGACTAAGCTTATTACTTCTATATGGGAAGGGGCTATAGGTTGTTTCCAGCACCTAGCAATGACCGTTTTGGCTGCTATCAATATATGTATGAACACCGTTCTAATGTCAAATGGGATGTTTTCAATGCCCAAAAATAATAACGCTAGGGCGGGTTCGGGTTTGATTAATATACCTGTAACCTCGGAAAGTATTTCAAAGATTTTCCTCCAGAAACTAATAAGACCTTTACAGGACCAAAATATATGAAAAAGTGTGCCAGTTTGGTCACACTTACGCCAGCATAATGAATCATATTTAGGGTATATTAAAGACAGACGATAGGGGGTCAGGTACCATCTAGTAACTATTTTCTGAAATTGTTCCCAGTGTGTAACGCATTGTGTTGCTTTATACGACGTACGTATCGCCCATTTCCATTGCTCGTTGGAAAAGGACGAACCGAGGTCTCTTTCCCATTTTGTCATATAAGATGTTTTAAAAAAAATGAGTTTCTGCTGTAGTTGGTTGTAGAACACCGATATCCCTTTGATCTTGGAGTTTGGATCTGTGAGGTATTTCCAAAGTGGTTGAGGAATATCGAATTTAGGGAGTGGATGTTTAGATATAAAGCTCACTATGCTAATATAAGCGAAAACCGCCTGAGGAGTGAGTAAATATTCTTGTTGGAGGGCTGCAAAAGATTTAATAGTGTTGCCTTGATACAATTGCGTAACTGTATCAATGCCTGCCGCCACCAATTTATTAATGTGAACACAAGGAAGCAAAATGCTCATGGTCGATAAGGATATGGGAACTGATATATTATTTTGCTGTGGTTTTAGCTGTGATTGGGCAGTTAAGTATCGCCAAGACTGTAGAGAGGCTCTTATTGTTGGTGGGAGAGTATGCATTGTTATAGGTTTCCACATATCTGCCAAAAGTAACGTATATAGGTCCTGTGAATTGGATAGTACAGCTTCTATCGGAAGCCACGGAAGAGATGTTTTATGAGTTCTATGGGTAGACCAATGCTGCAAAGGAGCCAGGCGAGATGCATGGTAATAATCCTCTAGATTCGGTAATCCCAACCCCCCAACCGATTTAGGTCGTGTCATATGTGTATATGCGCATCTTGCTCGTTTCCCCTGCCAAACAAAGTTACGCAGGAGTTTGTTAAATGAGTTGATATAATGTTTAGGGATATGAATCGGAAGGGCACGAAAGATATACAGTATCTTAGGGAGGCACGTCATTTTAAATGCAGCTATTCTTCCAGCCCAGGATAATTCCGTCTTCTTTAATTTATTTATGTCATTAGAAATATAAGTTATCAGTGGTCGCAAATTAGATGTCAGTAACCCAGAAGTCGGAAACGTCAAGGATATACCCAGATATTGCAAAGCTTGAAGGGTCCATATATAGGGTAGTTTTTGCTTAAGATGACTAAGTGCATGGCCCTGTATGCCCATATTTAAAATTAGAGATTTATCGAAATTGACCTTATAATAAGAGATAGTGCTAAATGTTTGCAAAATATCGTGGACAGCAGGTAAGGACACGGTGGGGTTCGTCAAGCTCAAAATTATGTCATCAGCAAAAAGCGTGATGATATGTTGTGAATACTGAAATTTAAAGCCGGAGACCCCAGAATTTTGTCTAAGCGTTTCCGCCAAAGGTTCGATCAATAAATTAAATATCAGAGGGGAGAGTGGGCAGCCTTGACGTGTACCATTTAATATCGGAAAAGTTTTTGATAAAGTACCCGCCGACAACACTCTGGCCGTTGGGGAAGTGTATAAGGTCATAATAGCCGAAAAAATCGGACCATTGAAACCAAACCTTTCCAATACTGCGCTCATATACCCCCAATGGACACGATCAAACGCCTTCTCTGCGTCTATGGATAAGAGCAGAGAAGGCGTTTTAGTGCGCTCAGCATGATGAAGCAGATTGATAACTCGTCTTGTGGCATCAGAAGCCTGTCTCCCCTTAACAAACCCCATCTGGTCCTCCTTTATAAGGGTGGGCAAGATTAATGCAATCCTATTGGCTATAAGTTTAGCATATAGCTTAATATCATTGTTCAAAAGAGATATCGGCCTGTAGTTGGCAGGGGCAGGATCAGTAGAAGATTTGCCCACTTTTGGGATTGTAATAATATTGGCCTGCAGCATTTCGCTGGGTAATGTACCCAACTTGACCGTATTTGAGAAAAGTTTCAATAGGTGGGGTGCTAATTGATCTTGCATGGACCGAAAATATTCATTTGTAAACCCATCAGGGCCTGGAGACTTATTTAAGGGCATGGTTACGATGGTATCAATCAATTCTTTAATAGAAAATGGTCTGTTTAGTTGTGTTAGTGTGTCTGTCGACAAAGTCGGAAGGTGAAGTTTCTGGAGAAAATCGCGAATAGATGCGTCCGTCGGTTGAAGGGTGTCTGTGTCTAACTTAAGGCTATATAAAGTACTGTAGTAATCAGCGAACGTGTCCGCTATTTCTTGTGGATGTAAATGTTTATTACCCGTATGTGGGTGCACGATGCCTTCAATCCTAGTTTTAACCCTCTCCGTCTTAATCCTAGATGACAAAAATTTACCTGCTTTATTATGTGCAGAGTAATACTGCATGTGAAGATGTGCTAACATGTTTTCATGGCGCTCCAACAAAAGTCTTCTAAGGCTAACACGGAGAGAGCCCAGTCTAGAGGCGTTGGATAGAGAAGGAGTGTTTTTATTCGCAGTATCCAAAACTTGGATATCGCGAATAAGATCCTCCATTTTGCGATTGAACCTCCTCTTCAGCTTAGCCCCTAGCTGAATAAGGAGTCCTCTCGCAAAGGCCTTATGTGTAATCCACAGCGTGGCCGGGTCAATATCCGGAGTATTATTGATAGAAAAAAATTCTTCCACCTGGGATTTCAAAGATTTAAGAGACTCGGGATCTGATAATATGGAATTGTTGCATCGCCACAGATATGTAGTAGAAGAGACAGGGCGGTGGGACAGTGACATGTGAATTGCAGCATGATCTGACCATGTTATGGGGGAAATAGAAGTATGAGTGACATGCGATAATGTTTGTATGTCAACTAAAAACATGTCTATTCTGGTGTAGGAGTTATGGCTCACGGAGAAATAGGAATAATCCCTCTCCTCTGCGTGCTGATAGCGCCACACATCATGAAGCCCCTCAGAATGAATAAATGTGGCTAAAGAAGGACCCGAGGATCTTCCTTTAGAGGAAGCGTCCATAGCGTTGTTTACCACCAAGTTAAAATCTCCACAAACAATTAATCTTCCGGATTTGAGTTTATTGATTTTTACCCACAATTTACGTAAAAACCTCAATTGGTGCGTGTTGGGGGCGTACACATTCACTATGGTATATAAACAGTTGTCAATGGTGCAGTTAAGGATGATATAGCGACCTTCTGTATCCAACACCACCCCATTCAGGGTGAAGGACACAGAATCTCTAATTGCCACCAAGACTCCTCTTTTTTTTTCCCCTGCAGAGGCTTGAAAAATGTGTGGGTAGACCTTATGAGAGCATCTCGGGCTATGATCAAGTTGGAAATGTGTCTCTTGAATGGCAAGGATATCCGCCCTATGGGAGCACGCTTCCCTCCACATAGAATGCCTCTTAGCAGGATGGTTCAACCCCCTGACATTCAAAGACAATAGTTGTAAAGACATAACATGTACTTTCTGCTTTGTAACATAAACTGTTGATATATATTAAAAAGATGGTACCTTAAGTGTATGAATAAATTTGATAGCATCTGGTCGGTGCCAAATTGCAACTGAGGTAGTTCGGTCAACATAGAGCATGAAATAAGATAAAAAAACCGTTCGGCCGGTGTTAAGTGCCAGTCCGAAGGGTCAAGCAAAGCATGATGGTATTTCGTGTTGTTCGGGGTGTAACACTTCCGTATGTTCGTCCCAAGCCTGTTCTGCAAAAAGAAGCAAAATATACAAAAAATAAGGTAAAAAAATAAAGAGAGAGAAAAAAAAACAAAGAACCAACATATAAACATACAGACAAACGTACAAACAAACAATACATATATAAAAAAAAACGTGGCCCAAACGGACCAAGTGCGCAGCTGTGGCTGCATCTTCAATAGAGAGAAAAAAATAAGCACGATTTAGAGTGCTATTCAAGAAACAGGGAGTCTCACTCCGTATAGCTCTAATAGTAGAAAAAAAAGGAAAAAGAAAATAGTTTGGCAGTCATCATTTTTGACGATGGGTAGACCTAGACCTTATTTTTTTACTAGCAATGTCGACGATCAGCGATTTTTAGCAGGACTGCAACATTGGAGCGGACAGATCGGACACTTAACTGACATTTTTGACACTTTTGGGGGGACCAGTGACATTACTACAGTAATCAGTGCTAAAAATATGCACTGTTACTGTCCTAATGACACTGGCAGGGAAGGGGTTAACACCAGGGGCGATCAAAGGTTTAAATGTGTGCCTAGGGGGTGCTTTCTAACTGTGTGGGGGATGTATTTACTGGATGAACACAGAGACCTTTGTTTCTAAATAGGAGGAACACAGGATCCCTGTGTCCATCACTAAAAGAACAGCAATGTGCCGCGTTTACAATGGCAGACCGCCATTCTGTCTCTCTGGGGAGCAATTGTGGGTGCCCGGCGGACCTTACGGCCACCAGACCAGCTAAACGGCTCTCCTTGTGGCAAATAGGCGCGTGAGCGCGCCCTTGCTAGTGGTCCCACGAAGCGACGTACAGGTATGTCATTTCGTGGGACAGAGCCGAACTGCTGCAGTATAACTATGGCAGCTGGTCGGCAAGTGGTTAACCATTTCAGCTGTGAAGGTTTAACCTCTTCATGACTAGGCCATTTTTTTTGTGATACGGCACTGCCTTACTTTTACTGACAATTGCACGGTCATGCGACGCTGTACAAAAAAAAAAGATGAATGTCCTTTTTTTCCCCACAAATAGAGCTTTATTCTGGTGGTATTTGATCACCTCTGTGTTTTTTTTTTTTGTGCCATAAACAAAAAAAAAGACCAACATTTTTTACTTTTTGCTATAAAACATATCCAATAAAAGAAATGTAAAAAATCAAATTTCTTCATAAATTTAGGCCAATATGTATTCTGCTACATGCTTTTGGTAAAAAATCCCAATAAGCAGATATTGCTTGGTTTGCGCAATAGTTAAAGCATGTACAAACTATGGGATATTTTTATGGAATTTTTTATTATTTATTTATTTATTTTTCACTGGTAATGGCGGCGACTTATAGTGGGACTGTGATAGTGTGGCGGACAAATTGGACATGGGAGTGACACTTTTGACACTTTTTAGGGGACCAGTGACACCAATACAGTGATCAGTGCTAAAGAATATGCATTGTCACTGTACTAATGACACTGGCATGGAAGGGGTTAACATCAGGGACGAGCAAAGGGTTAAATGTATCCCTAGGGAGTACTTTCTAACTGTGGTGGTGGGGGGGTGCTTTAACTGTATGAAGACAGAGATCCGCGTTCCTGCTTAGCAGAGACGCAGGATCTCTATCTTCCCTTGTCACAGAATGGTGATCTGCCTTGTTTACATCTCCATTCTGCCTCTCTATGCAATGCAGACCCGTAAACATGAGATGACGTACCTGTAGCGGAATGGAAACTGAGAATATTGTTTTGATTGCTTCAAGTGGGACAGTAATATTTGTCAGCCATATATCTTGAGAAACATGTGAGGCCTGTTTGATTCTGAACATGTTCATTGAAAGGGCTGGTCACATTGGCCTCTGTTCCATGTTCTTCAATGTCAGAGATGGACAGTTTGTCACTGGTGGTCTCTTCCTATTGTCTGTGTATTGAAGTGTGATGTGGATTCTGTTAAGCCTGTCTGTCCCATTGTTAATAAACTCACATATTGTTTCTGTCCAGATGGCTTGATATTTACAGTAGTTCAGGTTAATTCTATTTCTGCATACAATTTCATCTGCAGATGATAACGTAATTAGGCACGTGATCTAATAGGGTAATCTGATCAGGAGGGGGATGTCCATGCTATATATGTTCTGTGTGAGACTGTTCAATTCTGTTGTTGTTGACTCCCAGAACTGTGTGTTGTCCAGTTACGGGGGGTGTGGGGGTTCAGCCTGCATTGCCATTCAAAATCTTGCAGGAAGCCATCGATCTATCCCACTGCTGCCACCACTTGTAACGGAGCTCCAATACCCAGCCTAGGTATCTCCGCTGTATAATCCTTGAAGCTGAGGAAGTGGATATGTTAGTACTTCCTCAGCTTCAAGGATTATACAGCGGAGATACCTAGGCTAGGTATTGGAGCTCCGTTACAAGTGGTGGCAGCAGTGGGATAGATCGATGGCTTCCTGCAAGATTTTGAATGGCAATGCAGGCTGTACCAAGTACCTCTGAAAGAAGAGTACGGATCATAGCTGGTAAACTGTCAGGCCGTGCAGCAGAAGCCTAGAGAGCTATGCCAGAGGAGAAAATCTCAATCTATAGACGGGTAAAGGAAGTGATTTTGGCAAGATATGCTATCACCCCTGAAGTGTACATGAGACACTTCAGGGAAACAAAGAAAAAGAAGAAGGATTCCCACACCGAATGGGCTTGCCGTATGCAGAGGGCAGCCCTAGCCTGGCTACAAACCAGTCAGGCAACCACAGCAGAAGCAATTACACAGCTGATTTTACTTGAACAATTCTTTAATGGACTAAACCCAGAGGTACAGGAGTGGGTAAGGGACCACAAACCTACCACTCTCCCTGAAGCGGCAAGGCCAATGAATATCAGGATGCCCGCAGGCAATCATGGATTAGCTTCAGACCATACCCCAGACCGCTGAACAATAATCCAGGGTCACCAGCACCACAACTATCAGGACTAATCCCTAACCCCCTGGTAAATCGATACCATGGGCACAAGGGAGTGCAGTGCCATTTGTGCAATCAATTTGGGCACTATCAGAGAGACTGCACTCAGAACTGAAACAACGCTTCATGGATTCGAACAGGACCACCTTCTCCAGTGCGGGCAGCAGTCCACTACTACTACTACACCCCCAGGTAGCAATGACCTAGCCTCAGACCAATGCTCAAGCCCATGATTACCAACCTTAGACCACCACTACCACAGAGGGGGGAAACTCCTCTAACTCGCAGGCACCCAGATACCCATCCCGCAGTGGGGTACAGTGCCAAAAGTGCAAGCAGTTTGGGCACTATCGACGAGACCGTACCCAGAGCAGGAACCAAGCTGCATGGATCTGACCAGGATCACCCCCTTCAGCATGCACAAATGTCCCCCACTATCCCGCAGATGTTCCCCCAGTTGTACCCAGGTTCGAACCCACGAGGAGCAATTGGGTACCCTTCATGAAGCTGACCCGATGCAAGCTGCTACGGAGAACTGACAGCACCATCTGCAATCTGTCCAGTTAAATGGAAAGCCAGTGCAAGGTCTCCGAGACACGGGAGCCACTCTCATCTTGGTCAAGCGACACCTGGTCCCAGATTCCACCCGAACCGGAGGTTCAGTGGTGGTAGGGATGGCAGGGGGAGCAGTACACCGGGTACCCACTGCGAGGGTCCACTTAAATTGGGGTCCCGGCTCAGGTCTGATTGATATGGGGTTGATACAGGAGCTCCCCACTGACATCTTACTGGGGAACGACCTAGGCCAGTTGCTCTCAGCGTTCCTGCCGGTCCAGAACCCAGGCCCACATCATGGAGACCTACTGGCCTTCTGAGGTCCAGACGCTTCAATTTTTGGATTGGGAGCAGTATTGGGCCAGGTTGGAGAAGATGGCGGAGAACACCCCGTAGCCTACTTGAGCTGGAAGCTTCTCCCCAGGGAAGTGAGCTATGCCACCATAGAAAAGAATGCCTGGCTGTGGTGTGGGCCCTAAAGAAGCTTCAGCCATACTTGTACAGACAGCAGTTCACCCTATTCACGGATCACAACAATTTGGTATGGCTAAACCGAGTGGCAGGGGACAATGCTCGTTTTTTGCGCTGGAGTTTGGCATTACAACCGCGTGACTTTACTATTCACTATCGTCCCGGGAAACAGATTAGCAATGCTGAAAAGTTATTGCGACAAACTGAACTTGAAAAGGGATCTGTGAGTACTCCCCGGACATCCCCAAACCAATCCGTTATGGATCAGACTGTGTATGCTGGCTTGAGGTTAAGGGGGAGCAGTGTAGAGGAATGGACACTGATAATATGGTTTGTATTGCTTCAAGTGGGACAATAATATCTGTCTTCCATGTATCTTGAGAAATATGTGAGGACTATTCCTGGCCTGTTAGATTCTGAACATGTTCATTGAAAGAGCTGGTCACATTGGCCTCTGTTCCATGTTCTTCAATGTCAGAGATGGACAGTCTGTCACTGGTGGTCTCTTCCTATTGTCTGTGTATTGAGGTGTGATGTGGATTCTGTTAAGCCTGTCTGTCCCATTGTTAATTGTTAATGAACTTATATATTGTTTCTGTCCAGATGGCTAGATATTTAGTTCAGGTTAATTCTATTTCTGTATACAATTTCATCTGAATATGATAATGTAATTAGGCACGTGACCTGATGGGGTAATCTGATCAGGAGGGGGATGACCATGCTGTATATATTCTGTGTGGGGCTGTTCAATAAAGTCGTTGCTGACTCCCAGAACTGTGTGTCGTCCAGTTACTGGAGGGATATGTTAGTACTTCCTCAGCTTCAAGGATTATACAGCAGGGATACCTAGGCTGGGTATCGGGGCTCCGTTACAGTATCTGTACGTGATTTCGCGTAGAAGAGCTGCCACCCTGCAGTATATGCACGTGTGGCAGTCTTCAAGTGGTTAAAAGAAAAACAAACATGTCATACTTACCTTCTCTGTGCAGTGGTTTTGCACAGAGCAGCCCTGATCCTCCTATTCTCGGGTACCCCACCGGTGTTCTGGCCCCTTCCCCTTGCTGCGTGTACCCATAGCAAGCCACTTGCTGTGGGGGTACTCATGCATGCTTGCTCCTGAGTCAGCTCTCTGTATCCATAAGCCCCACCCCGTACTCCCGCCTCAGTGGCTGTGATTGACAGCATCAGGAGTCAAGGAGTCAATGGCTCCTGTTGCTGCATCTCATCCAATCAGGAGGGAGAGAATCTTGCTGTATTGAGATTGAGTAAGTATAAGTATAGGTAAGTATTAGGGGGGAGGAAGGGGGAGCTGAACATTGAAGATTTTTTACCTTCATGCACGGAATGCATGAAGGTTAAAAACCTTTAGCCTTTACAACACCGGTGTGAATGAACCCCAAATGCAGCCTATGCAGCAGTGCATGCAGCAAATTGGAAATAACCATTTTCAATAGTAAAAAAATGTCTCCTTCAGGCAAAGTAATTTTAGGAGGTTGCAGGGTCCCAGTGAACCATACCTTAAAATGGCACATTGATGCTGCTCCCTGGCTGCCGCAGATATTTCAAAAGACAGTATCTCTCCTGCGCTCGAGTGGTATGTGGGAAGGTAAATGTTCTAGGTGTTTTTTTGGCACAAATGAAGGGGTCTTGCTGCCCTCCTCAGGACCAAGGGTATCCAAAAAGCACTACAAGAAAACGACCAGAAAAGGGCGCACCAACCTTAGCATTACCACTAAAAAGTTTATCAAAGTCAAGAAGGGTAGCGTACAATATACTCACAAACATAGGATATGTACAAGCATGTAGGAAATGTGAACCACTGGCTTCCAGAACACACTGCTGCATAGCGTGATGGCGTCCTCAAAACCTGGTATGGCTTACGTGTTTCAAGGGAGGACCCTCTTCCTCAGAACAAAAATTGCCACCCAGGTTTTGAGGACGCGATCACGCTATCCAGCAGTAGAGAAGTGTTCTGGAAGTGAGCGGTTCCCATTTCCTACATGCTTGTACATATCATATGTCTGTGTGTATATAGTATGCTATCCTTCTTGATTTTAATAAACTTTTTAGTGGTAATGCACAAGGTCGGTGCTCCCTTCTCTTGGCATTTTCTTGCCGCAGATATTTGGCTGGCCAGATGAGTTGAATTCCTGTTTCTACCATAGTACACAATGGTTTCCTCCACTGTGTCAGGGGTCTCGTGCATCAAGTGCTCACTGTCCTGCAGCAAGTGCTCATTCCCGTGCAGTAAGTGCTCATTCCCATTCAGCAGGTGCTCATTCCCGTGCAGCAAGTGCTCATTGTTGTGTGCATGTGCAGAGTCACTAGCATAGTAGTCCAAAATAAGCAAGGAATAGAATTCTCATGCAAATGCGCATTGGTGCAAATGTGTCGGCACATGCGCGTACATATAGAAATACATGTAGACGAATCCACAGATTCTGGCACCCAGCAGCCTATTTAAAATGAGAGTCTGCCTGGCTTCAGTGCTGGATTGTCTTCAGGTTTGGTTCCTGTGTTCCTGATTCTAATCCATGTCTGCTAACCTTGTTCTTGACCTGGTTACATCTGACACCTCTCTCGGATCACCCCTGCCCCCTATATCTGCTTATCACTTACGTTACCGACCCTGGATTGAATTTTTGACTACATCTCCGCCTCCTGATTTGATACCTCACTGCCAGAACGTCACCGACTTCTGCCTGTTTCCGACCCTGAAACTGATCCTGATTCTGCACCTGTCTGCCTGGCTCCCACACTACAAGGCTTGTGACCAGACACCACACCACCACAGGAAGGACTCCTGTGTCTCTAAGCTACAGCCCACTCTTATAGCTTCCAGGCACCTCCACCATTCCACTGCCCTAGCAGTCCCTGTCTTCACTACCAGTGGTGCTTGGATGGGAATTGTGCAAGAGGTCATCCTCATTGTATTGGGCTCCACAGTCAGGTACGTGACACACTGGCCGTTATGTCCTGTAGAGATTAACGAGCCAGTGGAGGAACTAGTGTAAATTTCAGCATAGGTAGCTGAAATTTACACACAAAAAAGTGTTGAATACTTGTGGTTGCTGGGGAGAAGCATTGCAGATTCGTTTAAGACACAGACCAGTGGAAAAGCCTGTGTCTTGTCTATTCTCTTGCTTCTTCTTTCTGCAGGTATTGCAATTGACTCTTTTAGTGACAGGACCACGTTAAAATAGATGTAAACTCTAACTAGATGACATTTGTAACACCCTCCTAGTTAGGTGCTAGTGAGATAAGTAAGAGGTAAATATAATAATTTTTGAACTCTGCTGTAGCCAGTGGAACTGGTGGATTGCTTTTTGTGTACTCTGGGTTCTACAGCTGCAGGCTTGCTTGTCTCCCCCTGTCTTTCCAGAAATCTGGAAAAATAATGGGTGGAAAGGATAGAGCCTGAGCTGGCCCTGGATACAGCCTCAGCCAATCCCTGGTCGGGAGAGTGACCAGCAAGGGGCTGAGAGAGGTACATATATATGAGGGCTGGAGCAGAAAGTAACAGAGTCCTTTACATGCTGGAGCGTGACCCAGCATGGAAATGTTGGTAAACCTTCCAAGGCTCAGAGAAGCTTTAAGAAGTCCTAGATGATTCTAACTCACCAAGGAGCTGAAGGATCCATCCAAAGTCACAGGAACACCTGGGCAACATCCAAATGTATTGGAGTATTCTGTCCAGTTCTGGTCGCCAGTCCTCAGGAGGGATGTGTTGGAGCTGGAGAAAGTCCAGAGAAGGGCAACTAAACTGATTAGGGGGTTGGAGGACCTTAACTATGAAGAGCGGCTGCAATCGCTCGATTTATTTTCCCTGGAGAAGAGACGTCTGAGAGGGGACATGATAGCAATTTATAAATATCTTAATGGGGATCTCAGCTTAGAAAAAAAGCTGTTCATTCGAAGGAATTGCATGAGGACTCGAGGACATACAATGCGATTAGAGGAGAAGCGTTTTAACCTCAGGCAACGAGGAGGGTTCTTTACTGTTAGGGCTACAAGATTGTGGAATTGTCTACCACAAGAGGTGGTTTCTGCGGGTAGTATGGTGACTTTCAAAAGACTCTTAGACTTACATCTCAAGGATCAGGAGATTAAGGGCTATGTTAGATGATTACAGTCACACACACCTACACAGGTTGAACTGGATGGACTATTGTCTTTATTCAACCTCACCTACTATGTAACTATGTAACTATGTAACAAAGAGGATCTTTCTAAGATATTTTTTGCCAGTGTCAGCTAAAGCTGGGAGAAGGGCTTCAGATTGCTTGTGACGCAGTGAGTAGGCCTAAGAGAAATCTTGGGAGACAGTCTGTTGCATTTGCATTTTTGCTAGAGGGACTGTTTCAGACCTGCTGCCCGGGTTGTGCCCATAGTGGAAACCCCCTGTGCTGAGTTGTTGCTACTTTCTGTATAGAAGACTTTGCTTCATGTCCGTTAACTGTTGCAAGATAGTCTCCTCCATCAAGGTGCTAGTTCTGGATATCCCAAAGTTTATTTCTCGATCCTTATCCCAGTTCAAGAAAACAAATAAAAAAACAGAAAAAAGACACTATCTGCCTGATAAATGTGTGAGGACCGAGTGGAACTTTATGCACCTGGCTGAAAATACCCCATGACTGGCTGATTGCACCATCATTTGATCAGAACCTCGGTTGACAGCAGGACCATACAAGAGGGTCTGCGCTACACATTTATTTTGTTAAAGCACTATGTATCATACACATTGCCCTCTATTGTTATGATAAATTTCTGTTTTCGCCCTTTTTTATCCCTTCTTGGCATATCACAGTTTCTGACCTCCTCCAGCCTCTGTCAGCTACTTTCTCTCTAGATACTTGTTCCAGTGTCAGTTGTACATCATTCCTCTGGACTGGCTTCCTTACAGTGACAATGGTAGGTCAGGTCTTCGCAACGTGTGTTGGCACAGCTGTTTGAAGTCTCTACTAGAGATACAGTATCTCACAAAAGTGAGTACACCCCTCACATTTTTGTAAATATTTTATTATAGCTTTTAATGTGACAACACTGAAGAAATTACACTTTGCTACAATGTAAAGTAGTGAGTGTACAGCTTGTATAACAGTGTACATTTGCTGTCCCCTCAAAATAACTCAACACACAGCCAATAATGTCTAAACCGCTGGCAACAAAAGTGATTACACCACTAAGGGATAATGTACGAATTGGGCCCAAATAGCCATTTTCCCTCCCCGGTGTCATGTGACTTGTTAGAGTTACAAGGCCTCAGGTGTGAATGGGGAGCAAGTGTGTTAAATTTGGTGTTATCACTCTCACTCTCTCATACTGGCCACTGGAAGTTCAACATGGCACCTTATGGCAAAGAACTCTCTGAGGATCTGAAAAAAAGAATTGTTGCTCTATATAAAGATGGCCTAGGCTATAAGAAGATTGCCAAGACCCTGAAACTGAGCTGCAGCACGGTGGCCAAGACCATACAGCGGTGTAACAGGACAGGTTCCACTCAGAACAGGCCTCGCCATGGTCGACCAAAGAAGTTGAGTGTACCTGCTCAGCGTGATATATCCAGAGGTTGTCTTTAGGAAATAGACATATGAGTGCTGCCAGCATTGCTGCAGAGGTTTAAGGGGTGGGGGGTAAACCTGTCAGTGCTCAGACCATATGCCGCACACTGCATCAAATTGGTCTGCGTGACTGTCTTCCCAGAAGGAAGCCTCTTCTAAAGATGATGCACAAGAAAGCCCGCAAACAGTTTTCTGAAGGCAAGCAGACTAAGGACATGGATTACTGAGACCAAGATAAACTTATTTGGTTCAGATGGTGTCAAGCATATGTGGCGGCAACCAGGTGAGGAGTACAAAGACAAGTGTGTCTTGCCTACAGTCAAGAATGGTGGTGGGAGTGTCATTATCTGGGGTTGCATGAGTGCTGCCGCCACTGGGGAGCTACAGTTCATTGAGGGAACCATGAATGACAACATTTACTGTGACATACTGAAGCAGAGCATGATCCCTTCGGAGACTGGGCAGCAGGGAAGTATTTCAACATGATAATGACCCCAAACACACCTCCAAGTCGACCACTGCCTTGCTAATGAAGCTGAGGGTAAAGGTGATGGACTGGCCAAGCATGTCTCCAGACCTAAACCCTATTGAGCATCTGTGGGTCATCCTCAAACTAATGGTGGAGGAGCACAAGGTCTCTATCATCCACCAGCTCCATGATGTCGTCATGGAGGAGTAGAAGAGGACTCCAGTGGCAACCTGTGAAGCTCTGGTAAAGTCCATGCCCAAGAGGGTTAGGGCAGTGCTGAAAAATAATGGTGGGCACACAAAAAATGTACACTTTGGGCCCAATTTGGACATTTTTTATTTATTATATATATTTTATTTGGATTTTTTTTATTTGGGGGTGTACTCACTTTTGTTGCCAGTGATTTAGACATTAATGGCTGTGTGTTGAGTTATTTTGAGGGGACAGCAAATTTACACTGTTACACAAGCTGTACACTCACTACTTTACATTGTAGCCAAGTGTCATTTCTTCAGTGTTGTCACATGAAAAGATATAATAAAATATTTAAAAAATGTGAGGGGTGTGCTCACTTTTGTGAGATACTGTACGTGGGACAGAGTGACAATGGTAGGAGCACATTTGAGAGAAAGCTATCACTGCAACAAAGGAAAGTGCCTGATTAAGGACCTTCATCGCAACATCCCAAGGTATTCCTATTATAAATATTGCAGATTAACTGTGAAATCACATGAACATGTTAAAGCTGTTATGAGATTTTAGTGATTGGGTGTATAAAGATATGTTGCCAATCTGCGGTATCAGTTAGTATACTGTATATATTGCCTTGTAAATCTGTAATACCATACATAAATGCTTTTTAAAACCTACTGTCACATTTGGGTGTCATTATATGTATATTTCCAGCCCTGCCTCTGGTGTCTGTAAAGGTGTAATTTAAATGTCAATTGGATTGAGAAAGTACTATCAGTTTCTGGTGTCAGTATATTGCATCAGCCCCGTTGTCAACCTTTTCATGTGCATCACAAAAGAGCCAAAAAAGGTCTCTCTTTTTCAATCAGTTAATTATGTGGTGTCCATCCAGTATAGTAACGGAGGCCCACACATTGGACATACCAGTCCATTATACTGACATTATGTTCTTCCCCAGGCTTATTACAAAGGCTATCTGCATTAATGAGAGGACCAGGCATTTTTTTTAAAGGTAGCTGCTAAACCTTGTCATTTTAGACATGTCAGTCTATATAATAAGCAGTTGTTGAGTGACCATCTCCAGAATTCACTGAGGATTGCAGAACATATGACATTATTATGTTAGTATTTTGACCTGCTGATAAATGTTAAAGTATAACTAAAAAGGCAAAACTTTTTTTTTTTTTTTTACCTATGGACAGAGTAGAGTGGGATTATTACACCTATTAGGTTATTATTGCTGTCTGTGC
Organism: Pelophylax lessonae; assembly: GCF_965119305.1. NCBI lineage: Eukaryota > Metazoa > Chordata > Amphibia > Anura > Ranidae > Pelophylax > Pelophylax lessonae. The sequence continues at coordinate 182,806,464 of NC_138776.1, forward strand.
CCCCCGTTAGGGATATTCACCCTCTCTATTTTTTCTGTTTACTATTATCACCGAAAGTGAAAGTAAAAGAAAATCCCAAAGTTTGGGTTGTCCCCAGAAAAGTAACAGAGGGGAAATCTTCTAATGGGGACACTAGTTCTGGTGACCGGGGGGGGGGGGGGGGGGGAGGGAGGGGGGCCTGATGGAATCCCTTATTTTGCAGGGATTTCTTCCCACTTCCTGTTTGGCTATGGGACAGGAAGTGAAGGTTAACCTCCACAATGGGACACAAATGATGAAATAAAATCTGACAGGGGTTATACCTTACTCTATCCAAAATGAAAAAAAAAAAAAGTTTTGCTTATAGTTCTACTCTACGTTTCTAGTCAAAGTCAGAGGAACGTCCAAATCAGGTGTTCCGACAGTTTATTGATTTCATTGTTTAGTGTAAGTCACAGAGCAAGGATGACGATGACAGAGAAAGCTCCACCCAAAATAAGTCAGCAGTAGCAGATACTTCTATCACTTTTAAAGACATGTCCAAGAATGTTTAACCCCAATCTTCCATCTCCACCTCTAATCATATACCAGCATTTTCTGTTTCTTTTAGCTTGTTTTTGTACTGAGAAGCAGCTTTTATTACTGTCTGTGACATTATTATTAGTCTTGTAAAGTTTGTGCAGGCGCAACAGCTGGCATCTCAGTTCATATTGACATAAGGCACCCCAGAAAATACATCTCCCAAGAGCTTTTTTCCTATACACAGAACTTGCTCAGGCTCTTGAGAGTCAAGGCAGCAGCATTTTTCTGGCAAAACTATCAATAGATGTATGTGGAGTGGGACAGAGAAGGGTTGAGGATAGGTGGAGTTTTAATGCTAGCATGCAGGGGGGACAACACTGCTTGGGATTTCAGTCCAGCAAAAGCACCATGTGAGCCAAAATTTTAAGTTAATAGCACATTGAATTTTTGGCAAAGTGTCAGGTATTTTCTGTACTTGCTTCATTTTTAAAGTGATACAGTAAATGCCCAACATATACTTTAACCGCTTTACGACCAACCCATAGCAAATTTACTGCTACAGGACGGCCGCTCTGTGCAGTATCACGTATACATACGTGATCCTGCACTTCCGGGTTTTGGGCGTGATCGCGCGCCACTGGCGGCTCCCTTCCACTGTGATTTTACACAGCAGGAGCTGATCAGTGGGTCTCGGAGTAAAGAAGACATTGATCCTGTGTATCCATGTGTTCAAGTAGCAAAAGCACCTTCCCCACAGTTAGTAAGCACGCTCAGTGTGTAATGGACCGTAACGTGTCTGTCTTACTATATTGCCTTACTACTACTAGTGAGCCGCACTTATTGTGGCCTCCAGATGAACAGAGGAATATGACCCACCCATAGTAATAAATAGGGCTACAACATGCAGTAAAAGTAGGTAGAGGAGCTGCTGGAAAAGGGAGGAAGGTATTCTTCCAGGTGGGTTGCACTCAAGAAGGAGAAGTTACTCAAAGTGGTTATAAACCCTCACATATACCCAGGGCCGATCCTAGGGTAACAGACGCCTGGGTGCAGAAATATTTATGGCGCCCCCTGTGTGGGCGTGGTCATCTTACTAACCCCTCCCCTTTCCTAATGGGACCTGGAGGGAGCCTCTCCAAGGAACACAGAGAGGGCCTCTGTTAGAGAGTCTGTTAGAAAGAGCCTCCACCAGGCCCCATTAGAGACTACAATGGGGTTGTATCATGGGACCTGGAGGGGGGTCTTTCGAACAGAGGTCATCTTTGTGTGCATTTTAAAGTCTATGTTAGAAAGACCCCCCACCAGGCCCCATTAGAGACTACAACGGAGTCTAATGGGACCTGGAGGGGGGTTTATCTTACAGAAGCCCTCTCTGTGACTATTGGAGAGTCTCTGATAGAAAGAGTCCCCTCCATCCCCGATGAGAGACTACATTAGAGTGTCACCGAACAATAGAAAAATAAACAATATTATATTAATAGCACTTTGATGCCCAGGCCCAAGACTAGAAGACTTCACTTATCTTAAATAATGGGTACTGGGGCTGGCTGCTGGTCCTGGGGCCTGGCTTCTGGGGCTTTGCTGCTGGTCCTAAGGTCTGGCTGCTGGGGCTGGCCTGCTGGTCCTGGGGTCTGGCTGCTGGTCCTCCTGATTCCTGGCTGCTGGTCCTGGTTTTTGGGGCTAGGCTGCTGGTCCTGTATTCCGGCTGCTGGTCCTGGGGTCTGGCTGCTGGGGCCTTGGGGCTGGCTTCTGGTCCTGATTCTTGGCTGCTGGTCCTGGGGTCTGGCTGCTGGTCCTCCTGATTCCTGGCTGCTGGTCCTGGTTTTTGGGGCTAGGCTGCTGGTCCTGTATTCTGGCTGCTGGTCCTGGGGTCTGGCTGCTGGGGCCTTGGGGCTGGCTTCTGGTCCTGATTCTTGGCTGCTGGTCCTGGGGTCTGGCTGCTGGTCCTGATTCTTGGCTGCCTGTCCTGATTCCTGGCTCCTCTGTGGTGTGCCGGGCTCTGTGGTGTAAAGCTCTTGTGTGACATCTCAGCGGGGCTGCGGATGTCACTGTGAGAACGGCGCCTCCATAGTCCTGGCTCACAGGCGGAGTGACATCAAATGCACTCCGCCTGTGAGAGGAGGAGCCGTACAGAGAAAGTAGGCGGCTGCAGTAGAGAGCAAAGCCATTGCTTCCTCTGTATGGCTCCTCCTCTCCAGGGCTGGTGCAAGGATTTTTGGCCCCTAGGCAAAATAAAAATTGCTGCCCCCCCATATGCTCGTGAATGTGCAGTACAATGCGCATTATTAGTACACATACACTTCCATAAGCCTAAAACGTTTTACTATGCATTAAACTTCAGTCTAAGTTACAGTCAGAGCATGTAATGTACACTACACATACACTTCCATAAAGGTAATGTGACATCACCGTCATGTTATGGAAGTGTATGTGTAGTGTACATTACATGGTCTGACTGTAACTTATCAAACCCAGTGATCACACTGTGATCAGCCCATACACAGGCAGGCACTTTAATTCATCTGTCAGTGTGGGACTGAGATATGTCCCCTGGTAAAGTCTGCCTCCCTCCCAGGCTCTGCTAATCAGTGTCACAAACTGCCAGCATACACTAAAACTTCAGCAGGCTCAGGCTGTGGGATGGCTGAGTCACACTCACACACACGCCATGAGACTTTTTCCTCCTCAGCTCCGCATGGGAAAAAGGGGCTGGACTGGAACTCTCTGAGCAGCCCCCAGCCTGCTTGCAGTAACAGAGAGGAAGATTGTAAGGAGAGGCAGCTGCTATACTACACTCAGCGATCCATCCATCCATCCCATCAATGTTTACACCTCACACCTCACCTGATCATCTGTCATTGTCATGTGCTTGCCTTTTTAAAGCTGGAACTCTCACCTGGCATCTCCCTCTGTCCTGTCTTCCTCCCCCACTGTCGCCCCTTCCCTCAGCTCACAACTATAAACATAGACGCGCAGCCTATGGCATTAGGGTGTGCACCTCAAACCAAAGCTCAAACACACAGTGTATACACACACAGTACACAAACACACAGTATATACACGTATACACACACACAGTATACACACACACACACACAGTATATACACACAGTATACACACTGTATATACACAGTATACACACACACACTATACATACACACACATACACACAGATTACACACACACAGTATATACACACACAGTATACATACACACAGTATACATACACACAGTATATACACACACACACACAGTATACACACGCGCACACACACACACAGTATACACACAGTATATACACACACATACACACAGTATACATACACACACAGTATATACACACACAGTATACATACACACAGTATACATATACACACACACAGTATATACACACACACTATACACAGTATACACACACACATACACACAGTATACACACAGTATATACACACACAGTATACATATACACACACACAGTATATACACACACACTATACACAGTATACACACACACATACACACAGTATATACACACACAGTATACACACACACATACACACAGTATATACACACACAGTATACACACACACATACACACAGTATATACACACACAGTATACACACACACACACACACATACACACATACACACATACACACAGTATACACACACACCAGCACTTTCCATCTAAATATCAGCCTGCCTGATTGAACACACTGCTGCTGCCTCCATTTCCTGGCATGCTGGTACTTGTAGTGCTCCAGCAGTTCACAGACATTGCATGTGGTAATGCAGAAGAGAGGGAGGTGGTCAGGTATGGAGTAGGGAGGTGCAGTAGAGATTGGAGAAGGTTAGAGAATATCCTCCCTCCAGAAGCAGTGCACTGCTACTCACGCAGAAAAAACAACAGACTCAGAGACAGGAAGAGAAAACACAGCCCTCCCCCCTCCTCAGCAGGGGAAGCACTGACAAGAATACATTTAGTTTATTTTCCCCAGCTCACCTTCTTCTATAAAGGCTGCAGGCAGTGTACTCTCCTCTCCTCTCTTCTCCAGGTCGGCATCTCCTGCTGAGATATCAAACAAGGCGCGCTGGGGAAGGGGGCGTGTCCACTGTGTTCCCATTGGCTGAGGAGGCAGCAGAGAGGCGGAGCAGCTATAACCAATGTATTTTTTCAGTGAAAGGCGAGGCTGCAGTGAGAGACTTGCAGCCGGGAGAGGATAGTGCGCCCCCCACCTTGCGGCGCCTGGGCGCACTGCACCCTAAGCACCCGCCTCGGACCGGCCCTGCATATACCCAGTAAAGTGACTGGCCTCAGGTGATACACAGATATCTAACAAATTCTCCTACATTAGATTTACCTGTATATCTGCAGTAATTTATTCTCTACATCCATTCAAAGTGCTGAATTATAAAGCTTGTTTAAAAGTTTAAAAAAATGGGGCTGGAGAGCTGAAGTTACACTCTGCACAGCTCAGTGAGGAGAGCTCTGAGAGCTGATTGGAGGGAAGGGACATACCCCCCTCCACACAGCACGATCAGCTGGAGTTTCCTCCTCTGTCACCATTTTTCTTTTTTTTTTTTTTTTAACAATTCGGTTTTAACCATTTTTCTATTAATGTCAGGAAAACTTGTCAGAAGTTATTCATGCTGATAGCAGAGGAAAGAGGCAGCAGACAAAAGTGACACTTAGTGCTCCTAATTAAGAGCAGTACAAGAGGGAATTGCTTTGTTGATATTTTAGGTTTGAGGTTTACACTTACTTTAACCTCTTACAAACCGCCCCATTTACTGCGGGGCAGCGGTTCCTCTGTGCAAAATTACGTACAGGTACGTGATTCTGCACTTCTGGGTCTGGGGTGCGCACATGTGCCTCCGGCGACCCACTGTAATTGGACACAGCGGGAGCCAATTAGCGAATCCAGCGGACTCGATGTCTGCCATCACCCACCAATCATTCAGGAGAGAAGCAGAACGGCGGTCTGCCTATATGTAAACAAGGCAGATCACCGTTCTGCCAGTAGGGAAGGTAGTAATTTTGTGTTTCTGCTAAGCAGGAACACAGATCTCTGCCTTCCCACAGTACAAGCACATATTTTTTAGCACTGATCATTGTATTGGTGTAACTGGTCCCCAAAAAAGTGTGGAAAGTGTCAGTTAGGTGTTCGATTTGTCCGCCTCAATATCGCAGTCCGGCTAAAAGTTGCTAGTCGCTGCTATTGCTAGTAAAAAAATAAATCATTAAATAAAAATATCCCATAGTTTGCAGACGCTTTAACTTTTGCACAAACCAATCAATATACACTAATTGGGGTTTTTTTTTTCTTACCAAAAATATGTAGCAGAATACATATTGGTCTAAAGTGATGGATAAAGAAATTTGATTTGTTACATTTTTTTATTGGGTGTTTTGGAGCAGTAATTAAAAAATGTTTTATTTTGTTTCAAAATTGTAAGTTGTTCTTTGTTTCTAGCGCAAAAAATTTAAACCGCAATGGTGATCAGATACCACGAAAAGAAAGCTCCTATGTGGGAAAAAAGAACATAAATTTTATTTGGTGTCGCATGACCGCGCAATTGTCAGGTAAAATAACACAGTGCCGTATCGCAAAAAATGGCCTGCTCAGGAAGGGGTGTAAACCTTCCGGAGCTGAAGTGGTTAAGGTGATCTCCTAAATGACCTTGCTGGTTAGACAGCCATACCTGCAATCTACTCAATCTACAATTTTATGCCATCCTTCTTGCAATTTCACTTTACTTAGCATGCATGCACTTAAAGTAATTCCAAAGTTTTTATTTTTTTTAATTAAAATAAAAAAGAGGTTCTGCTTAACTCATCCATGCAATGATATTACACAGAGCAGACCCTTGCCTCTTCTTTGGGGGTCCCCCACCGACGCTGTCCACACCCTTTTCCTGCCAGTGTCCCTCATAGCAAGCTGTATGCTATGGGGACACCTGTATGGGTGCGCTCCCGAGCCAGGCTGTGTGCGTCTATAGACACACACAGCGTGGCTCGCGACGCCCCCCCTCCTTTCTCGCAGGATTTGACTGACAGCAGCTCCTGCTTCTGCCTGTGCCACCTGTAAAACCAGGAAGTGAAGGGAGAAGAGCTGCAACTGGGACAGCACTGAAACGTGAGAGGACTATGTTTATGGATGGAGGGGGGAATAGTTAGTGGGGAGTTTTTGTGCCTTAAAGTGATTGTAAAGTCTCGTGTTTTTATTTTTTAAATAACAAACATGTTTTACTTACCTGCCCTGTGTAATGGTTTTGCACAGAGCAGCTCGTATCCTTCTCTTCTCGGGTCCCTCTTCCCTGCTCCTGGCCCTTCCCTCCTGTCAAGTGCCCCCACACCAAGCAGCTTGCTATGGGGGCACCCGAGCTGAGCTGCAGCTCCCTTTGTCCATTCAGACACGGAGATGCCCCCACCCCCTCTCTCTCTCCTGATTGGCTAACTGACTTTGATTGACAGTAGCGAGAGCCAATGGCGCCACTGCTGTGTCTCAGCCAATCAGGAGGGAGAGTACCGGAGGACCGAGGAAATCGTGAACATTGCTGGACAGAGAGGGGGCTCCGGTAAGTATTAGAGGTTGCTGGGGAGGCTGCTGCACACAGAAGGTTTTTTATCCTAATGCATAGAATGCATTAAGATGAAAAACCTTCTGCCTTTACAACTCCTATGTATTAAGGGGAAAAACCTCCTGTGCTGCAGCTTCCCCCCCCCCCCAGCCTCCCTTTTTTTCTTACCTGAGCCCAGCCGCTGTCTCTCTTCTCATTGGACAGATTGATAACAACAGGACCCATTGGCTCCCGCTGCTATCAATCAAAAGCTGTGACATGGGGTTGAGGCCGAGTCCCAGTGTCTGTGTCAATGGACGCAGTAGTGGGACTTAGGGGCAAGCATGCATGGGTGCCCCCATGGAAAGTGGCTTTCATTGAGGGCACCCAATGAAGAGGAGGGACCTGGAGCACAGGGCAGATATGCATAGGCAGGTTTGTTACTTTTTTTTTCTTTTTTTTAATGGAAAGTTTACAACCACTTTAACCACTTGCCTACTGTGCACTTAAACACCCTTCCCATCCAGGCCAATTTTCAGCTTTCAGCGCTGTCACACTTTGACTGACAATTGCGCGGTCATGCTACACTGTACCCATATTACATTTTTATCATTTTTTTCACACAAATAGAGCTTTCTTTTGGTGGTATTTAATCATCTCTGGGTTTTTTATTTTTTACAAAAAAAAAGAATAAAGACAGAAAATTTTGAAAAAAAAAAAAAAGTTTTTCTTATTTTCTGCAAGTAAATTTTGAAAATAAATTTTTTTCCTTCACTGATGTGCGCTGATGAGGCGGCACTGATGGGCACTGATAGGCTGCACTGATGGGCACTGATGAGGTGGCACTTATGGGCACTGATGAGGTGGCACTTATGGGCACTGATGAGGAGGTACTAATATGCCGCACTGATGAGCACTGATAGGCGGCATTGATAGGCGGCACTGATAGGCGGCACTGATGAGCACTGATAGGCGGCACTGCTGGGCACTGAGAGGTGGCACTGCTGGGCACTGAGAGGTGGCACTGAGAGGTGGCACTGCTGGGCACTGAGAGGCGGCACTGACGGGCGGCACTGATGGGCACTGAGAGGCGGCACTGATGGGCACTGGCGGATGGCACTGATGGACACTGACGGGTGGCACTGATGAGCACTGATGGGAGGCACTGATGAGCACTGATGGGCAGCACCATCAGTGCCCACACTCAGTGCCCATAGTGCTGCCAGTCAGTGCTCATCAGTGCCTAGATGAGCAGGCACTGATGGGCACTGACTGGCAGCACTATGGGCACTGATTGTGGGCATTGATGGGGGACACTGATGGCGGGCACTGTGGGCACTGTTGGGGGGCAATTTGTGTATGTTTTTTTTACCTTTAGTAATCAGGGCACTGGTGATCAGTGCCCTGATTACATTGCTGTGTGTCCCCGGCGGCTGACGGCTCCCCCTCCTTCCTCACACTGCAGGCTCCGTGTGAGGAAGGAGCGCCGCGATGAGAGATGATCTCATATGTTTACATATGAGATCATCTCTCATTGGATGGTCCGATCACCTGGTGAATGGCCGCTGTGATTGGCCATTCACGACGATCTGTGATTGGCTGTGTCCAAGGGACACGGCCGACACAGATTTTCCCCGATGCGCGCTCGCGGGAGCGCGCGGGGAGCCTGCTTCTGGGTTTAAAAATGGCCTCCCGAAAATTCGAGTCTGCGCTGCAGCCGTATATAGGCTGTAGCGCGAATGCGAGGTAGTTAAAGTGGAAGTTTAATCAAAACCTAACTAACTCTAAACCTACTCTCTGCCACTTTCTAAGCCTAAATTTTCTAGCCCTGTAAAGAAAAAATCACTATACTTACCTGTTCTTCAGCTGCTCTGGTCCCACAATGAGCTTTCGGCAGCGTCCTCAGTGTGGAGGCGGGTGCAGGAGAGGCATCCGACAACGGAAGCGCCATAGTAAGTCTATGGGTGACGTCACTTCCCATTCATTTCACAGACATTGTCGGTTCTATCTTGCACACAGCAGCTGCCGCAAAACAGGTATGCACAAAGATTTTTTTCTTTACAGGCTAGATAGATTATGTGTGTTAATGTGGCAGAGAGTAGGTTTGCCTTTAGTTAGATTTTGACTTTACTTACACTTTAATGCAGGGAATGCATTAGGTTAAACAAAAGCTATATTTTAAAACCCTTTTACCATAAAAATAAAGATTAAAAATAAAGAAATTGATGCTTGGTCTACTGTAAAGGGTAACTACACTTTCATGGGGAAAAAACTAGCAGATAAGGAAAAAAATAATATACAATTGTGACACAAATCATATTGTAATTGAATGTTATTAAAAAAATTACCTTTCCCTTTCACCCTGCAGCTCTGTAATTTTCTGAAAATGCAATGCAATATGGCTACCTGGAGTTGTTCTATACACAGAATGAGTACTGACCACACCCCAGAAACATCATTTCCTGCTTGTGTGATTGGCTCACCATATTTTACCAGGGGTCGGCACTAAGATACAAGTCAGATTTCAGGCATCCCCTGCAACAAAAATGTCCTTTTTTGGGGAGATACTCCCAATAGGAACACGTCTAAAGGGATGCAGGCCCAGTAGATTTCCTCATTAGTGCTCTGCAGCTGCACAGCTGATTGATAATAATAAAACCACTCCCATTAGACCCACTTAGCACAGAGCAGTTCTTTAGAATCACAAAAGGGAGGAATCTGCAACAAAGTTTGTTATAATCCTTACAATGTACATAGAACACCCAAAGGGGAATATTTTTTTCTCAATAAAAGTGGAGTTATGCTTTAAGTAGGCATGGTAATACACACCGAGTATATGCACTGCCTCCCCGGTCTAATGGCAGCTGAAATCTTTTATCAGATGATGTCCACAATTCCACGCCTGCCCAAGGTATAAAGAGCCTGGCTTACATGTGGTTGGATGTGAAGCCCAGTATCCACCATAGTCCTCTATATCTCCATTTCCCCCCCCCCCCCCCCGAAACAACCTACGTATCTAAAATAGCTCAGTATACTGTATATGCATTTATCTTGTCATATCCATCATCTCTTTGCTCTGTCTGTTCCCAAGAAGGCATTCTATCTACTGCTGTGTTTGGAATTTCTTTTATCAACAGATATGACAGTTTGATCATATATCACTGCAGCGTGCTTCCTGAATATGAGATTTGTGTTCGCACCTTTGACATAATGCTGATTCACAAGCTGGTATGGTGTCAGTGTCACTTACTTGCGAGGTCTCCTTTAGCTGCCTGCTTCTTATGGAATGAAGCCTGCCAGTAATTCCATTCAGGCTTGTTTCCTGAGCTGGTCACAAACATCTGCCACTTCATACTATTTATGGCCTGCACCTTCAGAAACGGAGTCTTTGCTGGTGTGGCTTTCATCCTTGGCAATTGCAAAATTTTTTGAGAAAAAAAAGGTTTAATTTGAATATTTTTAGTTTATCATTGCCGTTTCATGGAGCTAAATGAAAAGCAGGCCAGGTAATGCAGATGAAAAAGGAGAATTCCTGGTAAAGAAACAAATTTGTGTCAAAATTGTCTTTCACTTAAAAAAAAAGTTAAAGAATAATGGGTATCAACATTGGGTTGCCAACTTTTTCTTCAAGCCAAACCCGAACACTTTATCAAAGCACAGCAATTTTTTTTTTTTTTTTTGCAGTATACACTATAGCATTGTGAAAGATCTTGGTCAACTTTGGGTGCCCCAAGGAAAGTATGAATGCCCTCACCGTGTCATGGATATGCAATAATGTCTGGTAGCTTACCTGTTCCTCATGTCTGCATTAAGGGCCAGACTCTTCCTTCTGGCTGCTTTTATCACCTCTACTTCCTGTTCCTGGCCCGCCCAGGTAATCACAGGAAGCCTATATTAACCAGCGCACTGCAGGCCTGCCTTGCTGTTCAACAGTATTAGTTTCCTGTTTGCCGTGTGCTTGAAACTACTCCTCTGTGTACCGACTTTGGCTAGTCTCTGACTATTCCTGTTTGCCTGTTACCCTGACCTTTGGCCTGTCCCTTGACTACCCTTGTATGCCTGTTATCCTGACCTCGGCTTACCCTTCACCATTTTGTGTGTCCTGAGTGGCTGTTTCCTTCACTCCCTACGGAGCGCGACCTGGGGGGCCCCAGGGGCCGCGACCTGGGCCCAGCTGCAGCGAAGTCCATCCTCACCACTAGAGGCTCTGGTGAACACCTGCTGGGTCTTAGACTCCGTGCCCTGGGGAATCTTGGGTTCACGTTCCGGTCCATCCGCAGCAGTCTGCTATAGGGTTCACTACCTTGCGCTGCGCCCCTGCCTCCAACAGGGTGCAGTTCTCACCTGGCCACAGGTGACCTGACACACCGTCCATCCTAGGTGTGACAGGGAGGCCGCACAGGCTCCCTGGAGCGTGGGGAGCCACAGTCCAGTCTGGATAATGTGTCCGGGTTTTAGGCGGACACATGATTCAAAACCCCGACTGTCTAGGTGAATCCCGAACAGGTATCCCTGTATCAAATCAAACGTAATAGTGACATTGATACAACACTTCCCTCTCTTTGAAAACCCACAATAAAAATTATATTAAAAAAATAATCTCATACATAAAATAATCTCTTCAAGTGCATAAATACATAAATATCTATGAAAAAAATTTACAAAAAAGTGCCAACAATTGTGAAAAACGCCTTACGCGTCAGTGGCTTTTTATGACACAAAATCTTCTGATATCTTCATTTATTTACTATTTCTGCCTTATACTGTAGATGAGCACTCACCAAATTTTAAGACCCCGATTTAAAGAAGATCTATTCAGTATTTTGTTATTCTGCTTCAGGATCACTGAATCAGCAATGCCCTTTCTCGTTTTCACTTCATTCCACTTTCCTTCTTTCTTTTGGAATTTAATTAAAATCGATGTTATAATTTTTCAGTAATACCAGAAACTAACCATGATGCAGTAAAATTCTTTTATTAAATAAAAAAGTTAAAAAACATAAAAACAGATTTCTTTTATATTCCAAAATTAACAATATCCTATGGAGGGCCATAATAAGATGTTAAAATTTAGAGAGAAATGGAAGCCCTGAAGATATTATACTACCTCTAATCACTATCTATTGGTAATGTCCCGTGTTCAGGGATAGTGAACGTGGCTCTGCATACATCAGACCCTAAAGGCCCGTACACAATACTGTTTTCGAAGGCATGGTACAATTAGCTTTTGAGAGACAATCACGACAATATATCCAAAATAATCTGAAGGGACAAACACAAAAAATGTTCTCATACGATACCAAATCGTAAGATTTTTGTTTAAATTGGCATACGAAAATACAATATAAATACAATACAGACCAACACAATACATCACTTCTGAATTTTTATTCTGGTGTACGAGAATTTTCGTAACTTTAGTAACCTCTTGATTTTCTAAATGGAGACTACAGTAGCATGGGGAAAAAAAAGATGATCTTTCGTGTGATAATCTTATCATGTGTACCAGGCTTTAGGTGATGTTTCTGGTCTCTTACAAGAATACTCCTAGGGAGCGACATCCCCACCTCTACTCATCCAGCCCATTCCCTTTTTTCACCTCCCCCCCCGTCTAACACCTTTTCTTCACTGGTAGTTGGTACACAAACCACTTCCCACTCTACTTGCAAATATGTTACAATGTTATGATGGTATCTGGACCCTGAAAATCATCTTGTACAAAGTTGCTGATGAAAAGAAACAAAGGAACTGTGCTCTATATTATAAATTACTTATGTCCACAGTGAATAAACAATAGTGAATAAACAAATAAATAAATAAATACATCTTCATTTAAATTATAGAAATTACATAAAAATTGTAAAGTCCATATATGATCCCACACATGAATAATGTCTGGGATTGACTGGATAGACTGGATTAAAGGCACACTCACCTTTTGCACCACCACTTGCTTAAAGGAGACACCTATGCATCTGCTCACAATGAACCCCGTCCCTCCAGTCCTCTTACCAGACAAATATAAGGAATTCCAAGATGTCTTCAACAAGAAGAATGCTGATCAATTACCCCCGAGACGTCCATATGACTGTCCAATCAACCTGCTCCCAGGCGCTCCTATTCCCAATGGACGCATATTCCCTCTCTCAGAAGCTGAGCTCACACACCTTAAGGAGTATATCTCTGACAGCCTCACCAAAGGCTTCATCAGACCTTCCACATCCCCATGCGTTGATTACCGTGCCCTGAATAACAACACTATTAAGAACCGATATCCCCTACCTCTGATAACTGAGCTCCTAGATAGATTAAGGAAAGCGAAGATATTCTCAAAATTAGATCTACGAGGAGCATATAACCTGGTCCGTATTCATAAAGGAGATGAGTGGAAGACAGCATTCAGGACACATTACAAACACTTTGAATAGCTTGTCATGCCTTTTGGGCTCTGCAATGCTCCGGCCACATTCCAACACTTTCTGAATGATGTCTTCCATGATATACTAGATACTTTCATTGTAATGTAACCCTAATAGAGTTACACAGGCTGTATTATCTGAAATGCCCAGTAGATGGCAGATGGACTCAGTATGCAGTTAATAAAACATTGAGCATTGAACACAGGACTTGGCCTTTTCAGTCACATGATTGTGGCATCATCACAGTGTGACCAGGAAGTGGTGTGTGAGGAAAGACTGAGGGAGATAGACACCAGCTCTGGATGACTTCTTATCCTTCTGCTCAGGTTTTATCACCTATTAATGTCCTGGGAGGACTTCCTGCACAGCTCTGAGGAAGGAGGTCATGGAAGACTTCTAGAAGTTACCACATGCTCAGCCAGAGAAAGGACATGTGACTAGCTGTGAAAGACTGCAGCACAGAGATAGAACCCTGCTGAGAGAACTTACTTCACCCAAGACCACACCAGCTGAGAGAGGGACCCCTGGCAAAGATAAGCACTGAGTCCAGACGTCTGGTGAATCCAGTGAGAGGAGACTGCAGTGGACTGATCTGGTAAATTGCATTGTGAGGGTAAGCCAAGCCTCTCCCTGTATCACCACAGGGCACCTGTCTCCTCACTCACAGTAAAGACTCCGAGGTCCAGAGTGGACATTGCACAGCTCAGGCTGCTTCAGGGGGCCATTGCGGAGCAGGCCTTATAAGTGCCCCAACTCTCCTATGTGCACCAACGGCCATTCTGGTGAAGATAAGGGGGTGGGACGCAGGTGTGCTAGTGGGTGGGTGAGGAAAATCCACATTGCATTGTTATCCGTGTTACTCTATTGTATTTTCCCATGTATGTTGATTCATTTGCTACTTACTATATAAAGTTAGTTCCAGTTAGGCTGTGTCAGTCTCATTGCACCAAGTATGTTCCCAGTGGGACCCCACATCCCTACCCCGGATGCCCCACTGGGTGGAGGCACTGCCGCAGACATGTACCCCAGCTCCCAGATAGCAGAGGCTCAGGGTCCGCCTGTCAGGCATAGTGAGTTAACTAGGGTTAGGGACCCCAAAGACACTAGGGGGCGCCCTCAAAACCCCGTTACATATGGAGGCACTGCTGAGATCTATTGGGGTACAACCAGTGAGAATAGGTTAAGTCCTCAGGCCACTCCATCCTTTGCAAAAGAGTGGGCCCAGCAAAGAAATGTACCATTACAGCAAGCTGTGATGTTATGCAAAGTCCCCTCCTGCTGTGAGATGAATCACGTCATCTTGTGTATAGAAGTTCGACTGGGAATAGAAATGGCGACCATCAGGGATATCCTGCAGGATTCTGAAGGCCAAACTTACATGTTAATATATTGTCATACGGACTTGGGAGACCATGAGATGCCTAACAACGTTCATTTATATGGAGCCCCGGATGAAGGATGCTCCTTAGTGTACGCTCTGCTTGATAAGGAAGAAAGGGTCTCACTGCAACCACCCTTTAAATTAGAACAGAAAGACTATGTCACAGAAAATTATTCTAAGCTCCTGACTCCCATCTCAGGAAAGGCCGGAGCCATTCCTAAACAAGCTGCCCATCCTATTACAGGACAGGGGATGATTACTCCTAAAGCAGAATTTCATCCATCTGCAGCATTACTGAAACCAGACAACCCTGAAGTACGCACCCTGCCTACAGGAGGTAGTGATGTATCGGACATACTACAGAAACTCTCAGAAGCCATAGTGACGGCAAACCACACCCATAGTTACCGCAAACTAAAGGTGTTTTCTGGGAATCAGCCTGTTCCTGCAGGAGAAGAGCCTTTTGAGGTCTGGAAGGATAATGCTATGCAGTTGTTGGAGGAATGGTCTTGTACGGATACCATAAAGAGACAGCGGTTGGTAGAGAGTCTTCGTTTTCCCGCTACAGACATGATAAGACTGTACAAGGGAGTAAATGGGCAAGCTACTGTGAACGACTATCTACGAGTCTTACAGGATGCTTATGGGAAATCAGAAGATTTGGATGATCTGTTGGTTAAGTTCCTAGCCACTAAGCAGAAGGAGCATGAAAAAGCCACTGACTATATCAACCGGTTACAGCTATCGCTAGGAAAGTTATTCCATAAAGGAGCAGTCACTGCCTCTGAGTTGGATGCTCGGCTATCTAAGCAAATTCAGAGAGGTGGTTTGACCAATAATTCAGTTATGATTCTGCTGAGAGCCAAGTTGGATGATAAAGTTCTGCCTTATTCCACCTTAATAAATACAGCCAGGAGATTGGAAGACCAGATGTGTCCACCCCTACAGAAGGAGAAAGAGGATACAGAACTGTCAGCTCTTAGGAAGAAGGTGGCTGAATTGGAGCTCTTATGCAAATCACCACCAGAGAGAGCAGATCCTCCTGCTGGAAGTGGGGGGCAACACAGGAAGACTCAGAAAAAGCTGTTTCCTGAGGATTCACCCCGCCGAGTGGACTGCTTTAAATGTGGAAAGTCAGGGCATTTTCAGCGGGAGTGCCCTGTGAATTCCATGGAGGTGGATGTGGAGGTGCTGGCAACCGAGCTTGAGGAGACTCAAATGACCAGGTCTTACAAGCAGAGGAAGACCCGGCCTACATATAGTCCATCTGTTGGGGCCAAGATTGGGCCTAAATCTTTGATACACGTACAAGTAGAAGGAATTCATGCTTCAGCATTGCTAGATACAGGTTCTCAAGTCACCATTATCTACAGAGACTTCTATGAACGTCATTTGAAACACATTCCTATGGAACCTGCAGGAGAGTTTCAGCTATGGGGTGTTGGGTCTCAAGCTCAACCTGTGGAGGGATGCATAAAAGTGACCATAACTATTCCCCAGTTAAACACCGGGATGATATATCCTATGGAGCTGGAAGCTTTGATATGCCCTGCAGCCAAGAAAGTGTGTGCCCCAATAATATTGGGTACTAATGCAAAGATGGTACAGGATGTATTCAGGGCCTATCTGACAGAAGTGGGAGATGTCTCTTTAGACCGATTGATGGAGGTCAGCCCTGTCCTAGGAAAAGAGTGTCAATGACTAGCCCTTGAAACAAAACCAGGGTTGTGCCACTATTCAGGAACAGAACCTGCATTTGTTAAGCCTGGTGAGACCAAAACTTTACAAGCCATAGCCTCAATGCACCATGAAATGTTGGGGGGAACTGGACAATACCTTATTGAGTCTCTGCCTGAAGAGGATCAGAAGAAGGGCTGGACTCTCATACCTGAGGTAAAAGATTGGCGAAAAAGGTGGTGTCGGAGCTTTCCTGTGATGGTACAGAATTTAACCCCCACAGAAATCCGGATTGATCGTCATCAGAAGATTGGTGTGATACACCTTTTAGATCAAGTTTTGTCCATCATGTCTGTGAGTGCAGAACAGAAGGATCATGTGAAAACACCTTTAGATTTTGATCTAGAAGATTCTCCTCTACCACAGCAGTGGAAAGACTGCCTTCGTTCAAAACTGGCCACCCGAGAGGGAGTGTTCTCCAGAGCAGAGATGGACGTGGGGTGTTCTAAGAGTGCCACCCATGCTATAAGACTTGCTGATTCTACTCCTTTCAGAGAAAGGTCAAGAAGAATACCCCCTCGAGATGTGGAAGATGTCCGGGACATACTCCAGCAGATGAAAGGAGCAGGCATCATCACAGAGTCCCGGAGCCCCTATGCCTCACCTATTGTGGTAGTGAGGAAAAAGAATGGTTGAGTTCGGCTATGTGTGGACTACCGTACTCTGAACAAGAGGACTGTGCCAGATCAGTACACTTTGCCACGGATAGAAGATCTCCTGAACGCCCTATCTGGCAGCCAGTGGTTCAGTGTGCTTGACTTGAGGTCTGGATATTATCAGGTACCCATGAAGAAGGAGGATCAGGAAAAGACAGCTTTCATCTGCCCTTTGGGGTTCTTCCAGTTTACCAGAATGCCACAGGGAGTCACAGGAGCTCCTGCTACTTTTCAGAGACTGATGGAGAAAACTGTGGGGGATATGAATCCCAAAGAGTGTCTAGTGTATCTAGATGATCTAATTGTTTTCAGGAAGATGCCAGAGGAGCATGAACAAAGGTTGCTAAAGGTGTTGGATCGACTTCAAGCTGAAGGCCTGAAGCTATCAGTGGACAAATGCCGATTTGCCCAAAACTCTGTCACTTATGTGGGGCACATAGTCTCCGCTAAAGGAGTAGCCACAGATCCTGCTAAAATTGAAGCAGTGTTGAATTGGCCAAGACCAAATAACATCAGTGAGTTGCGGTCCTTTCTCGGGTTCTGTGGTTACTACCGAAGGTTCGTGAAAGACTACTCAAAGATTGCTCGAGAGTTACATGACCTGCTGAAGATTACCTCTGACGTAAGGGGTGCTAAGGCACCATATCCTAAAGACCCCTTTGGAGAAAAATGGACTTCAGGATGTGAAGACGCCTTTCTGACATTGAAGAAGAGACTTACAGAAGCTCCTGTCTTAGCCTATGCAGACCCTGAGAAACCATATATCCTCCATGTGGATGCCAGTATGGAAGGCCTAGGGGGTGTACTGCACCAAAGTTATCCAGAAGGATTGAGGCAGGTGGCTTACATAAGTAGAAGTCTTACAGGTGCAGAGAAGAACTATCCAGTTCATAAATTGGAATTTCTGGCACTCAAGTGGGCCATCGTGGATAAGCTGCATGACTATTTGTATGGAGCAACATTCGAAGTAAGGACTGACAACAATCCACTTACCTACATACAGACTACAGCTAAACTGGATGCCACAGGACATAGGTGGTTGGCTGCCTTGTCAAGCTACAGTTTCAGCCTGAAGTACAAGCCTGGGCCCAAGAATGTCAGCGCAGATGCCCTGTCCCGCAGACCTAGACTCCCTCCTCACCGAGAAGAAGAGGAGTGGGAAGAGATCCCTGGGCCGGGGGTAGGAGCCTTTTGTCAGATGTATGTGGTGGCCGAGAGTCAAGAAGAATTTGCTGAGCTAAGAGGGATAGACTCCATTAGCCACTCTCCGGAAGCTGTGCCTGAGGTGTTCCATGCTCCAGTCATGCTTCAACAGTGGTCCAGTATAACCACAGAAGACAAGAGGAAGGCTCAAGCGCAGGACTGGTATATTGGGATAGTTATCAGAGCAATAAAGACAAAGAATCCTAAATTGCTGACTTCTCTACCTGTGAGTCAAAGAGAATTATACAGAAGAGAATGGAGCCGACTACATCTCGAAGATGGAGTACTCTATAGGGTCGTGAAGTATCATGATCACCCTGACAGAAAACAATTGGTACTACCGCACAGATACCGTGGCATGGTCCTGAGAGCTCTCCACAATCAACATGGGCATCTCGGGATGGTAAAGACCTATGGCCTAGTACAAGATCGGTTCTATTGGCTTCGCATGAGGGAACATGTCGAGCAACATGTACAGACATGCAGGAGGTGTATCCAGAGGAAGACCCTGCCTGTGAGAGCTGCCCCTATGGGTCATCTGAAAAGTACGGGACCCATGGATCTTGTGTGCATGGACTATCTCTGCATTGAGAACGATACAGCAGGAATTGGAAATGTGCTGGTGGTAACGGACCACTTCACCAGATATGCTCAAGCCTTCCCCACTAAAGATCAAAAGGCTGTGACTGTAGCCAAAGTCCTTTGGCAGAAGTATTTTATTCACTATGGACTACCCAATCGGATACACTCTGATCAAGGTAGAGATTTTGAGAGTAAGTTGATCAAGGAGCTGTTGGACATGTTGCAGGTGCAGAAGTCCAGAACCACACCTTATCATCCGGAGGGCGACGCACAGCCAGAACGGTTCAATAGGACCCTCCTAGATATGCTAGGGACTCTCAAGCAAGTCGAGAAGCGGTCTTGGAGTAAACATGTGGAAGCCATGGTCCACGCATACAACTGTACAAGGCATGAATCTACAGGGTTTTCACCCTATTTCCTAATGTTCGGAAGAGAAGCTCGATTGCCGATAGATGTCCGTTTGGGAGTGTCTCCTGATGGAACAGATTCAACTTCACACTTTCAATATGTGAGGAACCTCAAACAAAACCTTCATCGGGCCTATGAGTTGGCCACCCAAGCTGCAGCAAAAATGGAAGAACGGAACAAAAGAAGGTATGATGCTAAGGTGAGATATCGGGAGATTCAAGCAGGGGATAAAGTTCTTCTCCGGAATCTAGGTGTGCCTGGAAAACACAAACTGGCTGACAGATGGAAAGATACCCTGTTTGAGGTTGTGTCCAAGCTGGAAGGACTGCCAGTGTACAAAATTAGGGGCCCGGAGGGCCGAATAAAGGCTTGGCATAGAAACCATCTGCTTCCAGTTGTGTATGCTGATGAAGAGGAGCAGAGTGGTGAAGAACTGAGGGAAAATCCAGCAGAGAGTCTTGGAAATGGGGCAGAGGAGACCCCAGGAACTCCCAGTGCAGAGGATCAGTGGTGGTCATCACCCGCTGAAGAAACACAGCAATTGCCTCCTTTAACTCCTGTGGGTTCACAAAGTTCTCCAAGGTTAAATCCAGAAAGTCCATGTTTTGTGCCTGGAACTTCCCTTAGAGACTAGTTCGAGGGCCGGAGTCGAAGTTCCACAGTTGATGTCCCAAGATCCTCTTCCACAGCGAGAACTGAGACACAGCACCAGAGTGCGGCAACCCCCTAGGGCCCTAGTTTATGATAATATAGGAGAGCCCAGTTATGCCCCGCTGACACAAGCGGCATCTAAAATGGCCACTTTCCTACATGCACTAGCTGAAGTGGTAAATGTTAGTGACTCTTTACCCTAGATAACTAGCTAGCTAGGATGTTACTGTGCTAACTGTACTATATGTATGCTAAACCTTTTTCTGTTGAATTTTTGTTAAGCCCCCTGGCTAGGACTTGCCAGTGGAAGGCAAGTAATTTCAAGGGGGAGCATGTAACCCTAATAGAGTTACACAGGCTGTATTATCTGAAATGCCCAGTAGATGGCAGATGGACTCAGTATGCAGTTAATAAAACATTGAGCATTGAACACAGGACTTGGCCTTTTCAGTCACATGATTGTGGCATCATCACAGTGTGACCAGGAAGTGGTGTGTGAGGAAAGACTGAGGGAGATAGACACCAGCTCTGGATGACTTCTTATCCTTCTGCTCAGGCTTTATCACCTATTAATGTCCTGGGAGGACTTCCTGCACAGCTCTGAGGAAGGAGGTCATGGAAGACTTCTAGAAGTTACCACATGCTCAGCCAGAGAAAGGACATGTGACTAGCTGTGAAAGACTGCAGCACAGAGATAGAACCCTGCTGAGAGAACTTACTTCACCCAAGACCACACCAGCTGAGAGAGGGACCCCTGGCAAAGATAAGCACTGAGTCCAGACGTCTGGTGAATCCAGTGAGAGGAGACTGCAGCGGACTGATCTGGTAAATTGCATTGCGAGGGTAAGCCAAGCCTCTCCCTGTATCACCACAGGGCACCTGTCTCCTCACTCACAGTAAAGACTCTGAGGTCCAGAGTGGACATTGCACAGCTCAGGCTGCTTCAGGGGGCCATTGCGGAGCAGGCCTTATAAGTGCCCCAACTCTCCTATGTGCACCAACGGCCATTCTGGTGAAGATAAGGGGGTGGGACGCAGGTGTGCTAGTGGGTGGGTGAGGAAAATCCACTTTGCATTGTTATCCGTGTTACTCTATTGTATTTTCCCATGTATGTTGATTCATTTGCTACTTACTATATAAAGTTAGTTCCAGTTAGGCTGTGTCAGTCTCATTGCACCAAGTATGTTCCCAGTGGGACCCCACATCCCTACCCCAGATGCCCCACTGGGTGGAGGCACTGCTGCAGACATGTACCCCAGCTCCCAGATAGCGGAGGCTCAGGATCCGCCTGTCAGGCATAGTGAGTTAACTAGGGTTAGGGACCCCGAAGACACTAGGGGGCGCCCTCGAAACCCCGTTACAGTAATATATCTAGATGACATCCTGGTCTTCTCCTCTTCTCCTGCTGAACACAACGAGCACATAAGGCAGGTGCTTCGCTGTCTCAGTGAGCACAGACTCTGTGCTAAATTGGAGAAATGTGTTTTTGATACAGAATCTGTGGAATTCATGGGGTACATAATCTCACCAGGGTGAATACAAATGGATCCTCTTAAGATCACAGCTATCCTGGAATGGCCTATACCTAAAGATAAGAAGTCTGTACAGCGTGTCATGGGATTCGCCATCTTTTATAGGCGTTTTATCAGAGGTTTCCCAGGTATGTTCCCCCATAACAGGTACGTTCCCCCATAACAGCCTTGACTAAGAATCACAACCAGTTCACATGGACTAGCCAAGCTCAAGAAGCCTTTGAGAAACTAAAGAGACTGTTTACCCAAGCTCCTATCCTCATTCAGCCCAATACCACAAGGGCCTTCTTCCTTGAAGTAGATGCCTCCGATATTGCCATTGGAGGTATCCTGTCCCAAAGAGGAGACAAGGATGACCGACTCCATCCTGTGGCATTCTACTCTCGGAAACTCCTGCATTCTACTCTCGGAAACTACGATGTGGGCAAAAAGGAACTTCTTGCGGGCAAGGGCATTCTAGAAGAATGGCGCTATCTACTTGAAGGAGCACCCTTGTTTGTTTGTTTGTTTGCTAAAGCACTGTATATCAGAAAAAGATGTCTAAGCCTAACCTAGGTTGTCTAACCTTGTCTAAATGCAAAGTGGATTTACTAAAGGAAAATAGGCTGTTCACTGTACAAAGGAAGCTGCACTTCACGAGAGAATTTGCCCCAGAGCTTAGAGAATGTGGTGAAGTTTCACTCTGCTAAAAAAAAAAAAAAAAAAAAAAAAACCCAAACATGTAAAAAAAAAAACAAAAAAACTTTTTTTGCATGCTTGTGATTGGATGATGAAATTCAACAGAGCTTCACCTCATTCATATGATCTGGGGCAAATTTCCTTGCAAAGGGAACAGACTATTTGCCTTTGGTACACCAACCATAGAGTCCCCAGCATTTCTGTTACATCATTAGTTAGCTTTGTGATGTTGGCAACTACAGAAAATGCATGTGCAATGTGTGTTGGCACATCTATATGTAGTCCTAGGTAATAACTCTCATGGTAAAATTTTCAGGTATTATTTTACTAAAAGTGCCAGTTTTTTAAATATTGAAAACAACATTCAAATGTAATTTAATATGCTAAAGTGTATATTGAATTTTAATGTCAGGAATAAGGGGTGATTTATGTGACAAGGGGACATGTATACTGTATATACATTTTTTATTTTATTTTTTTGTACAATATGCTTTTTTGTTTTCTTTTTACCTTTTTTTCTCTCTTTTTCCCTATACGAATGCAGCAGAGTTTTTCCATAAAGAAGAGTAATGTTTGTGCCTAGAAGAAGAAAGGGACACAGATAATCCAAGGACTTGCCTAGATCTTCCCAGCACCTGTGTGTTACCCACAGATAAGATATTTGTTACCAGGTTTGTAGAAAATATGTATCAATGAAGCTTGTAAGCTATTAATAAAAGAAAAAGTTAAGTTAATGCAACGAAATATGACTTACCACTTATAAATTATTGGTAATGCACGTTCATTTTTTTTTTTTTTTTTTTACTGCTTTTAGCTGATGAAGTTGAAATATGATCGTCTTCTACTGCATTGTTTTTTAATTAAATAAGCTTTTAAAGTATCCTAGACTGTAAGTTCTCCTCTCTGTCATGGCTCTTTACTTGTTATTGTGTGGAGTC
Organism: Pelophylax lessonae; assembly: GCF_965119305.1. Lineage (NCBI taxonomy): Eukaryota > Metazoa > Chordata > Amphibia > Anura > Ranidae > Pelophylax > Pelophylax lessonae. The sequence goes on from NC_138776.1 coordinate 182,829,713, forward strand.
TGCAATTTGCATCCCTTTTATTATTAACATACAGCACTGCATTGACTGTTGGCTCTAATGATAGTAATAGTAATCACAATAATAATAATAATATGTAAAATGAGCTCCATTAATTGTCACTACACAAAATGTGTGATATTGCTTATAGAATATTCCATAAATATGATTTATTATTTTAAGTAAATCACTTTAAAATACATATATTATGCTATGTGCGAGTTACAAAGCATTTTTTCACATTTGCATTGTGGCTACTATAGGGCAAATGTAGCTTAAAGTGTTTGTAAACTTCAGCCATGAAATATCCAGAGCACTAAAGGCCCGTACACACGTACCAATTGTCGGCCGAAAATGTTCGGCCGCCGAACGATCGGCCAATTTTCGGCTTGTTAGTATGATGCTTCAGACAGCCGACAGCGCACTTTCGGCCGAACAGAATCCGTCGTGCAATCATTAAAATTTTTGTATGCCGACACCAGAACGGCCGATTGTTCGCCAGTCAGTACAGATTTCGGCCGACAGACAGCAGATTTGCAAGACTGGGCATGCTCAGAAAAAAAAAAACACAGGGAAAGTTAACCATCACATGACATCACTTCTGCAGTCGGCTGTTGTTGGCCGACAAAATTCGTGTGCAGTCTTTTGGACTTTTCAACAGACACGACAGCCCTGGACAAAAGACGGCCGATCATTCGGCCGACGATCGGTACGTGTGTACGGGCTTTAGTGTCATTTTTGTCTGCTGCACAAAGTCACATCTGACAAGTTTTCCTGGCACCAATAGAAAAAAAGGTGACAGGGGAGGGAGCTCCAGCACGCAGCTTGTGATTGACAGTCTCAGCTTTGTTCCTGGGTGCTGTGTAAAGGAGGGTGTTTCCCTTCCCTCCTATCAGCTCTCAGCTCTCCTCACTGAGTTTAAATTCATCTCCTCGCCCCTTGCCTCTGGAAGCTCAGACAAGCTGTATAAGTTCTGGACTTTGCAGGGATGTAGAGTACAGAATACAGCAGATTAACATGTACAACTTGTATGTAGGAGGGTTTGTTATACCTGTAAATGAACCGGCAAATACTAACTGTTCCAGCTTGCAGCACCACTGAACAAACTCTGATTGGTACAAATGTGTTCTCTAAATACACCGTGGGAAGCCAACTCTTCTGGGAGTGGTAATCTTCTGGGTCACATGTAGATCTCACTGATTCTTACCTGTGACCTCTCCTCATTGTAGGATACAGTGGTGGCACTGAAGTCGGGGAGAGGAGCATTGGTCAGCACAGTGGGCAGTGGAAAGCGTAGGTTGCCTAAATAATTGCCGCCCTGATGCCTACGCTGACAATCTGCACTCTCTTGAAGAGCTAAGCTTTCTGAAGAATGTTCACTATTTGACACACTTTGGGACTGAATACAGTAGTGATGTAGTGGTCCATAGAGGAAACCACAGACCATAGAGGGGGGCCAGGCATCCAACACACTTTGAAATGTGTAGGGTGTTCAAGGTTCTTTTGACAGATTAGCTCTTCAAGAGAGTGAAGATTAGGGGCCTGGGAAATAGAACAGGTAAGTAATAACTAGAGATGCACCAAAATTTTGGCGGCAGGAACATATCTACTGAAAATGGTATTTTCAGCATTTTGCAGATAGAGAAAAAGATGCTAATAATGGCGTCGTAAATGCACATGATTTTGCCGTGGTTTTACTGTGCTGATGGTGTGTTTTCTCTTTCGTTCATTGACAAACAGATTATCCTGGTGGTTGCAGGTGCCTGTTTCTGCTGGGTGGTGAGTCTGGTGGGGTTTTCTCCCTCTCTGCTGAGGATCGCTTGGTGCTTTGTGCCTGGTGACTGGGTGGTGCTGCCAGCATGGTGGAGGTTTTCTTTTTGCAGTGTTTTACACTTTTTGTGGGTTCCCCCTTGTGACTCATGGATATCTCCCCACCTGATCCCCCTCTCTGAGGCTGCGGGGCCCTCTGGGTCCCAACCATCTACCGATGCACTGACGGCGGTCCTGGAGTCCTTTGTGTTCCGGGTGGAGGTGGCTTTTGGGTGACGGGCTAGCAAAAAGCGCCTCCCCCCTGCCTTCCCATGCCTTATCTGTCTCATCAGATCCTAAATTTGATTTGGCCGCCACGAACGTGGGTCACCCTGCTGGGTTTGCCACCACACGCCCAGAGTCCTCAGATAGTGAGGATGATTCCTCCACATCTGCAACCACACACGAAAAGGCTCTGGTAAGAGCACTGATTGTATTGAACAAGGCTACCATGATTCCAGTTGAAGAGTCCCTGGCCTCTAAGGATCTGGCTGACAGAAAGGCGGAGGCTGCGGCCCGCAATATATACACTCTGGCTGGTTCAGCACTGAGGTCGGTATTCATCATTGTCCTGGTGTCGCAAACTCTGACCGAGTGGGCTAGGCTTTTACGCTGTGACCCAGAGGGAGGACAGCTCCCCCCTGCCTTTGCTGAGCTGGCGGACCAGCTCGTCCAGGGGCTGCATTTTATCTGTGATACCTCTTTGAATGCGGCTTCCCTAGTGGCTCGGCTCTCTGTTTTGGTAGGGGTCGTTCATCGTGTCTTATAGCTTAAATGCTGGTCTATGGACCAGACTTCTAGAAAGGCCTTGACTGATCTCCCCTTTCAAGGGGATCGCCTGTTTGGGGCTACCCTGGATGACATCATTACAGGTTTCACAGGGGGGAAAGAGTACTTTTTTTCCGCAGGCCACTAAGGGCATGGAACCTCGTTGTAGACATGGGCCCTCCTTCTCGGCTCATAAGAAGTTTTTTCGTCCCTCAGGGTCGACTGACAAGGGCTCACAGCCTTTCGGGGGGCCTCCTCTGGAGGATCCAAATGAACCTGGTCTGCAAAGCTGAGAGAGGGCTTCTCCAGTTGTGCGGAAAAAGCTCCTTCAACATGAAGGTGCACCCTCACCTGTATCGGGGGTGGGGGACATCTTTGCTGGTTTCTAGACCCATGGACTTCCCTGGTACAAGAGAAGTGGGTCCACAAAGTCATTCAGTCCAGCTACAAGACCTGTTACCTCAAGGGGTAATTGTCTCGGTTGCGATTTTGGAACGTTTTCAGGGTTTTTACTCAAACTTATTTACAGTTCCCAGGAAGGAAGGCAAGGTGCATCCAGTCCTGGACCTCAAGGCGCTAAACTGCTTTGTGCGGGTGCAGAAGTTCAGGATGGAGTCCATTCGCACGGTGGTGGCATCCTTGCATCAGGGGATTTTCTTGCCTCTATCGACATCAAGGATGCTTACCTTCAGATTCCAATATGTGCTGGTCACCAGTGCTTCCTCTGCTTTGCCGTGGGCGAGGAGCATTATCAGTTTGTGGTGTTACCCTTTGGTCTCGCCTCTGCTCCTCAGGTCTTTACAAAAGTGTTAGCATTGTTACGCCAATGGGGGATTGCGGTACTGAAATACTGGATGACCTCCTTCTGCGAGCTGAGTCTCCTACTGCTCTGGTGGAAAACCTGGGAATCACCATACGAACTCTGAGAGAGTTTGGCTGGATTCTGAATTTTCAGAAGTCTGCTCTGGTTCTGTCCACAAAGCTGGACTTGCTGGGTCTGACTCTGGACTCGGCCTTAGCCAGAGTACTCCTTCCTCTGGACAAACTTCAGAAACTGCAGGCTGCAATTCGTCTCCTGCTGTCCAGCAGGTGGTCTTCCTTCCGGATTTGCATGCGGGTGCTGGGCCTAATGGTGTCTACCTTCGAGGCAGTTCAGTTTGCACAGTTTCATATGAGGTCCCTACAAAGGGAGTTTCTGGCCAAATGGGACAAGACTCTGCAGTCTCTGGACAATCACATCCGGCTGAGCTGGGGAACGCAAGAGTCCCTGATATGTTGGCTTAGCTCTCCAGTGCTTCGGCTGGGCAAATCCTTCCTCCCCTTGTATTGGTCAGTGGTCACCATGGGTGCCAGCCTGCCGGCTGGGGAGGCGTCCTCTACCAAAATTCTGGGGATCTGGACACTGGAAGAGTCCAGACTACAGACCAATGTCTTGGAACTCGAGCGATCAAACTGTGCTTGGACCACTGGACGGATTGTCTTCAGGGATGTCTAGTGCACATTCAATCGGACAATGCCACGGACATGGCATATGTCAATCACCAAGGGGGCACAAAAAGTGTCCTAGCGGCTCTGGAGATAGCTAGCATTCTAAAGGTGGGCAGAACAGTTCGTTCCAGCCCTCTCCGCCGTACACATTTCCGGGGTGGAAAACTGGCAGGCAGATTAACTCAGTCAGCAGGCATTCTAACAAGGGGAGTGGTCCCTTCATCCGGAGGTGTTTCATCAGTTATGTCTCTGGTGGGGCATCCCTGAGGTGGATCTGTTGGCGTCTTGGCTCAACAGAAAGATGCAGAGATTTGTGACTCGGTCACGGGATCCTCTGGCGGATGCCGCAGATGCTCTGGTGGCCCCGTGGGGTCAGTATCGTCTGATTTATGCCTTCTCTCCTCTCAAGCTTCTGTCAAGACTTCTATGCAGGATCAAGGCAGAAAGGATTCCTGTCATCTTAGTGGCTCCAGACTGGCCTCGCCGACGTTCCTTGGAAGCTTCCTCACAGGGACCAATCTTCCATCCTGCTTTACAGTCGCTAGCTCTGACGGTTTGGTTGTTGTATTGTTTTTTTCAGATGGGCTCCAGTTGTTTCTGGTTGAGCTCCTGTTGCCTGGTTGGCTACTGTTTAGCCTTTGGAATTTGTTTGCTGTTCCCAAGCCTCATGTATAACACTGCTTTGGGACGTCCCAATAGTCATGAAGATCAGGAGCTGTGTCCATCAATGAACGAAAGAGAAAATGGGATTTTTGACTTACCGTTATATCCATTTCTCTGATGTTCATTGACGAACACAGCACCCACACCTCTGTGGAGTTGTAATTCTTCTGACACTGCTTGTAACAAAACTGAGAACTATAGCAGAGAGAGGGAGTATACCCCCCTGGGATTGCCCATAGGCGTAGCCAGATTCTTTTTCTGCCTAGTGTCCTACTCCTGTAGGGGGCAGTATAACCCAATGGTCATGAAGATAAGGAGCTGTGTCTGTCAATGAACATCAGAGAAATGGATTTTATGGTAAGTCAAAAATCCCATTTTTCATAGGTCATGTGACTCAAAAACCGCATCAAAAACATGCATTATTGATGTGTTCTTGCTGTTTTTTTTAGTGCATTTCAACGGGGAGGTCCGTTTTTGGTGCGGTTTTTTAATTGACCAAAAATGCAGCAAGTACGATTTTTGATGCCACAATGGAAGCGCAATGGACCAGTGTGAAGACATACATAGAATTTAAAGGGATGCATTTTTCTTGAGCTTTTCTTGCGCTAAAAGTGCCGATAACGGCCAACAATAAATTCTTATTTATTTAAATTATTGATATTATTTAAAAGTCGAATATAATACAATTGAATATAAAAATATATATATATTTTTCAAAACTGTATATTTTTAAATATAAAAATATATATTTTTAAAAAATATTTTCGGTTTCACCAGGTGCATCCTGAATTTTTAGTTTGGGCATCAAATTTTCCTTTCGGTTCACCTCTAGTAATAACTCTTTCCTTTGATGGAGGAACTTTTAAAAAATATTTTTAAATAGCGTTAGAGTTGCTGTAAAGTAAATCTATGCTTATAATGAACAAAGTAATCCACGACCAGGTGCTAAATGAAAGAAAATTCAGTACAGGTAAATTTTAACTTGTTGATTTCTAATAAAAAAGTTTGAAATCAACACCAAAAAAAGGTAACTCATTAGAAGATAGTTATGGAATATGGTAGTGAAATGTTTGTGTACTTTAAGCAAACTCTAACACCAACCTTTGCCTTTTTTTAGGTTGTAGGCAAGCCTCCGGCCTATGAATCTTTCTCTATCGTAAAGCAAATATGCCCTCTAAAGAATATTAAAGTCTACTAGTTTTTCCATTTCATCGTGGAAGATTTTTTAAAAAGTAAAGGGAAAGCCAGGGAAGGAGTTGCTTCTCTTGTGATTCTGAAATGCATATTTATGAGTTTCCAATGACAGTCCCACTCGTTTGTTCTCTCGGTGCATATTTACAACCTCAGCTTAGGTGGCTTGAGTGCTATCGTATTATGTGTTAAGTAAGTCACTTATTCCCTTTTGTGATAATACAGCTTGTTAAGTGTTGTATAAAGAGAAATGAAAGTGGTATAAACTATATCACTGTTTATACAACAAATTACAAGTAATGTCATCACAAGTGAAGAGTAAGTGATTTATAATTTGCAGTAACTGAATTCAATCTACCTCAATAGAGGCTAACAAAAGAGAAACGCCTGACTTTTATTAAAGTATATAGAGTGACATTTGTCAGGTGCAGGTGTTTAAAGTGTATTGTAAACTTACAGAATATTCTGTATATCATATATTTTAGTCCTCCCTGCCAGTCTTATACCCACTTGTTCCCGGTGCAGTAGGATTTTGGTTATGCAGCTTGTTGGTGCTGCCAGACGATTGTCAAAATTGTCCCAGCCGGACCTGCACATTTCCAATAAATCCTATGGAGAGTTCATAATATGTGTTCCAACAGAGTAGAGAATACAAACAAGAGTCTTGCTGTCCATGTCCTTACTGTTCTGTTAGGTAAATGACTAGACATGGTAAAATATGTATTTATCGCTTTTCATTTATTTTTATTTTTTTATTTCACGTGCCTTTAGTCATATTGTTCTTCTTATTGTCTGCAGACAATGCTTTTCAGCAAAAATGACAGCAACATGAGTACAGGCAGTGGAATAGCGTGGGCTGTCAGCACCCAGGGCAAGGAATTTGCGCCCCCTAACTCATGGACTTTTAGATACCCCCCACTCTGATCATACCCTTCAGATACCCCTACCCTGATTACACACCCCAGATGCCCCCACCCTGATCACACCCCCAAATACCCCCCACTCTGATTAAACCCCCCACATACCCCCCCACTCTGATCACACCCCCAGATACCCTACACCTTCATCACACACCGCAGATACCCCCCCACTCTGATCACACCCTCCACATACCCCCCCACTCTGATCACACCCCCCACTCTGATAACACCCCCCAGCTACCCCCCCCCACCCTGATCACATCCGCCAGATACCCCCTACACTGATCACACACCCCAGATACTACCCACTCTGCTCACACCCCCTGAATACCCTCACCCTGATCACACCCCCCAGATAGCCCCCCCTGTGATCACACCCCCCAGATACCCCCACTCTGATCACACACCCCCAGATTCCCCCTGATCACACCCCCAGATACCCTTCCCACTCTGATCACTCTGATCACATCCCCCAGATACCCCCACACTGATTACACCCCCCGGATATCCCCCACTCTGACCACACACACCAGGTACCCCACCCTGATTATACCACCCAGATATAATTAATAAATCCCATAAGCAACCAAATGATGATACAATTGCTGCAAGCACTAGACTATCTCACACAATGTAAATGATAATTAATAAAAATGGTGCGCAAAAATATTTATACAGTGAACCAGATGTAAGATATCAAAGAGATACATAAAAATCTGTAAAATAAAAATTCAAAATGTGTGAGTTCAAAAAATTAGACTCAAATATAGATAGTAAACACGTATATCAAACCAATAAAAAATGAAATGTATATAGTGAATAACTATATAAAGTGCCCAATGTGACCCACACGGATATATAAGCATACAGATAACCAAACTACTGCAAGTGGATAGTCACCTCTATACAGGTGCCAACCATGCTAAATAAACTATAAATATGTGCAAAGTCCCGGTCTCAACTGCTCTGCAGAATCAGCATTCATCACTGGCTCTGTCTGCCCCCCTCTAAATGTAGTGCCCAGGGCGACCATCCTGGCTGCCCCCCATGCTACACCACAGGCACAAGTACAGGTAAACAACAACTTTAGCACAAGTGATTAAATACTTGCAATCAGGGCTTTTTTTCAGTGGGAACGCGGGGGAACGCAGTTCCGGCACCTCCAGCACTGAATGCATGTAATGGCAAGGGGTTCTGGGGTGTGCTGCAGGGTCTATTGATCAAGGTCTATTGTCGCTGGTGGGGGATCTATTGTTGCTGCAGGTGGGTCTTAGGTTGCTTTGGGGTCAGTTGTTGCTAGGAGGAGTCTACTGTTGAGGTAGGGGTCTATGGTTGCTGGCTGTGAGGATATTTGTTGTTGCTGCCTGGGGTCTATTGTTGCTGGGGGGGGGGGGTATAATGTTGCAAGCAGTCCATTGTTGCTGGGGGGATCTATTGTTGATGGGGGAGGGGTCTATTGTTGCTGGCTGCCAGGGATCTATTTTACTGCTTTTTTTGTTATCATTAACAAATTACATACAAATTACCTAGCACCACAAATGTTTGTGTTCTCTAAAAGGGGCAGTATTGAAAGGTGGATAGGGATTGCAACCAAGGGACGGTGCTGGAAGTTGGATATGGGGCAGAGACAAGGGGTGACTCTGAAAGGGGGAGTTCCTGCACCCATTCTCTGAGAAAAAAAGCCCTGCTTGCAATGATATATTTTTGTTGAAAAAAATGTTCAAACAACCTTTTGTTTTTAAAAATAAGTTGACCATTGTGACCATCCGTAGGAGTGTGACAGTTTTACCCATATCTTGCCACTGTCACTTTTGCTAGGCAGCTTAGTTTGCAAGTAAATCAAAAATAAAAATCTAAATAAAAATGGAAAAAAATATATCAAATGCTATCATTCTACGTATTTACCACATATAGTTATGAAAACAAAAACACAAAAGACCAGAAATGTATATGGAATAAGAATGAGAATATCATTTTTTATTGTGACATACAGTACAAAAAAAAAAGTATGAATAAACATACGTTCCCTGCACAGTGCCTGTGTGCCAAGTCCAATGATCTCTGTTTGCATGTGCGGTAGTCACATCACCCCCTGCCAGCCAATCAAGACCTACGCAGACTGGCACCTGGAAGAAGATGCTGGTGACCAATGAGGGTTCTAACAGTCACATCAGGAACAAGATATAACTGATTGCTTTGACTGAGACAAGCTGAGCCAGCATCTGAGATGTGATTGTGGAGTGTGGAGCCTGATCTTGCCTGGAGCGGCATGTGAAATATTTGATATCTAACGGTCACATCACTGGACTGGAGGTGAGTATCTGTAAACTAAAGTACTGCTTTACAAAACTGCAGGCAGTCAGGCTCTGTATTGAAGAAAAGATATGCAGTCTGCAGTAAAACAAACATACCTACCTCCTTGCAGTCTTCTTTGGAATGAGTTGTGCAATCACAGCTTAGTTTACACTATGGCGTAGATCCTGAGTGCCAGGATGACTACACTCCTGTGCGTATACAAGAGTGACGTTATCCCGCGCCAGCCAATGAAGCCACAGCCTGGCACCTGGAAGCAGGCGGGTAGAAGATACGGATGAAAAAAACAAAGAGATTTCCAATCACAACTTACCAACCAGCCAGCGACCAACCAAATTGAACTGTCTAACAGTATGCATTAAAAACAGGGGTTTGGTTGCACACATTTGCAAATACATGCGTAAGCTGCAGGCCCGGCAAGGCACCCTGATATCTGCAGTCCCTAACTCTACAATTTAAAGAGTCTCTACAATGAGAGCACATGCATCTAATGGGATAGATGGAGGACGGGTGACTAAAGGGAGCCCACCCCTCCTTAAAGGCACAGGGTCACACTGAACACCCAGCACATCGCACAATGGCGGCAAAGGTGTCAGTGCGTTGCCTGGCTCAATATAGATATCAACGATAATGCAAAAAGTTGTCACCGCCTTCACCTATAACTGGTCTTAACGGTAAGGAGCACGCAGTTTAAAAAAAATGAAGAGATTTCCAGTCACAACTTACCAACCAGCCAGCGACCAACCGAATTGAACTGTCTAACAGTATGCGTTAAAAACAGGGGTTTGGTTGCACGATGCGCCAGCAAGGGACGGCAGGCTGTTGAAGGCAAGCCACGTATTGCGGATATTAGTTTGGAATTAAGACCCTTGGTGTTTAGTCAAACCCCCTGTCATTTAACTGTCAAATACTATAACTTTAGTAGGAAGTAGAGATTCTTGCATTGGTTCATTAGAGTCCCCCAAAAAAAGTTGAAACTTAGTGGAGGAAGCTCATAATTCTGAGAATTACATAAAGATCTACCCTTGCAGTGGGCCCCTCCCCACACTGCAAGAGTTAAATACTCATTATGTCTAGGGGGTACAGGAATAGGCATTAAAACTTGGCCTATCCCCCTGCTCCAGCTGGCTTTGGCTTTCCCTCTTCTCCCCAAAGTTTTGGCCTGTGGATGATCCCTTGGCATCACCACGTGCAATGCAGGGTTATTAACACTGCCTTATGCATAGTGGGTTGAGGAGCGTATGATTGGGGTGTGAGCCGCTTAAACAGGAAGCTGCAGTGGAGAAGTTGCACCACTGGAGGGACTCTGTTGGAGTGAGGCATAAGGCATTTCTCCTTATTCTGCCGCCCCTAGACATAAGAAGCATTTAACACTTGTAGTGCAGTTAAAGGCCCCACTGCAAGCCTATTTTTTTTTCTTTCTATTTCATGGAGATCGGCTCTAATGCTGACTTGGGCAAAGGTTGAGGCCCTATATGCAGCTTGGGCCTTGGATCCAAGTGGCTCCACAGGGTTTGACTTGCAGTCTTCAAAGCCACTTGCATGCATTACAAGCACCCTGCATTTAAACTCTGTTCTTACTTTCCAAAGTTTTAGGCCATATCAAGTTAACTTTTAACCACTTAAGCCCCAGAAGATTTTACCCCCTTCCTGACTAGGGCCTATTTTGCGATTCGGCACTGCGTGACTTTAACGGACAATTGCGCGGTCGTGCGACGCTGTACCTAAACAAATTTGACGTCCTTTTTTTTCCACAAACAGAGCTTTCTTTTGGTGCTATTTGATCACCTGTGCGATTTTTTGATCATGCGCTATAAACAAAAAAGAGCGTCAATTTTGCAAAAATAACAATATTTTTCAAATTTTTTTATATGAAATTCCCCCCAAAAAAATGTAGAAATCTACATTTTTTAACATTTTCAGCCAATTTGTTTTATGCTACATATGTTTGGTAAAAAAAAATTGCAAAAAGCGTATTTTGATTGGTTTGCGCAAAAGTTATCGCGTTTACTAACAAAGGGAAAGATTTTTGTCATTTTTGTTGTATTTTTTTAATGAGTAATGGCGGCGATCTGCGATTTTTTTTTGCGGGACTGCGACATTGCGGCGGACAGATCGGACCCTTGACTGACATTTTTGACACTTTTGGGGTTACCAGTGACATTACTACAGTAATCAGTGCTATACATATGCACTGTTACTGTAAACATGACACTGGCAGTGAAGGAGTTAACTGTATTGGAGAGGGAGGGGTTAAGTGTGTCCTAGGGGCGTGTTTCTAATTGTGATTGGCTGTGGCTACTAGTGTAAGAACAGAGATCAAAGGTCCTACATAGTAGAACCGTCTGATCTCCATTCTTATACAGGGGAGACTGACAGGCGGCTGTGTTTACATTAGCCGCCTGCCTTTCTCCTGCTCTAACGGACGATCGTGAGTGCCCGGCGGACATCGGGTCTGCCAGGCACACGCGCATAGTTGCCAACATTTAAAAAAAATTTCCAGGGACACTTTGCAGCACAGCTATCACTTACCACACCCTGAAGCTCTGCCTACTCTGCATAATTAATCTCGCCTACTTATCAGATTATAGAGTCTACTCAATATAGAGAGAATTACAGGAAATTAAAAAGGGAATTTCAAACTTAAGGCCACAGTAGCAGAGTTGGAATAAGTCTCCTATTCAGCTGCACTTCTTCTGCGTAACATTTACGGGCAGCCCGATTAACAGGTGCTTCCAGGGACAATATAAATTACCTGGGACAGGCTCCTATTTGCAGGGACTGTCCCAGGAAAAAAGGGACAGTTGGCAAGTATGCAAACGCGCGGGGGGGGGGGGGGTCCGCCTCCGGCGGCGCGCGCTCGCTCCCTAGAGCCTCACAGGCTAGCGACGTAGCCCTACGTCGCTTTGCCTGTGAGGGTCTGACTGCCGACATAAATAGTCGTGCGGCGGTCGGCAAGCAGTTAAGAAAAAAAAAGCTATTATTTATTTTATTGTTTTTAAAAAAAAAAATACATGTCCATTCTGTCCACCACTCTGATGTGCAAACAAGCTTGTGTGATTGAAATTTTGATTCTTAACTTGGATAAACCAGGTTGAGGGCAGAGTGTCCTATACCAGCAGGGTACTTGTATAGCTTCATACTGTTAAACCTCCCAGAATTATGTCTATCAGTCTAGCTATACATCTCAGGGAGCCGTCACACTGCAGAGCAGTCACAGGGTCACTGTGAATTATGTACCGATCTATATTAGTCTCCCTGTTGTCTCTAGAGAGCAGGTTGCCTGTCTAAGGCAGTGCTGTAATTTACATAGCTAAGTGCATGTTGTAAAACGATTCAGAGTCAGACAAGCCAGCCTTCCAGCCGCTATATTTCTAACTAAATGAAGTGATCATGTACAGGTGCAGCTTGTTCTTTCATATTGCTGTAATGATGTCTGAGCAGCTCTTGCATAACACCTCGTCTCCTTACTGTCAATGAACAAATGGTAGGATGGTGAAACTGTATACAGCTAAGGTCAGCAAGGCACAGCTCTATCTTCTTAAGCAATTTGTCTGATCTGAGAATCAGTATAAATGTGATGGCATAAGTGTTCAAAAAAAATGTTCTTTTTATAGTGAAAATAATTTTTCTTATTATTTGCATTGATCTTGAACAGCGTGGCCCACTTTGCTATCATCCTTTTCTACCATGTCTATGTTTTTTTTTTTTAAATCAGATAGTTTTTTACTGAAAAAGAAAACATTTTCCGACATACAAAACAAACAGTTGATACAGGATATCACAAAAGTGAGTACACCCCTCACATTTTTGTAAATAATTTATTATATCTTTTCATGTGACAACACTGAAGAAATGGCACTTTTCTACAATGTAAAGTAGTGAGTGTACAGCTTGTATAACAGTGTAAATTTGCTGTCCCCACAAAATAACTCAACATTAATGTCTAAATCACTGACATCAAAAGTGAGTACACCCCTAAGTGGAAATGTCCAAATTGGGCCTAAAGTGTCAATTATTTTCCAGCACTGCCTTAACCCTCTTGGGCATGGAGTTCACCAGAGCTTCACAGGTCGCCACTGGAGTCCTCTTTCACTTCTCCATGACTACATCACGGATCTGATGGATGTTAGACACCTTGCACTCTATCTTCAGTTTGAGGATGCCCCACAGATACTCAATATCATTTAGATCTGGAGACATGCTTGGCCAGTCCATCACCTTTACCCTTGCTTCTTTAGCAAGGCTGTGGTCATCTTAGAGGTGTGTTTGGGGTCGTTATCATGTTGGAATACTGTCCTGCGGCCCAGTCCCCAAAGGGAGGGGATCATGCTCTGCTTCAGTATGTCACAGTACATGTTGGCATTCATGGTTCCCTCAATGAACTGTAGTTCCCCAGTGACAGCAGCACTCATGCAGCCCTAGACCATGACACTCCCACCACCATGCATGACTGTAGGCAAGACACATTTGTCTTTGTACTCATCTGGTTTCCACCACACACACTTGATACCATCTGAACAAAATAAGTTTATCTTGTTCTCATCAGACCAAAGGACATGGTTCCAGTAATCCATGTCCTTAGTCTGCTTGTCTTCAGCAAACTGTTTGTGGGCTTTCTTGTCCATCATCTTTAGAAGAGGCTTCCTTCTGGGACGACAGCCACGCAGACCAATTTGATGCAGTGTGCGGCGTATGGTCTGAGCACTGGCAGGCTGATCCCCACCCCCTTCAACCTCTGCAGCAATGCTGGCAGCACTCATACGTCTATTTCTCAAAGACAATCTCTGGATATGACGCTGAGCACGTGCACTCAACTTCTTTGGTCGATCATGGTGAGGCCTGTTCTGAGTGGAACCTGTCCTGTTAAAGCGCTGTATGGTCTTGGCCACCATGCTACAGCTCAGTTTCCGAGTCTTGGCAATCTTCTTATAGCTTAGGCCATCTTTATGTAGAGAAACAATTCTTTTTTTCAGATCCTCAGAAAGTTCTTTGCCATGGGGTGCTATATTGTACTTCCAGTGACCAGTATGAGAAAGTGATAACACCAAATTTAACACACCTGCTCCCCATTCACACCTGGGACCTTGTAACACTAAGGGGTCACATGACACCGGGGAGGGAAATTGGGTTCAATTTGTACATTTTCACTTAGGGGTGTACTCACTTTTGTTGCCAGTGGTTTAGTCATGAATGGCTGTGTGTTGAGTTGTTTTGAGGGGACAGCAAATTTACATTGTTATACAAGTTGTACACTCACTACTTTACATTGTAGCAGTGTCATTTCTTCAGTGTTGTCACACGAAAAGATATAATAAAATCTTTACAAAAATGTGAGAGGTGTACTCACTTTTGTGAGATACTGCAAGACACAAACATATCAATGGGTGTATCAAGCAGGCATTATGACAATTGCAATGTTACAGCATGAAATAAAATAATGCATGCAAAACAAAACAAAATAAAATATTGTAAGACAATCTTAAAAAAGCCGCCCTGAGCATATTTTACAACATACGTTGTGTCCTCCGCTTATCCCTTACCTTATCTCTATTCCTCAAAAGCCAGGGAGGCACAGAGAACAGGTTAAGGGAGGCTCCCACTCCTGGAAATGGGGTTGAATCCACAATAAGCAACATGTACCTGAACCAGGTAAAAAAGAACACAAACAAAAAATTAAAAACAAGAACAGATCAATTGACCTCTGGAAGCCAACTTACCGCTATGCTAAATGTAGTGCTTTTAGTGGAGTTGGAAAGAGAATGCCAATATTCACCTACCCATGCTACATACAGTCCATTCTCAGTGAACAGTACCACAATTAAGCAGATGAGGCCCTACCACCAAGAATTATATTGTGGACTAATTAGTGTCTATGTTTAAAGAGTTAGAGAGACAGCGTAAATGAAAATGAGGAAGGTAGATCACCGAGTGCTTTTTTTTAAAGTGTTGACATACTTGATTATCTAGGGTGAGCCAATTGACTAAAGCTGGGTACACCCTATACAACTTTTGTTATTCAATTTCCTATGGATTTACCTTCAACTATGTAGTGCAAGGGCCTGCCTGATTGCATACAAATTAAAAGTGTTTAGGTTTGACCTCATATTATATGGTTTTGGTAAATCTAAAGGAAAAAATCCAAACATGATTGTATAGTGTGTATCCAGCTTAAGGCTCTAATAAGAATGGAGCAAATAGTCTCCTTGCATAAAAGAACACATACGTGAAAATGATTAAAGACAATACTTCAAATCATTTTACCTATATAATAAATTCTATATTATTTCTAAATGTGCATATTTTTTTTTAACTGGCTGTTCAGTGTTTCTTATGCCCAAGACAACTGATGATTATGCTTCTGCCAGTCCTATATAGTGTTAGTTTAATACCATCCAGTAGATGTCGCCACTCACATAACCATAACCAACAAATATGTTTTATATAAATGTGAAATATACTGTATATATATATATATATATATATATATATATATATATATATATATATATATATTATTTATATTATAACATACTGTATACTCATCGCATATTTACTAAACTTTATTTTTTCTAAATGCAGCTGGAAAAAGAATATTGTAGTCTGTATTTTTTTGTTATTTTTATTTTTTTTATTTTTTTTCTAGCTTAGAAGGAACTATAACATTGATTTAACAATCATTAAACATTTTTCCAAATGCTGCTAATATGATTAGCCAAGCATTGTATTTGTGTTAACTTCCCATAATCCCCTGTATAGCAAAAGTCGGCAGGTGGGAATTTCAACACAGTGGGGCAATCTGGTTCTATAGCATTGCTTTGTGCTATCATCCTAATATGTTTCAGGGAATGGGTGCTGGAGGGGATGGTTAGGCAGAATATAGGAGGGAGAGACAGTTAGGAATCTGGAGATAATGTGAAGAACAGGAAGCTGCAGGCTGTGATCATTGGCATCACCCCCTGGCTGTATAGTGGTGTGTGAATCATAAGAGATACCTGATAGGATTACCAATATTTTGTCTAGTCCACATGTATGTAATTGAACTGTGTATTTAGCTGCTTTGACTGGAGTTCTTCTTTAATACATGCGCCTATGCATGTTTATATTATTAAAATAGATATGTTTGTTTTCAACAAAAAGAGTCCTTTTGCCAGTTGGGCTGGAAAAGACTTGAAGGCAAATGTGTTGCAGGCCATAGAGCCAGAGAAGGGTTAATTAATTTCAGGAGCAGATGGAGATATGCTATTATCAGCAAGATGCTGATGGATCAGAGGTACTTGAAGCTGCTACATCACGTACAATGAAATGCAGCACATCGTATATTACAATCAATTTATAGATTGGATTGCCAAGAACACGCACAGCTCCTGATGCTGTTCCATTGTAGGAGAGAAATCTTGGCGCCTGCTATTTCGTGATTGCTTCTCTATTCGTGTTTGTTTTCCTTGGAGACGCCAAACATGTGGCTGTCTCATCTGCTTCTCCCTGTTACACCTTAACTTCTTCCTTGCTGACTCGGAGTACAGCCAACAGGCATGACATTATTATTCTGCTGCCGCAATAATATTCATTTCGTGGGGTGTCAAAACGAAAGGGTGTTTGGATGTATTTGAGACTCTAGATGAAAATTTGCCCATTACTAATATTTTATTGCTAGCATTTCATTTTACCATTGGCTAGTTCCATATTTAAGGGGTTCCCACTGTCAGCTGGATTTTGAATGGCAGGGTCTTACTGCTTAGACCCTCCCCAATCAGCTGTTTCATAGCACCTTAAAGGCTTTTGGATAAAAACTCAGAGCTGCTCACTTTTTTTTTTGGCATGGTACTGCTTTAGGCTGGAAAGCCAATTGAAAGCATCAAGTGGAAAATCCCTTCCTTTGGTGACACGACAAGCGCATTTCTGTATTGATATAAAGATTTATATGCAAACGTACATATATTGGAACATAAAGACATCAGTGTGCTTCTTGTTTAATGCAAACCAGTTGAAGCATTACACCTCAGATGACTCTGAGAACAGAAGGCTGAACCTAAAGGACCTAATGACATTCCTACCATTATTTTCTTTCACTATGTCCCATGTGCATACAGTGAATCATATTTATGATGTGTATTACTTCACACATTAACATTTTCACATATACTTATGTGCTTAAAGATAAACTTTTGTTAATGTATTTGTTTATGTCAGGGGTCTCCAAACTTTCTGAACAAAGGGCCAGTTTACTGTCATTCAGACTTTGAGGGGGCCAGAGTGTGGCCAGTGTGAGTAGAAAGTGCCCAGTGTCAATGGGAATAAAGAATGTCACATCATTGCCATTAGTGGGAGGAATATTGCCCCAATGTTGGTATCGGGGCAAGGAATAGTACCCCATCATTGATGTCAGTGGAAGAAATAGTGCTCCATTGTTGGTATCAGGGCAAAGAATAGTACCCCATCATTGATGTCAGTGAAAGAAATAATGCCCCATTGTTGGTATTGAGGCAAGGAAAATGACCCCATCCTTGATGTCAGTGGAAGAAATAGTGCCCCATTGTTGGTATCAGGGCAAAGAATAGTACCCCATCATTGATGTCAGTGAAAGAAATAATGCCCCATTGTTGGTATTGAGGCAAGGAATAGTACCCCATCATTGACGTCAGTGGAAGAAATAGTGCCCCATTGTTGGTATCAGGGCAAAGAATAGTACCCCATCATTGATGTCAGTGAAAGAAATAGTGCCCCATTGTTGGTATCGGGGCAAGGAATAGTACCCCATCATTGATGTCAGTGGAAGAAATAGTGCCCCATTGTTGGTATTAGGGCAAAGAATAGTACCCCATCATTGATGTCAGTGGAAGAAATAGTGCCCCATTGTTGGTATCAGGGCAAAGAATAGTACCGCGTCATTGATGTCAGTGGAAGAAATAGTGCCTCATTGTTGGTATCGGGGCAAGGAATATTACCCCATCCTTGATGTCAGTAAAATAAATAATGCCCCATTGTTGGTATTGAGGCAAGGAAAATTACCCCATCCTTAAAGTCAGTGGAAGAAATAGTGCCCCATTTTTGGTATCAGGGAAAAGAATAGTACCCCATCATTGATGTCAGTGGAAGAAATAGTGCCCCAATGTTGGTATCGAGGCAAAGAATAGTACCCCATCATTGATGTCAGTGAAAGAAATAGTGCCCCATTGTTGGTATCGGGGCAAGGAATAGTACCCCATCCTTATTGTCAATGTGAAGAATAGGGCTCTGCAGCTGGTGTCCGTTAGTGGGATGAATAGTGCTCCATTGTTGGGGTAATTGGTAAGAATAGTCCTTATTATTGGTATCTCTGCCCCCCCCCCACATTCACCCAGCTGTGGAGGGTACGGGAGTAGCTGGTTTAGGCTTTTAGCGGTTCGCTGAGAGGCTGAGTCAGGTGCTGGTCCATGATCCTAGGTGGATCCCAACCAAATGGTCGTGATCTTTCCCCAGCCTAGACTGGCTCTGTGATGTCAGCCGACGGTGGGTTTTAGCAGGACTGCACTCCTGTGATCCTCAGGAGAAGTACAGCCAAACGAGCTTTGGCTGTACTTCCTTTTTAAAGCCTAACCCCTCCTATTTTGTTTTCTGTCCAGAAAGAACAATCAAAAACAGAGATTTCCCATGGAGGGATTTCCCATAAGGCAGATACTCTAGAACAGAGGTCTTCAAACTATGGCCCTCCAGTTGTTCAGGAACTACAATTCCCATCATGCCTAGTCATGTCTTTGAATGTCACAGTTTTACAATGCCTCATGGGATGCGTAGTTCCGCAACAGCTGGAGGGCCGTGGTTTGAGGATCCCTGCTCTAGAAACTCACAAGGCATATTTTTTATGTTTCTATTAATTTATTCCTGCCCACTAAAAGAAAATGTGAACAATTTTTAAACCAGCCACTTGTCCACCTCCTCCTTCTGCACTTTCTGCACAAAAAATGAATACAAACCATTTTTACAAGGCTTTGATTATTTTAGAAATCATCTTCTCCTATGGTAGAGAACGACCCTTACAGCTGAACAGAATGGCACACAATTAGTGATTAATGAGCAGTGAGGTGATGACTCCTCTCCAAGGGGAGGGTCCTTGACAGCCTGGGCTTAGGAGAAGTTGAATGACGCTGTCACAATGGCACATAATAAATGCAATATAGTGGCAGCCATATAGTTGACACGGGTGTATAAGAAAACTTTGTTAGAATAGCCCTTAAAGTACAACTTCACCTCTAGTTAAGTTGTCATTTCACCACTTCAGCTCCAGAAGGTTTACCCCTCTTCATGACCAGGCCATTTTTTGCAATATTTACTGCGTTACTTTAACTGACAATTGCTCGGTTGTACATCGCTGTATCCAAAAAGAAAAAATGTTGTGTCTTTTTTTTGCCCCAAATAGAGCTTGCTTTTGGTGGTATTTGATTACCTCAGTGGTTTTTATTTTTTGCGCTATAAATAAAAAAATACAACAAATATAAAAAAAAAAAAACAATATTTTTTTACTTTCTGCTATTAAACATATTTAAAAAAATGTAGTTTGCTACATATTTTTGGTAAAAATCCCAATAAGTGTATATTGATTGGTTTGCGCAAAAATTATAGCGTCTACAACGATGGAATATATTTATGGATTTTTTTTTTTTTTTTACTAGCAATGGCGGCGATCAGTGACCTATAGAGGGACTGCGATATTATGACCAATAACTTAGACTAAAAGTGACACTTTTTGGGGACCAGTGACACTAATACAGTGACCAGTGCTAAAAATATATTAATATAAGTCACTGTACTAATGACACTGGCGGGGAAGGGGTTAACATCAGAGCGATCAAAGGGTTAAATGTTTCCCTACGAAGGGTTTATTAACTGTGGGGGGTGTGCTTGTACTGTGGGAAGGCAGAGACCTGTGTTCCTGCTTAGCAGAAATACAAAAATACTACCTTCCCTACTGACAGAACGGTGATCTGCTTTGTTCACATAGGCAGACCGCCGTTTTGCTTCTCTCCCGAATGATCTGTGGGTGCCTGGAAAGAAATCGAGTCTGCTGGATACGCTAATTGGCTCCCGCTGTGTCCAATCACAGTGGGTAGTCGGAGGCACGTGTGCGCACCCCAGACCCGGAAGTGCAGAATCACAAACCTGTTTGTGATTTTGCACAGAGGAGCCACCGCCCCACTGTAAATGGGGCGGTCGGTAAGAGGTTAAAGTAAGTGTAAACCTCAAACCTAAAATATCAACAAAGCATATCCCTCTTAAGTGTGTACTGCTCTTAATTAGGAGCACTAAGTGTCACTTTTGCCTGCTGCCTCTTTCCTCTGCTATCAGCCTGAATACCTTCTGACAAGTTTTCCTGACATTAAGCGAAAAATGGCGACAGAGGAGGAAGCTCCAGCTGATTGTGCTGTGTGGAGGGGGGTATGTCCCTTCCCTCCAATCAGCTCTCAGAGCTCCCCTCACTGAGCTGTGCAGAGTGTAACTTCAGCTCTACATCTCCATTTTTTTTAAATTTTAAACAAGCTTTATAATTCAGCACTTTGAACGGATGTAGAGAAGAAATGACTGCAGATATACAGGTAAAACGTATGTAGGAGAATTTGTTAGATCTCTGTGTATCACCTAAGGCCAGTCAGGGTTTATAACCACTTTAAGTAACTTCTCATTCTTGAGTGAAGCCCACCTGGAAGAATACCTTCCTCCCTTTTCCAGCAGCTCCTCTACCTGCTGTCTCTGCAGGTTGTAGTCCTATTCATTACTATGGGTGGGCTTCCGCCATATGGCAATGTCGCTTTCACCAGTGAAATATGGTTCCATGTAAGTATGGTTTCCCCACTTGGGTCATACAATTGTTGAAAATCCATACTTGCTGACTTATCTCCAACATCTATTGGTTTTTGACATTACATACAAGTCTTTCATTCCTTTGACAGGTTTACCTGTACATACTCCTGATGAGTGGGCTACAGACCCACGAAACGCGTCGAGTTTTCTACTATGTTGTACATTATATTTAAGACAATTTTGTGTGTATCCTGCTCACTCCATGTTATATGATTTTTTATATCAATATTGCTGTTGAAATCTTGCCATGCCATATTTTGTACTCCATCCGTTGGGCAATGCATGTTTTTGCTTACATGTTTTTTACTCATTAAAATCTACTTTTATGCATCAGCGACTCATGCATCCACTTCATTTAAAGTCCCATCTGGGCCATTTTTCTCTTTTTTGCTTGACTTAGGGATGGAAGTGGATGTAATAGACAACATCAGACCATTTCCCAGTTTTTACTATGGGTGGGCCGTATTCCTCTGTTCATCTGGAGGCCAAAATAAGTGCGGCTCTCTAGGAGTGGACAAGGCAATATAGTAATACAGACACGTTACAGTCCATTTCACACTGAGCACTTCCAGCAGATAGAGAGAGCAGTGTGCTGGCGCTTTTTTTTCACAATTATAGGCTTGGGCTGGTCGTACACCACACTGTATTGTTCAACTGCAGTGTAATCTGTGGATAGAGAATCTTAGAGAATACAGAACCTGGATGATAAGAAGTGTCTGGAGTAGAAGATTTGGTGAACCAAATTACAAATCCCTTGGTAGGTAAAACAGTTCCGATATATGTATGTGTTCTGTGTACTTATCTGGCTGCCTGGAGATTGGCTTTGCGAGCATAACATTACTTTCTGTATATCCATTCTGGAAACAGGTAGTAAACAAAGAATTCATATGTCTAAGGCAAACTGATCTGGATGATATTCTTCCTCATGTTAACAATACTCTACTTCTTACAGGCATACAGACATTTATTGGCAACCCCTGGGTTTACATTGAGTTGCTTTGCGACACCGACGGGAGTAAGAAATGCTACTCAGTTTGCTCTTAAAGTATAGTTATGAGCTGTTTGCAGAAGCACATTAACCATTTCTGCATGCATATAAATCTTCTTATGTGTAATCTGGCATCTAAACATTATGCCGTTAATTCTAGTTTTATGCAATGCATAGAAAAACTTGTGCATAGATGATGTGTGCAGTATAAAAGTAGAATTTCCTATTTGCAAACACCTGTTTAAACACAATAGTAAATTGTTACATAATAAATGATTGTTCCTGAATGTAACTTACTATTGGCCAGAATCAGAACATTGAGGGTGATTTCACACCAACATTTCTGCATTCTGGATGTATTTCTACATGCGTGTTTTTGATGCATTCCAGTGCATTGTGTTGTGTTTTTGATGCATTCTTTCCCTCTTTTTTCATCTTATTTAAGGACATGTGCATTCCGGTGTGTTTTTGATGCATTTTGCTGCATTACAACAATTCATACAGAAAAAATGCAACATGTTCTATTTTGGTTGACTGCACTTGAATGCATTGCACTGGTGTGAACGAGGGCCATTGGAATCCATAATAAACACCATCCATGCATTTTTGATGCAGTACAAAATGCACTGGACTGCATCTGGTGTGAACCAATCTTTAAAGCAGTGGTTCTCAACTCCTGTCCTCAGGACCCACTTATAGGCTAGATTTTTAGTATTAGTATATAAATGGTATCATCTATGGCCTGCTTTAGAAAGGTTTACCCTTGCTCCATGTGCTGGTAACAACCACATTTTTCAGTTTTAATCTGCCTGGAATGAAGCTATCATGTACCTGGTGATGACTGGAATGTTGTGGAGGCCTCTCTTGCATCTCCTGGCCAACACTCCTGAAGGTGAAGACAGAGTGTGAGGGCACACAGTTGCACGAGTGCCAGGGTGGCTGGCTGGTGAATTCCGCTCTTAGGTGGATGAAGCTGGGGTTTGCAATCCTAAGATATTGAAGCCACCTGGTACCAGAGCAGGAGATGGTAGCCGAGTCAGTATGCAGGCAGCGACCAGCGGAAGTCAGGCAACAAGGGACTGAGTCAGCAGGCAAAGCAAATCCAGGAAGCAGGCCAAGGTTGGCAACAGCCAGGCAGCGCAGTATAGAATAAGCAGGCAAAGACGAGTCCAGAAAACAGGCCGAGGTCAGAGAGATCAGGTGAACAAGGTAGTACAGGAGCAAAGGCAGAGTGAAGGAGAAAGTCAGGTCATGCTGTACTCAGGTAAGCAGGTTCAATGGATCAGATCACGGGAACACAGGTACAAGCTGAAAAGCATTCAGCAACTGCTTATGGTGACAGGCCAGTTTAAACAGGCAACTGGGCACCAAGTATGCATGCTAATTCCTATGTGTATGTATGCGAGCATAATGAACTGGAATAGTACGTCTATTGCCTCTTTGCCTAGAGGTATTGTGAGCAATGCACGCACACACGAATATGAGCATAAGCCCGCACTGGTCTTCTGGTGCTGGGAATCTGGTTTAACTTACAGAAGCAACTTGCAAATTCAGTACATAAAGTGAGAAAATTAACACCATATTAGTGCATTAAAACTTTCATTATTATAAGACCAATAGTAAAATTTACATAAAGAAGGTGGGTAAAAATCTTATAGACCTCTCTGGCTGCCCAGCAATGTCTATAAAAGGTCCTTCTGGCAGAATGTAAACACAAGATTTTACATAGAAGGATAGCACTGTTGCTACTCTCCCTAGGAGTTGGAGTTCTACATAGATTTTTATAAGGTCACATTGTAGAATCCTCAAACAAGTGACAGTCAGAATTCTGTAGACATCTATCACACTTGCTAATATCTGTATTTATTAGTCTGCCATGAAAACAACACCAAACGCTGGTGTTCATAGGAGGATACTGTGGACAAAGCTAAGAGTCCAAAAAAATGTATGTCAATCTCAAGCTTGCTAAATATGGCCAATGAGACAAGTTTAACTTTTTTGGTAAATATGTGGAGTGTTATGTTTGGGGAAAATAAAACTATATAAACTATTAACAAAAATCCACATCTCAATTGAGAATCCTGGCAAGAGAGTAGAATAATATACTAACAATGCTACATAAATGTATACAGTAAATGTATACAGTGTTTATATCCTGTTATTCTCATTCTAATTCTTATTCATTAGTGGGGGTGGGGATGGGGGATGGGGTGGTGGTTCATGGATACTCACCAGTTTACAATACAAACCCATATCGCATTTTGGCCAATCAAAAACCTCCATCTTACGTCTTTAACTCTCATTTTATGCTTTGCAATTCAACAAAAACTAGGGTGGAATTTTATCTTTAAAGCGGAGTAAGAGGAATCAAGAGATGAAAAAAAGGCAATTCTGTCAATAAAAAATTGCCTAGTCGGACTACCACAATAGAGATTCCTCTCATAACCCCTCCAATTAACCACTTAAGCCCCGGAGGATTTGGCTGCTAAAGGACCAGGGGTTTTTTTGCGATTTTTTACTGCGTGACTTTAACGGTCGTGCGACGCTGTACCTAAACGAATTTGACGTCCTTTTTTTCCCACAAACAGAGCTTTCTTTTGGTGGTATTTGATCACCTGTGCGATTTTTTGATCACGCGCTATAAACAAAAAAAGAGCGTAAATTTTGCAAAAATAACAATATTTTTCACATTTTTTTATATGAAATTCCCCCAAAAAAAAAGTAAAAATCAAAATTTTTTAACATTTTTCGGCCAATTTGTTTTTATGCTACCTATGTTTGGTAAAAAAAAATCGCAAAAAGCGTATTTTGATTGGTTTGCGCAAAAGTTATCGCGTTTACTAACAAAGGGAAAGATTTTTGTCATTTTTGGTGTTTTTTTTTTTAACGCGTAATGGCGGCGATCTGCGATTTTTTTTTCGGTACTGCGACATTGCGGCGGACAGATCGGACCCTTGACTGACATTTTTGACACTTTTGGGGTTACCAGTGACATTACTGCAGTAATCAGTGCTATACATATGCACTGTTACTGCAAAAATGACACTGGCAGGGAAGGGGTTAACTTTATTGGACAGGGAGGGGTTAAGTGTGTCCTAGGGGCGTGCTTCTAACTGTGTAGGGACATTCCTATTGGTGTAAAAGCAAAGATCCACCGTTCTACATAGTAGAACGGACAGATCTTCACTTTTACACAGGGAGAACTGACAGGCAGCTTGTTTACACAAGCTGCTCTGTCTTTCTCCCTTCACAGGAGCGATCGCAGTGTGACTGGCGGACATCGAGTCCGCCGGTCACACGCACTGACTTGCCTGTGAACGAGCCGCGGCGGGCACGCGCCTCGGCGGGCGCGTGCCCGCCCGCGATAGGCTCGCAAGTCAGTGACAGGCGAGTGACGTACCGATACGTCACTCTGCCTGGCCGGGGCTGACCGCCGCAGTATATAGTCGTGCGGCGGTCGGCAACCGGTTAAAGATAATGTCATCAATAAATCTTTTTTTCCCTGAGTTTTTGCAAAAATGATTTCACAGATTAGAGGTGAAATATATAGTTTTATCAGCTACAGCACTGTATATAGACAACAATAAAGCAAGGAAGAAAGAAATATTATCGGTACAATTAAACCACATCAGAAGTGATCCTAGGACACCTCTGGTAACATCACTAAGAATGTCTCTGAAACAGAGGCGTCGCTATGGAGGTGTGGACCGCACCCGGGTGAGACCTAGCAGAGGGGTGACACCGGGGCCGCCGCTGCACATTGCACTATTATTTGTGGAGCTGTACGAGTGTGCCTAGCCGGCACAAGTCTTTGTAGGTGATCACTTCCCTGTCAGGCGGAGTGATCTCTGCCCTAAAGGAGCTTTCTAGTTCCAGTATTCTGTCAAAAGAGCCAACTCATCAAAAATCTCCAACTACATCACTTCCGATGACTCTACAGCAGCAGTAATTGCAGATTTCGAAGACTTGACTGTTTTCACAGAATCCCTGGCACCGTACACACTACGGTACATGATATAATGAATAGACATTGTTAGTCCGCCCGCTAGTAACCAAAAAAATAGCCACCTTAAATTGACAACTTTTTTCCTCCTTACCCAGTGTTCTGTGAAAACAGCCAACTTGTTGCGTACCGTAGTGTATACGCTGCCGGGGTTCTTTGAAAACAGCCAAGTCGTCGATATCTGCAATTACTGCTGCTGGAGAGTCACCGGAAGTAACGTAATTGAAGATTTTGACGAGTTGGCTCTTTTGACAGAACACTGGTGGCTGCAGTGGCGTAGCGTGGGTTGTCAGCACCCAGGGCAAGGCAAGTAATTTGCGCCCCCTAACCCGCGGGATTTTAGCACTCGAGTCTCTTCCACTAGATTAGTTAAAGACACCCTTACCCCCTAAGCACATGTATTGTTTGTTATGAAAATACTGATGTAATTAAAGTAAAATGCATCTAAATACAAGTTTGAATGATCAGCATGCCCCCTTTCAATGCAGAGAGACCAGCGTGCCCCCTTTCAATGCAGAATGACCAGCGTGCCCCCTTTCAATGCAGAATGACCAGCGTGACCCCTTGCAATGTAGAATGACCAGCGTGCCCCCTTTCAATGCAGAATGACCAGCGTGCCGCACCCCTTTTAATGCAGAATAACCAGCATGCCCCCTTTCAATGCAGAGAGACCAGCGTGCCCCCTTTCAATGCAGAGAGACCAGCGTGCCCCCTTTCAATGCAGAGAGACCAGCGTGCCCCCTTTCAATGCAGAATGACCAGTGTGCCCCCTTTCAATGCAGAATGACCAGCGTGCCCCCTTTCAATGCAGAATGACCAGCGTGCCCCCTTTCAATGCAGAGAGACCAGCGTGCCCCCTTTCAATGCAGAGAGACCAGCGTGCCCCCTTTCAATGCAGAGAGACCAGCGTGCCCCCTTTCAATGCAGAGAGACCCGCGTGCCCCCTTTCAATGCAGAGACCAGCATGCCCCCTTTCAATGCATAGAGACCAGCGTGCCCCCTTTCAATGCAGAATGACCAGCATGCCCCCTTTCAATGCAGAATGACCAGCGTGCCCCCTTTCAATGCAGAATGACCAGCGTGCCCCCTTTCAATGCAGGGAGACCAGCGTGCCCCCTTTCAGTACAGAATTACCAGCGTGTCCCCTTTCAATGCGGAGAGACCAGCGTGCCCCTTTCCAATGCAGAATGACCAGCATGCCCCCTTTCAATGCAGAATGACCAGCGTGCCCCCTTTCAATGCAGAATGACCAGCGTGCCCCCTTTCAATGCAGAATGGCCGGCGTGCCCCCTTTCAATGCAGAGAGATCAGCGTGCCCCCTTTTAATGCAGAATGATCAGCATGCCCCCTTTCAATGCAGAGAGACCAGCGTGCCCCCTTTCAATGCAGAGAGACCAGCGTGCCCCCTTTCAATGCAGAATGACCAGCATGCCCCCTTTCAATGCAGAATGACCAGCATGCCCCCTTTCAATGCGGAGAGACCAGCGTGCCCCCTTTCAATGCAGAATGACCAGCGTGCCCCCTTTCAATGCAGAGAGACCAGCGTGCCCCCTTTCAGTACAGAATTACCAGCGTGCCCCCTTTCAATGCAGAATGACCAGCGTGCCCCCTTTCAATGCAGAATGACCAGCGTGCCCCCTTTCAATGCAGAGAGACCAGCGTGCCCCCTTTCAGTACAGAATTACCAGTGTGCCCCCTTTAAATGCAGAGAGACCAGCGTGCCCCTTTTCAATGCAGAATGACAAGCGTGCCCCTTTTCAATGCAGAGAGACCAGCGTGCCCCCTTTCAATGCAGAGAGACCAGCGTGCCCCTTTTCAATGCAGAATGACCAGCGTGCCGCACCCCTTTTAATGCAGAATAACCAGCATGCCCCCTTTCAATGCAGAGAGACCAGCGTGCCCCCTTTCAATGCAGAGAGACCAGCGTGCCCCCTTTCAATGCAGAGAGACCAGCGTGCCCCCTTTCAATGCAGAATGACCAGTGTGCCCCCTTTCAATGCAGAATGACCAGCGTGCCCCCTTTCAATGCAGAATGACCAGCGTGCCCCCTTTCAATGCAGAGAGACCAGCGTGCCCCCTTTCAATGCAGAGAGACCAGCGTGCCCCCTTTCAATGCAGAGAGACCAGCGTGCCCCCTTTCAATGCAGAGAGACCCGCGTGCCCCCTTTCAATGCAGAGACCAGCATGCCCCCTTTCAATGCATAGAGACCAGCGTGCCCCCTTTCAATGCAGAATGACCAGCATGCCCCCTTTCAATGCAGAATGACCAGCGTGCCCCCTTTCAATGCAGAATGACCAGCGTGCCCCCTTTCAATGCAGGGAGACCAGCGTGCCCCCTTTCAGTACAGAATTACCAGCGTGTCCCCTTTCAATGCGGAGAGACCAGCGTGCCCCTTTCCAATGCAGAATGACCAGCATGCCCCCTTTCAATGCAGAATGACCAGCGTGCCCCCTTTCAATGCAGAATGACCAGCGTGCCCCCTTTCAATGCAGAATGGCCGGCGTGCCCCCTTTCAATGCAGAGAGATCAGCGTGCCCCCTTTTAATGCAGAATGATCAGCATGCCCCCTTTCAATGCAGAGAGACCAGCGTGCCCCCTTTCAATGCAGAGAGACCAGCGTGCCCCCTTTCAATGCAGAATGACCAGCATGCCCCCTTTCAATGCAGAATGACCAGCATGCCCCCTTTCAATGCAGAATGACCAGCGTGCCCCCTTTCAATGCAGAATGACCAGCGTGCCCCCTTTCAATGCAGAGAGACCAGCGTGCCCCCTTTCAGTACAGAATTACCAGCGTGCCCCCTTTCAATGCAGAATGACCAGCGTGCCCCCTTTCAATGCAGAATGACCAGCGTGCCCCCTTTCAATGCAGAGAGACCAGCGTGCCCCCTTTCAGTACAGAATTACCAGTGTGCCCCCTTTCAATGCAGAGAGACCAGCGTGCCCCTTTTCAATGCAGAATGACAAGCGTGCCCCTTTTCAATGCAGAGAGACCAGCGTGCCCCCTTTCAATGCAGAGAGACCAGCGTGCCCCTTTTCAATGCAGAGAGACCAGCGTGCCCCCTTTCAATGCAGAGAGACCAGCGTGCCCCCTTTCAATGCAGAATGGCCAGCGTGCCCCCTTTCAATGCAGAATGACCAGCATGCCCCCCTTCAATGCAGAGAGATCATTGTGCCCCCTTTTGATGCAGACAGACCAGCGTGCCCCCATTCAATGCAGAGAGACTTACCTGCAGCGGCGGCTTCTCCTCAGTTCCCCGCGTCTCCTCGAGTCCTCCCGCCTCCTCCTCGGCCAATTGCATGCGTTTGCCTTTCGGCCAGTCAGGAAGCCGGTCTCAGACACGCTTCCTGAGTGGCCAGGAGGAAGATCCGTGCGCCCCGGGTCCACCCTTTTTTGAACACTATTAGAGCCACCCCACCCTACACCAATGGACAGGTGAGGCACAGTCCAGCCCCGTCTGACCTGCCATTTTCAGCCATAGGGCGGCCGCACTGGACATCTCCCAGCCTAAAGATGGAAGCAGCCGCAGACAGTGTGTGAACTGTGTATGTCAGAGTCAGACAGAGTGACACTGCGGATGCGCCCCCCCCAGATGTTGCGCCCAGCCCCCCCTGCACCCCCCACGCTACGCCACTGGGTGGCTGTGACATCATGATTCAGAGGCTGGGAGCGCAGGATTGAACAGAAGAAAATAGTGCTGCCGATACGACCGAGCCAGAATTCATATGCATGGAAGTGAGTGAGCATAATGGCTAATAGCCTTACCTAAAGTAATGTAATAATGTAGTCACTGACGCGTTAGTGACCAATGGCAATTAATTAACCCCTTTGTGCTGAATTAGTGGCAGGGGCTTATAAACACTGACAGTAGTGCCACTAATGCAGCACAAAGGGGTTGATTAACTTTTACTGGTCACTAATGCATCAGTGAATATATTAACTTCCTCTATGCTACATATTACAAATAGCATTGTAAATTACTTAACCCCCCCCCCCCCCAAAGTTAAAATGGTTGAAAAAATTATTTAATTTTTTTACCTTCATGCATTCTATGAATGAAAGTAAAAAACCTTTGTATTGCTCCCCCCACTGCCCCCCAATACTTTCCTGAGCCCAATCTTGATCCAGAGCTGTACACGTGAGCAGTGGCTCTCCCGGGCCTCTCCTCATTGGCTGAAAGGCCCATGGCAACAGAATATGTTGCCAATATGAGGTGACCCCATATACTGAAAATAATAATAAACATAAGCGAAATATAAATATTAAACCATCATAAATGCTGTGTTGAATGCTTAATTCTGGATTGTCAAGACCAAGCATATATAATGATGACCAAAGTGCAGATCCAAAAATACAGAATAGAAGTTAAACCATGATATACATGTATAATAAAGAATAATGGATATATTTATATTAAATTAAACTAAATTAAATTGTGTAAAATCAAAATCAAGCAAAATAATCAAGCATTGTCAATAAAACATTTAACTCGACGTCAAACGGCGTGTAGGGCTTGGCAGGGCAAATCCATGACATCTCAATTTTTGAAATACCCCTAATCAGGGGTTGTCCCCTCCAGTGTGGTACAAATTTATCTATACCTAGAAACAAAGTGTTTCTAGGATCTTTATCATGAACTGAAGCATAATGCTTCGAAACGGAATGATTTAGAAAACCCTTTTTAATGTTAGATACATGCTCGTTCAACCTTACACGTAGGGGCGTTTGGTCCTGCCAATATATTGGTACCCGCATGGGCACTGGAGCAAATAAACAAGTCCAGTGCTCATGCAGGAGATAAAAGGCTCTATTGTGTGGGTCCTGCCTGTGCTTTTTGCAAAAAATTCCTTCACTCTACTGTGTTTGTTTGAATTTAAGGAACAAATCTGGCATCTGTTGCACCTATAAAAACCAGTCAACTGATGTAAAAAACTGGGTCTAGGTGATGGTGGCTCTAAAACATTCGGTGCTACACTATCCCTTAGAGTAGGGGCCTCTTTAAAGACCACCTGTAGTCAATCAGGAAGAGTTCTTCGAAGGACAGGGTCATTGTTAAGAATATGCCAATGACGACTAATAAGGTTCTTTATGCACATATGTTGACTTGAAAAGGAGGTTATAAATGGTAAAGTGGGGGAGGAAGTATCCCGACCAACATGACCCTGAGTGTTTAGTAATTGAGCTCTATCCAACTGACTGACCTCTAATAGGGTTTTATGGAGAAATTCACCATCATAGCCTTTATCCAAAAACCTCTTGGTCAGGGTATGAGCCTGTGCCATAAATTCTTGAAAATCAGTACAGTTGCGTCTGATACGGAGATACTGACCCTTAGGTATTGCAATCACAGTCAGTGAGGACGGAGTGGGGGGTGGGGGCCAAGCGATGGCTCTGTGTGTCTTACAGGCACTGTTCAGGGGGGGGGGGGGAGAAACCAGAAGCGCTGGCGGGAGACCCGAGAAGAAGAGGATTCGGGCTGCTCTGTGCAAAACCATTACACAGAGCAGGTAAGTATAACATGAAACCAGTAGTTGTCATTATTTGTAATTTAGTTTAACCACTTACCACAAAGTGACGTAGGGCTACGTCGGCAAACTTTGCGGGGTTATACCAGGATGATGCCTCTAGCTAGAGGCCCCATCCCGGTACCGTGGTTTAGAGCCGGTCTAGAAACGGTCTAGCCGGTTTAGAAACGGTCGGCTTTCCGTCGGTAATGACCGATGCGGCTCGGGAGCCGCTCAATCGTTACCCGGGTGAGCGGGAGGGGACGTCCCCCCCCTCCCACCGCCTTCCGTGACTTTGCCTGGGCCTCCCGTCCCACCGGGAGACCCGAGCACCCAGCCGGCGTGTCCACTGGCTGGATGGAGTCCGGAAGCGGCTTAGATCGGGTCTCCGATGACGTAACCCGGAGGCAGCGTCCATGACGTCACTTTCGGGTTAATCTGCTGCAAAAGGCGGCAGATTTAAAAAATGGCTGTATGCAAAAATGCCGTTTTCGGCGTTTTGCATACATGAAAGTGTAGTGGAGGGGTCTAGGGTCTTTTACACCCTCAATACCTCCATAAAGAGTACCTGTCACTGCATATTGGTGTCACAAGGGATGTTTACATTGCTTGTGACAGCAATAAAAGTGATCAGATTTTTTTTTAAAAACCTGTAATAAAGTTAAAAAAAAAAAAATAAGTAGGAAAAAAAAAAAAATTTTAGCCGCCCCTGTCACCGTTAGCTCGTGCACGAAAGAAAACGTATACGGAAGTCGAGACGCGAATGAAATCGCTGTTCAAACCACAAATGTGAGGTATCGCCGTGATCGCCAGAGCATGAGCAATAATTTTTAAAAAAGAGCTACACTCTAACTCTAAACTGGTAACCGTTAAAATTTTTTAAAGCCGTGCCTATTGAGATTTCTATTGACCGTAGTTTGTCGCCATTCCACTGGTGTGCGCAATTTTAAACCGTAACATGTTGGGTATCTATTTACTCGGCGTGACATCATCTTTCACAATATACAAAAAAATGGGCTAACTTAACTGTTTAGTATTTTTTAAATGCAATAAAATATGATTTTTCGTAATTTTTCCAAAAAAATGGCGTTTTAAAGACCTCTGTGCAAATACCGCGTGACAAAAAATATTGCAATGACCGACATTTTATTCTCCAGAGTCTTTGCTAAAAAAATATATATAATGTTTGGGGGTTCTAAGTAGTTTTCTATGAAAAAATACTGATTTTACCTTGTAAACAAAAAGTGTCCGAAATAGGGCTGGGGCTTAAGTGGTTAAAAGAAAAAAAAATGGGCTGCTCAGTATAAAATGCCCAGGCCAGTTTTCTGTCCCAGTTTTCTGTTCTGAGCCAATGGCTCCCACTGCTGCCAATAGCCAACTAGGAGTGCGAGTATCCGGAGAGGCAAGGCTCTTGTGGACATTGCTGGAGAGGGGACTCAGGTAAGTTTTGGGGGGGGGGGAGCTGCTGCACACTGAAGTTTTTTTACCTTCATGCATAGAATACATGAAGGTAAAAAACCTTATGCCTTTACAACAACTTTAGGCCATCTTAATAAAGCCATACGTATGTGGTAAGCACTGACTGAAATTCATATTTTTTTTTTCTTTGATTGTGTTTTGTGTGGATCAGTTGGAGGACTAATCTCTCTCGGCCTTAGCAGCTGCCAGTCAGTAAACCTTTACTTCCTTGTGTGCAAAGGATAGGACTGCTATATATTGTACCTTTGTGATTAACCACTTGCCAACTGCTGACAGTAATCCTAGTGCGGCAGTGCGGCTCCCCTGGGTCCAGCGACGTAGACCTACGTCGCTGGACTCCTAGTGATCTCGGCGGCGCGCATGCGCCGCTAGAGGCTCGCTCCCGCTGTGTTTAGACGTTAGACGCTGTGTTAGAGGGGATTGCCGCCTCTCCTCCCTGATCGTCGGGGAAAGTGTGAGAAGACCCGCCTGCTTATGTAAACAAAGCAGGCAGATCTTCTCAGTGACAGACAGGGAGAGATCACAGGATTCAGCCTGAAGATCTCTGTCTGTGTCACACAACCCCCACCCCCCCCCCACACGTCAGTAAGCATGAGGCATACATTTAACCTTTTGATCAACCATAGGGTTAACCCCTTCCCTGCCAGTGTCATTATTACAGTAACAGTGCATATTTTTAGCACTGATTACTGTAGTAATGTCACTGGTCCTCCCAAAAGTGTCAAAAATGTCAGTTAGGGGTCCGATCTGTCTGCCGCAAATTACTGGTAAAAAAAAAAAAAACAATAAAAATGACATAAATATTTCCCATAGTTAGTAAATAACTTTTGCGCAAACCAATCAAAATACGCTTATTCCGATTTTTTTTTTACCAAAAATATGTAGCAGAAAACAAATTGGCCTAAAATGTTAAAAAGTTTTGATTTTTACATTTTTTCTTTTGGAAATGTTATATAGCAGAATGTGAAAAATATTGTTTTTTTTTTTTTTTCAAAATTGTTGCTATTTTTTTGTTTAACCACTTAAGCCCCGGAGGATTTGGCTGCTAAAAGACCAGGGGGTTTTTTGCGATTTTTTACTGCGTGACTTTGACGGACAATTGCGCGGTCGTGTGACGCAGTACCTAAACGAATCTCACGTCCTTTTTTTCCCACAAACAGAGCTTTCTTTTGGTGGTATTTGATCACCTGTGAGATTTTTTGATCATGCGCTATAAACAAAAAAAGAGCGTAATTTTTGCAAAAATAACAATATTTTTCACTTATTTTTATATGAAATTCCCCCCAAAAGAAATGTAAAAATCAAAATTTTTTAACATTTTCGGCCAAATTGTTTTACGCTACATATGTTTGGTAAAAAAAAATCGCAAAAAGCGTATTTTGATTGGTTTGCGCAAAAGTTATCGCGTTTACTAACAAAGGGAAAGATTTTTGTCATTTTTGGTGTTTTTTTTCGAGCAATGGCGGCGATCTGCGATTTTTTTTGCGGTACTGCGACATTGCGGCGGACAGATCGGACTCTTGACTGACATTTTTGACACTTTTGGGGGTACCAGTGACATTACTGCAGTAATCAGTGCTATATATATATGCACTGTTACTGCAAAAATGACACTGGCAGGGAAGGGGTTAACTTTATTGGACAGGGAGGGGTTAAGTGTGTCCTAGGGGCGTGTTTCTAACTGTGTAGGGACATCCCTATTGGTGTAAAAGCAAAGATCAACGGTTCTACATAGTAGAACTGTCAGATCTTCATTTTTACACCAGGGAGAATGATGGGCGGCTTGTTTACATAAGCCGCTCCGCCTTTCTCCCTTCACAGGAGCGATCGTAGTGTGACCGGCGGACATCGATAGCCCGCAATAGGCTCGCAAGTCAGTGACAGGCGAGTGACGTATCGATACGTCACTCTGCCTGGCCGGGGCTGACCGCCGCAGTATATAGTCGTGTGGCGGTCGGCAACCGGTTAAAGCGCGAAAATTAAAAATTGCACAGGTGATCAAATACCACCAAAAGAAAGCTCTATTTGTGGGGAAAAAAGGACGTCAATTTAATTTGGGTACAGCGTCGCGCGACCACGCAATTGTCCGTTAAAGTAACGCAGTGCTGAATTGCAAAATAGGGCCTGGTCAGGAAGGGGGTCAAATTTTCCGGTCTTAAAGTGGTTAAAAGATTGCCCTATTAGAGAGACACATTCCTGCACAACCTGTATGTTGAGGGCCTTGTGTATGAATCCCACCAGCCCCCTCCCCATCTAAGGTAACCTAGTAGTTCCTCTCACTTTGGGGAAAACGAAAAAGCTAAAGAAGGCACTACAAAAAGGCTTGTGAGGTTTAAAGGCAAAAAAGATGAGGGAAGAAGGAGATTGGCTTACCTGCTCAGACACGTGTCAGTTACTGTAATTTTTTAGTCCCAGGAGGGCTTTCAGCATAAAGACAGCAACAAACCCACCCTCCTGGTGCATATCTAAAAATGTAAAATAATAAAGAAGTAATAAACATTACTACTTAGTTATAATAAGGTTATAATATAGCAAATGTTCTTTGTATAATTTCACACTCTCCTTGGCAACACAGAGGTTAAAGATGTTTTAAACTGCATGAAATCACTTCCAATTTTCATTCAGCAGAACTAGACGGTTACATAATGTTATCAAATAGAGATGTTTAGCATGTGCTCCACTGCTCTGTAAGTTTTTCTAACAGATAATGTACCGCCATCAGACAAAAAAGATATACTTGTTATAGACGCTAGGCACAGCCTGTGTTTTTCTATCAAGAGATAATTCTTCTTACATATCCTTGGGACCAAAAGCACAATTTATGAAAGACAATGCCTTGGCTTTAAGTGTTCCCACTTTATTTTTCTAGATTTTGACTTGTAGGAGATTAGTGGTACATTTGCTTATTTTTGTTCTGGCTTTGCTTTGTATCACTAGTCATCCCTTCTTAGCTTTTGTTTCTTTGTGCCACAGTCACTTGAGAACACATGAGACATGATGCATTACATGACTGCTAAAGAGCTCCATTTGATTTATTCCTTTATGATCCATTAAATAGGTGGAAGCAAAAGATCAATAAAAAAAATTACTTTGATTGTATAAATCTTATATTTAAAGTGAACCCGTGCTTTGCCCATGCAGGTTCCCTTAACCACTTGCTGACTGCCTAACAAAGATTTACGTCGGCAGTCAGGCCCTCACAGGCAAAGTGACGTAGGACTACGTCGCTAGCCTGTGAGGCTCTAGGGAGCGAGCACGCACTGCTGGAGGCGTGCTCCCGCTCGCTCACAGACCCCCCCGCGCGTGTGAGCGGCGGACCCGATGTCGGTTACACCGGGAGAAAGGCAGGCGGCTAATGTAAAAAAAGCCGCCTGTCATTCTCCCCTGTGTAACAGCACAGATCATACGGTCCTGCTATGTAGGACCGTAGATCTCTGCTGTTACATCACAAGCCACATCCAATCACAGTTAGAAGCACACCCCTAGGGACACATTTAACCCCTCCTTCTCAAATAAAGTTTCATTTTTACAGTAACAGTGCATATGTATAGCACTGATTACTGTAGTAATGTCACTGGTACCCCCAAAAGTGTCAAAAATGTCAGTCAAGGGTCCGATCTGTCTTCCGCAATGTCGCAGTCCCGCAAAAAAATCGCAGATCGCCGGCATTACTCTAAAATGACAAAAATCTTTCCCTTAGTTAGTAAATGCAATAACTTTTGCGCAAACCAATCAAAATACGCTTTTTGCGGTTTTTTTTACCAAACATATGAAGCAGAAAACAAATTGGCCTAAAATGTTAAAAAATTTTGATTTTCACATTTTTTGGGGGGGAATTTCATATAAAAAAATGTGAAAAATATTGTTATTTTTGCAAAATTGTCGCTCTTTTTTTGTTTATAGCGCATGATCAGAAAATCGCACAGGTGAACAAATACCACCAAAAGAAAGCTCTGTTTATGGGAAAAAAAGGACGTCAATTTCATTTGGGTACAGCGTCGCACGACCGCGCAATTGTCCGTTAAATTCACGCAGTGCCGAATCGCAAAATAAGCCCTGGTCAGGAAGGGGGTAAAATCTTCCGGGGCTTAAGTGGTTAAAGTGTTAATAAACCCACAGCAGTTAAATCAGTCTGTATATGCAGTAAAGCATATTTGTTATACTCACTGTTGCACTGCACTCACTGTTAATCCTCTGCATTGTGTAAATGGTCTGTTTTATCCTTGTTCTTCCCTTCTTCCACTGTCCTCAACCATCTCCTGATAGAATAGAGCCTTGGGGACAAGCTACACATGCTCAGTGTGTAGGTGTGTATTGCTAGAGAGTTTTCTTTTTCTTGGGAGAGGGCATGTGATCAGCCCAGTCCACACTCAAGCCACACAAAGCCCCACCTACAAATTGCAGCTCAGCCACATAGAGTCGGCATTTAAATATCTACCACAGCATAGCCTGCATGGAAGTTCCTGGCTTCTTTCTGTAGTGTGAAGCCTCTCATGGGGTCCCCTACTGACCCTGGGCCCTCGGGCAGTGCCCTAATCCCCGAATGGTCAGTCCGCCCCTGCTCATAGGACAAATCAGAGGTGAAGGAAAACTCCACCAACAATCTTTAACCACTTTAAGACCGGAAGGATTTGCCCCCTTAATAACCAGGCCCTATGTTGTGATTCGGCACTGCGTTATTTTAATGGACAATTGCACAGTCGTGCAATGCTTTACCCAAATAAAATTGATGGCTTTTTTCCCCCACAATTAGAGCTTTCTTTTGGTGGTATTTGATCACCTGTGTGATTTTTATTTTTTGCGCTATAAACAAAAAAAGAGCGACAATTTTGAAAAAAAAATCTATTTTTCACATTCTGCTATATGACATTCTCAAAAAAAAAATGTAAAAATCAAAATTTTTTAACATTTTAGGCCAATTTGTTGTCTGCTACATATTTTTAGTAAAAAAAATCGCAATAGGCGTATTTTAATTGGTTTGCGCAAAAGTTATCGCGTCTACTAACTACGGGAAAGATTTATGTCATCTTTCTTGTTTTTTTTCTAGTAATGGCGGCGATCTGCGATTTTTTGCGGGACTGCGACATTGCAACAGACAGATCGGACCACTAACTGATATTTTTGACACATCTGGGGGTACCAGTGACATTACTACAGTAATCAGTGTTACTGTAATAATGGCACTGGCAGGGAAGTGGTTAACCCTGCCCGTCCTTCTCTCTCAGCGGGGAGCGATCACGTGTGTCAGGCGGCAATCGGAGCCGCCTGACCCGTGCATCGGCTTCCCCGCTGCCGAGTGGGGGCCCCCTAGCTTCCCGAGCGCGACCGACGTAGACCTACGTCGGTTTGCGCAGGAGAGCCACCCTGTCGCAATAAATAGGCTGCGGGTGGTCGGGAAGTGGTTAACTAGACACTGATAGAAGTCACAAGACTGCTATATACAGCAGATGAAAAAATGTATTTAGCAGTTTATATTTACTAAAATAATTGCATTTCCATGCTCTGTGTACTGTCAGAGACCAGATATAGTGAATGCAGGGTCCTGGGTTTAGTAACAATTTAACTCCTTTACTACTCCATTTGCCTAAAGAAGCAAAGAGAAGAAGTCTGGTGAAGGTTCCAAGTCAGTTCGATGGCATCATACACAGAGCTAAGGACTCTCTCCCAACAATGTGTGACACTGCTAGAGGAATTGGCTGTTTGGGGGCCTAGCACTGCATCATGGGAGGAAAGAGGGAGTGAGTCATATGCTCCCCATACCTGAAAGTACAGGATATTTCTCTTTGCTCCAGGGGGGCAGAACAAAGGGGGTAAAGAGTGAAAGGAAGTGAGTATAATTGGGGAAAAGTCGGCATTTGGGGAAAAGTCGGCATTTCTGTTGAAACAATATATTACCAGGATATTATACAGAAAGTTACTACAGAGGATACAATAGGCATACAATATTAACCCAGGAATATATTTGTAAGAGGTGGTAAAATGTGTACTTCTCATTTTAGCTTACTTCACCCAATTTCCCCACTAAGCAGCCAATTTGTCGCAGAGAGCAGATATCTCTAGCCACTCTCAGCTTCAAATATCACTCACCACTTTCTGTTATACTCTGCTTTGGTATGCACACTGTGGCTTTCATTTTACAGCCCATTCAAAAAATGCAGGCTGTGGTGTGTAGCCTCCATTATTACATGGAATTCTTTCTGCTTTAAGCAACAAAGAGAGCACCATGACTGGAGGCATTCTGGCCATGTAATATTGACAGGTCACATGACTAGGCTCCCCTCCCATTTTAATATAATATAAACACTCGCACCACCTATGTTACTTATGTGCAGCAGCTGTCCCAAACAATATGTTTAGGAATCCTACAGATGACATACAAGAGAATGTCGTTTCTGTGTCTTAAACAGCGCTTGCAAATATATAAATCACTGTTATTAATACTGTCATACAAAACTCATATCTATTATAGAAAGTGTCAATGAATTAATTGATATAAGTGTTCAGTCCCAAAAAAGTATTATGGAGAGAGAGGAGGAGGATGAGCGCTATGGGGATAACCAGCCGATAAACAAAAAGGGTGAACAATAAATCTGAGTAAAAGTCAGTGAGACAATATTAAAATAAAGTCCAAATGCAGTATGAAGGTCATAAAAGGTAAAGTTGATGATGCTGATGCAGGATCGCACTGGGTGCATAGAGAAAGTCTTAAGCCAGACACAGAGCTGCTTCCAAAAAAAGTATTATTAATATCACAAGGGAAAGTCAGTTCAAAATATGGCTGTGAAGAAATGTGCCATGCTCTGCCACCAGCAAAAGTATCCACTCGGTGCTGCTATACGAACATGTGTTTAAGTGAAGATCCCCACTCACCGGATGGTGTTGACCACTTTGTTTTATAACAAAAAAAGTCAAATCTTGCTTGGTGGTCATCCAGGGACCAGAGGGTAACTTCCAGCTACTACCCGATATCGTCTCCTGATGGTGTTTGGTGTGGCTCCAGTGGCAAAAAAATCAATTGTGGAAAAAGAGAGAGGAGCGTCTCATAGCGTAAACATGTCTTGTATTTATTGTTAAAATCATTCGCTGCATTTACAAACACTTTTATTGCTCCAAACATGAGCATCTACCCTCTCTGATGAAAGCAGGAAGCCGCTAGGCATCCCCGTGTATTCCACTGAGACTGGAAGTTACGCACCGTGCGTTCTACTTGACGCGTTACGTCATCCTGTGACATCCTCTGAAACTGCTTCTGGATTGCACGGTGCGTAACTTCCGGTCTAGGTGGAATGCACGCGGACGCCTAGCGGCATCCTGCTTTGATTAGAGAGGGTGGATGCTTATGTTTAGAGCAATTTTAAGTGTTTGTACTTGCAGCAAATGACTTTAACAAAAATACATTACATTTTTACACTATGAGAAGTCCTTCCTTCTCTCACTTTTTCCACAATTGATTTGGGTGACCACCAAGCAAGTTTTGACCTTTTTATGTTATAAAATAAAGGGGTCAACACCATCCGGTGAGTGGGGATCTTCACTTAAACACGTGGGGATATAGCAGCATTGAGTGGATACTGTTGCTTCACAGCCATATTTGAACAGACTTTCACTTGTGATATTAATATTACTTTTTTGGAACAGAACACTTATATCAGTTAATTAATTGACACTTTCTCCTCCCATTTCGTTTTATTTTCTCTTTATACTATACAGTCTTTCACTTCTATTGTGCTTTGCCAACAACATACTTCCAGAGTCATCATTTGTAAAACACACCACTGTGCTATATAAAATGTGCAGTGTTTTTGTTTTTTTTTTTTAAGTAGCAGTATGACCATTTTTTAATGTTCTCCTAAATCATGCTTGGTTTATAAAAGTTTCACATGAACTGCTTAATATAGGGGTCACACTCTATTAATAATGCAGGTTAACTGATTAAACCTCAAGGCATGCTGTACTTATAACAGTAAAAGTCAGGTAAAGCATCTCACATCCTTTGGAGTAATGATAGTGGTTGCAGATGCCGTATCTCAGGTTCCTTAAATCGATGGTCGTAAACCCTGGCACATCACTACATTGCAGTCCTGGGTGAGGCTGATAAGCGTCATTTGGGGCTTACATATTTACATGGGTAGATAATTGTACATTATCATATTCTATCAATCTGCTAAGTCAATTGAAATTGAAATGCTGCAAAGTGTTGAAATGTTAAGGTACTTTTAAATAAGATTTGTGAATCATTTACACAATAAAAATTTTGCTGAATACAAACATTAGGGGCCTATTTATGCAAAGAAAAGGATTGCTAGCAGTTGGTTTTTTTGGGGGGGATTTGTGAACTATTTTTACAACTGTTTGCAAGGTTTTAAAGAATTGGCCCATGGAAAGTTTGATTAGAAAAGCGGCAAATAATTGGTGAACAAACAAATGTCAACAGCTAAATAATGCTTATTTAGTCTCTGTAAAATGACCAGAGCAAGCACAAGAACTAACTCCATCCTAAAGGGGAAGTTACGTGTTGTGTCCTCCTCCCCACTCATCTCCTGTTTTTGCCACTTTTTTTTGGGGGGGGTTGCGGGTACCTGGTTTTGACAGGTACCTGAACCCTCTTCTAGTTGGATTGCCACAGCGATCCACAGGGAGTTCTCCTCTCTCAACCTTCTAGGACAAGTCACAAGTCCCAGAAGGCTGTGGGACAATTCACAAAATGCAGCACGACTTGCATATGCAAAGTGGGCGGCCAACTGTCAAGCTTCAAGGAATTACATCTGGTTGCCCACAGTAAACATGCTGGCGCCATGGCCCAAAGACAGGTACCTGATCCCACTTCTAGTTGGATTGCCACAGCGATCCACAGGGAGTTCTGCTCTCTCAACCTTCTGGGACAAGTCACAGGTCGCAAAAGGCTGCGGGACAATTCACAAAATGCAACACGGCTTGCGTATGCACAGTGGGCGGCCAACTGTCAAGCTTCAAGGAATTACATCTGGCTGCCCACAGTAAACATGCTGGCACCGTGGTCCAAAGACTGCAAGAGAACTGGTTCAGATGAGCACGCTGCTGGAGCCCTGGACAGGTTGAGTGTCCTTTTATTAAAATTCAGCAGCTACAGTAATTGTAGCTGCTGACTTTCATTTTTTTTACAGGGTGAAGAACCGCTTTAAATTAACCACAACTACATACTACAGGCAAATAGCTTGATTCACAGTGTAAGCAGACACAGTAGATGTTTACTGTTTTACATACCTCTGCAACACTGTGCAGCCAGGAAGATAAATTAATTCTCAATTCAACTGTACTACGCCATGGTTAAACTTTACTGTTTTCTGTTTTTTTTTTTCTTGAGGTTCAGATCCTACTGAACAATCTGGTGGTGAAGAGGTGCCATAGGAAGCTGCATTGCGGAAACTGTCTGGATTATGAGCATGTCATCTGCCTATATTGTCACAGATGTGTGTAAATCACAAGACTGGCTTTGCATAATTAAAAGTCCTTTGGCAGGTAAAACAGTTCTTTTTTATCTCTTTAAAATTTATATTAAGCTATTTGCCTGAAGTATAAACATTATTAACCACTTCTGGACCGGGCCTTTTTCTGACACTTGTTGTTTACAAGTTAAAATCAGTTTTTTGGTTTTTTTTGCTAGAAAACTACTTAGAACCCCCAAACATTATTATTATTTTTTTTTTTTTTTAGCAGAGACCCTAGAAAATAAAATGGAGATCGTTGCAATATTTTTTATCACACCATATTTGCGCAGCCGTCTTACAAACGCAATTTTTTTTAAAAAATACACTTTTTTGAATTGAAAAATAAGAAAACAGTAAAGTTAGCTCCTTTTTTTCTATAATGTGAAAGATAATGTTACGCCGTGTAAATAGATACCCAACATGTCATGCTTCAAAATTGCGCAGCTCATGGAATGGCGACAAACATTGGTACTTAAAAATCCCCATAGGCGACACTTTAAAAATTTCTACAGGTTACCAGTTTAGAGTTACAAAGGAGTTCTAGGGCTCTAGCACCGTGATACCTCACATGTGTGGTTTGAACACCATTTACATATGTGGGCCCGACATGCGTATGCGTTCGCTTCTACGTGTGAGCAAGTGGGGACGTAGCGGTTTAAATTTTTTTTTCCTATTTATTTTCTCTTTTATTTTTCATTTTTCACTGTCCTTTACAAAAATAAATAAATCAATTTTGATCTCTTTTATTCCTATTACAAGGAATGTAAACATCCCTTGTAATAGAAAATAGCATGACAGGACTTCTTTAATGGGAGATCTGGGGTCAAAAAGACCTCACATTCACACTAAAAAAAGTCATTTTTTTTCATGATGAAAAAAGTGGGCTCTTTAAAACAGTTGCTAGGAAGCGACGTATGACGTCGCTCCGGTTCTCCAAGGCCATAGAGTCGAGTGAGGGCCATCTTGCCCTCACTCGACTTCCTGCACAGAGAGAACAACAGACCGGATCATTTTTCCTGCTACCGAATGGTCCGGAAAGCGGGGAAAACGACCGGGAAGCGACAGGAGGGGGCACTTCTCCTGCCACCCATAAAGGTGATCCCGCGGCGAATCCACCGCTGGGACCACCCTTATGTTAAAGCGGACCGCCCGCCGTTAAAAAAAATACCGGGGTTATGGCAGCTATCTGCTACCATAACCCCAATATTTAACGTCAAAGTACCAACGTAAATACATGGTGGGCGGTCCGTAAGTGGTTAAGTAATTTGTAAAATGATTATTCCATAAATATTCCATATAAAATGGCAACAAGTTAATTCTCACAAACAGCAAAGGCATATTTACATTTACACCTCAAAACACATTCTACGACTCCTCCCAAGTTTGGCAATACTATGTTTGCACTTGTACCGCTAGCGATCAAGATAAGACAAAATGATGATCAGAAACGTGCAGGGCACTTTAGTTGGCAATCTGATTCCCTGCCCTATTTGACATTCCTCTCTATCAACCCTCTATAAAAAGAACTACCCCCCCATCTATAATCAATTAACTGCAGATAGGGATCGATGGCTTACAACCCCACTCTCTTGGTTGGGTAGACTGTACACCATAAAAATGAATTGTATGTGTTAAGAACATTACCAATTACAATACACTCTTCAAACCTCTTGATGTTCCAAAGCAGGGTTCTGCCATTTATTTGAGGAAACAAGATGCCCGGGCTATACAAACAAACATTTTTTACCCCTAAACCTATGGTTTGGACTGGGAATCCCTAACCTTTTGTAATACTTTCAGGCTGCTCGAATGGCACAACTGATCTGCTTTCATTCTCCTATGGAGTCCTTTCCACACCAATTAGCCACTTAATGTGGCTATCGGCCAGAGATAGGCCTCCAATACTTTGCCCTACGTTGTCCTTCTCATTGAGCTTGTGGGACAGACTGTGCACTTCACAAAAATACAAATCTGCTCACACTCCCCTGGCTTCTGTGTTTCTCAACCCAATGTTTTCCACGGGCATCACCCCTTCAGTATTTCAATAGTGGCAGAATAAGGCTTATTTAAAGATTGTAGATGTGTGTGTGTAAGGGTAACAGAGTTCTATCGCAACAATTATTGCCAGAGAAATACCAGTCCCCTGACACAGAACTCTACCAATGCTCACAAACTTCTGACTTCCCTAAAAGTAAAAAAGTTTCCTGTCTAGCATGACTGCTTTGGAATCTTTGTGCAGGAATACTGATAAACACTTTGGTCATATTTCGACATTGTATTCTGTATTATTGTTTTTATCTACAAAATTCCCATTGAACTTGGAAATGTATCAGGATGAATGGTACAAGATAGCGAGCTATGCCTCCAAATCTTACATAAACACATCTGTTATTGGAGCTAATTATAAAATACTACTCTGATGGTATATGATCCTAACTAGATTG
Organism: Pelophylax lessonae; assembly: GCF_965119305.1. Lineage (NCBI taxonomy): Eukaryota > Metazoa > Chordata > Amphibia > Anura > Ranidae > Pelophylax > Pelophylax lessonae. The sequence goes on from NC_138776.1 coordinate 182,874,584, forward strand.
GCCTCTTTTGTTCCAGGTGTCTCTGCGCTATGTTTTCGAGGTTGTGGTCAGGAGGGCACACTCTACCACGTTTGGTGGACATGGCCAGAAGTAAAGCGTTATTGGATGCGTACAGTATCTCAAAAAAGTGAGTACACCTCTCACATTTTTGTAAATATTTTATTATATCTTTTCATTTCATAACACTGAATAAATGACACTTTGCTACAATGTAAAGTAGTGAGTATACAGCTTGAATAACAGTGTAAATTTTTTGTCCCCTCAAAATAACTCAACACACAGCCATTAATGTCTAAACCGCTGGCAACAAAAGTGAGTACACCCATAAGTGAAAATGTCCAAATTGGGCCCAAAGTGTCAATATTTTGTGTGACCACCAATATTTTCCAGCACTGCCTTAACCCTCTTTGGCATGGAGTTCACCAGACCTCTTCCAATCCTCCATGATGATATCACTGAGCTGGTGGATGTAAGAGACCTTGCGCTCCTCCACCTGTCCTTTGAGGATGCCCCACAGATGCTCAATAGGGTTTAGGTCTGGAGACATGCTTGGCCAGTCCATTACCTTTACCCTCAGCTTCTTTAACAAGGCAGTACTCATCTTGAATGTGTGTTTGGGGTCATTATCATGGTAGAATACTGCCCTGCAGCCCAGTCTCTGAAGGGAGGGGATCATGCTCTGCTTCAGTATGTTACATTACATATTGACATTCATGGTTCCCTCAATGAACTTTAGCTCCCCAGTGCCGGCAACACTCATGCACTCATGCAGCACCAGACCATGACACTCCCACCACCATGCTTGACTGTAGGCAAGACACACTTGTCTTTGTACTCCCTACCTGGTTGCCGCCAGACACGCATGACACCATCTGAACCAAATACGTTTATCTTGGTCTCATCAGACCACAGGACATGGTTTTAGTAATCCATGTCCTTAGTCTTCAGCAAACTGTTTATGGGCTTTCTTGTGCATTAGCTTTAGCTTCCTTCTGGGACGACAGCCATGCAGACCAATTTGATGCAGTGTGCAGCGTAAGGTCTGAGCACTGACAGGCTGACCCCCACCCCTTCAACCTATGCAACAATGCTGGCAGCACTCATACATCTATTTCCCAAAGACAACCTCTGGATATGACGCTGAGTATTATTATTATTATTATACAGGATTTATATAGTGCCAACAGTTTGCCCAGCGCTTAACAAAATGAAGGCAGACATTACAGTTACAATACAATTTGGAACAAAAGGAATCAGAGGGACCTGCTCGTTAGAGCTTACAATCTAAAAAGTCAATTGATACAAAAGGCAATAGCTGTGGGGGATGAGCTGATGGAGCAAGTGAAACAGTGTTAATAGTTAGTAGCCGGGTAGGCTTCTTTAAAGAGAAGAGTTTTCAGGGATCGTCTAAAGATGGATAAATTAGGGAGCATGTGTGCTCAACCTCTTTGGTGTAATGTTCTGGTACCTTTGGGTACCCTAATTACTCTTTCATAAGTGTATGCGCCCCACCATTCTCTTTTGGTAAGGTGCGCATACACCTTTAAGACTGATGCTGTCATCACTGAGCGCTGGACTGGATGGCTATTTAGATCGCCGGCTCTCACTCACATGTGTTCGTTCAACCTGCTTTAAACCTGTCTTGAAGCTCTCATGCTTGCAAGCATACCTCGCTGTCGGAACCACGCTGCGCTGATCCCTGTATCCCGCTACCGGATCATCCGCTCTTGCCGAACCTCTTCTCTGCTACATTGCTATTAGTGATAAGTACCCCACAGGGGAAACCTCTATAACCTTCATACTAAAGCTTACACTATCTAGCTTTGCATACTAAGGACTATTACTACATCTGCATTATCTAAGATTGCTAGCTCTTGAGCCTACTACCACCTGTTCTTGCACTGGGTTGATCTCTCTTGTATGTCTATCATCACTGTGTTACTATATACATAAGTCACTCTAGGAAACATCTTATTGAGTGTGTGTATTTACTTGCTGAATTGAGATCATCCACACATGATGAGTCATTGGGAGTTGGGATTGGTGTCTCAGCGTTTCTCTACATGACTACTGAAGTGGAATATTTCTGCAGCTGAAAATCCACATCATACATAAAACGCAGGAGCGTTACAGATTGAACGAACCACAAATGGATTCAGCAGAAATAACCACTCAGATGACACAATTAAAACAGCAAGTAACTGCGTTAATACACGCACTTGCTGAATTAAAAGAAGACAATCAGGCTCTGTCGCAGCAGGTAATTAGACTGACACAACTTACCACTGCTCAGTCCCCTGAACCCAAAATAAATCCTCCTTTGGTATTTACAGGCGATCGCAAAAAATTTTGCGAATTTAAAAACGCATGTGAGTTACTTTTCTTGCTAAAACCCCGTACCTACCTTACTGATCACATTAAGGTTTGTACTATTATTTTTTACCTAACAGGCGATCCTCGGGCCTGGGCAGATTCTCTTTTTGAGAAAAGCGATCAGCTTCTCAACTCCTATGCCTTGTTCCTAGCAGAACTCACTAGCCTATATGATGATCCCAATAGGCAGAGTACTGCCGATCTTCAATTAAGATCCTTGAAATAAGGTGGGAGACCTGTAGAAGACTTTGTCGCAGAATTCAAGAGATGGACCCTTGATTCAGAATGGAATGATGCATCTCTGAAAACCCAATTTAGGCTTGGCCTATCAGAGGCCGTTAAAGACGAGCTCGCCCGAGCGGATCTGCCAAAAACCCTGGATGCATTGATACAACTCAGTATCACCATAGATAGAAGACTACGAGAAAGAAAGGCTGAGAAAATGGGAATGCCATTATCCAGTTCTTCTCGGATTTCGGCCGTTGACCCCGTTCCTATGGAGGTAGGAACCATACGCCCACCTCTATCAACTATGGAAAGAGCCAGAAGACGATCTGGTAATCTCTGCTTGTACTGTGCATCCCCGGATCACAAGATAAACGTCTGTCCCCTAGTCTACAAAAAGAAGGGTGAGTGTTCACATGTCCTCCTAGGGGGATTGACAACTTCAATCACTAACCCTTACCTTTCTGTTTGCTTAACATTACAGTGGGACCAGAACAGGATTACTACTAAGGCCATGATTGACACAGGATCTTGTGGAAATTATATTGACATACGTTTTGCTGCTTTAAATAAAGTTCCTATTATTTCTAAACTTATACTTTTCTCAGTGAGTCTTATTAACGGTGTTCCTTTATCCTCTGGTCCGATCACTGATCAGACACAGGCACTCCTAGTCACTACTAACGGGTCTCATATGGAGACCACTACCTTCGATCTAATACCTTCACCCCACTTTCCCATTGTTTTGGGACTTCCCTGGTTGCACACACATCAACCAACCATAGATTGGAAGGAACGGACCCTGACCTTCCTCTCTTGCTATTGCGAGGGTACGTGTAACCTCCCGTCTTTCGGGAAGATCCTGTCTGTGGTGACAGATGAGATTGCACCACTATGTTATCAGGATCTCTCTGAGGTTTTTCTTGAGAAAAATGCTCAAGCACTACCTCCCCATCGAGACTATGATTGTAGCATTGATCTACTCCCAAATAGCAAATTGCCGTTCGGTCATGTTTATCCTCTTTCACAGGATGAACTTTCCCATCTCAAAGACTATTTGGATGAGAATTTGGAAAAAGGTTTTATTAGACCTTCCACTTCTTCCACAGCAGCAGGACTCTTTTTTGTCCGCAATAAGGACTCAAGTCTCAGGCCTATCATCGACTATAGGCAATTGAATGCTATTACAATAAAAGATCGCTATCCTCTACCGCTTATCCCTGAGCTCATTGAGCAGGTGCGTGGAGCTACCTATTTTTCAAAATTGGACCTGAAAGGAGCATACAATCTCATTCGAATCCGTGATGGACACGAGTGGAAGACTGCATTCAGAACCAGATACGGATTGTTCGAATATCTTGTAATGCCATTCGGGCTATGCAACGCCCCTGCAGTTTTTCAACGATTTATAAACGATATTTTCAGAGACTTACTAGATGTCTGTGTTGTGGTATATCTGGACGATATACTTATATATTCACGATCCCTGTCTGAACACATAAGACATGTAAGACTAGTATTATCGAGATTGCTTGCACACAACCTTTATGTGAAACTGAAAAGATGCTTGTTTCATAAAGAAGAGGTACTGTTCCTAGGCTACATCATATCCAAAACAGGAATCGAGATGGACATGAGTAAGATATCCTGCATTCAGGATTGGCCTACACTAACCACACGCAAGGCGGATGCACTACCACGACTAACTGAAGAAAACTACTTCGAAATCCCTTCCGTTACTATAATACCTCACAAACGCATTATTGGAGTTGTCCGTTCCTTGAAGGAAGAGGTTTTGCATGGTATAAGTTTGGATTCACCCCCACCACAACTAAATACTGATGCAGAAGGCTTCCTCTACTACAACGACAAACTTTACATACCACCTACCATACGCACCAAGATCTTGGAATTATCGCATGATGTGCCTATGGCAGGACATATGGGTATGACAAAGACTCTTAATCTGATTACCAGGCAATTCTGGTGGCCTGACATGAAAACATCTATACAAAAATTCGTCTCTTCATGCAATGTCTGTGCCAGGTCCAAAATTGACACTACGAGACCATCCGGTCTACTATGCAGTCTACCAATACCCCAAACTCCATGGGAAGTTGTGTCCTTGGACTTTATAGTGGAATTGCCTCCTTCCAAAGGATTTAATACCATCTTAGTGTCAGTGGACCATCTGACAAAAATGGCACATTTCATTGCTATTCGCAGACTACCTTCGTCCAAACAAACGGCAGAACTCCTGATGAAACATGTCTTTAAGTTACATGGTATCCCAAAAACTCTTCTGTCTGACCGTGGATCACAATTTATTTCCAAGTTCTGGCAAGAACTATGTCACATACTACGGATCGAGCGGAAGCTCACTTCTCCTTACCATCCGCAGACCAACGGACAGACTGAAAGAGTCAACCAATGCATCGAGCAATATTTACGTTGTTACACTTCTTACCAACAGGATGATTGGGTGGATCTTCTCCCTCTGGCAGAATTTGCCTACAACAACGCAACCCACAGTACGACCAAGCAGAGTCCGTTCTACTTGAACTATGGGTTTCATCCCTCTATTCTTCCACCACGCATCCTTCCTTCAAATAACCCAGTAGCCTCAGACTATCTTACCCAAATAAAGGACTCTCTGGGTTTGCTTAATACTACCATTGCACACGCTCATAGTCAACAAAAGAAGTACTATGATCTTCGCAGAAGACCTTCTCCTCAGTACGCTATCGGGGACCTCGTTTGGCTCTCAACAAAAAATTTAAGACTGAAAATCCCTAGCTTGGACCTCTGTTCTTGGGACCTTTCCCAATCAAGAAACTTATTGGAAAAGCTGCAGTACAGCTTACATTGCCAATAGACCTCAAAATACATCCCATTTTCCATGTGTCGCTACTGAAGCCCCATGTTCCTGACCAAGGAATAAGGCCTACTATCCCACCTCCTCCTCCTGTACAAGTTGAAGGTGGAGAAGAATATGAGATAAAAGAGATTCTGGATTCTCGTATCCACAGAGGAAGACTTCAGTACTTGGTTCGATGGAAGAACTATGGGCCCCAAGACGACACTTGGCTAAACACCTCTGACATACATGCCTCTAGATTAATCCGCAATTTTCATGCGAAGTACCCAGACAAACCAGCTCCAGAGGCCTTCAGGAGCCGGCCTTAAGGGGGGGTACTGTAATGTTCTGGTACCTTTGGGTACCCTAATTACTCTTTCATAAGTGTATGCGCCCCACCATTCTCTTTTGGTAATGTGCGCATACACCTTTAAGACTGATGCTGTCATCACTGAGCGCCGGACTGGATGGCTATTTAGATCGCCGGCTCTCACTCACATGTGTTCGTTCAACCTGCTTTAAACCTGTCTTGAAGCTCTCATGCTTGCAAGCATACCTCGCTGTCGGAACCACGCTGCGCTGATCCCTGTATCCCGCTACCGGATCATCCGCTCTTGCCGAACCTCTTCTCTCCTACATTGCTATTAGTGATAAGTACCCCACAGGGGAAACCTCTATAACCTTCATACTAAAGCTTACACTATCTAGCTCTGCATACTAAGGACTATTACTACATCTGCATTATCTAAGATTGCTAGCTCTTGAGCCTACTACCACCTGTTCTTGCACTGGGTTGATCTCTCTTGTATGTCCACCTGCTACTCTGTCATCTGCTACCATACATGATTGCTAAACCTATCTGCATCCCATCTGCTACTATCTTACTTTCAAGAACATTTCCTTTCAAGTGTCTGTCATCTACCATCTCTACCCAACCTGTCTCTTCAGCCTATCATCACTGTGTTACTATATACATAAGTCACTCTAGGAAACATCTTATTGAGTGTGTGTATTTACTTGCTGAATTGAGATCATCCACACATGATGAGTCATTGGGAGTTGGGATTGGTGTCTCAGCGTTTCTCTACATGACTACTGAAGTGGAATATTTCTGCAGCTGAAAATCCACATCATACATAAAACGCAGGAGCGTTACATTTGGTCGACCATGGCGAGGCCTGCTCTGAGTGGAACCTGTCCTGTTAAACTGCTGTGTGGTCTTGGCCACCGTGCTGCAGCTCAGTTTCAGGGTCTTGTCAATCTTCTTCTAGCCTAGGCCATCTTTATGTAGAGCAACAATTCTTTTTTCAGATCCTCAGAGTTCTTTGCCATGAGGTGCCATGTTGAACTTCCAGTGACCAGTTTGAGAGAGTGAGAATGATAACACCAAATTTACCACACCTGCTCCCCATTCACACCTGAGACCTTGTAACACTAACGAGTCACATGACACCAGGGAGGGATAATGGCTAATTGGCCCAATTTGGACATTTTCACTTAGGGGTGTACTCACTTTTTGTTGCCAGTGGCTTAGACATTAATGGTTGTGTGTTGAGTTATTTTGAAGGGACAGCAAATTTACACTGTTATACAAGCTTTACACTTGGCAACTACTTTACATTGTAGCAAAGTGCCATTTCTTTTGTGTTTTCACAAAAAAAAAAGATGTAATAAAATACTTACAAAAATGTGGGGGGTGTACTCACTTTTATGAGATACTGTATCTACATTTTTTTTTTAATCCTTGACCCAAACGAACCGCAAAAAAACGCCACAACAAGCTTTTTTGGTTTATCCTGCGCCTGAGGCCCCCGAGACTTGTGAGGAGACTCATTTCCTTCATATTTATAGTGGTACAAATTACCATTGCGGGACCCTGGAAGTCTGCTATTATTCCATTTAATATGGTCAAAGCAAAGCTATCTTGGATCATGATAAATGAAATACTCTCTGCTATCCTAAAAACTTAAACTGTATGAAAAGATTTGGGATCTATGGATTTCCCATCTCTCGGGAAACGCCTAATGCAATTGCTATTTACATCAGGGAACGGATGGTCCTTTGGTCTTATCTCTCACTGTCCTTCCTTTCTTTACCGCTTTCTACTTTTCTTTTCCTCTTCTTTCCTGGGGGGGGGGGGTTAACTCTCTCTCTCCAGTAGGGTGTCCAATGAATGACCAGTTTTCAAAAAGGGATGTGGTGGTGGAAAGGGCTCCCCCCATGGGATATCTTTCCTGTTTGCCCAACGCAGGCACGTTTGGTTTGTTTCAGGTAGACACACTGAAAGGAGAATAATTGTTTTGGCATATTGAAAAGCGACAGAAAGGTCCCATCTATTCGCAGTTTCTTTGTTTTCATACTGACCTTGATTACATCTGTTCTAATATTTGCTGTTATCTAAGCTGACTTATATGTTACCCCACAAAACCAAAGATGGGAAAAGTGCTGCACAAAGGGGAAGAATGTATTCATGCACTAAATCCACAATATTTTTTTCTCTTTCTCTTTAAAACAATAAAAATGATTAAAAAGAAAGTTCTCAATTATTAAGATATTTCTAACACACATCATAAGTATACTTAGAACTGCTACCTAAAACACATTCTGCTACTCCTCCTGAGTATGACGATACCATACGTGTAAGACTTTTTCACAGCCTATCTGCACAGAGGGGCCAAAAATTCAGGGAGCACCTTTGGGCTTTCTAGGGGCTTAAATTATGCATTTAATGATGGTTGGGACACTGTAACTGGTGTAATGGTGACTAGGGACAATATGATTAGTGTGGTGGTTATGAAGGACACTGGGACTGGTGTGGTGGTTGTGATCAGAAACACTGTTACTGGTATGGTGGTATTCAGGGACACTGCAACAGGTGTGACGGTGATTAGGGACAATATGACTGGTGTGGCAGTGATCAGGGACACTGTAACTGTTCTGGTGGGGATTAGGGATGAGGTAACTGGTGTGGCGAGGATCTGGGGCACTGTCTCTGGTGTGGCAGTTATCAATGACACTGGGACTGGTGTGGCCATAATCAGGGACACTGCAACTGATATGATGGTGATTAGGGACAATATCACTGGTGTGGCGGTGATCAGGGACAGTGTATCTGGTGTGGTGGTTACCAGGGACACTAGGACTAGTGTGGCAGTGATCAGGATCACTGTACCTGGTGTGGCAGTGATCAGGGACACTGTAATCGGTGTGACTGTGATTAGGGAAAATATGACGGTTGTGGGGGTAATCAAGGACACTGTATCTGGTTTGGTGGTGGTTATCAGGGACACTGTAACTGGTGTGGCGGTGGTTAGGGACAATATGTTTGGTGTGGTGGTTAACAGGGACACTGTAACTGGTGTGGTGGTTATCAGGGACAGTGAGACTGGTGTGGCCGTGATCAGGGACACTGTAACTGGTGTGGCCATATGGACACTATGACAGGTACGGTAGTGATATGCAGCATTTATTGGTGACAGTATGTAAAAATAAATAAATATGATAAAGGTTTTACAAATGAAAAAAACATTTTTTTTTGCAAATTTTATTATTTTTTGACAATTATTTTTACATACTATCACCAGAGCAGTGCAATTTTATCAGTGACATTGTAGTATTCTGGGGAGGTGATCAAGATTTTTTTTGCTTATTGAATGATGATCACTGTAATAAACAAGCAGTAAGACTGTTCAAAGGTTTCATTCTTGAACCTTGCTTACTATTGTGATAATGTGATTTGTCACTGCTATTACATGCTAAAGGACTGCTGTGATGAGCCCTGGTACCATGGGATTGCTGTGACCAATCACAGAGATCACACAGTAGTAAACAATGACAGCCTTGTTCATTACTGTACCTGTGATCGCTGTGATTGGTCATAGCGACCACATGGTACCAGGGCCACTCTCAGGAGCTGGTACAATGATCAGTGATCTGCTGTGCCCAGCAAACACAAGGATCGCAGACCCCCCCCCCGCTGCTCACTCCAGAGAGTGCGCATGATCGGCTGATGCAGGAGGGCGTATTGGTGGTTGATCCCCATTGACACACCTGGTATAGGTTGAAGGCCACTCACACCTGTGTAACCTAAGCATTATTACTTTATTATATTACCACACATTATCAGCATTCAGAAAATAGGCTGAATGTTAGATAAAGTGAGTATATTGTAACAAGGCAAGTCAAACACAAGGCATAAACCAGTAGGCAGGTAACAGAACATGTTTAAAAACACAGAACTAAATAGGGTGAACACTGGCCTATTATGGTAATTAACTATACTGCCTCCGTTCACTTGTATTGGGTTGTGTTCTTTGGGGGCTACATGTGCCAGTGTACTCTGAGTTCTGTTGTGTGACTTACTCCTGACTGGATCTAATCTGCTACTGCCAAGAGGGAGGGGTAGAGAAACCGAAGCGAGCAGGGGATCGAAAACACAACCTGATCTGATGCTGTGTAGTGGCAAGGAAGTGAGGGGCTCTCCTCTCAGGTAACATCGCAGTGGCGGGAAAGAAGGAAGAGATCAGCAGCCAGCTACTCCATCCAGCTTTCAGCACCCAGCTAAGCAAATCAACCCTTTTAAAAACTGAATGGCAAAGATATCAACACAACATTTGGTGGAACCTTTAATTACAGTCAGGAGGTAAAGATTTGCCATGTTATAGGAGCATCTAAAATGTTAATTGTGCCTAAGCAGTACCCTAAAAATGTACATTTAATCTGGAATGACTTCTGAAAAATAGCATTGGATTTCCTGGTATGTGGGGGTACTGTAAGCTGGGGAACAGGTAGCAGGTGCAAAGCTTCCTGGGATGAGCTGTCTTTCAGGCACAGATACCAAATCCACTGAGATAGGGACAAACAGTGCGGTGTTTATTGGTGCTATATACAAGTTTATAAACAGGTGCTGTACAGTGCTTTAAGGAAAACAAGCAGAAATAATAATAATAAACAAAAGCCTAGCCGTGTCCCGGCACTTACTACACACAACGCAGTCCCTCTCTAACACAGGCTGAGCAAGCCTACAGCTTGTCAGCTTCCAAAGACAGAAACAGGTAGTTTCACTGACCTTCCGCTCTCATAGACAAACGTTGTCTAATTTCCCAGGCTGAGAGAGAGCTGTTGTTTGTCTCAGGTGAGATTAAATTGGCCTGGTGAAGAGGGCCAAGATCCGAACTGGATCATGGCTCAGAGATCCTTAAAGGTATAGGAGAGATGCCTGGGTGATGTATAAACCCCGAACAGGACTTTTCCTGGCTCTCTCTGGGACACTCTGCTACACATCCCCCCCCCTTGTTTCAACCCCAGGGTTGGAACACCTGTGGCCAAACAGGAGTGAACACGGGACAGGGCATCTACATTCCCCATCTCAACACCTGGCCTGTGGTTTACAGTGAAGGAGTAATCTTGTAGAGCCAAAAACCACCGGTTCACCCGTCTATTAGTCTCCTTCTTTTGGGCCATCCATTTCAGAGGAGCATGGTCAGTTATCAAATCAAACTGGCGCCCTAACAGATAGTACCTTAGTGCGTCCAAGGCCCACTTTATGGCTAAACATTCCTTTTCAATGACTGCATACTTTCTCTCGTGTTCATTAAGCTTTCTGCTCAGGTACACCACAGGGTGTTCTTCCCCATTGTGTACCTGTGACAATACGGCCCCAATACCTACATCAGACGCATCCGTCTGAACCAAGAAATCCTTGGAGAAATCAGGGGAGTACAACACTGGCTGTGCACAAAGAGCCTTCTTTAAGACTTGGAAAGACTCCTCTGCTATTGGGGACCATTTCACCATTACTGATTCTTTCCCTTTCGTAAGGTCGGACAGTGGGGCAGCTAGAGTTGCAAAATTCAGGATAAACCTCCTATAGTACCCTGAAATTCCAAGAAAGGCTCTGACCTGCTTCTTGTTTGCAGGACGTGGCCATTCTTGGATGGCTTCTACTTTGCTTAACTGAGGTTTAATGACTCCACGACCAATAGTGTAGCCCAAATACCTGGCTTCCTCTAAACCAATGGCACATTTTTTTGGGTTTGCTGTAAAACCTTCCTTGAAGAGGGAATCCAGAACAGCCTGTACACGGGGTAAGTGAGACTACCAGTCAGTGCTATGTACCACTATATCGTCCAGATAGGCAGCTGCATACTGTCGGTGAGGTCTTAGGGTCCTGTCCATGGCCCTCTGAAATGTCGCAGGGGCATTTTGTAACCCAAAAGGCATTTTTTTATACTGAAATGAACCCTCTGGGGTAACAAACGCAGTCTTTTCTTTGGCGCTACCAGTCAGGGGTATTTGCCAATATCCTTTGGTCAAGTCTAAAGTAGTTAGATAGCGGGCTTAGCCAAGTCTGTCTATAAGTTCGTCCACTCTGGGCATTGGGTGTGTCAAACTTTGTCACTACATTGAGTTTTCTGAAGTCGTTACAGAACCTCCAAGTACCATCCGGTTTTGGGACTAAAACGATGGGGTTTGACCAGTCACTATTGGATTCCTCAATGACATCTAGCTCCAGCATCCTTTTTACTTCATCACTAATGTCCTTTCTCCTCGCTTCGGGAATTCGGTACGGTTTGAGCTTGACACGGACCCCAGGTTCAGTAACAATATCATGCTGAACTGCTGAAGTCGTACCAGGTAACTCTGAAAATTTCTCTCTATTCCTTATCAGGAACTCTCTAGCTTCTTGTTTTTGGGAATAAGACAGGGTGTCTGGAACCGTGATCTCAGGGACCAGAGGGGACTCTGTAACCCTAGATGTCACAGGGACGGACCTCGCAGTTAAGGCCAGCCTATCCTTCCAGGGCTTTAACAGATTAATATGGTAAATCTGCTCTGGCTTCCTTTTTCCTGGTTGATGCACTTTATAATTGACCTCCCCAACTCTTTCCAATACTTCGAAGGGACCCTGCCACTTAGCTAGGAACTTGCTCTCGACAGTGGGAACTAAAACCAGGACCCTGTCACCAGGTGAGAAGACACGGAGTTGGGCTCCCCTGTTGTATATTCTCTGTTGGGCTGCCTGGGCCTGCAGTAAATGTTCCTTTACCATAGGCATGATCGCTGCAATCCTGTCCTGCATTTGAGCGATGTGCTCAATGACACTTTTGTGGGGTGTCTGCTCCCCCTCCCAGGTTTCCTTGGCTATGTCTAAGAGCCCCCGAGGGTGTCTCCCATAAAGCAATTCAAAAGGAGAGTATCCCGTAGAGGACTGGGGTACTTCCCTGATGGCGAACGTCAATTACGGAATCAAGAAGTCCCAGTTTTTTCCATCCTTGTCCACAACCTTTTTTAACATACTCTTTAAAGTTTTATTGAAGCGTTCTACAAGGCCATCAGTTTGAGGGTGGTATACGGAGGTTCGCAACTGGGTTACCTTAAATAACTTGCACAATTCTTTAGTTATTCGTGACATAAATGGGGTGCCCTGGTCCGTAAGGATCTCCTTAGGGACCCCAACGCGACTGAACACCATGAAAAACTCTTTAGCAATGTTCTTAGCGGATACAGTGCGTAAGGGAACTGCCTCGGGGTAACGGGTAGCATAATCCATGATTACAAGAATGTGTTGATGACCCCGGGCAGACTTGGGGAGTGGACCTACAAGGTCCATGGCGATCCTCTCAAAGGGCACTTCAATAATGGGTAAGGGCACTAATGGACTTCGGAAGTGGGGTAGTGGGGCTGACATCTGACACACAGGACAGGATTGACAATAATTGTCAATATCTTTTTGTATCCCAGGCCAGTAAAACCTGTGTAACACCCTTTCAGTGTTTTTTTCAACCCCTAAATGACCTCCCAGTAAGTGTCCATGAGCCAATTCCAGCACCACCCATCTGTAAGGCTTAGGGACCACCAATTGTTCAACAATTTCATTGTTCTTTTTATATACCCGAAACAATAAATCTTCATTGCTGCTGAAAAAAGGAAAACAGGGCCTGTCCCTTGGTTCAACAGGTACATCATTAAACATTGCTACATTCTCCCAGGCCCTGGCAAGGGTAGGGTCTTTTTTCTGCTCCGTACCAAAGTTTTCCTTGTGCACATTAAGATCAGCAAACTCCAATGTAGCCTCAGGGTTAGCAGAAGGTTGTCCACCTGGACTGGCTGTGGGGACTTCCTCAGGCTCCTCCAGTTCTCCTGCCATAACAGAGAAAGGAAGATCCGGGGAACCTTGAGAGGAATCCCTTAAACCCCCATTGTCGGTGATGGCCAGGGGTTCTGGCTCCACCACTGAGTCAGTTACTGTGACCGAGTCGGGACGATCCCACAGTTCCCAAAACTTAGGGAAGTCTCTACCAATGATGGCCTCGTGCACTAAGTGGGGTACAAGTCCAACCGGATGGGTCACCGCACCTAAGTCAGTTTCAAAGCTAACAGTAGCTATAGGATACTTCACGAGTATCACCATGTACACAGATCACAGCAACTTTTTTAGCATTTAAATTCACATTTTCAACCATTTCTGCTTTAACCAAAGTCACCAGACTTCCCGAGTCCAGCAAGGCTGCAATAGGCTTATTATTAAGAGTCATTTGGCACATGTGTTTTCCTAGACTTGGCGCTGCAACGCATGAAACAGCAGCAAACATAGACTGCCTTCTAAGAGACATGTCACACTGCATGGGTTCATCTGTCAATGGACAGTTTGCTGCAACATGTCCCAGTTCCTGACAACGGAAACACCGGATGTTACCCCAGTTAGGTTTGCTGACAGGCAGTGGCTTCCCTTGTTTGGGACGCCAAACTTCAGCTCTGGCACCAAAAATCCTCCCCCCTGTCTCCTTGCCATGCTGACCACCCACTTTTCCCATGGTCTTACCGGTTGTCTGGGGAGACCGTGGCTTTGGGTGGAAAGTCCGTGCGGCTGTAGGGGTGGTGACCAGGTTCTCTGCAGCATAGTACCTCTCAACAAGCTCCTCCAGGTTGTCCGCCGACTTGGGGTCTCCTTGACTCACCCACTTCTGCAAAGGAGTTGGTAATGACCTCAGGAACCGATCCATGACTACACGCTCCACTATTTGTGGCCCAGACAAGGACTCCGGCTGTAGCCATTTTCGCGCCAGGTGTATTAGGTCAAACATCTGTGATCTTGGGGGCCTTTCATCTCGGAAGGACCAGCTGTTGACCCGCTGGGCTCGAACGGCCAAGTTGACACCGAGACGTGCCAGGATTTCCTGCTTGACCTTTTCATACTCTCCTGCATCCACGGACTCCAAATCATAATAGGCCTTCTGCGATTCCCCAGTAAGTAAGGGAGCGATCAATCCTGCCCACTGGGTTTTGGGCCAGCCTTCCCTCTCAGCGGTTCTCTCAAACGTAACCAGAAAAGCCTCTGGGTCATCATCAGCAGTCATCTTGGACAGGAAGCGACCAACATGGATGGCTGAGGAGCGGTCTCTAACTGGTACTGTTTTCACAGCCGACTCCTGTGCAAGTGTCTGCACCACCTCAACCAGCACCTTTCTGTCTGCTTCTGCAGCACTTGCCAGTTTTTCAAACATCAACTGGGTTTGATTTTGTACAGCACCAATCTGTTGTTGAATCAAAGCGTTTGTTTGCTGTGTTTGTTCTTGTACAACACCAATCTGTTGTTTAAACAAAGAGTTTGCTTGCTGCTGTGCAGCGTTCGATAACACCAACTGTTTGAGGATTTCCTCCATGTTTAGTCACTCCAGGTACTGGCCCTTTAAGTAGTAACTTACTACCACTGCCCGCAGGACTCCACCATATGTAAGCTGGGGAACAGGTAGCAGGTGCAAAGCTCCCTGGGATGAGCTGTCTTTCAGGCACAGATACCAAATCCACTGAGATAGTGGCAAACAGTGCGGTGTTTATTGGTGCTATATACAAGTTTATAAACAGGTGCTGTACAGTGCTTTAAGGAAAACAAGCAGAAATAATAATAATAAACAAAAGCCTAGCCGTGTCCCGGCACTTACTACACACAACGCGGTCCATCTCTAACACAGGCTGAGCAAGCCTACAGCTTGTCAGCTTCCAAAGACACAAACAGGTAGTTTCACTGACCTTCCGCTCTCATAGACAAGAGAGAGAGCTGCTGTTTGTCTCAGGTGAGATTAAATTGGCCTGGTGAAGAGGGCCAAGATCCGAACTGGATCATGGCTCAGAGATCCCTAAAGGTATAGGAGAGATGCCTGGGTGATGTATAAACCCCGAACAAGACTTTTCCTGGCTCTCTCTGGGAAACTCTGCTACAGTACCTATACACCTTCAGGGGTGTCAACCTGGTATACATAGAAAGTTTTCAAAATTAAAGTTTTTAGCTGAAAACAATGCATCATGCTAGGTTTAGGGTGTTATAACTACTTATCTGGGAAAAAAGTGTAAAGATATTTCCAAAAGCAGTTTTCTCCATGAGTAAAACTGTCGCGGTCAATATCTGTAGGATGCAGAGAATGGAGCCAGGTGCCAGAAGATGTATCTTCAGCAGTGGCAGAACTACCAGGGTCATTAAAATCACACTTGCTGGCCCCACCAGCTCCAAGAGTAAAAACTGTGGCTCCCCAGTGGCTGCAGGTGTCTGAGCTGCGAGTGTCTCTCTCACAGCTCAGAGCCAGTGCTGACACCCCCCCCCCCCCTCCATGGATGGGAGAGGAGAGATAGAACTGATCAGTTTCTCTTTCTCCCGCCTTCCCTCCTGTGTCTGCCTCCTCCACACTCCTTGGCAATCTTGTGCCTTAGAGAAGGGGAAGTGTGGGCGGGAGGTTTGAAGCCCAGCTGCCAGATAAGGAAAGGTGAGCTTTCCATCCATCTATGTGTGAGTAAAGTCTCCCACCTCCCTCCCTTTTCTCTCCTGCCTCCCAGTGAATACATCAATGAAAGACTCAGATGGAAGGGGAGCTTTATGGACTCTGGTGTAAGGGGGGCTTTAGTAAGCAGAGACCCCCTTACATCAAAGTTCCCCTTTACACCAAAGTCCACAGCATTCCCCCTTACATCAAAGCCCCCCCTTAAATCGGGGTTCCTCTTTACATTCCAGAGTCCAAGGGGATCTCCCTTACAGTGTAAGAAGAAGTTCAGCGAACTGTGATGTAAGAGGGGCTCTGCATACTCTAATGTAATGGGGCTCTGTGGACTCTGATGTAAGGGGGGCTCTGATGTAATGGGGCTCTGAAGACTCTGATGTAAGGGGGCACTGCGGATTCTGATGTAGGGGGCTCTGCAGACTCCAATGTAAGGGGGTTCTGCAGACCCTGTTGTAATGTTCAGGTTTGGCTTGAAGGAAAGTTTGCAACTCTACCCAAAATGGCAGGAAGGGGGCCAGCTTCATGACTTTAATTAAGGGAACTGTGATGGGAGTAAAGGGCCCCAGGATCAACGGGAAGGGCCCTGGGCTCAGAGGCAAGAGGAGGGTCAGGGGGGCCATTATGTATTTTTGCACTGGGGCCCTAAAGATTCCAGTTGCACTCTGATATTCAGTACCCAAACACAGGACTTGCATCATCAGTGGTCAACCAATGGCTGAAGATAAAAGATCAAGGAAGCAGTGGCAGAAAAAAATTCGCTGGATGAAGTGTCCAGGGATAGAACCTGAATTGTCAGTACTGAAGGAGGGCAAACAAAGACATAAGTCTGTCATAATGTGCAGGTATGCTTTGCATTATGGCAAGAACCCTCCCCTGCACATGCAAAGTGATGGTATTGCTAGTGGACTGTTTATAACGTGGTGACCTCCCAGCACTCACCCCTTAAACTAGATGATTGGTCAGATGGTCTCTTTTAATACCCCCGTTGATGTGAAGAGAAGTGGAATGCATCCACATTGGGACAGTTCTCATGTACCATCAAATCAGGAACATGTCTCTGATTCCTCCTCTGAGTCCTGAATTGTGTTGTAACTGTACTGTCTGCCCTTATGTTGTTAAGCATAAACTGTTGGCGCTATATAAATCCTGTATAATATAATAATATCAATCTGTAAAGTTTAAGAAACAGTAATACCTGGCTCATTGACTGAACTCTGATAACACCCAGGACCCTGCAAGTATTCTCCTTCCCAATTCTGTGTTATTTCTCTGTCGCTGTTTTATGTCTTTATTTCTTTGAAACACCTTTTTTTTCTGTAAATATGTTATTTGCACCAATTTGACCTTTTCATTATTAAAACCTTATTTTGAAAAGTGTTTACCTTGTCTCTAAGCTTTTACTGCAAACTAAAAATGAATCTCTGTCTCTTGAAGAGTGCTACTGTATACAATAAATCACTAAATATACCTGTCTGTGGTATTGAAGGTAAAAAATATGTAAACGCGCCTAGGTATTTTTTATATAGTGAATAAATATTCTTTTAAATATTAGCTGAAGGTTAAATGAATATATAAATTATTTGTGAAAAATATCGATAAATAGTGATTTTTGAGCAGCTAGTCAAACAATAAAAATTGTGGTAAATGCAATACAAAAGGGACAGCGCTCAAACAGCTAGACAAATATCAGCAAACAATACTATGTGCAACAATATGAAATGTGCAAAAATAAAGTGACTGTGCTGAATCAAAAAGTTAATGAAAACAATACAAATAAATTCATAATAGTCCCAAAAATGATGTGCAACCATATGCAATGTGCTAGGATAAAATGGCTGTGATTCAAATACAACTCTTTATACAAAAAAATCCTTTAAGTGCCAAGTGCAAATATTGTTGCCACAATCCTTATTTTTCACTATTATTTAGACAGTCCTTATATGTGCTTTCTGAAGCAATAAATGGTATTGCTAAAATTGCGAGTCTTCCCCTGCTTGGTCCAAAGGGGGTGGTGGTAGCTAAAGGGTTAATTGTTAATAAACATAGTCCAGTGACATTCGTTCTCAGCCTGCTGGCACCTAGATTGGGTCCTGAGAGCTGGAAAATCTTTGTGGGGGGTGCAGCTGAGTGTGGCATTGTTACACAAGCGACAGCAGTGTGTGAGATTGGGCAGTCCTTTGCCACAAATTAGTAGGGAGGGCAGGGATCTGATACCCGCGTCCGTCACAAACACCACAAGAGTCCACTGCTGTCAGAGAGTGGTAAGTAGGCACCTGTTGTGGGAGGATGTTTTCGTTTTTAATTGATAGGGGGTTAGAGAGTTTTTATTTTTAAAGCGAATCTGACCTTTCAAAGTTAAAGCGAGAACTGTCTCGGTTCATGCTAGCTGACTCTAAAATTGCGCGTTTTTCAGTGCAACTTAGGAGTCTGACTTTGATAAGACTTTTACACTTTCTGGCATTGAAGTGGTGTCAAAGTCAGATCAAAGTAGTGCAGGAACATTTTCTGAAGTCACAGCGACGTCAGTAGTGTCAATGGAATGGCTCTCATAAAGATACATGGCATTTCACATGTCCTGCAACTTTGGATCTCACAAGTTTGGTCCCAAGTCTCAGGAGTGTGAACTGATCCTAAAGTTCAGTTGTTGTTTGCTGTTTTTTTTTTTATATTGCAGAAGAAACATGCATGTCTCTTCATCAATAAAATAAACTTACCTAGAGATGTAAATTCCCAGACATTTTGAAGCCATGGGAAAAATAAAAATGTACCTGTTTTTTTGCTGTAAAAAAAAATGGAAATTTTGGGAAAATTGAAAAGAAATCAGCGTGGAGTAGTTTTCCAAACAATTTTTTTTTTTCCGCCTCCTTTTTTTTTTGTGTCTTTACTCTCTTGCTATTCCTTTCCTCTACTCCCTTCTGAGGTAGGCGAGGGGAGAGGGAAAGAGGAAAAAATGTGTGTCTTAAGCAGAAGACAATGTAGGATATACAGTATTTATGATTGAAATATGCCGATATTCAAACTTAATGACATTCTGTGAGCTACATGTATGATTTATTAGTTTCTATGGTAACATTTGTGCCAGTCAATATATTTTATATTGTATTGTCTTTCTATTTGAATTTGCAATAAAAAAACAAACAAACTGAAAGTCGTTTTGTTACATTGGGAAGGTGAAATGCAGTATATATAAAAGTAATATGCTTATAATAAAAGTACAGCTTATTCAGTAAAAAAAACTAAACATTTTATTTTATTCAAATGTTATATTTTATTACAAATTAAATAACAAGGACTGAATATATTAAGAACATTTTGCCTATACATGAGAACGGGTAACCACCCCCTTTCCCTCATAATAATTTAAAATCCTCCTGCCAATATGCATTTTTCGTTATTGACAATGCGACCCCGAAGTATATATTGCTCCTGTAAGAACTTGATAAATGTTCTCCCCATTTTCAGGTGTCATTTGATTTATAAATGAAGGGATTGTGTATTTTTGGGAGGCTGTGGTTTTCAACACTTCCTTACTTGAAGATGCTGCTGGTGAAGAAACACTTTGTGATGATCAACAAGAAGCAGAAAGAGTGTTTTTGGGAGGGGAACTCTGGAGGGGATAGTTACTTGCACTTTCATTCTGGTCCTCATTATTTACAGCCACAAAGTATTTTTAATGTCTTGAGGGCACTTCTGGCATGCAAGGATGTGTTTAGTCATCCCTGTAGCATTTGTAAAAGAATATTTATTTTCACAATATTTTCCAAAAAATAATGAACTAACCGGAATTTAGGTAAAGCTTATCCTATGATGTTTACAGGCTTTTGTGGATAGGGCCGAGTAGAGGAAAAATGAACACCAGTATCCCAATTGGTCTATAGTTCAAAAGATGTGGGGTGTGGGATTTTTAAGGTGCTCTGACTCGAAATGACAAGAAAGTTTTTGTTACATATAAAAGATATAAAAGAAGTATAAAAAACATTTTATACAACAACATTTTCAGTGCATGCAAATGGTATCATTCACTGCGCTTTTATTTCCAGTCGGTTTCACCATATTGGCTTCTTCAGGAAAACACGTGAAGAGTATTACTAATGGACAAACAAAAATACAATGACAATCATCATATTCATAAATACAATATATGACACTAAGATCAGTTTGGTAGTGAGTCTGCCACCCAGGACCGTGCATACCAGCTGAATTGAGGAAAAAAGTCAGCATACCAGGTCTCCCGCAGAGGGGGTAAGAGGCCAGCAAACTAAAGGTTAAACCTGTATTGACAAAAGCGTCATATCAAATAAGGCCCTAGGGCATTTATAACAAATTGACTCACAGACTATCAGGATTTAGCTTCTATAGTTTACTTACATATGCCAAAGTAACAGAGACTGAAAGAGCCAGTAACATCCACTATATGTCTGATGAAGGGAGCTTGACTCCCGAAACGCGTTAGCGGTCCTAACTACAAGGACATGTTCCATTCCATGTGTGGTGGATTCTTGTTATGCGATTTTATCATCTTCTTGTCTGTGAGTATGCATTTGGCATTTTATTAAAATATTTTTTATGGTGACCACGGGTAATGCACTAGGTGTTTGCACCTCCTTTTTCTTTTCTTTTATGTATCCACTATATTGCACTCAAAAGCACTGCTCATTTAAATGTGGTCACTGTAGTAACCTCTCAAAAGTGCAACAAACAAAAAAACATCCAGTAATTACTAATCCTTAGGCCACTTCAAGTCTATATGAAAGAAAAAGGCAACAGGTAATATAGGAAGTAGCTTACTCCACGATTGAGTGTCTCATAGGTATACAGAAAAACCCCCTCTCTTTTCATGACAAGATGAAAGTTCCTAGTGCTCCAGAACACAAGTCGGATTTGAGTGGACTTCTTTATACCCCCCCACCTCGCTGACGTCAGACGTCAATGCGAGATGCAGACGCAAAGCAGGGGATGCGCATGCGCGGTGCGGAGCCCAGCTGCTGCATGTATAATCCTCGATCTGAAGCCTCTCCCACAAAGGCGCGGCAACACAAGGTGTCCGCACCAGCCTAGATGACAGAAGGGCGGATTGGGGAGAAGGAGATGTGACCGGGTGGGGCATTTGTACAGGTTGGAACAACAGATGGAAAGAAGGGGGCTCCACCCCCAACACACACGCCATACCCATGAAAGGGTGGCGCCCAGGTCACCACGATCGGAGCACCAGCTGGTCAATACTGACATGCAGCACTCAGTCTGCTGGCTTCTACGAGCGCCTCGGGCGTCTGTATGGGGACCCATAGCCACACAGAACGTCCCCACAAACAGGTGCCCAGTCCCCTGTGACAGACCTATTAACAATTAAGAAAAAAGGGAAAGAAACTATTAAATATTGTGTATTGTTAAATGGGAACTCCACATGAAAATTCTGCACAGCCTAATCACAGCTATAAATCAAAAATACATGAAAACATTACAAAAAAAAACACACAATTTGCATGTATTACAACATTTACAGGAAGTGAATATAAACATGTTACATCAAAGTACCACATTTTTGCAGGGACATTAGGAAAAGATAGAATAAACCATCTGTACCTAGAAAGATAGGGAAGGGAAATTGTAAAAACTAACATACTGTATTCTGAGCAAAATGGGTTTGTGTTTACAGGAAGAGTTTATAGCTAATTCCTTTGTTTAATCCAGGATATTTTGTGGCCTATAAGGAATATATCCTCTGGGTCTGAATTTGTAGTAATCTCCTATTTATGCCTATGTCAACCCCCCATTCGTGTGTGTTATCAGTTTAGGCCAATTTGTATTCTGCTACATATTTTTGGTAAAAAAAAATCCCAAAAAGCGTATTTTAATTGGTTTGCGCAAAAGTTATAGCGTTTAAAAACTATGGGATAGATTTTTTATCTATTTATTTTCTTTCTATTAGTAATGGCGGCGATATGCGATATTTTAGCGGGACTGCAACATTGCAACAGACAGATTGGACCCCTAACTGACATTTTTGACACTTTTTGGGGACCGATGACACTAATACAGTAATCAGTGCTAAATAATATGCACTGTTACTGTATAAAGGAGGGGGGAAGGTTGGGACTTTGAGTGAGGAGCACAATGGGACCAATTGTGTGCCTCCATCCCGGTTCAGTAGCCATAAAGGAAGTTTGGGACTTTGAATGAGAGACCTGACCAGGATAGCAGGAAAAAAGATGTTTCATTTATTGATACATACATGCAAATAATAAACATAACACAATGATAGTGTATATATTGACATCAACAGAGTAAAAAGAAGGATGGAATATCCCAATTCCAGTGTTCATAAAATCAACATAGCAAATTTTCCATACAGAGATATATTCATAAACATCAATAAGCTGCAATGGTCAACAGTATTGAGGTAATGGATCACATCATCATAATAACTCGACGCGTTTCGTGGACTGAGTATGCCACTTCATCAGGAGTAGATGTCTGATCTATATATGTAAAAGAGTATGT
The DNA here is from genome assembly GCF_965119305.1 of Pelophylax lessonae. Lineage (NCBI taxonomy): Eukaryota > Metazoa > Chordata > Amphibia > Anura > Ranidae > Pelophylax > Pelophylax lessonae. The sequence goes on from NC_138776.1 coordinate 182,897,312, forward strand.
GTAAGAAAATAGCAAATGAGGACAAATGAAAACTGGATGGGAGGGGGGGAGAGAGGAAATATAAACCTCAATTCCCCAAACTTACATTGCTCTGCAGGTAATTGCTGGCTTGGGGAATAGGACATGGTTAGGATAGCCTCCCACGGGAGCTGAGGGTCCACAGGGTGGGCAAGAAGGGCCAAACACACCACACACATGGAAAGTGTGGGCAGAAGTACATGGTGTAAAGATAATACTTATGGCAGCAGGACAGGAGATATCTGTCAAAATGTAAAAAAATATATATATATATTAGATATATGAATCAAAAGTACATACGTATTTAATAGTGGAGATGTCATGGTGTTGCTGCCAAAATGAGAGTATAGAAAATGCCCAAAGGAAGTGGGAGTCATCCACAGTGAGGTGAAACAGTGATGAAGTATGAAGTGTAAGAAACTGCGTACCCATAGTGTCAGAAATCAACCAAGTGATGAAGTAGCAGTATATACAAAGACCCCTACAAGGGGTATGGTAGTGTGCAGAGGTAAAAAATGAAGTATGAAAAGAAAAGGAACCAATAGCCAAAAGTGACAAGTGGAAGGAGAAATCCAAAGGGTGAAAAACCAGGGAAAACATACCGAAAATATAGCCCAGACTATGAGCATATGTGTCCCGTGCACGCCGATCACGGCCCCACACTGTGGTCCCAGCGTCACGCCAGTGCATTCTGGTGGCTACCGCCGAGACGGCAGACCGGAAGAGCAAACCGTCCCGCCGGCCGCCTGAAATACACTGTGAATGGAGTGCGGAACGTCGGCGTAGTGGCGTCATAAGATGACGTCACACGCCGGCCCCGAGCGTGGCGCCGATGCACGGGGAACCGCCCGCCCGATCCCCCGTGCCCGAAAGCAAAGGGAGAGAGGGAGGACGCGCGCCGTGCATCGCAGCTCCCGGCGGGGACAGCCCACAGCCAGCCCATCCACAAAGCCAGTACCTAAATGGGAATATTATGTATCAAAATGGTAGTAATATGGATGTATGTTTGTCTGAGTGTATCCTGACAGTAAAGTATCTACATTCCCCAGTGGTAACTGGGAGATAATGCATAGCATGGTATTGGACAGGGAAATGTGGGCCAATACAATACAGAAATCGAAAGAAATAAGCCTGCTATACCAAAGTCAAGTCTCTCCATCCCTATTCAAATATAAAGGAGGGGGGAAGTTTGGGACTTTGAGTGAGGAGCACAATGGGACCAATTGTGTGCCTCCATCCCGGTTCAGTAGCCATAAAGGAAGTTTGGGACTTTGAATGAGAGACCTGACCAGGATAGCAGGAAAAAAGATGTTTCATTTATTGATACATACATGCAAATAATAAACATAACACAATGATAGTGTATATATTGACATCAACAGAGTAAAAAGAAGGATGGAATATCCCAATTCCAGTGTTCATAAAATCAACATAGCAAATTTTCCATACAGAGATATATTCATAAACATCAATAAGCTGCAATGGTCAACAGTATTGAGGTAATGGATCACATCATCATAATAACTCGACGCGTTTCGTGGACTGAGTATGCCACTTCATCAGGAGTAGATGTCTGATCTATATATGTAAAAGAGTATGTGTAAGAAAATAGCAAATGAGGACAAATGAAAACTGGATGGGAGGGGGGGAGAGAGGAAATATAAACCTCAATTCCCCAAACTTACATTGCTCTGCAGGTAATTGCTGGCTTGGGGAATAGGACATGGTTAGGATAGCCTCCCACGGGAGCTGAGGGTCCACAGGGTGGGCAAGAAGGGCCAAACACACCACACACATGGAAAGTGTGGGCAGAAGTACATGGTGTAAAGATAATACTTATGGCAGCAGGACAGGAGATATCTGTCAAAATGTAAAAAAATATATATATATATTAGATATATGAATCAAAAGTACATACGTATTTAATAGTGGAGATGTCATGGTGTTGCTGCCAAAATGAGAGTATAGAAAATGCCCAAAGGAAGTGGGAGTCATCCACAGTGAGGTGAAACAGTGATGAAGTATGAAGTGTAAGAAACTGCGTACCCATAGTGTCAGAAATCAACCAAGTGATGAAGTAGCAGTATATACAAAGACCCCTACAAGGGGTATGGTAGTGTGCAGAGGTAAAAAATGAAGTATGAAAAGAAAAGGAACCAATAGCCAAAAGTGACAAGTGGAAGGAGAAATCCAAAGGGTGAAAAACCAGGGAAAACATACCGAAAATATAGCCCAGACTATGAGCATATGTGTCCCGTGCACGCCGATCACGGCCCCACACTGTGGTCCCAGCGTCACGCCAGTGCATTCTGGTGGCTACCGCCGAGACGGCAGACCGGAAGAGCAAACCGTCCCGCCGGCCGCCTGAAATACACTGTGAATGGAGTGCGGAACGTCGGCGTAGTGGCGTCATAAGATGACGTCACACGCCGGCCCCGAGCGTGGCGCCGATGCACGGGGAACCGCCCGCCCGATCCCCCGTGCCCGAAAGCAAAGGGAGAGAGGGAGGACGTGCGCCGTGCATCGCAGCTCCCGGCGGGGACAGCCCACAGCCAGCCCATCCACAAAGCCAGTACCTAAATGGGAATATTATGTATCAAAATGGTAGTAATATGGATGTATGTTTGTCTGAGTGTATCCTGACAGTAAAGTATCTACATTCCCCAGTGGTAACTGGGAGATAATGCATAGCATGGTATTGGACAGGGAAATGTGGGCCAATACAATACAGAAATCGAAAGAAATAAGCCTGCTATACCAAAGTCAAGTCTCTCCATCCCTATTCAAATATAAAGGAGGGGGGAAGTTTGGGACTTTGAGTGAGGAGCACAATGGGACCAATTGTGTGCCTCCATCCCGGTTCAGTAGCCATAAAGGAAGTTTGGGACTTTGAATGAGAGACCTGACCAGGATAGCAGGAAAAAAGATGTTTCATTTATTGATACATACATGCAAATAATAAACATAACACAATGATAGTGTATATATTGACATCAACAGAGTAAAAAGAAGGATGGAATATCCCAATTCCAGTGTTCATAAAATCAACATAGCAAATTTTCCATACAGAGATATATTCATAAACATCAATAAGCTGCAATGGTCAACAGTATTGAGGTAATGGATCACATCATCATAATAACTCGACGCGTTTCGTGGACTGAGTATGCCACTTCATCAGGAGTAGATGTCTGATCTATATATGTAAAAGAGTATGTGTAAGTAAATAGCAAATGAGGACAAATGAAAACTGGATGGGAGGGGGGGAGAGAGGAAATATAAACCTCAATTCCCCAAACTTACATTGCTCTGCAGGTAATTGCTGGCTTGGGGAATAGGACATGGTTAGGATAGCCTCCCACGGGAGCTGAGGGTCCACAGGGTGGGCAAGAAGGGCCAAACACACCACACACATGGAAAGTGTGGGCAGAAGTACATGGTGTAAAGATAATACTTATGGCAGCAGGACAGGAGATATCTGTCAAAATGTAAAAAAATATATATATATATTAGATATATGAATCAAAAGTACATACGTATTTAATAGTGGAGATGTCATGGTGTTGCTGCCAAAATGAGAGTATAGAAAATGCCCAAAGGAAGTGGGAGTCATCCACAGTGAGGTGAAACAGTGATGAAGTATGAAGTGTAAGAAACTGCGTACCCATAGTGTCAGAAATCAACCAAGTGATGAAGTAGCAGTATATACAAAGACCCCTACAAGGGGTATGGTAGTGTGCAGAGGTAAAAAATGAAGTATGAAAAGAAAAGGAACCAATAGCCAAAAGTGACAAGTGGAAGGAGAAATCCAAAGGGTGAAAAACCAGGGAAAACATACCGAAAATATAGCCCAGACTATGAGCATATGTGTCCCGTGCACGCCGATCACGGCCCCACACTGTGGTCCCAGCGTCACGCCAGTGCATTCTGGTGGCTACCGCCGAGACGGCAGACCGGAAGAGCAAACCGTCCCGCCGGCCGCCTGAAATACACTGTGAATGGAGTGCGGAACGTCGGCGTAGTGGCGTCATAAGATGACGTCACACGCCGGCCCCGAGCGTGGCGCCGATGCACGGGGAACCGCCCGCCCGATCCCCCGTGCCCGAAAGCAAAGGGAGAGAGGGAGGACGCGCGCCGTGCATCGCAGCTCCCGGCGGGGACAGCCCACAGCCAGCCCATCCACAAAGCCAGTACCTAAATGGGAATATTATGTATCAAAATGGTAGTAATATGGATGTATGTTTGTCTGAGTGTATCCTGACAGTAAAGTATCTACATTCCCCAGTGGTAACTGGGAGATAATGCATAGCATGGTATTGGACAGGGAAATGTGGGCCAATACAATACAGAAATCGAAAGAAATAAGCCTGCTATACCAAAGTCAAGTCTCTCCATCCCTATTCAAATATAAAGGAGGGGGGAAGTTTGGGACTTTGAGTGAGGAGCACAATGGGACCAATTGTGTGCCTCCATCCCGGTTCAGTAGCCATAAAGGAAGTTTGGGACTTTGAATGAGAGACCTGACCAGGATAGCAGGAAAAAAGATGTTTCATTTATTGATACATACATGCAAATAATAAACATAACACAATGATAGTGTATATATTGACATCAACAGAGTAAAAAGAAGGATGGAATATCCCAATTCCAGTGTTCATAAAATCAACATAGCAAATTTTCCATACAGAGATATATTCATAAACATCAATAAGCTGCAATGGTCAACAGTATTGAGGTAATGGATCACATCATCATAATAACTCGACGCGTTTCGTGGACTGAGTATGCCACTTCATCAGGAGTAGATGTCTGATCTATATATGTAAAAGAGTATGTGTAAGAAAATAGCAAATGAGGACAAATGAAAACTGGATGGGAGGGGGGGAGAGAGGAAATATAAACCTCAATTCCCCAAACTTACATTGCTCTGCAGGTAATTGCTGGCTTGGGGAATAGGACATGGTTAGGATAGCCTCCCACGGGAGCTGAGGGTCCACAGGGTGGGCAAGAAGGGCCAAACACACCACACACATGGAAAGTGTGGGCAGAAGTACATGGTGTAAAGATAATACTTATGGCAGCAGGACAGGAGATATCTGTCAAAATGTAAAAAAATATATATATATATTAGATATATGAATCAAAAGTACATACGTATTTAATAGTGGAGATGTCATGGTGTTGCTGCCAAAATGAGAGTATAGAAAATGCCCAAAGGAAGTGGGAGTCATCCACAGTGAGGTGAAACAGTGATGAAGTATGAAGTGTAAGAAACTGCGTACCCATAGTGTCAGAAATCAACCAAGTGATGAAGTAGCAGTATATACAAAGACCCCTACAAGGGGTATGGTAGTGTGCAGAGGTAAAAAATGAAGTATGAAAAGAAAAGGAACCAATAGCCAAAAGTGACAAGTGGAAGGAGAAATCCAAAGGGTGAAAAACCAGGGAAAACATACCGAAAATATAGCCCAGACTATGAGCATATGTGTCCCGTGCACGCCGATCACGGCCCCACACTGTGGTCCCAGCGTCACGCCAGTGCATTCTGGTGGCTACCGCCGAGACGGCAGACCGGAAGAGCAAACCGTCCCGCCGGCCGCCTGAAATACACTGTGAATGGAGTGCGGAACGTCGGCGTAGTGGTGTCATAAGATGACGTCACACGCCGGCCCCGAGCGTGGCGCCGATGCACGGGGAACCGCCCGCCCGATCCCCCGTGCCCGAAAGCAAAGGGAGAGAGGGAGGACGCGCGCCGTGCATCGCAGCTCCCGGCGGGGACAGCCCACAGCCAGCCCATCCACAAAGCCAGTACCTAAATGGGAATATTATGTATCAAAATGGTAGTAATATGGATGTATGTTTGTCTGAGTGTATCCTGACAGTAAAGTATCTACATTCCCCAGTGGTAACTGGGAGATAATGCATAGCATGGTATTGGACAGGGAAATGTGGGCCAATACAATACAGAAATCGAAAGAAATAAGCCTGCTATACCAAAGTCAAGTCTCTCCATCCCTATTCAAATATAAAGGAGGGGGGAAGTTTGGGACTTTGAGTGAGGAGCACAATGGGACCAATTGTGTGCCTCCATCCCGGTTCAGTAGCCATAAAGGAAGTTTGGGACTTTGAATGAGAGACCTGACCAGGATAGCAGGAAAAAAGATGTTTCATTTATTGATACATACATGCAAATAATAAACATAACACAATGATAGTGTATATATTGACATCAACAGAGTAAAAAGAAGGATGGAATATCCCAATTCCAGTGTTCATAAAATCAACATAGCAAATTTTCCATACAGAGATATATTCATAAACATCAATAAGCTGCAATGGTCAACAGTATTGAGGTAATGGATCACATCATCATAATAACTCGACGCGTTTCGTGGACTGAGTATGCCACTTCATCAGGAGTAGATGTCTGATCTATATATGTAAAAGAGTATGTGTAAGAAAATAGCAAATGAGGACAAATGAAAACTGGATGGGAGGGGGGGAGAGAGGAAATATAAACCTCAATTCCCCAAACTTACATTGCTCTGCAGGTAATTGCTGGCTTGGGGAATAGGACATGGTTAGGATAGCCTCCCACGGGAGCTGAGGGTCCACAGGGTGGGCAAGAAGGGCCAAACACACCACACACATGGAAAGTGTGGGCAGAAGTACATGGTGTAAAGATAATACTTATGGCAGCAGGACAGGAGATATCTGTCAAAATGTAAAAAAATATATATATATATTAGATATATGAATCAAAAGTACATACGTATTTAATAGTGGAGATGTCATGGTGTTGCTGCCAAAATGAGAGTATAGAAAATGCCCAAAGGAAGTGGGAGTCATCCACAGTGAGGTGAAACAGTGATGAAGTATGAAGTGTAAGAAACTGCGTACCCATAGTGTCAGAAATCAACCAAGTGATGAAGTAGCAGTATATACAAAGACCCCTACAAGGGGTATGGTAGTGTGCAGAGGTAAAAAATGAAGTATGAAAAGAAAAGGAACCAATAGCCAAAAGTGACAAGTGGAAGGAGAAATCCAAAGGGTGAAAAACCAGGGAAAACATACCGAAAATATAGCCCAGACTATGAGCATATGTGTCCCGTGCACGCCGATCACGGCCCCACACTGTGGTCCCAGCGTCACGCCAGTGCATTCTGGTGGCTACCGCCGAGACGGCAGACCGGAAGAGCAAACCGTCCCGCCGGCCGCCTGAAATACACTGTGAATGGAGTGCGGAACGTCGGCGTAGTGGCGTCATAAGATGACGTCACACGCCGGCCCCGAGCGTGGCGCCGATGCACGGGGAACCGCCCGCCCGATCCCCCGTGCCCGAAAGCAAAGGGAGAGAGGGAGGACGCGCGCCGTGCATCGCAGCTCCCGGCGGGGACAGCCCACAGCCAGCCCATCCACAAAGCCAGTACCTAAATGGGAATATTATGTATCAAAATGGTAGTAATATGGATGTATGTTTGTCTGAGTGTATCCTGACAGTAAAGTATCTACATTCCCCAGTGGTAACTGGGAGATAATGCATAGCATGGTATTGGACAGGGAAATGTGGGCCAATACAATACAGAAATCGAAAGAAATAAGCCTGCTATACCAAAGTCAAGTCTCTCCATCCCTATTCAAATATAAAGGAGGGGGGAAGTTTGGGACTTTGAGTGAGGAGCACAATGGGACCAATTGTGTGCCTCCATCCCGGTTCAGTAGCCATAAAGGAAGTTTGGGACTTTGAATGAGAGACCTGACCAGGATAGCAGGAAAAAAGATGTTTCATTTATTGATACATACATGCAAATAATAAACATAACACAATGATAGTGTATATATTGACATCAACAGAGTAAAAAGAAGGATGGAATATCCCAATTCCAGTGTTCATAAAATCAACATAGCAAATTTTCCATACAGAGATATATTCATAAACATCAATAAGCTGCAATGGTCAACAGTATTGAGGTAATGGATCACATCATCATAATAACTCGACGCGTTTCGTGGACTGAGTATGCCACTTCATCAGGAGTAGATGTCTGATCTATATATGTAAAAGAGTATGTGTAAGAAAATAGCAAATGAGGACAAATGAAAACTGGATGGGAGGGGGGGAGAGAGGAAATATAAACCTCAATTCCCCAAACTTACATTGCTCTGCAGGTAATTGCTGGCTTGGGGAATAGGACATGGTTAGGATAGCCTCCCACGGGAGCTGAGGGTCCACAGGGTGGGCAAGAAGGGCCAAACACACCACACACATGGAAAGTGTGGGCAGAAGTACATGGTGTAAAGATAATACTTATGGCAGCAGGACAGGAGATATCTGTCAAAATGTAAAAAAATTATATATATATTAGATATATGAATCAAAAGTACATACGTATTTAATAGTGGAGATGTCATGGTGTTGCTGCCAAAATGAGAGTATAGAAAATGCCCAAAGGAAGTGGGAGTCATCCACAGTGAGGTGAAACAGTGATGAAGTATGAAGTGTAAGAAACTGCGTACCCATAGTGTCAGAAATCAACCAAGTGATGAAGTAGCAGTATATACAAAGACCCCTACAAGGGGTATGGTAGTGTGCAGAGGTAAAAAATGAAGTATGAAAAGAAAAGGAACCAATAGCCAAAAGTGACAAGTGGAAGGAGAAATCCAAAGGGTGAAAAACCAGGGAAAACATACCGAAAATATAGCCCAGACTATGAGCATATGTGTCCCGTGCACGCCGATCACGGCCCCACACTGTGGTCCCAGCGTCACGCCAGTGCATTCTGGTGGCTACCGCCGAGACGGCAGACCGGAAGAGCAAACCGTCCCGCCGGCCGCCTGAAATACACTGTGAATGGAGTGCGGAACGTCGGCGTAGTGGCGTCATAAGATGACGTCACACGCCGGCCCCGAGCGTGGCGCCGATGCACGGGGAACCGCCCGCCCGATCCCCCGTGCCCGAAAGCAAAGGGAGAGAGGGAGGACGCGCGCCGTGCATCGCAGCTCCCGGCGGGGACAGCCCACAGCCAGCCCATCCACAAAGCCAGTACCTAAATGGGAATATTATGTATCAAAATGGTAGTAATATGGATGTATGTTTGTCTGAGTGTATCCTGACAGTAAAGTATCTACATTCCCCAGTGGTAACTGGGAGATAATGCATAGCATGGTATTGGACAGGGAAATGTGGGCCAATACAATACAGAAATCGAAAGAAATAAGCCTGCTATACCAAAGTCAAGTCTCTCCATCCCTATTCAAATATAAAGGAGGGGGGAAGTTTGGGACTTTGAGTGAGGAGCACAATGGGACCAATTGTGTGCCTCCATCCCGGTTCAGTAGCCATAAAGGAAGTTTGGGACTTTGAATGAGAGACCTGACCAGGATAGCAGGAAAAAAGATGTTTCATTTATTGATACATACATGCAAATAATAAACATAACACAATGATAGTGTATATATTGACATCAACAGAGTAAAAAGAAGGATGGAATATCCCAATTCCAGTGTTCATAAAATCAACATAGCAAATTTTCCATACAGAGATATATTCATAAACATCAATAAGCTGCAATGGTCAACAGTATTGAGGTAATGGATCACATCATCATAATAACTCGACGCGTTTCGTGGACTGAGTATGCCACTTCATCAGGAGTAGATGTCTGATCTATATATGTAAAAGAGTATGTGTAAGAAAATAGCAAATGAGGACAAATGAAAACTGGATGGGAGGGGGGGAGAGAGGAAATATAAACCTCAATTCCCCAAACTTACATTGCTCTGCAGGTAATTGCTGGCTTGGGGAATAGGACATGGTTAGGATAGCCTCCCACGGGAGCTGAGGGTCCACAGGGTGGGCAAGAAGGGCCAAACACACCACACACATGGAAAGTGTGGGCAGAAGTACATGGTGTAAAGATAATACTTATGGCAGCAGGACAGGAGATATCTGTCAAAATGTAAAAAAATATATATATATATTAGATATATGAATCAAAAGTACATACGTATTTAATAGTGGAGATGTCATGGTGTTGCTGCCAAAATGAGAGTATAGAAAATGCCCAAAGGAAGTGGGAGTCATCCACAGTGAGGTGAAACAGTGATGAAGTATGAAGTGTAAGAAACTGCGTACCCATAGTGTCAGAAATCAACCAAGTGATGAAGTAGCAGTATATACAAAGACCCCTACAAGGGGTATGGTAGTGTGCAGAGGTAAAAAATGAAGTATGAAAAGAAAAGGAACCAATAGCCAAAAGTGACAAGTGGAAGGAGAAATCCAAAGGGTGAAAAACCAGGGAAAACATACCGAAAATATAGCCCAGACTATGAGCATATGTGTCCCGTGCACGCCGATCACGGCCCCACACTGTGGTCCCAGCGTCACGCCAGTGCATTCTGGTGGCTACCGCCGAGACGGCAGACCGGAAGAGCAAACCGTCCCGCCGGCCGCCTGAAATACACTGTGAATGGAGTGCGGAACGTCGGCGTAGTGGCGTCATAAGATGACGTCACACGCCGGCCCCGAGCGTGGCGCCGATGCACGGGGAACCGCCCGCCCGATCCCCCGTGCCCGAAAGCAAAGGGAGAGAGGGAGGACGCGCGCCGTGCATCGCAGCTCCCGGCGGGGACAGCCCACAGCCAGCCCATCCACAAAGCCAGTACCTAAATGGGAATATTATGTATCAAAATGGTAGTAATATGGATGTATGTTTGTCTGAGTGTATCCTGACAGTAAAGTATCTACATTCCCCAGTGGTAACTGGGAGATAATGCATAGCATGGTATTGGACAGGGAAATGTGGGCCAATACAATACAGAAATCGAAAGAAATAAGCCTGCTATACCAAAGTCAAGTCTCTCCATCCCTATTCAAATATAAAGGAGGGGGGAAGTTTGGGACTTTGAGTGAGGAGCACAATGGGACCAATTGTGTGCCTCCATCCCGGTTCAGTAGCCATAAAGGAAGTTTGGGACTTTGAATGAGAGACCTGACCAGGATAGCAGGAAAAAAGATGTTTCATTTATTGATACATACATGCAAATAATAAACATAACACAATGATAGTGTATATATTGACATCAACAGAGTAAAAAGAAGGATGGAATATCCCAATTCCAGAGATGTATAGTAACGAAGTAGAACTACTTAAGTACTGTACTTAAGTACCGAAATGCGGTATCTGTACTTTCCTAGAGTATAATTTTTTTCTCCTACTTCTACTTTTACTTCACTACATTTTTTAGATGATTTCGATACTTCTACTCAAGTATTTTTTTTTTGTGCTGCATAGTTACTCGTTACTTTTAAAAAAATTACCACTGCCAGAACAGTAGATGGCAGGTTGCATAAAGCTCAAAAAAATGTGTATAATGTCATTTGTAAATCAGCGCATACGAAAATAAAGGCTGTGTATAATAAAAGCTGCTATACCAAATCTTTCCAATAAAAAGAAAATATGAAACAAACAAATAAATGGTGCTACAGCGCTTAAAGTGCATCAAGAAACTACTAACAAACACAGGTTAATCATTTGAATAAATCATTTGAAATAATAAAAAACAATATGATGTTCAAACTTTTGACTTCTTTCTTTAATAACTACATAACACAGTACTTGTACTTCTACTTTCAGTACTTGAGTAGAAATTTTTTTTCAAAACTACTGGTACTTTTTACTTTTAGTACTTAAGTAGCAAATTTTTTGAAAAAACTACTTGCAATACTTAAGTAAAAAAAATGTTGAATACTTTAGTACTTCTACTTAAGTAACTTTTTCTGCGAGCACTTCCACTTCTACTTAAGTAACTTTTTGATCGAGCACTTGTACTTTTACTCAAGTAGAAATTTCGAGTACTTTATACAAGTCTGCCCAATTCCAGTGTTCATAAAATCAACATAGCAAATTTTCCATACAGAGATATATTCATAAACATCAATAAGCTGCAATGGTCAACAGTATTGAGGTAATGGATCACATCATCATAATAACTCGACGCGTTTCGTGGACTGAGTATGCCACTTCATCAGGAGTAGATGTCTGATCTATATATGTAAAAGAGTATGTGTAAGAAAATAGCAAATGAGGACAAATGAAAACTGGATGGGAGGGGGGGAGAGAGGAAATATAAACCTCAATTCCCCAAACTTCTTTTTACTCTGTTGATGTCAATATATACACTATCATTGTGTTATGTTTATTATTTGCATGTATGTATCAATAAATGAAACATCTTTTTTCCTGCTATCCTGGTCAGGTCTCTCATTCAAAGTCCCAAACTTCCTTTATGGCTGTTACTGTATAAATGACACTGGCAGGGAAGGGCTTAATACTGGGGGTGATCAAAGGGGTTAAATGTATGCCTAATATGCTTACTGACTGTGTGCGTGTGTGTGTGTGTGTGGGGGGGGGGGAGGGGTTCTGTGACAGGCACAGAGAGAGCTTAGTTGAAACTGCTGATCTTTCCCTGCCTGTCTGACAGATGATCCGCCTGCTTTGTTTACATAAGCAGGCGAGTCTTCTCTTGGTTTCTCGGATGATCACGGGAGGGCAGTGGCAATCACCGCCGCTCCTCTACGGCCCGCCTCCCGCTTTGTCTAAACACAGCGGGAGCGTGGCTCCGGCGTGCAAACGTGCCGCCGAAACCACATGTACTCCAGTCACATAGTACTATATGACTGGATGGAGCTGAGCCGCCCTGCCACAGTAATATTACGGCGGGTGGTCGGCAAAAGTGGTTAGAAAGAAAAGAAAGAAAAGGCACTTGGTTTTTCCTATATAGAAAACTTTACATTTGCATTTCATAATATAGACCACACCCACTGTCTGACAGGTTTTCCTATGTTTTGGTGTCCATATAGAGTTATTAGGAAGCAAAATATCTTTGCCCTTCCTAATAAGGTGACAATAATTGCATCTTACACATGAGAAGGACCCCATTACTAGAGTCCTCTTGGGGACATTGGTTGATAGTCCTTTTGCGGACATTGGTTGAATGGTGACTTGTTACTAAGCTGTCCCTGAGTGATCTGGAATGCTTGTATGTTATTTACGGATATGGTTTAATGTATCCGAAGTCAAAAGATACCAAAGTTTGTGTATAGCTTTAACCTTTTGATGTTGTCTACTATATCTAGTCACGGTTCTAGTTGTTGTGGATTGTGTGTTTCTCTTGGGCTTCTAAATAAGGGACAACCCATCCTGGGCCTTAACCCTATTAAAGGCTTTCTTAAGGCTAGTTTTACTGTAGCCTCGTTCCAATAGACATTCTTTTAGGGCATCTCATTGAAAATCCGTATCCGTGGTACAATTTTGTTTAATCCTCAAAAACTGACTATAGGGAATACTGTTAACTAAAAGCTTAATGTGGGAACTTTTTGCATGTAATACCGTGTTACCACCTGATGGTTTTCTATATAGTCTGGAGCAAAGGAGGCCCGCCTCATTGATAAAAATCTCCACATCAAGGAAGGTAGTCCTCTCTTGGTGAAAATTATATGTGAATTTTAGAATGTATGTGTTACATTCCAAATTTTTTAAAAATAATATCAAGTTGTCCTTTGAGCTTGCCCATATCATAAAAATATCATCTATATATAGCGATACCATGACACTATGTTGTTTAATGCATCCATTTGTTTGTCATCAGAAAAGAGCTCATGCCTCCCACCTCCCCAGGTACAGGTTTGCATATGAGGGAGCACATCTAGCCCCCATAGCGACACCTGGAGGAAGTGGGAGCGCTTGAAAATGAAAACCCTGTGTGTAAGGACAAATTCCAATACTTGGACATTTATCGTTTGAACTTTATCCTATGATGGTGGAGAACATTAACAGGAATCATTTAAAGGTCAAAAAAGATAAACGAATTTGTGACACAAATGTATCCTCTTACCTATCAATTTTAGGCCTGAGAGGACTGAAACTATATTTCTACTGTGTCCCTTCAATCACCCAGCTGTAGGAAGTACAAGATGGAGCCCACAGGCAAGCTAAACTGGAGCTTTCCCCCTGCAGTGCCTCCTAGTGGATTCCAGGATTTGCTTGTCTTTAGCTGGGAGAATTTGCAACAATTTAAGATTTTATATAAAGTCTCAGAAATTTTGTATTAAGGTCTTTATATAGATATATCTACAGTGGTGATCTAAAATTTGGGCACCCCAGGTAAAAATTTGTATTAATGTGCATAAAGAAGCCAAGGAAAGATGGAAAAATCTCCAAAAGGCATCAAATTACAGATTAGACATTCTTATAATATGTCAACAAAAGTTAGATTTTATTTCCATCACTGACACTTTCAAAATTACAGAAAACAAAAAAATGGCGTCTGCAAAAGTTTGGGCACCCTGCAGAATTTATAGCATGCACTGCCCCCTTTGCAAGGCTGAGACCTGCCAGTGTTATGGATTGTTCTCAATCATCGTCTGGGAAGACCAGGTGATGTCATTCTCAAAGGTTTTAAATGCCCAGACTCATCTGACCTGCCCCAACGATCAACACCATGGGATCTTCTAAGCAGTTGTCTAGAAAACTGAAACTGAAAATAGTTGATGCTCACAAAGCTGGAGAAGGCTATAAGAAGATAGCAAAGCATTTTCAGATGTCAATATCCTCTGTTTGGAATGTAATTAAGAAATGGCAGTCATCAGGAACAGTGGAAGTTAAAGCAAGATTTGGAAGACCAAGAAAAATATCAGACAGAACAGCTCACAGGATTGTGAGAAAAACAATTCAAAACCCACGTTTGACTGCACGATCCCTCCAGAAAGATCTGGCAGACACTGGAGTTGTGGTACACTATTCCACTATAAATAGATACTTGTACAAATATGGTCTTCATGGAAGAGCCATCAGAAGAAAACCTCTTCTACGTCCTCACCACAAAAATCATCATTTGAACTTTGCAAATGAACATATAGACAAGCCTGATGCATGTTGGAAACAAGTTCTGTGGACCGATGAGGTTAAAATTGAACTTTTTGGCCGGAATGAGCAAAGGTACGTTTGGAGAAGAAGGGGCACAGAATTTAATGAAAAGAACCTCTGTCCAACTGTTAAGCATGGGGGTGGATCAATCATGCTTTGGGATTGTATTGCAGCCAGTGGCACAGGGAACATCTCACGACTCACGAGTAGAAGGCAAAATGGATTCAATAAAATTTCAGTACATTTTGGATGGTAACTTGATGCCATCTGTGAAAAAGCTGAAGTTAAAGAGAGGATGGCTTCTACAAATGGATAATGATCCTAAACACACCTCGAAATCCACGGGGGGTTACATCAAGAGGCGTAAACTGAAGGTTTTGCCATGGCCTTCACAATCTCCTGACCTCAACATAATTGAAAATCTATGGATAGACCTTAAAAGAGCAGTGTGTGACAGACAGCCCAGAAATCTCAAAAAACTGGAAGACTTTTGTAAGGAAGAATGGGCAAAGATACCTCAAACAAGAATTGAAAGTCTCTTGGCTGGCTACAAAAAGCATTTACAAGCTGTGATACTTTCCAAAGGGGGCAGTACAAGATATTAACTCTGCAGGGTGCCCAAACTTTTGCAGACGCCATTTTTTTGTTTTCTGTTATTTTGAAAGTGTAAATGATGGAAATAAAATCTAACTTTTGTTGACATATTATAATAATGTCTAATCTGTAATTTGATGCCTTTTGGAGATTTTTCCATCTTTCCTTGGCTTCTTTATGCACATTAATACAAATTTTTACCTGGGGTGCCCAAACTTTCGATCACCACTATATATATATATATATATATATATATATATACAGTATATGTCACAGGAGTATGTTAGGAAATGTTTACCCGGGAGGAAAACTAGACTACACAAATGAACTAAGTTGCAAAATTATAATTAAAAGTGTACAAATAAAAAAGAAAATATACCCCAATTATTCATTGGAGATAAAACACTTAAGAAAGATCTATATCGATGTTAAGGCCTTCTGGCTGGAGGGAATTAGGCAAAAAGATCCATTTTGTCTCATTCTGTGATACCTTAATCCTCCTATTATCCCCCCTCCAGTGTCCCTTGATAATGTCAATCCCATAAAACATCATGACAGAAGGGTCCTTCCTGTGTACCTCCCGGAAGTATCTTGATAGGCTATGTCTCATGAAGCCCTTTTTTATTTTGTTGATATGTTTCCTAATTCTAACATAAAGGGGTCTGGTTGTCCAGCCTAAATATTGGAGCCTGCATGGGCATTCTATCACGTATGTAATGTGTGTGCATTTACAGGTTATCGACTTTCTGATCTTATGTTGTTTGCCAGTTGCCATGGCTAAGAAGCAGTCTTTTAGGTAGGGAAAGTATTTTAGGTAGGAAGAAACCTTTTAGGTTGGGGAACAAACTAACAAATCTTGGGGGATCTATAACATTATGTACCAGTCTGTTCCTGAGGGGGGGGGGCCCTCTTGTAAATACATTTTGGGTGTTGTGGGAGTATCCAGAGGAAGGCAAAACACCCCAGCAAAGCATGATCCAGTTTGCTACAGCAGGGGAAAAAAATTTGTTCCTGATCCCCCAAGAGGCAATCGGATTTTACCTGGATCAACTTTACCTATAAATGTTAGTACCCAGTTATATTATGTACATTTAGAAAATAATCAGGTCTTTTTTTAAAGCAGTCTACCGAGCTGGCCAGAACCACCTCTGGAGGGAGTCTATGCCACATTTTCATAGCTCTTACTGTGAAGAAACCTTTCCGTATTAGGAGATTAAATCTCCTTTTCTCCAGATGTAAAGAGTGCCCCATTGTCCTCTCTGATGACCTTAAAGTGAACAACTCAACAGCATGTTCACTATATGGACCCCTTATGTACAGTATTTGTACATGTTGATCAGATTTCCCCTTAAAGTGATTGTAAAGTCTTGATTTAAAAAAAAATAAAAAATAACATAGTTACCTATATAGTTACCTGCTCTTTGCAGTTGGTTTTGCAGCCTGGATCCTCCTCTTCTTGGGTTCTTCTTTGGCTCTCCTGGCCCCTCCCTCCTGTTGAGTGCCCCCACAGCAAACAGCTTGCTATGGGGGCACCCAAGCTGAGTCACAGCTCCCTGTGTCCATTCAAACACAGACTCGTGACCCGGCCCCCGGCCCTCTCTCTCCTAATTGGATGAATGATTTTGATTGACAGCAGCGGGAGCCAATCGCGCCACACTTCTATCTCAGCCAATGAGGAGGGGAGTCCCAGGCAGCTTAGACACTCCTGCAACATCGCTGCATAAAGACGGGCTCAGGTAAGTATTAGGGGGGCTGAGGGGGGCTGCTGCACACAGAAGGTTTTTTTTTTTATCTTAATGCAAAGAACCCTTTTGCTTTTACAATCTCTTTAATTTCCTCTTCTCAAGAGAGAATAAATTCAGTTCCTCTAATCTTTCCTCATAGCTGAGCTCCTCCATGCCTCTTATCAATTGAGTTGCCCTTCTCTGTACTCTCTCCAGTTCCCATTTCAGTATCGTTTTTGAAAACTGATGTCCAAAACTGAACTGCATATTCCAGATGAGGTCTTACTTATGATTTGTACAGGGGCAAAATTATCTCTCTCTCTGCAGTACATATCTCTTTTAATACAAAAAAAAGGACTTTGCTTGCTTTGAAAACCGCAGCTTGGCATTGGCATTGCATGCCATTATTAAGCTTATGATCTACCAAAACCCCCAGATCCTTCTCCACTATGGATTCCCCCAGTTGTACTCCCCTTAGTATGCATGATGCATGCATATTCTTAGCCCCCGGTTCATAACTTTACATTTATCAATATTAAGTCTAATTTGTAACACAGTTGCCCAATTAAACAGTGCATTAAGGTTGGCTTGTAAGTTGGAGACAATTTTAATCACAGACCCTATATCATTTACCTTGAGGCATTTACCGTATCATGAACCTTGGGGTTCACCACTAATACTCACTACTCTCTAAAGATCTTTCTAAGGCTGTAGACTTTACCTTACATATAAGCCGTGTGTGGGGAACTGTGTCATACACTTTTGCAAAATTTAAGTATACTACGTCCACAGCCACCCCCTGTCCAAGGTTTTACTTACCTCCTCATAAAAAGAAATCAGATTTGTTTGACAACTTCTGTGTTTCTTGAATCCATGCTGTCTGTTGCTTAAAATATTTTTTTCCTGAAAGAACTCATCTATGTGGTCTTTTATTAAACTCTCCAGTTTCTTCCCTACTATAAAAGTTAAACTAACAGGTCTATAGTTACTTGGTAAAGTCTCTGGATCCCTTTTTAAAACTAGGCACCACATTGGCCCGTACGCCAATCCAGTGGTACTATTCCAGTCCTTAGCGAGTCCCTTAAAATTAGAAACAATGGCTTTGAAATTATAGAGCTCAATTCTTTTAGGATCGGTGGGTGGATGCCATCTGGTCCAGGTGTTTTGGTAGGCTGGTGTTACCTATCTATCTGATCAAACATACTACACTATTGGTGGCTATTCCTCTTTCTTGAGAGCTGTAGGGAGCCATTCCCTCTAAGGCTTGCCATACATTAGGCAATTTCCTGGTTCAATTTCCTTTAGATTTACCCTCAACTATGTAGTGCAAGAGCCTGCCTGACTGTATTCAAATTAAAAGTGTTTAGGTTTGACCTTATATTATACAGTTTTGGTAAATCTAAAGGAAAATTGAACAAGAAAATAGTATAAAGTATGGCCAGCCTACAGAAGCCACATCATTAGGGAGATCATCACCTGGTGTTCGAGACTCTATTGAGCATCTCCCTGTATACGCAAGATTGGCCAATATATACAGGTAGGTCTATTTATAAGGTGAGCGCACACTTCACTAGGCGGTGGAAAACTGTGTAATGTCTGGTGGAGCACTGAGTGGATTCTACATTTTGTGAAAAAATGTGTTTCTTCGAAGAAGCACTATTGAAAACACGTTTGTTTTGGACTATTGGGACTTTTTTCTTTTCACTTTTGGGATAGCCTTTTATCATTGATATTATTTTTCACAGGTCATTGTATGACATTGTGCAAGAATGTTATGACATGGTAGTTAATTTGATGGAATTAGGAATGATGTTGGTTTAAATTTCATAATATTCAGATTTCACAATCATTTAGGCAGCGCAATCACATATTGTTTTTAATTTTTGCACTTTTATGTGGGAAGACAGTTAGTGGTTTCAGCAGCTGAGGTAACCATTGAAGATAGGTGGCAGAGTGCAAAAGTTATATTGGACATACACTTTAAAAAATTTCAGAATGGCAGATCAACATACACTGGATCTTCAGTAAACTCTTGTATTATCACAGATGAGGGAAAAAAAAGAGAATATCTCTTAGCTTATGAGTTTTGTACTGTAAACCTGCAGGTTGACACACTATACTACACTCCTACATTTCCCATTAAACAGCTTTGAGAGTAATAATCAGTGAAGGTCATCATGAGGTGAACCTGAAGCCTGAGATGGTAGATAGGAACAATGAATGATTGGATTTGATCTGATCTCTGATATTTACAGTAGATTAAGCAGATTTATATTCTCATAGGTACATAGAATACTTGTACGCACCCTGAGCACACATTTGTGTTAGAACAATACTGGCACAAATATGTGCAAACAGTAGTCACATGTATACAAGCACATAAAACATCTTCTCACTAAGATTCAACTTTGATGAGAAATACACATCGGATCATTGTTTTATAGTCCAGATCACACTATTCTTGTTAATGAGCATGAGCATTAGGAAATTCATGTTCAAGTAGTTCACACATGTCATTTGAATTCAGACTAACATTACTAGGACCCTTTCCTTCTTGGTGAATTAAAATACCATTACTGGGATCATGAACACAAGACAAAATATTAGTCACTGGCAGATCATTTCTGTATACAGATGATTTTTGGGTGTGCATATACACTACATATATATATACAGTGGGTACGGAAAGTATTCAGACCCCCTTAAATTTTTCACTCTTTGTTATATTGCAGCCATTTGCTAAAATCATTTAAGTTCATTCTTCTTCCTCATGAATGTACACATAGCACCCCATACTGACAGAAAAACACAGAATTGTTGACATTGTTGCAGATTTATTAAAAAAGAAAAACTGAAATATCACACGGTCCTAAGTATTCAGACCCTTTGCTGTGACACTCATATATTTAACTCAGGTGCTTTCCATTTCTTCTGATCATTCTTGAGATGGTTCTACACCTTCATTTGAGTCCAGCTGTGTTTGATTATACTGATTGGACTTGATTAGGAAAGCCACACACCTGTCTATATAAGACCTTTCAGATCACAACGCATGTCAGAGCAAATGAGAATCATGAGGTCAAAGGAACTGCCTGAAGAGCTCAGAGACAGAATTGTGGCAAGGCACAGATCTGGCCAAGGTTACAAAAAGATTTCTGCTGCACTTAAGGTTCCTAAGAGCACAGTGGCCTCCATAGTCCTCAAATGGAAGACGTTTGGGACGACCAGAACCCTTCCTAGAGCTGGCCGTCCGGCCAAACTGAGCTATCGGGGGAGAAGAGCCTTGGTGAGAGAGGTAAAGAAGAACCCAAAGATCACTGTGGCTGAGCTCCAGAGATGCAGTCAGGAGATGGGAGAAAGTTGTAGAAAGTCAACCATCACTGCAGCCCTCCACCAGTCGGGGCTTTATGGCAGAGTGGCCCGACGGAAGCCTCTCCTCAGTGTAAGACACATGAAAGCCCGCATGGAGTTTGCTAAAAAAACACCTGAAGGACTCCAAGATGGTGAGAAATAAGATTCTCTGGTCTGATGAGACCAAAATAGAACTTTTTGGCCTTAATTCTAAGCGGTATGTGTGGAGAAAACCAGGCACTGCTCATCACCTGTCCAATACAGTCCCAACAGTGAAGCATAGTGGTGGCAGCATCATGCTGTGGGGGTATTTTTCAGCTGCAGGGACAGGGCGACTGGTTGCAATCGAGGGAAAGATGAATCCGGCCAAGTACAGGGATATCCTGGACAAAAACCTTCTCCAGAGTGCTCTGGACCTCAGACTGGGCCGAAGGTTTACCTTCCAACAAGACAATGACCGTAAGCACACAGCTAAAATAACGAAGGAGTGGCTTCACAACAACTCCGTGACTGTTCTTGAATGGCCCAGCCAGAGCCCTGACTTAAACCCAATTGAGCATCTCTGGAGAGACCTAAAAATGGCTGTCCACCAACGTTTACCATCCAACCTGACAGAACTGGAGAGGATCTGCAAGGAGGAATGGCAGAGGATCCCCAAATCCAGGTGTGAAAGACTTGTTGCATCTTTCCCAAAAAGACTCCTGGCTGTATTAGATCAAAAGGGGGCTTCTACTAAATACTGAGCAAAGGGTCTGAATACTTAGGACCATGTGATATTTCAGTTTTTCTTTTTTAATAAATCTGCAACAATGTCAACAATTCTGTGTTTTTCTGTCAGTATGGGGTGCTATGTGTACATTCATGAGGAAGAAGAATGAACTTAAATGATTTTAGCAAATGGCTGCAATATAACAAAGAGTGAAAAATTTAAGGGGGTCTGAATACTTTCTGTACCCACTGTATATATGTCTTTACACGCACATGAACTTTAATGGCATCCCAGTCTTCGTCCGTAGGGTTCAATATTGAGTTGGCTTCAACTCTTCTGGGAAGGCTGTCCACAAAGTTTAGGAGTGTGTCTATGGGAATGTTTAACCATTCTTCCACAAAAGAATTTGCAAGGTCAGACACTGATTTTGGAGAGAAGGCCTGGCTCGCAGTCTCCTCTCTAATTCATCCCAAAGGTGTTCTATCGGGTTGAGGGCATGACTGTGCAGTCCTGTCAAGTTCCTCCACCCCAAACTTGCTCAACTATGTCTTTATGGACCTTGCTTTGTGCACTGGTCCAAATCATTTGATGGAGGAGGGAGTATGGTGTGGGGTTGTATTTCAGGGGTTGGGCTTGGCCCCTTATTTCCAGTAAAGGGAACTCCTAAGGTTTCAGCATACCATTAAATTTTGGACAATTTTATGCTCCTGACTTTGAGGGAACAGTATGGGGATGGCCCCTTCCTGTCCCAACATAACTGTGCACCAGTGCACAAAGCAAGGTGCATAAAGACATAGTTGAGTGAGTTTGGGGTGGAGGAACTTGACTGGGCTGCACAGTCCTGACCTCAACCCGATAGAACACCGTTGGGATGAATTAGTGCGGAGAATGCAAGCCAGGCTTTCTCTCCAACATCAGTGCCTGACCTCACAAATGCGCTTCTGGAGGAATGGTCAAACATTCCCATAGACACACCTAAACATTGTGGACAGCCTTCCCAGAAGGGTTAAAGCTGTTATAGTTGCAAAGGGTGGGCCATCTCAATATTGAACCCTACAGACTAAAGGCCCATACACACGATAAGAAATTCAGAAGGGAAATTTCGACCGATCTGCCGATTTTCAGATTGTTAGTATGGTGCTTTCGACAGCCGACTCCGACTCTTCGGCTGACAAAATCCTGATGTGCAGGCTATAAAATTTTTATCCTCCTTCAACACACATCCGATTTTCGCTCATTAGTACAGATTTCGACGGGGAAAAATCTTATGAGCAAGACTAGGCATGCTCAGAGAGAAAGAACACATACAAATTAATCCAACACATGACATCACTTCTGAAGTAGAATTCTGTCGTACGGGAAAATTCGTATGAAAATAACCTCTTCACTTTCCACATCAGACTAGCATGCCACAAAAGACGGACGAGCGGTTGGCGGAAATTTGTAGCGTGTGTACGGGGCTTAATGGGCCATACACACTATACAATTGTCTTTAGATTTTTTTTCCTTTAGATTTACCAAAACCATATAATATGAGGTCAAATCTAAACACTTTCAATTTGTATGCAATCAGGCAGGCCCCTGCACTACATGGTTGAAGGTAAATCTAAAGGAAATCTAACAACAAAAGTTGTATAGTGTACAGCTTAAGACTGGGATGCCAATAAAGTTCATGTGTGTGTAAAGGCAGGCGTCCCAATACTTTTAAATAATATAGTATATAAATGATGGTGTTTCTATAGTACCTACAGCTCATGGCTATCTTGTTGTTAATGAAAAACATTCATGTAAATAAATTGACAATATATCTCTATCTGCATTTTTAGACTAGTGTAATAATGTTCAGTAAAAGGCATGCTTTTTCCCATGTGTTGCCACAACACACCTAAACACAGTGTGCCTATGGAATGCAACACACTTGCATTATAGTGCACCACAATGCACAGATGTCAACCTGGCTAGGCGGCACAGGACTTCGACTAAGCTACACTGCCTGTACTAAGTTCCCCCCATAATAAGTTCTTGGTATTGAAATATCCTAAAAATTCCCTAATGTCCAAATGCCAAAAGACCCTCCCGCCTTCCTTCTCCGCTATTACACAATACCTCATAAAGCCTACAAAAACACAATTTTGATATACTAGATGCAAAGCGTGCATCCCATTCACATAGATTTTAAGCATGTACACACTACACAAGCCTTTGGATACCAAAGGAAAATGACATAAAAAAAAAAAACGCACGCTGTAACCTCTCTCCTAAATGGCACAGCAAACATTTTCATAGAACCTGGTTTTATGGATTACTAAATACTGAACTCTACTGGGTGCTTCTGAAGCCCAGGCAACACACCCAGTGGAGAGAAGCACCAGAAATAAACACCATGGGTTTTCTGCATACAATCAATGAAGGTATGTTGACATATACATTATTACATTTATGTTGGTGCAGGATTTAGGACATTAGTTGCCATAGCCTTGGAACATAGCTATTGTTATGGTGCTCATGTGATTGGTACTCTATCCTCCTTGTCTTTTCCATTCCTTTTGTTGTCCTCATTCCTCCTCCCCTGCCCTTTCCTGGCTGAGGGGAGGGGCATTGGCATATGGCTGATGACTTACAGTAACATGGTATACAAGTAGGTGGTCTATCATCCATGAGTTTTGGCTCAGAAGAAGAGGGCCTGACCCTCAAAATGTTTTAGACATTTTTGGATGTTTAGAGGTCTTCCCATGCCATCAGCCGAGTATGGTGGATTGGAGGTGGTCTCGTCCGTATCTTTTAGATATGCTCGTGTAAAACACGTGTTTGTGGTAATGTATTGGTCAGTGTGCCCTTTTTTTTGTTGTTATGTATTTTACACACCCAGCTCTCCTGTCCTTCTAACTTTTACCTTTATTTAGATTTTACCCTTGATGTCTCCCTTTTTCATCCCCACTACTTTTTTCTGTTTCTTTTTCCTCTCCATAAAATCTTTCCCTTCCCCATCCTTTTAGTAAAATGGACTATGTCACTACAGAGCCACCTTAATTATTACTATACTGACCTCAGCAGCCCGGTACTGCACCACTTCATGTTTCTCACTTCCCCTATCCTGATTATCCAATTCATTTCAAAGGAAAAAAGCAGTTGGGGTGCAGTCATTAAATGTGATGCTTTATTATATCCAGAGAGCATTGGTACTGGATGTAAGTTTCCTTAATCAGACAATGTGGTCGATTCACTATGAGTTAAATAACGGCAAATAAAATGCGGTAAAATACCTCATGCAGTAAATTAGTTGTGAAATTTCAATTCACTAAGAATTCACTGTTAAATACCGAAAGCATATTGTTTGATTTGGCAGTAAGAACCACATTATTTAATGCAGTAATTTACCCCATTGAGCTCATTGCCGAGGAGCGGACCAGGATTTGTCAAAAAACAGCCCGGGGGTCGGGGATCAGCACACACTGGTCCATGACATCATAAAGGGGCAAGGCCACCTATATAAGGATTGTCAAATGGTGAAGGAGGCATTCAGCGGCCAGCCTTCCTCGGGAGCGAAGCTCTATTTTTTTTTCTGGGTTCCAGCGGTCGTGATTGACGATGGATTTACATCGGGGGACACTGTTTTTTTATTTTTTAATAAAGGACTTGTCAAAAACTGTCTCTGTGTTTTTTCACTTTGTGACACTTTTTTTTGTGAATAAGTAGGGGTACGATGTACTCATTCATATGGGGGGGGGGCAGGATCTGGGGACCAGAGGGCTTCCAAATTCCCTGCCTGCAGACCCCCACAACCATCAGCCACAGTTGTGGGGAAGAGGCCCTTGTCAAGGTGCTTTGGGGTGGGAGGGGTGGAGCCAATTTGTTTTCTGCTACATATTTTTGGTAAAATTTTTTGGGCAATAATACTCTAACATAATGAAGCCGGCTACTTTAACATCCATTGCATCAATTCTTTATTGGCTACATGGCAGGGTATATCATTGACATGCTAACTATGAGTAAGCCTTTTGCTAAAAGGTGTTACTGCCATATCCTTCCATGTGTAACCAATAAAGAATTGATGCAATGGATGTTACCAAGTAGCTGACCTCGTTATATTAGCAGGTTATTGCTACATTCCAAAGGCACTTGGACCAGAGCACCGGTTCATAGTCTTCCAGGTAATTTGCAGTCGAGCACATTTTCTCTGTTAAACTCCGAATAGGGTTTTTTTCTAAATAAAAACAAATTAGCAGATTATGAATAAGTGGGTAAAATACAGTATGTCCATGTTGCAGTTCCACTGACATCTATCTTAATTGTTTCATTAAATTACTAGGAAATATTGTAATGCCATTGCTTCTAATTAACCCCTTTGAAACGATGCCTCCCGACCCTTTAACCAGTTGCAGACTTGCGTAGTAGACACACCCAAAAACATGTCATCATTGTACACAGGGCCTGTCTAGTAAGCCCAGTCCTTCTGCCCTACTGCCAGGACTTCCCTCCCCCCCGACCCAGTACAATGCAATTCAGCTGTGATTAATCATAGCAGCATTAAAGAGTATACAGAAAAGGTCGCCAGAAAAAGCTGTAAAAAAAAAACAAAAAACAAAAAAACAGTCTAGCAACGTTTGTTAACAAAATTGCTCAGACTGGAATACAGAAAGGTACATTGAAACATTGTATCATTTGAAACTTTCTGTGTTTTTCGTCTACAGATCAAAGGGATGAACTTCAATCTGCAGATGAGGAGAGTTAAAGCCACCTTGACAAGCAAAAAAAAATATTTTTTTTTTTAACTAAATGTTCTTCTGTTGAACCCCTTATTAACCCCTTAGTTACTCTAATCAGCACTAATTAACTCTGTATTCTCCTCCATTCAATTGTCATTTTTTTCTATTTTATTAACTAATAGTTAAACATTTTCTCTGTTTTTGTTTGCTTTGTTCATTAATATTTTGACACCTTTTTCATATATTTACATGTATCACACTGAAAAAAAGTGTAAAATTGAAAAAAACTCACTTTTCTTCATTTGTACATAACTTTGTAATGCTTTGTACCAAAAACAATACATTTTAGTGTTTTAAACAGGAAAAATTATACAACAAAATAAACACTATTTATGTTTAAACTAACACTGCTCAAAATAAGAAAAAAAGTATTTTGTTTAGTTTTATTATGTTTAATTGTCTAAGGATTGCAAAAAAAAAAAATATTGTTGCAGGACAATATTCACAAAAAGAAAGCCTTGTTTGTCCTTTTAAAAAACAATGTAGGTGTGTGCATACCTGACTGCTCTGGTATGGCCGCCTAGCCTCAGAGCTCCGCACCACCTCAGCCACTCTAGCGCTGGTACAGCGCAGGTAACGGCCAGGTCAGCTCTCGACTGACACCTATGGAGATTGGAGGGCTTCCTGCTCCCCCCCAGATGTCCAGAAGGGATCTTATGTCCCAAATAGATCCCTGCCCGCAGACGCCCGAGGCCTACAACAAAACACCCATCTCCTCCCAGCCCTTTAACCCCTCTTTGGGTGAAGCAGCAATCTAAGAGATCGAGAGATGCACGACCACCCTAATTTGGATCCCAAAGGGGGATCCAACTTTTTCTACACCTTTTGGTTCACCGAACATTTCTTGAGGCCTCTATATGCTTTCTGGAGCCTGACTCCCCTAACTTTGCCTCTTTGACCCTGATTGTCCATTGTCATCGGACGCGACCATCCCAGCTACATCAGGGATCCCATCTACAGGATCACTTTGCCAAGACCCCTTCCCTATTTTTCCTCCCCTATCCCATCCCTCTCTCCCTTATCTCCCCTTCCTGCCCTCCCTTTTATCCTCCTTTCCCCTGGAACTACCTCCTCTAATCCCCTCCCAGTTCCCCTCCCCCTCTCTCACCCTCCTCCTTCCCCTTGTTCCAGTTGGTTACCATACTATCCATGGATATGGGGGCACTGCCCCTGGACCCTAATTACAGTTAACTGCAGTTTGGTTATTATTATAAGTGCCTGTGTCTCCAACACTGAAGCTCAATGATCACCATGTTTATTCTCCTTGTTACCTGTTTATAGTTGTTCATCTGAATGTTTTAGACACGGCGGCTGAGTAGATTTTGGCTTCTACCCTCAGGCAGTTTAGTGTCTTCTTCCCAGGGAGCCATTACTGGGCTCCCCGGCGAGGAGCTGGAGCGACTTTCCTAGCCCCACTGGGCCTGGGAAACTCGGTCTCCCCCCCTTTTTTATTTTTGTATTTTTTTTTTCTTTTGTTTTTGTTTTGATTTTTTCTGTTTTGAGAATCTTGAGATTTGTACCCATGTGCTCTGTACTTTCTGTTTCTTACCTTCTCTTTCTGCTCCCACATACCTCTAACAACTATGCACTTCTCCGAAGAGGTTCACGCTTGGCGCAGTTCCTAGAATCCCTCAAGCCAGCAATACTCCAGGCTTCAAGCTGTCTTGTTCTTTTGTATGTTGGAGGATAGTACACCCCTCTGATCCATTCTGAATACTACAATCACACCCTCCCACCCCACTGTAGTGTCACACACTACTCAGGGACTCAATTCACCTGTCAAGAGACGGAAGATTTTCCAACTCTATCACTCCCAGAAAATAGAAGTTGCACTCCTTCAAGAAACACACTTTCCTCAAAACTACTACCCTTCCTATCTCCACCATAAATACGACAAATTCTTCTTAGCTAACACAGAAAACAAAACTAGGGGGGTAGCTATCTGCTTTGCCAGACATCTTTGCTTCTCCCCGTCCAAAATCATTACGGACCCTGAAGGACGATATATCTTAGTCTCAGGCACAATAGATGGTTCCCTGTGTAGCAAGGTTTCCAGGCAATCCTCCCCAGCCCATGTGAGATGAGTCCCCAGGTGTGACAATTAAAAGAGTGACAACTCCGGCATCTTTGTTTGTGGTTTTTATTATAAATTAAGGGGATGGCAGAAGGGAATGAGCGGGATACTCCTCTCGGCTTGAACTAATTACAATTGGGACTTTGATCCTAAAAAAATGCCCGTTGGTGCTTTCTTGACACTAGCCAGCACCAGCCAACACCCACTGACTCTGAGAACTCTCTGTACAACAGAGGAAGTGTTGAATCACTAGTATATCAATAGTATAGTAGTAGATCCAAGACTGAGAACTGTAGGACTTCTGACACTGCTTCACTGTGTAAGTCTCTGAATACTTTCCCCCTGCCTGGCACAGCTTGAGGTAGTATTGTGTAGAACTTCAAATAGCTAGCACTGTAACTGGCAATACAATTCAGGGCCCAGACTGCTGGCGCCCCCTTTATGCTCCTTGAACTCTTCAGGGTCCACTGACTATGTACCCCCTTTACACTTCAGGGTCCTCAATCTAGGTACCCCCTTTACAGCTAGCTGACCTTGGATCCCCGAACCTCTTCCGGAGTGGTCCCCTCTGACTCTAGGCAGACCCCCAGGGGCAATCCGCAGTACTCATGACCTGTGTAGGCTTTCCTGGGACTGGACCCCTCTCTCTCTCTCCACAGGCTCTCGGCACACCGGATCCCCCTCAGCTTAACTCAGCACTCTCTGGACTCTCAGGCGAAACCCGAGACATGCACCTTCCTTAGACAGGAGGAGAGACAGCCGCACTCTCCCTCCTGGGACTCTACTCCCGCCAAAGACACCGTGCCACGCACTTCCCCCCAAACTTACACCCACTCCCAGAATCCTTTGCAGCCTAATCTGCCTTCTGGGGTAGTTACAAGCTAGGATGTGTCCCCTGATTGGGCTTCCCACACTTCCCTATGAGAAGCCTCTCACGGGAGCCAGTGGGGATACTTCTCCCCTCAGGAGGCACATCTGGAAGCCCTGACACCCTACCTAACAAATCACAGCCCTGCTGTTAGGCAGACAAGGCTCACTATCTATTTTACCTAGCACCTACCTGTAGGGTGCTACACCTGTATACCTTTGTTTCGTACTACTCCCCCAACAAGGGCCAAGCAAAGTTTTTCATTAATATGCTCCACAAACTTAAACCCTTCTTTGAGGGATTTGTAGTCTTGGGTGGGGACACCAACATAGCGCTAGACCGTTCTATTGACAATTCCAGACCAGGTAACCCAAAAAACAAACACCTACCCAGGCAGAGTACAAACATTGCACAAACCATTTATGCCTCAGACCTTAATGACATTTGGAGGGAACTCAACCCAAGGACCGAAGATTTCACTCATTACTCGGCCCCACATCAAACGTACTCAAGAATAGACCACATCTTCATTAAAACAGCCTCCATTCCACTTGCAGGGAAATCTAAAATTAGGGACACTGCACTCTCGGACCACGCAATGGTATTACTTACCATATCCAGAACACAAAAATCTAAACGGGTCTTTAGATGGCGACTCAATGAATCCATTCTGAGTGACCCAATCCGCTGCACACTCATAGCTGACTCCCTTTGGGAATTTTTCCAAATCAATGACACTGAAACTGTTTCCTCCGAAACACTCTGGGCCGCACACAAACCAACGATCAGGGGGAAGTTCATTCAAATTGCATCCCAACTTTAACAAGAGCGTAAACAGACAATCACCTCCCTAAATACTCACTTCCTGACTATGTTCAAATGACACAAAGCTAATCCATCTACAGATACTCTTGCTCTACTGGATTCCTCACTCTTGCCACTGAATTTGGCGCTTAAGACGGAAGCTGAGAAACACTTCCGTTGGTCAGGTGCATGTGGGGAACATCATCAAAGGGTTCCCCAAGCATAGTGTGTCCCGGCACTACGACCAGTTCCATGGGAGGGATCCCACAGGAACTATATTTATGGGTATCGACAGATATACTAGTAGCTGGAGGGGTAGTAATAAAACACGTGGCGTATCCCAACTTGAGACCCAATGGATCTATAGGGTCAAATCTTATAGCCCCTATGGCATGAACATCGATTGGGATATCAATTCCTTCATTAACAATTCCTAGCACTTTTTCTCTTATCATTGTTTTAAGGTTTCTGTATTGCTGTTTTTATGTAATGGTTGTTTTTATGTATTTTATGTATTTTTATGTAAATTGAGTCTATTTAAGCTTTTAATGACTCATTGTCAGTTTGCATATATTTATTGTAATAATCCTGAGGGGTCTTTTTGGGTGCAGTGTGTTGGCATTATCCACCTGTTCTCTGCTATGGTCTTCCAAGCATTTTTTATCATGTACCCGTTTTAGATTGGAGATTTTCGAACAGAGGATTCAGTTTTTCTGTTCTTGTGTCCCAATATATATTAATTTATTTACTTTTGATCCGAATATTTTTTACAAGTAGGTCTCACTCCTGCCGCTGCACAACGACATCAGCGTCTTTGGGGTTTTTCTCTTTTCCACTGGACGCTGGGCATGTGCAGTAGGAGACCTGTATTGATTGGGGGACGGATGTTCTAAGTTTCTCTGATTCGTTCCCGGGTGGCGCCTGCTGATTGGTTTCAGCGGTGACTTCCGGGTTACGAACGATCACTTCCTCTTCCTGATTCAGTAGTGTGGGTAGCGTCGGCGGTTTGGGGCAGGATTGATTGCGGTTCATGCCGCTCCTCCCCTTCCGCTGTTATCTGGCCATTTAAAGAAGGTGTTCGGCGATGTCAGACCATGCCCCCTGATGATGTCAGGTTTTGATGAAACCAGTTGGGGACCGGCAACGCTCGCTTCCTGAACACCTTTGCAGCGTTCTCCATCCTCTGCTGAGAAGGCCGGAGAATAATTGGCTATAGCTACCACACTGACCACGCAAGTCCCCTCCAGGATAATGGTCCTTGATGCCTGTTTTTATCAGCTTAAATGTGAGTGTTTTATTGGCTTTCTTCATTAAAGCATTACCTGTGTTTCATTCGTATTGCACCATGAGGAGTTTTTTTTCTTTCATGTGCTACTGGTGAATTCACTGAGTCCATTAGAGGATTGACTGCTATCCATAGAGGCATTTCCTGTGGGAGTTGTTTATATGTCTGTCCATTTAGTGAGAAAGGAGCCAAGTTCCTGTTTAAAGCATATAGAGATCCCTGTAATGGGGATCACCCATTTCCGGTAAGAGGCCACTTATACTGGTGTTTGGTGGAGGCTACTCTTTCTGAACTTTCATCACCCTTATCTTGGACCTCTTATGGGACTCCTTTTCTCCTATGGACTTTCATATAGTACCATTACTAGCATTATCGATTGATTTCTGTGATCACCGTATTGAGCGCTGCATACCCTGTTTTTATATTTGTTTAAGGTTGCGGTACAACAACCTTTATATGCTAGCAGCTTATACAGTGATCTGAGTTCCTGATTTGATTAAGTGCAGTATAATCTGTTTTTATATCCGTTGGTCAGGTGCTCGCCTGTATCATCAAAGGGACAAAATTGGTTCCAAATTAGCTGCTAAATTGAGCCCCAAGTTTTGAGCCACTATTATCCCTAAGATCCCCACTAAGCAGGGCGACCTGACACAATGCCCTCAGAAAGCGATGGCTGTCTTCCAGGAGTTTTACTCCAACCTTTACTCAGCCCCCAATACACCCCCTAAGGATTTAGACACCTTTCTCAGTGATATCCATCTCCCCAAATTGTCCATGGAACACTACAGACTGCTGGAAAAGCCGATCTCTGAAGATGAAATTATTGAAGTCGTCAAAAATCTAAAACTAACCTCAGCCCCTGGCCCGGACGGCTTTTCCAACACATACCACAACAAATTTAGTACTATCCTCACCCCCTATATGGCTAGATTTTTCAATTCCCTTCGTAAAGGACACGGTCTAGGTAGAGACTTGAACTCGGCCACTATATCGCTGATCCCGAAACCAGGAAAAGACACAAGTGACGTCAGCAACTTTTGCCCAATATCATTAATCAATAAAGCCTTCAAAATTCTCACCAAAGTATTAGCGAACAGACTCTCTTCCTTTATCGCCTGCTATATTCACGCAGACCAGGCCGGATTTTTACCAAGCTACTGATCAAATACGGAGGGCGATAGACTTAATATCTCTACTCAAATCCCAATGGGATGGGGGTAGCAAGCAAGAGGGTTATCTCCTATCGATTGATCTTCATAAAGCTTTCAATTCCGTCTTATGGCCCTACCTGTTTGAGATACTGGAGAGACGGGGCTTTGGCCCAAACTTTCGGGGTATGCTCTAATCCCTGTATTCCACACCTAAAGCCCAAATAGGAATGACTGGGCAACATTCTGACACATTTCAAATCCGAAAAGGAACCAGACAAGGCTGCCCATTATCTCCTATTGTCTTTGCTATTGCGATAGAGACACTAGCTATCACAATTAGGAACCATCCAGATATCAAAAGGGGTCTCCTGTGGGCCTCTAGAACACAAATGCGCTCTCTTTGCTGATGATCTTTTACTATTCATTACTTCTCCCCTCACCTCTACACTTAATATCCTTAAACTCCTACACGACTTTGGACAAGTTTCAGGCCTACAAGTTAACGCTTCTAAATCTACAGCATTGAACATCTCGGTCCCTGACCATTTAGTGAACAACCTCCGATCTTATTTTCCCTTCACTTGTAACTCCTTATATATCCCATACCTCGGTGTCAACCTTCCCAATTCCATAGACAAGATCTATGCGGTAAACTATCCTGGCATTTTTAAAAAACTAGAAGAGGACCTTAAAATATGGTCCAAATTTGATCTCTCTTGGATAGGGAGGATCAATACCATCAAAATTACCTTATTGCCACGTATACTTTAACTTTTTAGATCTCTCCCCATTACCCTCGAAAAATCGCAACTTGACAGCCTACAATCCAAAATTGTACAGTACTCTTGGGGCAACAAGTGCCACCGCTGCTCGAAATCCATACTATATAGACAGAAAGAAGAAGGAGGCTTAGGGCTTCCTAACTTGTGGTGGTATTATCTAGCGGCACAACTTTCCCAAATCTCGACGGTTTACTCCAAAGGTCTGAAACTGGACTGGGTCCATATTGAGCGATAAGCGGTCCCTCACAACACAATTGACTACCTCCTCTGGTGCAATCCCAAACGTAGACCCCCTGTGCTCGCACCTACTTTATCCCACTTCCTCTCACTGTGTGACACGCTACACAAAACGGTCTTCCCTCATATCTGACCTAAGGCCCTTAACCCACTTGTTCAACAAGCCTCACTTCCCACCTGGAATGGACATAGGTGCCTTTAAATGGTGGCTAAATAAAGGCCTGTTCAGAATTGGACACTTTTTTAAAAGATTAGGCCCCCTTAAATTGGGCCATTGCATGAACAATCTTAAAATGCCTTCTTCAGAAAAATTTAGATACACTCAAATATCTCACTTTCTTCATTCGATCTGGTCTGATAAAAATGAACCCCCCAAACTCACTCCTTACAAAACCTGGTGCTCCAACATAATGGATCAGAGGGGTGGAATCTCCACCATATATGCTTCCTTAGCAGAAGCCAGAGACAAACCCTCCTATGCACACTTCAGGGAATCTGATCTGATAGGTGAATCATTGTCACCTGAAACTTGGTCGCAATGCTTCTGACGCTCTTTCAAAGGTGTACTTAATGTCTCCCTGATTGAGGCTAATGTTAAACTATTTACCAGATGCTATAGGGTCCCGATCAGGCTGGCTAAAATGTTCCCCAACACCTCTCCTTTATGTTTCCGCAACTGTGGAATGGCAGGCACCATGTATCACACGTGGTGGTCTTTTCCACGCATTAGATCTTATTGGAACAGAATTGTCCATATGCTGCCGAAAATCTCAGGCCTGGCTATTCCACGGGATCTCAAAATAGCACTTCTCAATCATAGAGTAGAAAGAGCCCCCAAACACATGTCCAAACTTATCTTTTTTATACTGTTGGGTGCTAAGATGACGATAGCCAAAGCTTGGAAGAAGGAAGGGGTTTCCCTTACCGCAACCAAACAGAAAATATCCTGGATAATGGCTCAAGAAAAGCTTGTTGGTACTTGACTTGTCAAGGAACACTTATTTGAAGCAGTTTGGGAACCTGGGCTCTATATTCCAAAGCCCCCCTCTTTCCGGGTCACCTACCGTCCGGACAAACAAACCTCTAAGGAGACTCTACCCGCACTCTTCATTCTTCCATTCTTCCCCTCTTCTCTTTTCCCTCCTGTCCACCAAAGCGGAGGTATTCTTTTCTTCTATTTCTTCTTTTCTTCTCTTGTTCTTCTATTGCACTCTCTAAGATCTGGACTGACTTCCATGGGAACGTGATAGGATTTGAGACACTTAATGTTTGTTCATGATGTACTTTATCTTTAACGTAGACTTCGCCCACCTATATCTACCATGTTCCATGTTATATACTTTGTTTTGATGTTTCAGCGGTTGCATATCTTGTAATTTCATGTTTAAAAATCAATAAAAATATTGAAAGTAAGAAAACAATGTATGTATTATGTTGTTATGCTAAGTAATGTTATGTTAAGTAATGACAAAATTGTCACCGAATAAATAGGCTCATAGCAAAAATGTAAAAATTGCTCTGGTCCATAAGGGGACCACGAGGCAGTCCCATGCACTGGAACAGCGCAAATATCACGATTGGGCATCCCCAGGACAGTGATGCTGAGGACCTCCACTTAGTGCTACATACCTTTACTAAACTTACCCTTATGAGTAGTATTTTACTTTTGAATTGAATAAAACATCCCCTGCATGCTGCACTTAGAAGGCAACCCACCAATAAGGCGGCATATTTGCGTGCCAACGGGTAAAAAAAAAAAAATGTTAGGCAGATATTAAAAAAGCAATTCATTAATTCATAATTCAATATATTTTTTTGTTTTCAATGGTTTTTATTGAAAATTTTCAAAGTATAAACATAAGAAACAACAATATGAAACATCGTTCAGTGGTAAAACAATCACAGCAGTCGGCTATAATATCCCCAAAGGGGCAAGCAGAAGAAATACAACAAAGACTCATACTGCATTTAAATAAGAAAAATGGTATATGCGAGGTACCCCAAGGTGCTAGTGGAAAGGTGATTCTGTAGCCATGGTCCACAGTATACTACAGCTCTGGAAGCGTGCACCTGAGGCCATCCCCAAATAATCAACTGTGTGGCCTGCTAGGACCAGGCCGTGCTGAACCAGTACAAATTCGTGTGCTGCAGTGTGCAACCACTGAGTAAACCTTAAAAAGGCATTCATCAAGAAGACAAGAGTAAGAGGTAGAGAGAAAAGAAAATGGAAAGGGAGAAGAAAAGAGAAGCGATAGAACTAAAGAATGGACCCAACCCCGCGCCCAGCACCCCGCTCCCGGACCCATGTACGGCCCTCAAACGTTCCCGGTGAGATAGTTGAGCCACGGTTCCCATATTCGATATATTTTTTTATAGCAATTTATGTAAGTACCTGCGTTTGACTTGATGTTAGCCTATTGTAATCCCCTATAAAACAGTACTGAGACTGGAAAAGGGAGGGTCATGACTGGAAGCCAATCATCTGTGCTGCATTCAAATAAATGGACAAGCAACATGCTGATAAGGACAGAGGACAGTGTGAGCAATAAGATGACCTTATCAGGAGATGCTTCTCTTTCACTGTCCAGTGATCTGGCTGAGGATGAAGAGAGGACGTTCCTGTATTTGTTAACTGTAACAGAGAAACTGGTGCCATCAGCCTGACTGTGCTGTGAGGAAGGGCAAAAACTAAGGGCTTAATGGATAGAAATACCAATAATATGGCAGGTGAAAGAACTGTATTTCATCTGTTTATTTAGTTGTTTGCCTGTAGTTAATCTTCATGTAATTAGGAATGACAACATGAGAACTGGAACATGGCTATCTCTAAGAATCTGACAATCCTGTTAAAATAGTAAGTGGCTGTGTCGACAGGCTTCAGGTTTGTGTTTATAAGCAAATGCGGTTTGCTTTCAGGTACATTCCACTTGAATTTTAACATCAGATTTAATGCTTATGGGATTATTAAGGGCTCACAGAAATGTGCATCTGACCTGCATTTGACCACCTTCCAAGTTGTATTAACATTATTTGAGATTCTTTTGTTTCCCACTGACTTGAATGGGGAGAAAAGCCGATCTAATCTGAACTAAAGCCCTGTTAAACAGGTAAGGGGACCTTTGAAGCCTTTTTAGTACCAGGCGAGTTCATTTTAAAGGGTGGCCTCATTGTTTGATCCTACTAAAAACACCAGCTTCATTGAGAATGACATAAAGGATAGTATGAACATACAGTGGGTACGGAAAGTATTCAGACCCCCTTACATTCTTCACTCTTTGTTACATTGCAGCCATTTGCTAAAATCATTTAAGTTCATTCTTCTTCCTCATGAATGTACACATAGCACCCCATACTGACAGAAAAACACAGAATTGTTGACATTGTTGCAGATTTATTAAAAAAGAAAAACTGAAATATCACATGGTCCTAAGTATTCAGACCCTTTGCTCAGTATTTAGTAGAAGCCCCCTTTTGATCTAATACAGCCAGGAGTCTTTTTGGGAAAGATGCAACAAGTCTTTCACACCTGGATTTGGGGATCCTCTGCCATTCCTCCTTGCAGATCCTCTCCAGTTCTGTCAGGTTGGATGGTAAAAGTTGGTGGACAGCCATTTTTAGGTCTCTCCAGAGATGCTCAATTGGGTTTAAGTCAGGGCTCTGGCTGGGCCATTCAAGAACAGTCACGGAGTTGTTGTGAAGCCACTCCTTCGTTATTTTAGCTGTGTGCTTAGGGTCATTGTCTTGTTGGAAGGTAAACCTTCGGCCCAGAGCATTCTGGAGAAGGTTTTTGTCCAGGATATCCCTGTACTTGGCCGCATTCATCTTTGCCTCGATTGCAACCAGTCGTCCTGTCCCTGCAGCTGAAAAACACCCCCACAGCATGATGCTGCCACCACCATGCTTCACTGTTGGGACTGTATTGGACAGGTGATGAGCAGTGCCTGGTTTTCTCCACACATACCGCTTAGAATTAAGGCCAAAAAGTTCTATTTTGGTCTCATCAGACCAGAGAATCTTATTTCTCACCATCTTGGAGTCCTTCAGGTGTTTTTTTAGCAAACTCCATGCGAGCTTTCATGTGTCTTACACTGAGGAGAGGCTTCCGTCAGGCCACTCTGCCATAAAGCCCCGACTGGTGGAGGACTGCAGTGATGGTTGACTTTCTACAACTTTCTCCCATCTCCTGACTGCATCTCAGCCACAGTGATCTTTGGGTTCTTCTTTACCTCTCTCACCAAGGCTCTTCTCCCCCGATAGCTCAGTTTGGCCGGACGGCCAGCTCTAGGAAGGGTTCTGGTCGTCCCAAACGTCTTCCATTTGAGGATTATGGAGGCCACTGTGCTCTTAGGAACCTTAAGTGCAGCAGAAATCTTTTTGTAACCTTGGCCAGATCTGTGCCTTGCCACAATTCTGTCTCTGAGCTCTTCAGGCAGTTCCTTTGACCTCATGATTCTCATTTGCTCTGACATGCATTGTGATCTGGAAGGTCTTATATAGAGAGGTGTGTGGCTTTCCTAATCAAGTCCAATCAGTATAATCAAACACAGCTGGACTCAAATGAAGGTGTAGAACCATCTCAAGGATGATCAGAAGAAATGGAAAGCACCTGAGTTAAATATATGAGTGTCACAGCAAAGGGTCTGAATACTTAGGACCATGTGATATTTCAGTTTTTCTTTTTTAATAAATCTGCAACAATGTCAACAATTCTGTGTTTTTCTGTCAGTATGGGGTGCTATGTGTACATTCATGAGGAAGAAGAATGAACTTAAATGATTTTAGCAAATGGCTGCAATATAACAAAGAGTGAAAAATTTAAGGGGGTCTGAATACTTTCCGTACCCACTGTAACAATGTAACTGCAATGTTAAGTTAACGACACCCAAAAAGGTTCGCAAAATGCAGTGTGATTGACAGAATTGCATTGCATACTGTAGATGTGAAAACCGATGCGATCTGATTCCAGTGCAGAGAAAAAAATAAGGGTCTTGCACCTTTTTTTGTGTGGATGCGATTTGAGCCATCTAATGCAGAGCGATTCCTGTGTGAATGACATGCGATGTGCCACACTGCGTTTATGTGAACCGATCCTAAGGCTGGGCTGTTTTCCTTTTTCAAATATATCCTCCTACACGAATGCCCATAAGAGACATGAGATTTAAATCTGACTGCTTTTGTTAATGGCAACATTTGGAGAATGGAGGGTATAAGGACTGGGATCTGAATCCAGGACCTCTGCTGCGTCTTGCAGTAGCTCATCTTGCTGAGCCACCTGAGATGCTGGACAGCTCTATGCCTGGTCCCTTGGACAAACTTACTTCCTACCTTGTTTCTGAAGAACCTTGAACTCCTTGCTCCTCCCATGAACTTCTTGTTTTAAAGCAATGCCTTTGCACTTCCTGTTTGCAAGATTATTGTGCATTTTTCCCATTCAATATCTTGCTCCGTATGCTCCTGCTGCCTCTTCAATACCATTTGTTACCGATCTTTGGCTTGTTCCTTGACTACACTTCCAGTTGATCTCCACCTGCAAACATTTGTTACTGACCTTTTGCCTGTTCATCAACTACGCTTCCTCTTGATCTCAACCTGCAACCACTTATTACCGATCTTTGGCTTGTTTACTGACTACGCTTCTGCTTAATCCCTACCTGCTATATCTGCGACCACCTCCCAGCTTGCTTACCTCCTGTTGGGGTAATCCTGAGGACTGCAACCTAGCACTAGCATGCAGTGTAACACATCTCCACTATCATGAGCTCTGGTGAGCCCACGTCACTCACCAGGGGAATCTGCTCATGCATTTATCTTGTAATCTTCTGTGCAAGCCTTTCCACTGCTATAGCCACTGGCTTTCAAGCCTGACTCTGGATCTTGACAGAGGGAGGTATTGTGTTCAATAGGATCCCATTACCTCTACACAGTTTGGGGCTCGTTAGACCGTCTTCATACTGAGTTTCCTGCTGTTTATTACATTTTTTGTCAATTATCAAAAGTCATATGTGGCTGCTTTTTTAACCACCTCCCATCTGGCCACTGCATAAAAATGGTCTGATGGGAGAAGCACTGATGCGGGTGGATGTACCCATACTTGTACCTGTACCTATCCATTGGACACAGCTGATTATCTGCCTGATCCCCACCACATTAGTTCAAGGGGTTGATTTACTAAAACTGAAGGGTGCAAACTCTCATGCAGCTGTGCATGGTGGCCAATCAGCTTTAAACTTCAGCTTGTTTAATTAGGCTTTGACAAAAAAAACACTGGAAGCTGATTGGTTTCTATGCAGAGCTGCACCAGATTTTGGACATGGACATGGACTTTTGTTTCTACTTATGGACTGTTTTATGGACTGATTTTAAATATTTAAACATTGTAAATCAGTACCAGTGGGGCACACCAATACTTCCCATTTGTGCCAATATACTTGTTTATTTCTGCATCAGATTTTGCACCCTCCAGTTTTAGTAAATCAACCCCATAGGGCTACCATAAGGACTTGTTCACATGCGCGATGCTTTCTGAAGAGCCATCCGTATTTGGATGGCTTTTCAGAGATAAATTGGACAGGAAGTGAGGAGGCATTGTATCACCTCCTCACCACCTGCCATAATCCCTGGACCCCGCACAAGCAACCCTATTCACACGAATGGGTGACAATTAGTGAGCGTACATGGGGTATATTCCCTGCTACAGCTGTGAAGCAAAGTTTCCCTCTTCAGCTAAATGGGGTAGTGGCTGAAGAATGGTACAACCGGGGCTCAATAAAGAGGTTTTACCACCCATGGCCAGTGCAAGGATTTTTATCTACTAAGGGGAAGGTGCATTTTGTTGTCCCCCCCCCCCCCCCCCCGACACACACCATCCTCCTGCCACCTCCTTGCCCATATGCATACCTCCCAATTTCAGGACTTGAGAATGAAGGTCACTGTAGGGAGAAAATGACCCATGGCGCACATAGACCATAAGCATTGTCACTATGCCCCCCCATCACATGCTCCCATCACTGAGTCCTCTATCACTGTGCCTCCATCACTGTGCTTTTATCACTGTGCCTCCATCACTGTGCTTTTATCACTGTGCCTCCTTTACTGTGTCCTCCCTCACTTTTCCCCCCATCACTGTGCTTCCATCACTGTGTTCTCCATCGCTGTGGTGCCAGCACTGTGTCCTTCATCACTGTGCCTCCATCACTGTGCTCCCATCACTGTGCTCTTTTCACTGTGCCTCCATCACTGTGCCTCTTTCATTGTGTCCTCCATCACTGTGCCCCCATCATTGTGCTTTCATCACTGTTTTCTCCATCACTGTGCCCCCATCACTGTGTCCTCCATTACTGTGTCTTTCATCACTGTGCCCCAATCACTGTGCCCCCATCACTGTGTCCTCCATCACTGTGTCCTCCATCATTGTGTCCTCCATCACTGTGTCCTCCCTCAATGTGCCCCCATCACTGTGCCCCCATCACTGTGCCCCCATCGCTGTGCCCCCATCGCTGTGTCCTCCATCACTGTGTACTCCATCACTGTGTTCTCCATTACTGTGCCTCTATAGCGGTCCTAACAACCAATGACCACAACAGAAGACAGCTGTTTTTCAAAAGAAATGTACTGCCCCCCCCATCCTGGCTGTTTAAGCCGCCTTGTGCTGGTGCCAGCCCTGTTACTACCTCCCAATCTCACCTGTGAATGAACCCTAATAGTACAGGCAGCCACAGTTGGTGTCCCTGATTGTCATCTGTACTAACCCTGGCCACTTTATTGACTATGTTTCTGCCTGTTGCCTGGACTGATCCTTTTCCTGTTTGCTAACTATGTCTGCGTCTGAACTGACCCATCTGTATGTCTGACTGACTATGTTGCTGCAAGACACTGTTCCCAGCCATCCCCTGTGGACAACTGTACTCCTGGAACCACAGGAACCCTTTTGTTCTTCCTTTCTTTAGCCTCTTGGCATTCTTGGGGCAGCCATGTACCAGTAGGCTAGGCTTGCTTGGTTTATTGGAACAGGGATTGTTATAGATGGCGTTACCAGAAGCTATATTCTCTGACCACTCGTACAGAGGAGACCATTACATTACATTGGCTTTGACACAACTGCTTGATTTGTGTAATACACAATATACAATGTCCAGTATATAATCATTGCAGACAGTAAAAAATTCTCACACATGGGGTATTAACATACTCGATAGAAGTATCAGAACGTGTTTTGAGGTGTAGTTATAGGTATGCCTATGCTGTGTGTAAGAAATATCTTCTTTATTTGACAACTTTGTGTAAAAAAAAAAAAAAAAAAAAAGTTAATTTTCTTTCCTGCATTTTCCAAAAACTTGTGGCAAAAAAATCAGAAAATACCTTGCAGTGTTTGCATTCCAAAATGTGGTTATTTTTGGGTGTTTCCGTTATCCTGGTGCTCAAGGACCTACAAAAATGTTATAAGTAGTCAGGAAATTAGATATGTAATTTATGCTTTTTGAAAACCTAAAGGTGCTCCTTAAATTTTGGACCCCTATATGCACCTAGGCTGTGGAAAAGTCTCACAAGTGGTATCCCCATACTTAGGAGACATAGCAGAATGTGTTTTGGGCTGTAATTTTAGGTATGCCTATGCTGTGTGTGAGAATTTTTTTTTTAAATTGTCCTTAAAACTTTAACATAGCTGAGAGTTGAAAAATGGCCTGGACTGCAAGGAGATAAAAGTGTCCAGACCCGAGGTGGTTAAATACAAAATTATTTTCAAAATTTTTATTTTTAAAATTTTTATTATCATTGGCTTACAGATGGACTTGTATCGGTATAAGATGTACAGTATATCGCACATAAATAATCAAAATCTACACTTCACAAAATCAATTTACAATCATTCCTGTATTGACATTTAAACCAAATGATTCAAATTGAATCCACATTTTAACTGATTAGAGCAATTAGAACAACGAATCACAGTATATCCTTGGTATCAAAATAAAATTAGTACTTGCACTCTACGTACATTATTTTTCAAAACATTGTTTTCTATATGAAACTGGGTCCCACGGACAGTGCCTTTGTTCAACTTCCCTTTTTCTACTTACAGTATATATAGTCCTAAATATCAGCAAGTCTCAGAAATGATCCCAATTAAATATATGTAAACCCAATATAAGCTTTGCCATGGTAAAGTAACTATGTATTTAGTTATATAGTCAGGTTGAAAAAAAGATACAAGTCCTC
This sequence comes from Pelophylax lessonae, assembly GCF_965119305.1. Classification (NCBI taxonomy): domain Eukaryota; kingdom Metazoa; phylum Chordata; class Amphibia; order Anura; family Ranidae; genus Pelophylax; species Pelophylax lessonae. The sequence goes on from NC_138776.1 coordinate 182,939,818, forward strand.
TAGTTCAAACAATAGAAATTAATAAATAAATAATATAGTTAATAAAAAGAATAAATACATATAAAACCTCTATATACAGAGCCCTACACCCACAGTTAATCCAGAGGAAAGTAAAACCCCCCAATAAAGCATAGTCCAGTGTGCTACAGCAGAAAAATCTTTTCTGATCACGTGAAGGAAATCAGATATTCCCCGGATCACCTATCTCTGGTGTTATTATCTATAGATGTTATTGTTCAGTTATATTTTGTACGTTTAGCAATGCATCTATTTGTTGATGAGTTGAGGATGTGCTGACTTTAAAATTAGGTTGCTGCACTTAATAATCCTGAATGTGGGAAAAAGTGGGAAAAAGTGAAAAAAGTGTGCTATCTTAACATAAGGTAAATATTTTTATGTAATGTATATCAACAATGCTAGAATCTTTACAAAATATTCAAAAATCACTTTGACAGTATATAAGCATACAATGTGAATATAAATGAAAAAAAACAAACACCAAACCATTAAAAAACTGATTGTGTTATGAAAAATATCACAGAATATGCACCTGAATATGAATCAATCAGTGTTCAGGATAACCTCTGTGATAAAAAACAAACAGTGAAAGAAAAATCCAGTCACATAAAGTGAAAGAGACATCCACATCCAGTGACACAATGTAAACTGCGCTAAATTGGATAGTCTTCCAGGTGCTCAGTGTTCCACTATCGTGCTGATTAATAAAAAGTGGCCGCTTACCACAAGGCTGCGGTCATACAGCTTGATAGAAAAATCCACCACTTTTATACAGCTCGAGATCGGGCTCCAACACAAATCACGGACCCAGTCACAGAAATATGGAAACAGGGCAACCGATTTGTTTGTAATGAAAAATAATCCTGCATTAACTCATGACGGTTACTTATTTCTGTGTCTCTTCCTGCCTCTGCTCCAGGTTGACCATGGTAGCTGGGATCCATGGCAGCTACCATGACTGCAGCCTTGTGGTAAGCGGCCAATTTTTATTAATCAGCACGAGAGTGGAACTCTGAGAACCTGGAAGACTATTCAATTTAGCACGGTTTATATTGTGTCACTGGATGTGGATGTCTCTTTCACTTTATGGGACTGGATTTTTCTTTCACTGTTAGTTTTTTTCATCACGGAGGTTATCCTGAACACTGATTGATTTATATTCAGGCGCATATTCTGTGATATTTTTTTATAACACACCGATCTGTTTTTAATGGTTTGATGTTTGTTTTTTCATTTATATTCACATTGTATTCATATATACTCTCAAAGTGATTTTTGAATCTTTTGTTAAGATTCTAGCATTGTTGATATATATCACATATAAGTATTTACTTTATGTTAAAATAACGCACGTTATTCACTTTTTCACTTATGTATTTATACATGTGATATTATTTCTTCTTGGTTACCTTTTTTCAAGAAAGAATAAATTCAGTTCAGCAAATTTTTTCCCATAGCTGCGTAGCTGAAGGAAGGAAATCTGCATACTGTATGACTTGCTTAATGCTTTCCAGGAGGTCCCAGATTTTCTAGCAACACTTTGTCTCCTGGCTGTAAGTCATCTACTCAAATTCTCAGATCATAACTTCTGTTGCTCCACTGACCTCTGGCATCAGAAGCTTCTAGAGCTTTCGCATAGGCTATCTTTAAGTTCATTCTGAGTCTATCCACATAGCCTCTGTGAGTTGTAGCTTATGTTTTGTATTAGGAGATGCCAAAGGCCAAATCCAATGGCAGATGACCAGAACATAAATCTATAAGGGGAAAATCCAATCTCATCATTCCCAGTACTATTGTAGGCATGCACCACAGTGGAGATGCATCTACTCCAATGCTGTATTTTTTCTAAAGTAACAGTCCCTAACATGTCACGGAGGCATGGGCAACCGAAAATGCCCCCCCCTGGAATCTCAACTTCCCCTTTAAAGTGGTTGTTAAGCCACTTTATACCATCCTTTCTGGTCTGTTTAACCACTTGCCGACCGCCGCCCACCTATATACGGCGGCAGTCAGCCCCTCCCAGGCAAAGTGACGTACCGGTATGACACTAGCCTGGGAGCGAATAGGGGGCGAGCGTGCGTCGCCGGAGGCGCTCTCCCACCCCCGCTCGTACCCAAAGAAGCCGGCGCGTGTGACCAGCGGACCCGATGTCCGCCGGTCACTCGGGATCGTCGGGTGGAGAGGGAGAAAGGCAGGCGGCTAATGTAAACAAAGCCGCCTGTTATTCTCCCCTGTGTAAAAGCAAAGATCACTCGGTCCTGCTATGTAGGACCGTTGATCTGTGCTGTTACACACAAAGCCACATCCAATCACAGTAAGAAACACGCCCCTAGGGACACACTTAGCCCCTCCCTCTCCAATAAAGTTAACCCCTTCCCTGCCAGTGTCATTTTTACAGTAACAGTGCATATGTATAGCACTGATTACTGTAGTTATGTCACTGGTACCCCCAAAAGTGTCAAAAATGTCAGTCAAGGGTCCGATCTGTCCGCCGCAATGTCGCAGTACCGCAAACAAAATCGCAGATCGCCGCCATTACTCGTTAAAAAAAAAAACAATAAAAATGACAAAAATCTTTCCCTTTGTTAGTAAACGCAATAACGTTGGCGCAAACCAATCAAAATACTCTTATTGCAATTTTTTTACCAAACATATGTAGCAGAAAACAAATTGGCCAAAAAATTTTAAAAAAATTTGATTTTTACATTTTTTTGGGGAATTTCATATAAAAAAATGTGAAAAATATTGTTATTTTTGTAAAATTGTCGAACTTTTTTTGTTTACAGCGCATGATCAAAAAATCGCACAGGTGATCAAATACCACCAAAAGAAAGCTCTGTTTGTGGGAAAAAAAGGACGTCAATTTCATTTGGGTAACACACCACAGAAAGGTAATACAGTTTTAGGCTCGGTTCACACTGATGCGATGCGGGAAGGCTGCGAATTCGCAGCCTTTTCCCGCATCGCACACGCACCCCCGGCAGTTCACACTGCCATATGCGATACGCTGGGGGTGTCAATGTAATCTTAACGACACCCCCAGTTTGATCGCATATCGCAGTGCGATCGTGCAGTTCGCACAGGATCGGATCGCACAAGTGTGAACCGCTGTGCGATCTGATCCTGATGCGGCAGCAAAAATGCCTCCTGTGCGTGTTTGCTGCGGGTGCGATGCGAATTTAGCCATACAAACTGTATGGCTAAACTCGCACCGCACAGCTGATCGCATGTAATGTCGGAGCAGTGCGCTCCGACATTACATGCGAACCCCGCACACGCAGAAGTGTGAACCGGGGCTTAGATAAATCCTGTCAGTTTTTTTTTTTTTTTTCGATGTCCCATAATGGAGATTTTCTGTCGGAATAGGAGATAATCAAGCATAGGTTTTAATGAAGTTGAATACTGAAGGAGGAAAAACTGTTCACTTAGCAAAGTGTACACTTTTCAAAGGTAATGCTGGTACATAGGGTGAGCCTGTGTTTTAATAATTACATGATTATAAAATGCACTTACAAATTGGAGAAGTTACTGTATCTTCAACATATTTGCAGTATTAAAGTGTTCGTAACCTTAAAAATAAAAAAACATTGTTCCGTGTCTTTAAGGTATGTGATTATTCATGTCAATATTGCATTTGTACTTGCAGTTCATCTGGATTACTTGGTTGGTCCTGCCTTTGTCCTTTTTCCTGATAGTAAACTGACCATACTGGAATCATGGAAGCCGATCCATGTGTAGCACCCTCCTGGGTAGGTGCTAGGTAGGTAAAGCCGAGTGCATTAATCAGGGAGCCTGATTAATGCACAAGCAGTGGCGCATTCTGGGATATGTTATAAAAGCCAAGAGCACATGTGACAGGGTGTATTTGGGTGGGAAGCCAGGTCCCAGAAGGAGGGTGACATTTGTCTCTCCTTCTGCTGCTGTGGATGGTGGTCACAGGCGGTCGGCCTTGTGAGCCAGGAGTGTGGAGCTGAGCCAGGAGGTCCAGGAAAGCTGACTGGTGGAGTTGGAGGCAGAGCAACCTTGGGAAAAACAGTGTCCGTGAGTTCCGGAAAACTTACCGGGGGTCTGCCCAGGAAGGGGACCACTCCAGTGGAGAGTCAGTGGACGGGTGTCAGCACACACAGCAAGTGAGAAAGGGGGTGCCAAGTTAGAACCCTGAACAGTAATTAAAGCAGGAACACATTATCTATCTTCACTTAAGTGGCAAGGTGAAGCAGCGGTCTTGCCGCACACTACAGCTTGCTGTCCTCAAGATTGTGCCTAGTTCATAGTTGGAGTACCCCACTCATCCCTTCTCCTATCCCAGTTCCAAATAAAAACACAAAAACCAACATCCCCTGGATTGATTATTGACTGAGCCAAGGACTTTCAATGCTAATTATCTGCTATCAGTTGCTAAGGATAACCCAGAGGAATCCAGAAAGTGTATTTCTCAGCAGTCCCCTAGGGGGCAGTGCTGCACATGCTAGCGCTGCCATGACCATGTCCCCTGTCATTTCACATCTAGATAGAGAAATTGTGCCTGTATCATCTGTAATCAGTGTAAAACCATGCCTCCTCTTTTAATTGACAGGGGTCTACCCAGCCAGCCGATCTGCCCCCTCTTTGTAAAGCCCCACTCTGTACACCCACCATCAGGTCCAATTTCTGATTATCCAAAATATTATGATAAAAAAATTACAACTTTAGGAAACTTGCCATGCCTCTTACTTAATACCTTGGGCTGTCTATTTTCCAAAAAAGGGTTATTTGGGGGTACTTGTACTGTCCTGGCATTTTTGGGCATCAAGAAAAAGTACATTAGGATTTATCAATTTTCAGATACTGTATATATAATATTTTGTAGACTCTCCTACAGACTAAATAATAAACACTGATTTGGGTTATTTTCACCAAAGAAATGTAGCAGGATACGTTTTGGGCTGAATTTATAAAGAACAATATTTAACCACTTTACCACCGGAGGATTTTGCTGTCTTACGTCCAGGCCACTTTTTGCGATTCGGCGCTGTGCGACTTTAACTGACAATTGCGTGGTCATGCGATGCTGTACCCAAACAATTTTGACGGCCTTTTTTTCCCCACAAACAGAGCTTTCTTTTGGTGGTATTTGATCACCTGTGCGATTTTTACTTTTTGCGCTATAAACAAAAAAAGAGCATTTATTTTGAAAAAATAACAATATTTTTAACATTTTTATAGGAAATTCTCCCCCAAAAAAATGTAAAAAATCAAAATTTTTTAAAATTTTTGGCCAATTTGTTTTCTGCTACCTATGTCTGGTAAAAAAAATCACAATAAGCGTATTTTGATTGGTTTGCACAAAAGTTATTGCGTTTTCTAACTAAGGGAAAGATTTCTGTCATTTTTGGTGGTTTTTTTTAACGAGTAATGGCGGCGATCTGCGATTTTTTTTGCGGGACTGCGACATTGCGGCGGACAGATTGGACCCTTGACTGACATTTTTGACACTTTTGGGGGTACCAGTGACATTACTACAGTAATCAGTGCTATAAATATGCACTGTTACTGTAAAAATGACACTGGCAGGGAAGGGGTTGATTTTATTGGAGAGGGAGGGGTTAATGTATGCCTGGTGCTTACTAACGTGTGTGGGGGGAGGTGACTGAGTGACACAGGGACAGATCGCATGTTCAGCTATGCTGAACCCTGCAATCTGTCCCTGCCTGTCACTTAGGAGATCCGCCTGCTCTGTTTACACAAGCGGGCGGATCTCCAAACTCGATTCCCCGATGATCGGGGAAGAGCAGCGATCGCCGCCGCTCCTCCCCTGGCCCGACTCCCGCCGCCTACAAGAGGAGGAGTCCAGCGACGTAGGTCTACGTCGCTGGACGGAATCGAGCCACTTTGCCGCAGTACGTTCAACGTGACCGGTCGGCAAGTGGTTAATTGGCAAAACTAAGAAAAACTTGTTTGCTTTCCAAAATTTTTTTTAACAAAAAACAAAAAGAAAAAACCTAGTGGTGATTAAATACCACCAGAAGAAAGCTCTATTTGTGTGAACAAAATGCTAAAAATGTATTTTGGGTACAGTGTTGCATGACCACGCAATTGTCATTCAAAGTGCAACAGCGTTGAAAGCTGAAAATTGTTCTGGGCAGGAACAGGGTAAAATTGTCCTGTATTGAAGTGGTTAACCACCATTAGGGAGAGAAGGAGGATCACTTTGCAGAAAGAGGGGTACCTTCGCTAAGAGTCTTTGGTGCCTAGACAACAGAGAATGTTTATGGAATCCAGCTGTTTACAGTTAGATCAAGGGACATTCGTATTTCTGTGGGCCCTCTGTTAAAGCAGCAGACTAATTCCTCTAGCGTGCATTACCACAATGCATAGCAATGCAACTGCTCTATAGTGAATGGTACCCCAATGCATTGTACAATACAGCCCCATGCACAATGCACTACAGTTTAAATTGAAATGCATAGGACCTCAACCAAGCTCAAACCGCTGATGAACCAATACGGAGCTGAGTCGCCCTTCCTGGAATAAATTGCATTAAGAAAAAGTTTTCGTGTGCCTGCTTTTTTCTTCTACTCAACAATGCACTACAGTGCACCATAACGCATATACCAAGCATTTGGGTGTGCTACATTTTCTTTTAAAAGGGTGTACACTTTGTCATCCATTGTGGCAAGCTGGCAATCTATTCATAATGAATGGGCTGTTTTATCGCACCACATTTTAACGTGTGCCATAAAATATGTGTGTAGCACCCTCCTAGGTAGGTGCTAGGAAAAAGTATGTGGGTGGACCTGCCTGCATATCAGGGGGGCCTGATCATTTAGTTAGGCTGTCACATGCTTCCAGGTGTGACCTGTTGTGCCTGGGGAGTCCCCTCACTGTTTCCAATGAAGGATCTCATTGGACAGTAGGAAACCTAGCCAATAGCACACTAGGGCTTATGGCTATCTCAGTGGGCGGAATTTGCCGCAATGCACCCTGGGATGAGTTATAAGTTTGAGGGGAGCATGTGACAGGGCATCTTTGGCAGGAAGCAGAGACCTAGGTGGAGGGTGACGGCTGTCTCCTCTCCTGTCAGCGATAGTGAAGGTGTCCTGGGCAGTTGGCCTAGAGGACGAAGGTTGAGCTGAGCTGCAGAGAGGGATCCAGAGTGCTGTGGACCGAGTGGAGCTGCTGGGCAGAAGTTTCAGAGAAAAACAGTGTGTAGTGAGTACTTGAAACCGCCCAGGGGTCTGCCTTGGAGAGGGGACCACTCCAGAAGGTCAGAGGGATCTGGGAGCCAGCTAACCTGTGGAGAAGGCTTAGTGAAAGGGGGTGGCAGTGTCTAAGCCCTGAAGATAAGTGAGAGGAAGAGGGTGCCGGTGTGGGCCCTAAAGTGTTTAGCAGTGCAGCAGTAGTACAAGTAGCTACCTCAGCAAGGAGTGCTTAAGGGAGCTCAAAGAGGACTTCTTTATGTGAAAGCAGTCCAAAGTCAGTTTGGAGTTAACAGGCAGCAAGCCAGCGTTAACCAGCGTCAACCGACATTGACCGGCATTTAGCCAGCGTTAAGTCAGCGCCAATCGGAATTTTTCAATTGTCCCTAGCAAATTGTGCATAGTTGAGCCAAAGGAGTATCCCACTCATTCCCTTCTCCCATCCAAGTTCTCAATAAATACAAAAAAAAGCAAAGATACTGGACTGGTCATTGTCTAAGTGCTCACACTTGGAGGAACATGCACAAAGGTACTTTTGTTGCACTCTGTGACCCAGGGGGACCCATATCCAGCAAAATGGCTGGGAATTTTGCTACATGTGCAATAATGCACCGCAATGGAATGCTTACTTCTGCATGGGCCCTTTGTGTCTGTAGGCACCTTTACACTAGTCATAGACATAAATGGTATTGACCCAATCTTTTATTTCAATCAAATCAGAAAACAATCTTGTGTCTGTGCAAAGGACACCCTCTGACAAGCTGCTGTGTTTTAAATGTCAAATTAAAAAACTTCATCCAGTTGCTTTTCCTTCTCCGAAATAATCCAGGAGATTCCCAACCTGTGCCTTCTTTATAGGGCCAGGACAAGGGTTGGGCAGGAGGTGCGGCTGTCCTGGGCACTCTGGTATCATGTGAGGTGGGGGGCGCTAGAAGGAAATTGAGGGGGGGAAGGGGACTTGTGTTGAAAGGGAGAGTTTGGGGGGGTGGCAAGGGCAAAGTATTATTCTAGGAGGGGAAATTTGTGTGTGTGTGTGGGGGGGAGGGGTGTTGTGCTAAGAGTGGTGATTTAAGGGGATTTATGTTGGGATAGAGGATGAAGGGAAGATTTGTGCTAGGAGGGGGGATTTGACGAAAATAGGTGCTGGAAGGGGGAGGGAACATAGAAGTGGGGGGGGGGGGGGAGAAGATGTGTACTAGGAGGGGAAATTTTAGGGGTAGAGGATTTGTGCTTGGAGGCACATACAAAACTCACCCAAGCTGTACTGCTATATAAGCAATGTATGAGTAGAGTACTGGTGCTCAGGCTGAGATGTCCACCCTAAATTGTAATTCAACAGAAAGCTGGCCCCTCTGTGCTTCTTCCTTAACAAACTTTTTTTGATGCACAACAGCAATGACAGAATCCATATCGCATTTCGGCCGCAGCCTTCCTCATAGCATGGAAAGTGGGTGCTAAGAAAGGTAATTTTTTTTTTTGGGGAGGGGGCATTTGAGCTGGGGGATGAGAGGGCAAAAATTTGTGCAGAAAGTTCAATTTCAGCAGAGGGCAAATTTGTACTGGGAGGAGGGGGAATTTATGCTAATGGGGTAAGCATGCAGATTAGCACTGTTTTTGTGGGGGGATTTTAATACATTTTGGGTGGGGGGGGTGCAGTTTGGCATATTCGGCCTGGGCTGTAGATGATCTTATCTTGCCACTGCTTCCTTAGATAAACATGTACACTTGGGCAAATCATATTTATATAACAGTTATGCCCCTGGATGGTTGGATTGCGCCTGCACCCCCAGCCGCCCTCATAGATAGATTGACAGCTTTAGATACATGGCTGGCTGTGCCTTGTCCTGATTCAAATTGCTATGAATCTAGTACGCTATTGGAGAGGGAGGGGTTAATGTATGCCTGGTGCTTACTAACGTGTGTGGGGGGAGGTGACTGAGTGACACAGGGACAGATCGCATTTTCAGCTATGCTGAACCCTGCAATCTGTCCCTGCCTGTCACTTAGGAGATCCGCCTGCTCTGTTTACACAAGCGGGCGGATCTCCAAACTCGATTCCCCGATGATCGGGGAAGAGCAGCGATCGCCGCCGCTCCTCCCCTGGCCCGACTCCCGCCGCCTACAAGAGGAGGAGTCCAGCGACGTAGGTCTACGTCGCTGGACGGAATCGAGCCACTTTGCCGCAGTACGTTCAACGTGACCGGTCGGCAAGTGGTTAATTGGCAAAACTAAGAAAAACTTGTTTGCTTTCCAAAATTTTTTTTAACAAAAAACAAAAAGAAAAAACCTAGTGGTGATTAAATACCACCAGAAGAAAGCTCTATTTGTGTGAACAAAATGCTAAAAATGTATTTTGGGTACAGTGTTGCATGACCACGCAATTGTCATTCAAAGTGCAACAGCGTTGAAAGCTGAAAATTGTTCTGGGCAGGAACAGGGTAAAATTGTCCTGTATTGAAGTGGTTAACCACCATTAGGGAGAGAAGGAGGATCACTTTGCAGAAAGAGGGGTACCTTCGCTAAGAGTCTTTGGTGCCTAGACAACAGAGAATGTTTATGGAATCCAGCTGTTTACAGTTAGATCAAGGGACATTCGTATTTCTGTGGGCCCTCTGTTAAAGCAGCAGACTAATTCCTCTAGCGTGCATTACCACAATGCATAGCAATGCAACTGCTCTATAGTGAATGGTACCCCAATGCATTGTACAATACAGCCCCATGCACAATGCACTACAGTTTAAATTGAAATGCATAGGACCTCAACCAAGCTCAAACCGCTGATGAACCAATACGGAGCTGAGTCGCCCTTCCTGGAATAAATTGCATTAAGAAAAAGTTTTCGTGTGCCTGCTTTTTTCTTCTACTCAACAATGCACTACAGTGCACCATAACGCATATACCAAGCATTTGGGTGTGCTACATTTTCTTTTAAAAGGGTGTACACTTTGTCATCCATTGTGGCAAGCTGGCAATCTATTCATAATGAATGGGCTGTTTTATCGCACCACATTTTAACGTGTGCCATAAAATATGTGTGTAGCACCCTCCTAGGTAGGTGCTAGGAAAAAGTATGTGGGTGGACCTGCCTGCATATCAGGGGGGCCTGATCATTTAGTTAGGCTGTCACATGCTTCCAGGTGTGACCTGTTGTGCCTGGGGAGTCCCCTCACTGTTTCCAATGAAGGATCTCATTGGACAGTAGGAAACCTAGCCAATAGCACACTAGGGCTTATGGCTATCTCAGTGGGCGGAATTTGCCGCAATGCACCCTGGGATGAGTTATAAGTTTGAGGGGAGCATGTGACAGGGCATCTTTGGCAGGAAGCAGAGACCTAGGTGGAGGGTGACGGCTGTCTCCTCTCCTGTCAGCGATAGTGAAGGTGTCCTGGGCAGTTGGCCTAGAGGACGAAGGTTGAGCTGAGCTGCAGAGAGGGATCCAGAGTGCTGTGGACCGAGTGGAGCTGCTGGGCAGAAGTTTCAGAGAAAAACAGTGTGTAGTGAGTACTTGAAACCGCCCAGGGGTCTGCCTTGGAGAGGGGACCACTCCAGAAGGTCAGAGGGATCTGGGAGCCAGCTAACCTGTGGAGAAGGCTTAGTGAAAGGGGGTGGCAGTGTCTAAGCCCTGAAGATAAGTGAGAGGAAGAGGGTGCCGGTGTGGGCCCTAAAGTGTTTAGCAGTGCAGCAGTAGTACAAGTAGCTACCTCAGCAAGGAGTGCTTAAGGGAGCTCAAAGAGGACTTCTTTATGTGAAAGCAGTCCAAAGTCAGTTTGGAGTTAACAGGCAGCAAGCCAGCGTTAACCAGCGTCAACCGACATTGACCGGCATTTAGCCAGCGTTAAGTCAGCGCCAATCGGAATTTTTCAATTGTCCCTAGCAAATTGTGCATAGTTGAGCCAAAGGAGTATCCCACTCATTCCCTTCTCCCATCCAAGTTCTCAATAAATACAAAAAAAAGCAAAGATACTGGACTGGTCATTGTCTAAGTGCTCACACTTGGAGGAACATGCACAAAGGTACTTTTGTTGCACTCGGTGACCCAGGGGGACCCATATCCAGCAAAATGGCTGGGAATTTTGCTACATGTGCAATAATGCACCGCAATGGAATGCTTACTTCTGCATGGGCCCTTTGTGTCTGTAGGCACCTTTACACTAGTCATAGACATAAATGGTATTGACCCAATCTTTTATTTCAATCAAATCAGAAAACAATCTTGTGTCTGTGCAAAGGACACCCTCTGACAAGCTGCTGTGTTTTAAATGTCAAATTAAAAAACTTCATCCAGTTGCTTTTCCTTCTCCGAAATAATCCAGGAGATTCCCAACCTGTGCCTTCTTTATAGGGCCAGGACAAGGGTTGGGCAGGAGGTGCGGCTGTCCTGGGCACTCTGGTATCATGTGAGGTGGGGGGCGCTAGAAGGAAATTGAGGGGGGGAAGGGGACTTGTGTTGAAAGGGAGAGTTTGGGGGGGTGGCAAGGGCAAAGTATTATTCTAGGAGGGGAAATTTGTGTGTGTGTGTGGGGGGGAGGGGTGTTGTGCTAAGAGTGGTGATTTAAGGGGATTTATGTTGGGATAGAGGATGAAGGGAAGATTTGTGCTAGGAGGGGGGATTTGACGAAAATAGGTGCTGGAAGGGGGAGGGAACATAGAAGTGGGGGGGGGGGGAGAAGATGTGTACTAGGAGGGGAAATTTTAGGGGTAGAGGATTTGTGCTTGGAGGCACATACAAAACTCACCCAAGCTGTACTGCTATATAAGCAATGTATGAGTAGAGTACTGGTGCTCAGGCTGAGATGTCCACCCTAAATTGTAATTCAACAGAAAGCTGGCCCCTCTGTGCTTCTTCCTTAACAAACTTTTTTTGATGCACAACAGCAATGACAGAATCCATATCGCATTTCGGCCGCAGCCTTCCTCATAGCATGGAAAGTGGGTGCTAAGAAAGGTAATTTTTTTTTTTGGGGAGGGGGCATTTGAGCTGGGGGATGAGAGGGCAAAAATTTGTGCAGAAAGTTCAATTTCAGCAGAGGGCAAATTTGTACTGGGAGGAGGGGGAATTTATGCTAATGGGGTAAGCATGCAGATTAGCACTGTTTTTGTGGGGGGATTTTAATACATTTTGGGTGGGGGGGGGGTGCAGTTTGGCATATTCGGCCTGGGCTGTAGATGATCTTATCTTGCCACTGCTTCCTTAGATAAACATGTACACTTGGGCAAATCATATTTATATAACAGTTATGCCCCTGGATGGTTGGATTGCGCCTGCACCCCCAGCCGCCCTCATAGATAGATTGACAGCTTTAGATACATGGCTGGCTGTGCCTTGTCCTGATTCAAATTGCTATGAATCAGTATCTGGATAAACAACAGAGCATGTCATATTCATCACAAAGACACTTGAGGACAATGTGATGTAATTCATGAAATCATTGCTTTGACATTAGTTACATAACAGATTGTGAATAAAGTGTTATTGTTATGGAGTAATGTCACTGATTTATAGACATGTTTCAGTACGGCATGTACATCATGTATTGTCTGTGCCATTTAAATATGATATTATAAATCTTTCATCTGGGCAGTAGAGCCCCTCTCCCTTTTATGAACTCAGATTAACAATCTTCTGTGTCACACCAAAGCAATCACACCGTTTTTCTCTTTCTAAAACACACAGAGTCTTAGATACTGAGCGCTTTGACCTCCTGGGTGGGAACCTCTGTTGTGTGTCCATTTTCCAGTCTTGATTTTAGAAGTCCATCAGGACAAAGTATTGATCGGTAGAACACATATCCTGTAACAAGCACTGGACTCTGCAGAAAATCACTTTTATCGAGCAAAATGTATCATGATTTACTAGAACTCCAAGCTGAATTCACCTCTCTTAGTTCAGCTGCTTCCTATGTGGGCTATAAAGAAAGACACAATAAAAGGAACAGGGAAAATGACTAAAAATCATTTTCTGCTAATACAGGAAATACCTGTTACAAACTGGCAAAGTAAAAGTAATTTGCGACAGTGTAATAATATTGGTGCCATGGTGTAAAAATTTAATTTTCTCCTCTTTTTACACAAGCGTACTAAATTTAAAGTTAAACATAACTCTCTCAAACAACATTGACTGTTTATAATCCTTATGCTTCTAGCATTAGTAAATAGATAGGAAAGTATATCCTATTTATTTGTTTTACATTTTTTTTTTTACATTTCTGTAAACTTTTTTACAGTTAGGTCCTGGTTTCCATGCCTAGGCAAATGGTGTTATACATCCCAGGAGCGTTCAGGAGGGAAGGAGGAGCTTTCTCAGCTAACCACACCCATCTAGACATGTGCATGATGAAAAAATGTGTTTCCTGACAGACTCCATGGCAGCATAGGTACGGGTTAACCCCGCCTCCACTCCTTCCCTATAGGATCCCACTCCCATAAATCTTTGCTCTGAGCCAGAGGCCGAGTTACTTTTTTGTCCTCCTCCTAAGGACCAGAATGGTTGAAGTCTCACCATGGATGAAGTGTCTAGGAATCTCTCAGATATTGTGAAGTTATATCCACAAGCTATAGCTTCCTTCAGGCTTCAGAATGCTTGTTCATTCTTTTTGCCAGAAAGGACAAAGGGAAATGTGCCTCATCTAGGAATATTGGGGCATGGATTGTCTGGGCCATCTGACAGGCTCACAGAGCCGAGGGCTTGGCTCCTTGGGGATGGTGACCGTTCACTCGACTAGAAGTGTGTCCACTTCCTGGGCAGCTTTTGTGGTTCCCAATCAATACATTTATCACTTTATCTTCTGTGAATTTATGGTTTACAAATCCTGTCGGTTGACGGTGTCAATTAATCCCTTTTCTTTTGTTCTGTAATTGCAAACCCGGGTGTGTATGGCTAGTTATTTCCCATACGTACAAATAACACAGGTGGGATAAAAAGCGCTACCCCCAGTCAAGCAAAAAACAATCAGCTTGCAAAATTAGAATCCAAAAGTCATGGTTTATTAACAATACATGCTTCACAATAAAGTATCTGGATAATAAAGGACGCTGGCCACCATAAAAAAGCACAGTTGGAAATGGCAAAATGGCAGTACCTTGGGGGAGCCAGTGCAAGTGCCTGATAACTCCGTGTTCCCAAAAGGAGGATGGAATAAAGAGCGGGCAAAGTCGCCCAACAGCAGGATGGTGTGAGGCCAAATGAGAGGGTTCCGTGATGAAGGAGGAAGGGGACACCGTGAACAACGTCCTGTACTTGTCCGTGGAGACACCAGCCACACCAGGGTAAGGTGCCGACAGTGACAGCAGATAGCACAAGATCCGTCGCCCCTCCCTGCTGAGGAGACCGCTGCTGCGGCGTCAGAGGGAACTTCACCGGACAGGCAGACATCCAACGAGTGTGTTCAGAGTGGAGGCAAGGGGCGGCCAACTACTGTTAGGGAGAGAGAAAAATGCCAGGAACTGTTGACTGCATGTTTCAGGGTACACCCTTTCTTCAGGTAGACCTGAAGAAGTGCTGATTGTCCTCACATGCACTCTCCCAAGAAAATAAAAAAAAACTCTCTAGCAATACACCCCAAACTGAGCATGTGCAGCCTGTCCCCTGGCTCTGTAAATATGAGTTTTTTTTTCAGAGACAGTGGAATCAACCAGCCTTTATATACAATGCAAAGGATTAACCCCTTAGGTTCCACAGTGAGTATAACAAGCATGCTTTGCTGCATATACAGACTGATTTTACTGTTGTGGATTTCGTAGCACTTTAAGAATATTGTATTATTATAAATATGCTGAATAATAGATATAGGTTTTACATACACTTTGGGGCATATAAAACATTGAATGTGATATTCACCAAACATTGATGTACCCTTATATGTTAAAATATATGCAGTAGAAGGATTTACCTTTAGTGAATATTTGGCGAATATAACTTTACAAATATAACCTGTGAGCTGTGTTTGAAGGCCCCTTGCAGATGGAGCCGTCTATATGCTATGTCTCCCTAATGGCACTTTAGTGCACTTGGGAGGGACCGGTTCAGCATTTAGCTCTGCTGACTGCAGCCTGTCAATGTCTATGGCCGCTGTACTGAGTGGTACCTGTGTTTATGGCCCTATGCGTTCAGGGACAAGTTCCTGGCATGCAGAAGACCAGATGCTGGGACTGGGAGGCACGCACAGCAGCAAGATGGCTCCAAATGCAAGGGCTATAAAGTGTAAATATGTGATAGCGATGTAGGTAAAAAAGAAACTTGTGTTCTCGGCTCACTGTCTGAAAGCTCCTATAAAGAGAAAACATTCAACTAACAAAGTAAAGTGAATGAAGTTGATATGCTATTTTCTCACTATTTAAGCACAACTCTAATGTATAAAGCAAAAGCGTAAAATAATACACACATGTTCAAATTTAATAAACCAAACAGCAAAGTGTGTCAGTAAGTTTCGGGGCAAATAGAGTACCGAGGGGGTTAAAACTTCTACCATGCTAAGCATTAGAGCACACAGCAGCTGCTTGGCTTTCAGCCAATCACAGGACAAAAGCACAGAATCTCCACCTCCTGCGACTCCAAATGTAGATTATGCATGAGAACAGGTGCTGTGTAAAAGAAGTCTATTCTTAGTGCAAGAATTAAAAATAACCAAATGTGTGGGTGGGAAAAGATAGAGCAAACCTCTTTCTGCCCTGACAGTCGAAGGTCAGCAGCTTTGGGCAGTGATTTTTTTTTTCTTCATCACATCTGAGGCCATTACAACAATCTAGCAGCCAATGCTAGCTGAATGACCCACTAAGTGTAAAATATAGGAGAATATAAAAGAAGATTAAGCATATGTTCTACTATTGAAAAAATAAATGCTGAGATTTTAAAATTAAGACCCAAATTTCCATACTAACAGTCCACATGTAAGTAACTTACATTCTGCTTAACGATGTCTTATTATGACTGTCTATCTACCCTGTTGTACCACCAGACATCAGTATCATAACTCAGCAGCAAATGGCAGGCGAGTGATCTACTCATCAAGGAGTGGAAAGCATGCGTTCCTTTCTTTTACCATTATATACAACACATGGGAAGTTGTGATATCTCTCCTTTGTTAGGTGAGCAGCCTATGACTTGTTCTTGTTGTAGACTGTAGCTAGTGCCCATAAGTACCTAATTTCTCATATTATACTAAAGCTCGCTAGGTTCATTAAAATACAATGTTAAAATTAATTTCTCATTATAATAGTTTGCCAACAAATTATGTAAGGATTACAGAATTCATAGAACCATTCAAACAATAAAAGGAGTTTATAGGCGCAGAGGCTTGGTCATAATACCTAATATGCAAGAAATGTAGTTATAAGGTGTAAGTCCATGATAAGTCCAAAAATGTCCAAGGCACTAGGGGAGGCTTCTTGAAGGAGATACTCCAGGTATACACAGAAAATAACAAAAGCAGAAAAAAAAAACAAAACAAAGTGCAGTAAGAAGGAGTATTTTAATAAACCCCACAACAGGGCTACTTACAATAGATAGGTAAAAAACAGGCACATTAATAGGTGTAGGTCCGGAATGCCAGTTGAAGCGGGCCTCGGGAGCTGCTGGTACCGCCAGGTGGAATGTGACAGTCCCCGTGTGAAGGAGAAAGTCGGCCGAAGTTCTTCCTGAAGCAGGTGGAGTGTGGCGCGGAAAGCAGCGTCGTAGGCGGACAGGAGTGGGATGACGCGGGCAAGGCTCCTGGCCACCCTTGACACTGCGTTCCACACCGCACTCCACCTGTTTCAGGAAGAAATTCAGATGGCTTTCTCCTCCACACAGGGACTTCTGTCACATTCCACCTAGCGGTACCAGCAGCTCCCGCGGCCCGCTCCAACTGGCGTTCTGGACCTACACTTATTAACATGCCTGTTTTTTACCTAGGTGTAGGTCCGGAACGCCAGTTGGAGTGGGCTGCGGAAGCTGCTGGTACCGCCAGGTGGAATGTGACAGAACTCCCCGTGTGGAGGAGAAAGCCGGCCATAGTTCTTCCTGAAGCGGGTGAAGTGCGGTATGGAATGCAGCGTCGTGGGCTGCCAGGAGCCCTGTCTGCGTCATCCCACTCCTGGCCGCCCACGACGCTGCGTTCCACGCCACGCTCCACCTGCTTCAGGATGGACTTCGGCCGGCTTTCTCCTCCACATGAGGACTGCTGTAACAATCCACCTGGCGGTACCAGCAGCTCCCACGGCCCACTCTAACTGGTATTCTGGTCCTACACTTACTGATGTGCCTGTTTTTCACCTATCTATTGTAAGTAACCCTGTTGTGGGGTTTATTAAAATACACCATGTTTGCCTATGACCTTATAATAAGAGCTGTTTCTATGTGGTAATATTCCTATGTAAATGCACTAATGCATTGTTCTTTACTCCTGAGGGACACAACATTAGACGATGAGAAAATATTTCTCGGGATGGTGCCTGGTAGGGGGGGGTGGGGTTGGGTTGGGTTTGTGTTTATGTGTGGGAAGATTTTGTTTCCATACTAAGCGTTGCATGGCTGATTTCTTGTTATTTCTTGCAAAATAATAAAAATACATTTATAAAAAAAAAATAAAAAATACACCGTGTTAGGCTCGGTTCACATATATGCGATGCGGGAAGGCTGCGAATTCGCAGCCTGTTCCCGCATCGCACACGCCCCCCCTGGCAGTTCACACTGCCATATGCGATACGCTGGGGGTGTCAATGTAATCTTAACGACACCCCCAGTTTGATCGCATATCGCAGTGCGATCGTGCAGTTCGCACAGGATCGGATCGCACAAGTGTGAACCGCTGTGCGATCCGATCCTGATGCGGCAGCAAAAATGCCTCCTGTGCGTGTTTGCTGCGGGTGCGATGCGAATTTAGCCATACAAACTGTATGGCTATACTCGCACCGCACAACTGATCGCATGTAATGTCGGAGCAGTGCGCTCCGACATTACATGCGAACCCCGCACACGCAGAAGTGTGAACCGGGGCTCACTGCACTTAGAGGCGCTTTTCCGCTTTTGTTTTTGTCTATAGAACTATTCAAGCTAGTTTTCTCCCTCGTACAACATTCTCGTACGACAAAGGCTTTTTTGTTGTTGTTGTTGTTTATTGTTTCTGATTGTACACAGTCTTTCCTTTCTGATTTTTCTCGCACAAATATCGTATGAAAATGGTACACATTGAATGAAAAGTGTTTGTTCTGTTCCGTATGAGAACATTTTTCGCTTAGTTTTTCCCTTTGGAAATTTTCATTCAGAATGTTGGAATCGGCTGTTGAAAGTTTCGTACACACTATCAGAAAATCATATGATCGCTCCTAGTGTGTACGAGCCTTTAGCCTAGTTTCTTAAGGCCCGTACACACAATAAGAAAATCTGAAGGGAAAATTCGTCCAACGACCGATCTGTCGATTTTCGGATTGTTAGTATGGTGCTTTCGACAGCCAACTCCGACTTTTCGGCTGACAAAATCCTGATGTGCAGGCTATAAAATTTTTGTCGTCCGTAATACAATGTCCGATTTTCATCTCATTAGTACAGATTTTGACGGAAAAAAAATCTTAAGAGCAAGACTAGGCATGCTTAGAGACGAAAAAACACATACAAAACAATCCAACACATGACATCACTTCTGAAGTAGAATTCTGTCGTACGGGAAAATTTGTATGAAAATAACCTCTTCACTTTCCACATCAGACTAGCATGCCACAAAAAACGGACGACAGATCATTCGATAATCTGATCGTGTGTACGGGGCTTTACTCTCTACCACAGTCACAAGCATACACATGCATACATACTGTCAATGTCAGCAACTACTTAACCTGCACCACTTTCCAGTTTAAAAAATGTGAGCTCTTTATATGCATATAGCCCAAATATAACAATCAGGTACTAATTATCAATGACATAATGGATAGATTAAATCAGAATCATTATCTAAAACAGAAACAGCTGTACACAGGGATAAAAAAAAAAAAAATAGGCAAGGGCCAACCTAGAACTGCTTTCTTTTTATTTAGGGGCCGACCATACTTAAAAGTTGAGATTTGGTAGACGTTTCAAATTATCAATTCTTGCAGCATTCCAAAAGCAAGCATAAACACAAGAAACAAGGTGGACATTCTATAATCAAGGTCTTGACTAAGTAGACATTATGGGGTTGATTTACTAAAACTGCAGAGTGCAAAATCTGGTGCTGCTCTGCATAGAAAACAATCAGTTCCAGGGTTTTTTTTGTCAAAGCTTAATTGAAGAAGCTGAAGTTAGAAGTTAGAAGCTGATTGGCTACCATGCACAGCTGCTCCAGATTTTGCATTCTCCAGTTTTAGTAAATCAACCCCTATGTGGGAGACAGGTGTTTCCATATATGCTATCCAAGAAGCACAGACAAAATGTCAAGGTTGAGCATTCATTTCTCCAAAAATGTCAAACACAAGGCCCGCGGGCCAGGTCCGGCCCACCAGGCCATTTCATGTGGCCCTCGCATCCAGAGGGAGGGATGGAAGTGAGATGTGAACAGCCTGTAAAAGAGCGCTATTTCCTGCACACTCTGCATAACAAACCCCTAAACTCTGCACTCTGTAGCACACTCCGCAACACTGCCCTCTGCACATAGTGCACCCCCGGACTCTGTATGTAGTGCATCCCTGAATTCTACACATACCACATTTCTGGTATTTTTTTGCCCCTTACAATCCTCTTTTTGCAATTTGTCCACACCCATTTGATGTGGTGGGGTGGGTGGGCACAGTTGCGTTCCTGCATCTATGAGAAAAAATTTATAGAGTCTTACAGATACAACTAGCCCTTTGAGGACAACCATAATGCTGATGCGGACTGCAAAGAAATTGAGTTTGACACCCCTGGTCTAGAGGGATCCTGGACACTGACCCCCCTAGGTGGCTGATGGACTGTTGAGTCCCCCTAGTCTGACTGCCAGTTCAAAACTTAGTGTTGTCCCAAAGCACTTACTGAACACCAATGGTGAACTTCCATTTGCTCAAAGTTTAAAGGAGAGAGGGTTAGGGACAAAAAAGAGCAGTGCTCAAAAAAGAAGTAATGCCTCGTACACACGTGCAGATCGTCGGCCGAACGATCGGCCGTCTTTTGTCCCCGGGCTGTCGTGTCTGTTGAAAAGTGCAAAAGACTGCACAAGAATTTTGTCCGCCGACTACAGCCGACTGCAGAAGTGATGTCATGTGATGGTTAACTTTCCCTGTGTTTTTTCTTTTCTGAGCATGCCCAGTCTTGCAAATCTGCTGTCTGTCGGCCGAATTCTGTATTGACTGGCGAACAATCGGCCGCTCTGGTGTCGGCATACAAAAATTTTAATGCTTGCACGACAGATTCTTTTCGGCCAAAAGTGCGCTGTCGGCTGTCGAAAGCATCATACTAACAAGCCGAAAATCGGGCCGATCGGTCGTCGGCCGAATCTTTTCGGCCGACAATCTGCACGTGTGTACAGGGCATTACTTCAGCCAAGAACACAGGCAAGGGTGTGCTTTTAGGCTGAGTCCAGCAATCTTCCAAAGTGTGCCTAAAAAGCCCAGGAAATCAGATCATGCACAGAGAGAGTGATCGGTGCTGCAGAGCACAATTACTCATCCCCCTGTGTTCCTGCAGCAGTCAGCGGAAGGGAGAAGAGGGGAAGTCAGCAGCGCTGCGGAGGGGAGGGGCACAGAGGGGAGCCCGGGCAGAAGGAAGAATTGGATCATGGGCAGGGAGAGTGATTATTACTGCAGTGGGGTAACAATTACTGGAACCGATCCCCCTGTGTGGCTCTCCCTGCTGTAGGTTGACAGGGGATCATTTCAGGATAGAGAGTGGGTGAGGGGGAGTGGTAAATATGTCATATTAACTGGCTCCTTCCTTTTCTGAATAATCAGTAATGGCCTGTTCTAGTCCCTCTGTACTCTATTAAAAAAAAAAAAATGGCTTTTGTCAAAGTTTAATTACATTTTACATTATATTTTGCTGATGCTTATTGTCTATTTTGCAATATCTTTTTCTGTAAGAATTTTCTGTTTGTTGTTTATTAAAGCGATATTCAAAAATCATTAAACTGATACTCCCCACGCTCTAAACAAGACATTTAAAAATAAGTCGAACTTAAGAAGAGGAACAGGGAGTCCTGGGAGTGGGGGCAGGCTTCATATTTTTTGGCCAAAATATAATTCCTTACTGATGACTTGGAATACACTTTTCATTTTCATATATTAAGTTGTAAGTAGGGATGCACTGATACCGATACCGGTATCAGTATCCGTGCCGATACCAAGTATTGATACTCGCCCAAATGCTCCCGATACCTAAACCGATACTTTGCAGTGCGATTTGCATCAATACAAAATGAATGGGCGCCAATCGCACTGCAAAGAATCGCATGCAATTTGAACAGGAATATGGTGCGATTCCTGTCTGAATCGCATGTGATTTCCCCCACTGCTCCTGTGTGTGTGTATAAATAGGGATTAAATCACCATCTAGTGGGCAGTTTAAAAAATTTTATAACTCACAGTAAATATCTGGCCACATGCAAAATAATTGACATAGGTTTCCCGGTCGGCTGAGGCTACAGGGCTTACAGGGCTGGAAGAGATGTAGAGGCAGTCCACCCCCAAGCTGACATCACCCTATACACACGGGGTCCTGCAACTTCTCCTCCAGCCCTGTGAGCACCTTCAGTGGCCAGAACTGGTTACCTATGTAGATTAGTTTGCAGAAGGCCAGCTATGCACTGTGAGTTCTAACATTTTTTAAAACTGCCCACTAGATGGCGCTTTTCCCTTCTATACACACACACAGGAGCAGTGGGGGAAATCAAATGTGATTCTTTGCAGTGCGATTTGCCCCTATTTTTTCATACTGACCCAAATTGCACCACAAAGTATAGGTATTTGGTATTGGTGAGTACTTGACCAAAAGTATTGGTACTTGGTAAAAAAAACGGTATTGGTGCAACCCTAGTTGTAAGAGTGTTAAAATAAAAGTGAGTGCACTGAAGGATTTGGTGAGACGGCCAGTGGGCGGGCCTATAGCTGTGTAAGGAGCCCCCAAATTTCTGATGGTAGCCCTGGAACTGTGGCAAGGTCTCCAAGAGGCTTGAAACAACCCACTATGCATGTACCCTCAGAAGGTGTTCTTAAGATAGTTGCTGCTGTTTTAAATTAAAGGGTGGCTGTGCCATGTTGATTACATTTTTTTGGAAGTGTATTGAATAATACAAACTGTTCATGTAATTATTTTAAAAAGCATTCCTTCTTTTACATTTTTTTTAAAGGTGCCTATGTTTTTTGTATGTAATTTTTGCAAGTACTCATGTAGTGAGTCATTGACATGGGTACTGAGTGTAAATTCAGCCTAAGGTATGAAGTTTTACCTAGTTATTCGGTCAACCTGGGATATTGTAGTATTAAATCAGATTTATTTACTCAGTTTGCTCATTGCGTCGGGGGTTGTACATTGATTAAAAATCAATTTTAATATGCAAAGTGCTACACAGAACTATGATCTAAACTCTTCAATCTGAGAATGCCTGGAGTCTGGAAATGTCCTTGTAGAACTTGTCTGGGGATTTTATTTTGAGCATGCTGCTATACAATCTTTGATATCTTTTTCAATGTTAAGCCAACAGCATACACATGATGAATTTATGGGTATGGATAAGATCATAGATCATCGGGTTATGGTTTTCTGTATATGACAGTAAGTAATAATAGAATTTAAACATGAACAGAAAATAATGTGGTGGTAATAAAATCAAGTGCGCTAAACAGGTGTAATGGTGTTCTTCAAAAGAGGAACACTAAATGATGCTTAAATCAAAAAGCAAGTATTAAATAATATAACACAGCAAACAAATAAATATGTTAACCAAACAGCAGACATGGGAGTAATGCCCCATACACACGTGCAGATTATCTGCAGACTTTTGTCTGCAGACTTACCAAAACCATATAATATGAGGTCAAACCTAAACACTTTCAATTTGTATGCAATCCGGCAGGCCCTTGCACTACATAGAAAAGGTAAGTCTGCAGACAAAAGTCTGCAGATAATCTGCACGTGTGTACAGGGCATAAAGCCCCGTACACACGCACAGATTGTTGGCCGTAAATTGTTGGGCAACGTCCGATCTGCCGATTTTCGGCTTGTTAGTATGATGCTTCCGACAACCAACTGCAAATTTTCGGCCGAAAAAAATCTGGTGTGCATGCTATAAAATTTTTGTTGGCCAACAAAAAACGGCCGATTGTTCCTCAGTCAGTACAGATTTCGGCAGACAAAAATCAGATGAGCAAGACTGGGCATGCTCAGAGAAGAAAAAACACAGGGAAAGTCAACCATCACATGACATCACTTCTGAAGTTGGTTTTTGTTGGCCAACAAAAGTCCAGTGCAAGTCTAGAGCACATTTCAACCAACAAACAACACTGGACAAAAGTAGGCCGATCAGTTGACCAACAATCTGTGCATGTGTACGTGGCTTTAGTTACACATGTGCAAGTCACAAGCAAGTCTCAAGTCTTAACCTTCAAGTCTCAAGCAAGTCCCAAGTTACTGTGGCGAAAAGCAAGCAAGTCAAGTCGAGTCCCTGCTAAAAGTCAAGCAAGTCAAGTCAAGTCATTTGTTTCGGTCAAGTCACAAATCAAGTCAAAATATTGATCTACCCCAATTTTCACCTTTAAATCAGGAAATGGTCAGGAAAGGTTTTGCTTTATTTTCAACATTAACAAAACTGCTTAGTGCTTTTTCCTTGGCATATTAAAGAAACAAATACAAAAAATAACCGCGCTGATACCAAACAAAGAAAAAACAGCAGCTTATAGTGGGATAACACTTAAGAAATAAATAACGTGAAGCTGCGCTAGCAGATAATGAAGTGAGTAATTATGTGATACACAATATGTGAATGACACATAAAAAATATAAAATATGTATCAAATAACAATTTATGTGCTATTTAAAATATCAGGAATCAAAAAGGATCATATAAAGAAAAGTCCCAAATTCAGTGCAACGCAAACAAAAGATGAAAAGTCCTCCACCACAACGCAGGTAAGATTTCTTCACCGGTGCATATGAAGAATCACCCAATCTGAAGGCTTGCCAGATGTAGAATATATTAAGCCAGACAACACTCATATGGATATTGGATAGTGGGTAGTGACCAAAACCATCAAAGATTATCCCTCTCCCGGAGTAATGGTATACCAATATATACCAGGTTGATGTTATCCAAAGAGTATGTAAAACATAGGAAGATCCATAGTGTAGAACGTTTAAAGGCTTTATTATTAATAAAAGAAATGCACTCACATAAGGAAATGTAATTGCATAAGGAAATGTAATTACTTCCCCAGGAAGACGTCACCTGTGAAGAAACGCGTAGGGACCGGCGTGTTGATGTCACCACGTGGACCCGGAAGGACGGGCATTAGTGTTCAGCGTTGTACAGCCGGCCGGCTATTTGTTATGGGTGATTACATTTCCTTATGTGAGTGCATTTCTTTTATTAATAATAAAGCCTTTAAACGTACTACACTATGGATCTTCCTATGTTTTACATGCTCTTTGGATAACATCAACCTGGTATTGATATACCATTACTCCGGGAGAGGGATAACCTTTGATGGTTTTGGTCACTGCCCACTATCCAATATCCATATGAGTGTTGTCTGGCGTAATATATGCTACATCTGGCAAGCCTTCAGATTGGGTGATTCTTCATATGCACCGTGGAAGAAATCTTACCTGTGCTGTGGTGGAGGACTTTTCATCTTCTGTTTGCGTTGCACTGAATTTGGGACTTTTCTTTATATGATCCTTTTTGATTACTGATATTTTAAATAGCACATCAATTGTTATTTGATACATATTTTATATTTTTTATTATTATCGTATTTCTTGTGTCATTCACATATTGTTTATCACATAATTACTCACTTCATTATCTGCTAGCGCAGCTTCATGTTATTTATATTAAAGAAACGCTTTGAATGCCAAATCAGCTCAAAATCCTTCGTCCGGTCATGTTTCAACACCACAGTCACTAAAAACATGTTAAGTATTTCGATTGTTAATCAGCCAGTGTCCTATAAATCAGAACACATTGAGGTGTTTTAAGTGACTGTGGTGTCAGAAACATAACAGGCACATTAATTTTGCTTTAACACATCTTGAGAAAATGCAAATATTTAATAACTTAAAAAAGTAAAGTCATTTCGAGTCATATGTCTCAAGTCAAAGTCAAGTCTCAAGTCATGAATACCAAGTCAAAGTCAAGTCGAGTCTTTTATTCATTTTAGTCAAGCAAGTCTCAAGTCCTCAAACTGGTGACTTAAGTCTGACTTAAGTCAATTCATGTGACTCAAGTCCCCCACCTCTGCCAAACAGTGTATAAATCTTCTAAAACCTCAGAAATAATGGTGCACAACACCAACAAAAGAGTGTACACAGTCCCAAATGCTAAATAAAGTCCAAGTAAAAATTATAAATATGACAAAGCAGAACCCCCTCCTATCTCAGTTGATGCCCGATTAGGGAGGAAACGCGTCATAGAGGAGGCGCCGCATCGTCACCAGCATCGCCGCGGTCTGCACTGCAGGCAGCCGTGGACTATAGGATCTATTTGGTAGTCACCTCTGGTGTTTCTTGTAAGTGTACCCACTTTCTTTTTATCAATAAATGGTCTGGGGATAATGCACTATTGGCCGCTTTTTGTCTCTTATGTTGAACACTGAGTACCTGAGTAGCCTAAGACCCCCAAGGAACATTGGTCCATTGAGGGACCTGAAGCAGAGGAGGAAGTGTATCTTCAAGCCAGGGAATATCCATAGGCCCTAACTGTATGACCATCCGGTAAGAGGCTTACCCACCCTCCTGAAGGAAGGTGTGGGAAGATATTCACCTAATTTTCTCCACCACTTGAAGGTTTTCACATTGGATTTGGCTGTCTATATGCCCTTTTACTTATAAGCTCTGGTAAGAAGGAAATTTGTATCGGTGGTGGGACATCAGACACATCAAGTTGTTTTCTGGCTGTTACCTGGAGGACTGTTGTTCTGCTTTGTCACTTATCACGGACATTTATCATTTTTACTTGGACTTTATTTTGCATTTGGGACTGGGTACACTCTTTTGTTGGTGTTGTGCACCATTATTTCTGAAGTTTTAGAAGATTTATACACTGTTTGGTTAACACATTTATTTGTTTGCTGTGTTATATTATTTAATTCTTGCTTTTTGATTTAAGCATCATTTAGTGTTCCTCGTTTGAAGAACACCATTACACCTGTTTAGCGCACTTGATTTTATTATTACCACAACATTTTCAAATTTTTCTATGGTTGCAGCTTCACACAGGTTATAATCAGCGCACCTTTTACACCAGCCCTAATGAACAGAAATAAGCCTAGTGAGTTGACATAGCTCCATTACCATGCCATACCTTCCAGAATAGTACTGGGAGCCAAAGCTTTAGGGCAAAGGGCATTACAAGCTGTAGGCCCTTCCAAGGCCCAGTTTGGTAATACCTTTTTTGGGGTAAAATGTGGCTTCCTGCAGTCAAATAGCTCACTTTACTTCAGTTTTGTTAAAGCTGCTAGGAGCGGCGGTCCAT
Organism: Pelophylax lessonae; assembly: GCF_965119305.1. Lineage (NCBI taxonomy): Eukaryota > Metazoa > Chordata > Amphibia > Anura > Ranidae > Pelophylax > Pelophylax lessonae. Next base: position 182,966,621 of record NC_138776.1, read on the forward strand.
GTACACGGGACGTTAGAAAAAACGTCCTGCAAAGCTATTTCTGACGCCGGGAAAAAGCAGCGGTTAAACGTGCTTTCAGTAGCTTTTTCCATTTGCGTTATTGCACGTTTGGCCACGTTGCTTTTAGCAGCGTTTTTCTGCCTCCATTCAAAAACAATGGTTCCCTATGGGAGCCTATTGATTTGAATGGAAGTCGCACCGCAAGTCGGATCCGACTTGCGGCGCGACCTGCACTGTGAGAATCTTGAGGGGGAACTCCACACCAAAAATGGGAAAAAAACTGCGTGGGGTTCCCCCCCCAGGCTCCAAACCAGGCCCTTCGGGTCCGGTATGGAATTTGAGGGTAGCCCCACGCCGAAAAAACGGCGTGGGGTCCCCCCCAAAATCCATACCAGACCCTTATCTGAGCATGCAGCCCGGCAGGCCAGGAAAGGGGAGGGGACGAACGAGCGGCCCCACCCCCCCTGGACCACACCAGGCCACATGCCCTCAACATGGGGGGGTGTTGGTGCTTTGGGGCAGGGGGAGCTCTGCACCCCCCACCTGTGGGCCTGGGCACACTCTAATCAGCCTGTGCTGCACAGATTCCCTGACTGCCCCCCGATGTCCCCTACCTCCCCACCCCATAGTGCTGCCAGCTTCCCTCTTCTCCTCTAATGCCGATTTCTGCGGAGGATGCTTTAGGATGGAGAGCAGGGGAAGAGCATAGTCAGCTGTGTTTGCTTTGTTTCAGTATGTGAATGAACAGGAAGGCAATCAGCATAGAGCACTTCCCATTCATTGAATGTCCTGTGGAGCTGATGCTACAGAGTAAGGGACTGTGGAACCTCTGTCCTCGGTTCCTTTCTCTGTCTCAAAAGTGAGAAACCAGGGGTTTGTTTAGACCCCAAATATTTCATCAAAGCCCCCCAGCTTCTAAAAAAAAATGAAAAAACGCATAGTTAAAAATAGGCTTGTAACATGTGTGTTTGAGCTTTGGGGTGCACACCCTAATACAATAGGCTGTGCACACCTATGGCTGCGGGTAGCGTGGGAGGATATTCCCAACCACAAGACGTTATAGACAAAGGACCATTGCACAGTCCTATTAAAGATGAAGTGACCAAGTCTTTGACTAAAGCTTTCTTAACCACTTGCCTACAGTGCACTTTCACCCCCTTCCTGCCCAGACCGATTTTCAGCTTTCAGCGCTCTCACACTTTGACTGAGAATTACTCAGTCATGCAACACTGTACCCATACAAAAATTGTGTCCTTTTTTTCACACAAATAGAGCTTTCTTTTGATGGTATTTGATCAATACTGGGTTTTTTATTTTTTGTGCTATAAATAAAAAAAGACTGAAAATATTGTGAAAAAACACATTTTTCTTTGTTTCTGTCATAAAATTTTGCAAATTAGTAATTTTTCTTCACAAATTTTGGCCAAAATTTATACTGCTACTTATCTTTGGTAAAAATAACCCAAGTAAGTGTATATTATTTGGTCTTTGTGAAAGTTATAGAGTCCACAAGCTATGGTGCGAATCATTGAAAATTGATCACACTTGATCACACCTGATGTACTGAAGGCCTATCTCATTTCTTGAGACACTAAAAAGTCAGGAAAGTACAAATACCCCCCAAATGACCCCTTTTTGGAAAGTAGACATTCCAAGGTATTTAATAAGGGGCATGGTGAGTTTTTTGAAGTTGTAATTTTTTCCCACAATGCTTTGCAAAATGAAGATTTTTTTTTTTTTTTTTTTTTACAAATTGCCGTATTAACAGGTTATTTCTCTCACACAGCACATGTATACTTGCAACTACACCCCAAAACACATTCTACTACTCCTCCTGAGTATGGAGATACCACATGTGTGAGACTTTTTCACAGCCTGGCCACATACAGAGGCCTAACATCCAAGTAGCCCCGTCCGGCATTCTAGGAGCACAAATTACACATATAATTTCCTGACAACCTATCGCACTTTTGAAGGCCCTGGAGCACCAGGACAATGGAAACCCCCATAAAATGACCCCATTTTGGAAAGCAAACAGCCCAACGTATAATTTTTGAGGCATAATGAGTCTTTTGAATATGTCATTTTTTTCCACACGTTTTTGGAAAATGTGGAAAGAAAATGAAAACACATTTTTTTTACACAAAGCTGTCCATTTATGCAATATTTCTAACACATAGCATGTACATAGCAAAAATTGCACCCCAAAATACATTCTGCTATTCCTCCTGAGTATGGCGATACCACATGTGTAACACTTTTTCACAGCCTGGCCACATACATAGGCCTCACATCCAAGTAGCGCTTTACACAAAGTTGTCCATTTATCCACTTTAAGACTGGGCCTATTTTTGACACTTGGTGTTTACAAGCTAAAATCATTTTTTTTTGCTAGAAAACTACTTAGAACCCCCAAACATTATATATATTTTTTTTAGCAGAGACCCTAGAGAATAAAATGGAGATCGTTGCAATATTTTTTATCACACCATATTTGCGCAGCAGTCTTCCAAATGCGATTTTTTTGAAAAAAACTACACTTTTTTGAACTAAAACATAAGAAAACAGTAAATTTAGCACAATTTTTTTCCATAATATGAAAGATAATGTTTTGCCGAGTAATTAGATACCCAACATGTCATGCTTCAAAATTGTGCATGCTCACAGAATGGCGCCAAACATTAGTACTTAAAAATCCCCATAGGCAACAATTTAAAAATTTCTGCAGGTTACTAGCTTAGAGTTACAGAGGAGGTCTATGGCTCAAATTATTGCTCTCGCTCTAACGATCGCGGCGATACCTCACATGTATGGTTTGAACACCGTTTACATATGTGGGCGGGACTTGCGTATGCGTTTGCTTCTGCGCGCGAGCTAACGGAGACAGGGCGCTTTAATTTTTTTTTTTTCCTATTTATTTTATTTATTATTTTTTTATTTTTACACAGTTTAAATAGGCATGACAGGTCCTCTTTATTGTGAGATCTGGGGTCAAAAAGACCTCACACCTCACAACTACACTAAAAAAGAAAAAAAAAAAAAAAATTGTTGAAAGAGGAAAAAAAAAAAAAGCAAAAAAAAAAGCGGCCCTTTAAACCGGTTGCTAGGCAACGTCTTTTGACGTAGCTCCGGTCCTCCAAGACCATAGAGTTGAGTGAGGGCCATCTTGCCCTCACTCGACTTCCTGTCTCTGAGGATCCGGGACCGGATAGTTTTCCCCGCTGACACGGCAGGAGGGGGGGCACCTCTTCCCCTGCACCGTAAGGCTAATTCCGCGGCGAATCCGCCACTGGGACCACCCTTATCTGAAAGCCGACCGCCCGCCGTTTCAAAAAATACCGGGGTTATGGGGGCTATCTGCTGCCATAACTCCAGTATTTAGCTTTTAATGGCCGACGCATATAGTCGTTAGGCGGTCAGTAAGTGATTGCATGTATATGACAAACAGGTGACGATGACTGATGGGGTGACAGGTGACAATGACTGATGGGGTGACAGGTGACGATGACTGATGGGGTGACAGGTGACGATGACTGATGGGGTGACAGGTGACGATGACTGAAGGGGTGACAGGTGATGATGATTGATGAGGTGACAGGCGACGATGATTGATGAGGTGACAAGTGACGATGATTGATGGGGTGACAGATGACAATCACTGACGGGGTGACATGTGACGATGATTGATGGGGTGACAAGTGACGATCACTGATGGGGTGTCAAGTGACGATGATTGATAGGGTGACAGATGGCGGTGACTGATGGGGTGACAGGTGACGATGTTTGATGGGGTGACAGGTGACGGTGATTGATGGGGTGACAGGTGACGGCGATGGTCACTGATGGGTGACAGGTGACGGGCGATGGTGCACGGCGGTACTGATGGCAGTCTCTGGTGACTGGTGAACTTTAGGCTATGTCCACATGTGAGCGTAGCGATCATGGGCAGAATCACTGCGATTCTGCCCGTGATCCAGAAATCATTGCAAATGGCGGGACGCCTGTGCGTTGCCCGTGATTTGCAATAGCACCCCAAACGCTGTGCGATGTTGCAGCGATTTCCGCCTGCCGAATCGAGGTAACATCACGCAAACAACGCATGACGCCCCAAAGAAACTCTTGTACCTTTTTTGGGCGTCATGCGATGTTTGCGCGATGTTACCGCGATTCGGCAGCCGGAAATGGCGGCAACATCGCACAGCGTTTGGGGTGCTATTGCAAATCACGGGCAACGCACAGGCGTCCCGCAATTTGCAATGATTTCCGGATCGCGGGCAGAATCGCGGTTATTCTGCCTGCGATCGCTACTCTCACATGTGAACGTAGCCTTATGGGTGTCAATTTCTGGGCACTGATGAGGTGACTGTTGGGTGACAGGGGACATTGGGGGGGCTGAGGACTGTGTGTGGGGGACCTTTATTTGTGTGCTTTTTACTTTTTACAGGGGTACAGAGCAGTAACTCAATGTTTCTAGCTCTTCTCCCCTCACACTGGAAGCTGTATGAGGAGAGAAGAGCTAGTAACAGTGAGTTACTGCTCTTTGTTTACATTTTGTGATCGGCTGTGAATGGATTCACAGTCGATCACATAGTAAACAGTCACTGTCAGTGACTGCTTACTACCGCCGGTGACAGCTGTGTTCCTACGGAACACAGTGCCACCGACATGACCGCGCTGCGCGCTCCCGATCGCGCATGCGCGGTCATCTCCCGGGCGCCTCCATTGTGATCGGCTGTGTCATTGGAACACAGCCGATCACGTGGGAAACAGCCATGCCTATTGGCTGTTTCCCCCCTGCCGGTGACCGGCTGTGTCCCGGGGACACGCCGACACCGGCAGTGCACGGCGGCGCGCCCGCGATCGCGCGCCTGCCGTGCATTTACTGGGTCACGTCATATGACGTCCGCCCAGGATAATAGCCGCACCGTCCCGCCGTCATATGACGGCGGGCGGGCGGTAAGTGGTTAAAAAGAAGCTATATTGATTTTGGGTCAATTTTACAAAATGTTTTTCATATTTTTAAACTGATGGTTTAATCGGTTTGTTTACTTTCACACTCTCACACTCATTTACATGTGAGTGTAAATTTCAACTTAGGTTATTGATCTTTGTAATCAACACACTTTTTACATAAAGGGGGGCAGTGAAAACATGTACAAATGAGCCTAAGGCCTCATGCACACAGGATGTTATTTTAAAGTGGTTGTAAACCACTGGACATTTTTGTTTCTCCTTACTCTGCAAGGTAATGTCATAATGTGCTAGTATGCATCGCATACTAGCACATTATGTTAAACTTACCTTAAAACTAAGCCCTTCCAGTGCTGAGATGTCAGCACTGCAGGCGCTCCCATCTTCACCCGTTTTGCTTCTGGGTTCGTAGACTGCGGCTCTGTGACTGGCTGGAGCAGCAATGATGTCACTCTCGCGCTTGCCTGTGGGAGCCGCCATTTACCGCACAGGGCTCTTAAGGAACGGCCAAATGCATGCGCCAGTGATGTCACTGGCTACATGTACAGTAAATATCTTCTAAACGGTGACCATTTAGGAGATATTTACACTTCCTATTGGTAAGCTTTATTATAAGTGTAGCACCCTATAGGCAGGTGCTAGGTAAATGCATGGTGGGCCTTGTCTGCCTAACAGCACGCCATGATTGCTTTTTGGTTAGGGTGTCATGGCTTCCAGGTGTTTCTGCTGAGAGGGGAGTCTCCCCACTGGCTCTGTGAGAGGCTTCTCATAGGACAGTGGAGGAAACCTAATCAGGGACACATTCAGGCTTGTAACTACCCCAGAAGCAGATTCTGCTGCAAAGGATTCTGGGAGTGGGTATAAGTCTGAGGGGAGTGCGTGACTCAGCATCTTTGGCGGGAGCAGAGTCCCAGGAGGGAGAGAACGGCTGTCTCTCCTCCTGTTTGAGGAAGTAGATGTCTCTGGGTGCTCTTTGAGAATCCAGAGGAGGCTGAGTTGAGCTGCGGGGATCTGGTGTGCCGAGAACCAGCGGAGGGAAAGAGGGGTCCAGTCCCAGGAAAGCCTACAAAGGTCGTGAGTACTGAGGATTGCCCCAGGGGGTCTGCCTAGTGTCAGTGGGGACCACTCCGGAGAAGGTTCTAGGATCCAAGTGTCAGCTAGCTGTAAGTGGGTACCTAGGTAGAGGATCCTGAAGTGACAGATGGGGTACCTAGTCAGGGGACCCTGAAGAGTTAAATAGGGCGCCTGCAGTTTGGGCCCTGAAGAGTCAATGCACAGTGTGTAGTGCATCAGTTAAGAGTTGCAGCCATACAGGAATTCACAACAACAAGCTACCTCAAGCCAGTGCAAGGCTGGATGGAGTAGTCAGTGACTTGTGAGTGCCAGCAGTGTCAGAAGTTCAATATTCTACGGCCCTGGATCTTCTGGACTTAAGTCAGAGTTCCAGCACAGCTTTCAGAGATACAGTGTGTTCAAAGCGCCAGTAAGCGTTGGCTAGCGTCGGCTGGCGTCAAGACCGGCATTTTTGCTATAAAAGTCCCAGAATTGTACATAGTTGAGCCAAAGGAGTATCCCACTCATTCCCTTCTCCAATCCCCTAAAAATACAAAAAACATCCAAACAAAGATGCCGGAGTTGTCAATGTCTCAGTTCTCACACCCAGGGTCGCAGCTCACATGGGCTGGAGGGGTAACCGGTAACAATGGCAGACTCACATCAGGCCCAATGCCTGGAAAACCTGCTACATAAAGCTTACCTATAGGTAAAAATTAGTGATGGAGGTTTACTTCCACTTTAACTCTCCTAGAAGCCAGCAGAATTGTTGCTGAAAAAATGTCTGACGCTTGTAAATGTCTAAACCTTTTATACGCTTTTAGGAGCTTTTACAGGAGTCAAGCTTTTGGGCTTTAATTCATTTCATTGGCCAGAATAAATTTATTATTCTGGCCATTGAAATTAATTCATGTTTAAGCTCTAGCATTTTGGTGCGTTTAGGCACGTTTAGCAGCCTTTAGTAGCGACAAACGTTTTTTCTGTCCTAACTGTGCTGCTCCTGAGTAGGGCTAGGTGAATCAGAAAGGGTGGGGTTTTAGTTAGGAAAAATGCAGGCCCAAAACCCAGCTTCCAAGACACTTCCCCAAATAACCTGTAGATCAGAAAAACGAGTTTTTATGCATTTTTGATGGAAGAATTCTAGCTAGATGATCGAGCATAGCCAGAAAAGCACTTAAAGCAGTGGGTCAGGCCTAACAAAATCCTTTTTAAAAAGAAAAAAGTGGCATAATTCTTGGGGAGTTCAAAATATTGGCCATGCCAAGACAGAGCAAGATGTAAGCTATGTAAGGTATGTCTGTTTGTCTTTTCACAATAGTTGATTTTGGCCACCTCTAGATGTTGCAGAAAAGTAGGGCTTTTTTTCTCACAAAATAGGTGCAGGAACCCCTTTCCAAGTCACCCTTTTTCTTGGACCCTACCCACCCCCAAGCACCATGGTTCTACCCCCTACCTACCTCCCAGTACTGTCCTTTTAGAGAATACAGAACCAAGTATCATTTAGTGGTGTTAAGTAATTTTTTGGGAATATGGTAATGATAACAAGAAAAGCAGTAAAATAGATTTCCTGTAGGCAACAACAATATAGCCCCTCGCCAGCAACAATAGATCCCTCTAACAACAATGGACCACCCGTAACAAACTTTCCCTCCTAGCAAGAATAGACTCCCAGCAGTGACAACAGATCTCCCCGCAGCCAGCAACAATAGATCCCTCTCTTAACAGCAAGAACTGACCTCCCCAGAAATATAAGACCCACCCCCAGCAACAGTAGGGGCCCCACCAGCAACCATAGACCTCCTTAGCAACAACAGAACCCCCTGCAAAAATAGACCGCCTCCAGCTGGAATAAATCCCCCAGCAGCCAGCATTAATAGACCCTGCAGCACACTCCAGCACCCCTTGCCATTACATACAGTCAGTGCTGGAGGTGCCGGAACTGCGTTCCCCCGCGTTCCCGCTGAAAAAAAGCCCTGCCGAAAAGAATTTAAAAAGTCAAACTGTTCATTTATTCCAATACGTAGCCCCTTTCTTCTTCCCTTCATCTCCATCCATTACTGCAAGCATCTGCAAGAAAATGGCCTACTGCAGAAGATTTACAAACTTTAGAGTGAAAAATCAGACAAAATAGTTATTATTTACAGGTAGGATACCTGTGTATTCATACTAAAGCTGGATACACACTATACAAATTTTGTTGATTGCTTTCTTTTAGATTTATTTTCAACTATGTAGTGAAAGGGCCAGCCTGATTGCATACAAAGTGATAGTGTTTAGGTTTGACCTCCTATTATATGGTTTTGGTAAATCTAAAGGAAAAAATCTAAAGAAGATTGTATAGTGTGTATCCAGCTATAATCTTGGTCTCCTTTCTTGCATATTTATTGTGCGGGAGTTTCCTGTAATACACAATGGTCAATGTTGCTCTCCTTGTGCAGATTAACTGGCCTAAAGACTTGTTTATAGACACCAGTGGGAAAAGCTAAAGGGCTGATCACTGGCCTGAAAAATATGTCCGCTGCCAACTGGAGCTGCACTCTCCAGCCATTGTGTCTGAAATAATACACTCTAATTTCTATTTCAAGATAAAAACCTGTCTAGTCTCTCTGTCTTCTATTGCAGCCTTAACCAAGCTACTTACACGCTGTACAACAGTAACCAATATCTGTGGCTATTGTCTCTCAGATAATTTGCTAATATAGTAATATACTTACTTTACTAAAGAGCGTTGATTTCTTTGCACGTCTTCGCCAAAATTGTTAGTGTTGGCAAAAGATCTATGTACCGGTCGAGAACAGGCACATAACTCTGTTTTAGGAGGTGGCAGCACTAAGAATGTCCTTCCTCAGTGAAGCTCAGCATGTCTGAGCTCTCTTCCAGACCACAATGCTCAGACAGGCACATAGCTAATGAGTTTTATAGTGGGATGTTTGAAACTATGGCTATTAAATCCAACCACTGCAGTTCACTGTCAGTCAAAATCAAGGTGGTCCTGATGGGGAACTGCTCTCTGTTTCCCATTAGGCTGCACACACCCAGCAAGTGCTACAGCCATTAAGACTAGTTCCCAATTAGATCTGCCTCCCATGTGACTCCTCATTTACAAATGTAGCACCCTCCTAAATAGGTGCTAGAGAGTGAGTATGGTTTTTGGCTCTGTCTGCCTATCAGAGGAGCAGCAGGTAAATTCTATATTGCACTCTGCTTAAAGCGGTTGTAAACCCAAAGTTCAAAAAAAAAAAAAAAAACCTGCAAGACAAAGGCATAATGAGCTAGTATGCATCGCATACTAGCTCATTATGTATTACTTACCTTAGAACGAACCCCCGACACGGACCCCCGGACATCGCTGCGGGCACTGCCGTCTCTTCCGGGTTCGGCGGCTCCGGCGCGGTGATTGGCTGGAAGAGACGGCTCCGGCGCGATGATTGGCCGGAGCCGCGATGACGTCACTCCCGCGCATGCGCGCGGGAGTGATTTTCCGGCAAGCTCCCGGCAAATAGATTGAAGGTCCCCCCGGACCTTCAGAGCGCATGCGCCGCTCACGCGAGCGGCTGCATGCACTGTAAATATCTCCTAAACCATGCCGGTTTAGGAGATATTATTTGTACCTACAGGTAAGCCTTATTATAGGCTTACCTGTAGGTAAAAGTGTAAAAAAGCGGGATACTACCGCTTTAACAGGGAGCAGGATCTGTGAGTTAGGTGTGGGATTCATATGTTCTGGGGGAGTGTCCTCACTGCGCCCAATGGGGAGGCACATTGGACAGTGGAGGAAACCTGGCCAATGAGGACACAGGCTTTTGATACAGCCCCAGGAATTGGCACAGACTGCTGTCTTGGTGCATTGTGGGGTGGGGTAAAATAGCCAGGGGCAGATGTGCACGAGGTCTTTGGCTGATGAGCAGAGTCCCGGAAGGAGGGTGGCGGCTGCATGGTCACAGGCAGTCAGCCTGGTGAACCAGAAGTTTGGAACTAAACCCAAAGGTCGAGGAGAGCTGACTGATAACTGAACCTGGAAAGCGGTATCGTGAGTACAGAGGATCGTGCCTAAGGGCCTGACCAGGAAAGGGGCCACTCCGTAGTAGAGTGGTCAGTGGATGGGTGTCAGCTGGTGAATAGAAAGGGGGTACTAGGTGTGTGCCCTTAAGATAAATACCAAAAGGAACATTAACTCAGATTCATCTAGTGTCAGGATGAAGCTGCGGACTTGCCGCATTCTCAGATAGAAGTCCTCAACATTGTGAATAGTTCAAGTGTTGGAGTCCCACTCATCCCTTCTACCATCCCAATATCAAATAAAACAACAAAAACAACAACCCCTAGAATGTTCATTGACTGAGCCAAGAAAGTAAAATGTTAAGAGTCTGCATGCAGTTGCTACGGGTAACCAAGGGAAATCCAGAAGTGTGAAAAACCAGCAGCTCTTAAGGGGGCATTGCTACACAAAATATGGGCATTATCACATTTGGGTAATGACATCACTAGTATCCCCAGCCCTTTTGTTTTCATTTATAGTTACATAATGTCATAGTTTAAAAGTTTTAAAAAAGACACAGGTTCACCCAGTTCAACCTATGTGTCTATGTGCATGATTTTAATTATCTAACAATTCCCATAGCCCTGTATATTCTGCTTCCTGAGGAAGACATCTAAAACTTTTTTTAAACTTTCAGCACTTACAGATAGTACCACTTCCTGGTGGAGGGAGTTCCACATTTTACCTGCTCTAACTGTAAAGACCCCTTTCCACAATCTTAACCTACTTTCTTTTAACCTAATATTGTGGCCGCATGTCCTCTTCAGGGGGGCCCTACAATAAACAGTTAATTACAGTTACTGAAGTTACTTTTGATATATTTGTACATTGTAATTATATACTTTTTACAAGTACTTGTATAGCACTATTCATTTACATTTACATTGTACATCAGTCCCTGCCCTTAAGGAGTTTACAATCTAAGGTCCCTAACTAACATTCATATGCACACATACTAGGGCCAATTTGGACAGGAGCCAAATAACCAGCATGTCTGCATGTCTTTGGAGTGTGCGAGGAAACCAGAGTACCCAGAGGAAACCCACGCAGGCACAAGGAAAACATTCAAACTCCCTTTTAAGTGCCTCTTCTCCAGAATGAATAAATGTAATCTATGTAATTGATCCTCAATGCTGCAGTCCTGCATCCCCCTTACTAATTTTGTTGCTCTTCGTTAAACTTTTTCCAATTCATCAATATCTTTCCTGAGGATTTGTGGCTAATACTGAACTACATATTTACATAGTTACATAGTTAGTCAGGTTGAAAAAAGACCATCCGGTTCAACCAAAAAAAAAAAAAAAAAAGTATTAAAAACCCAACCATACAATCCCATATATACACAATCCAATACCCGTAGTTGATCCAGAGGAAGGCGAAAATAAACCCCAGCAAAGCATGATCCAATTTGCTACAGCAGGGGAAAAAATTCCTTCCTGATCCCCCAAGAGGCAATTGGATATTCCTTGGATCAACTTTACCTAAAAAAAATTTTAGTACCCATTTATGTTATGTACACCTAGGAAAGAATCCAGGCCTTTTTTAAAGCAATCTAGTGAGCTAGCCAGAACCACCTCTGGAGGGAGTCTATTCCATATTTTCACAGCTCTTACGGTGAAGAAACCTTTCCGTATTTGGAGACAAAATCTGTTTTCCTCTAGACATAAAGAGTGCCCCCTTGTCCTCTGTGTTGACCTTAAAGTGAACAACTCAACACCAAGTTCACTATATGGACCCCTTATGTATTTATACATGTTGATCATATCACCCTTTAATCGCCACTTCTCAAGAGAGAATAAATTCTGTTCCTCTAATGTTTTCTCATAGCTGAGGTCCTTCATACCTCTTATCAGTTTGGTTGCCCTTCTCTGCACTTTCTCCAGTTCCCCGATATCCTTTTTAAGAACTGGTGCCCAAAACTGAACTGCATATTCCAGATGAGGTCTTACTAATGATTTGTACAGGGGCAAAATTATATCTCTCTCTCTCTGGAGCCCATGCCTCTCTTAATACAAGAAAGGACTTTGATTGCTTTGGAAACAGCAGCTTGGCATTGCATGCTATTATTAAGTTTATGATCTACCAGAACACCGAGATCCTTCTCCACTATGGATTCCCCCAGTTCTACTCCACCTAGTATGTATGATGCATGCATATTCTGAGCCCCCAAGTGCATAACTTTACATTTATCAACAATAAACCTCATTTGCCACATACAGTATTTGCCAAATGAAACAGTGCATTGAGGTCAGCTTGTAAGTTGGAGACATCCTGTAAAGAAGTTATTCCACTGCAAAGCTTGGTGTCATCTGCAAAGACTGAAATGCTATTTAAGATATATAGGATGACGCTGGACCAGTGTTTTGTAAAGGGGTAGAGTTATTGATTTATCTCTTGAATATATGCCTTTTTTGGTGCATAATAGCATTTTGCTAGTTTTGTTAGCTGTGGGTTGGCATTGCAAACTATTGCTAAGTCTGTGACCTACAAGCACCCCCAGATCCTTTTCCATTATGAAGCCCCTCCTAATGTACAATTTGGTTTTGTATTTTTGGCACCTCAGTGTATATGTCTAATACTGAATTTCATGTGCCATGTTATTTCCCTACATACACTATGTCCACTAGACTTCCACCATTCAGTTTCTCACTTACTCCCCCATAGAATGATAACAAGCTGGTCTGGAAAGAACGTTCTTTTACAAATCTATGCTGGTTGTCACTTATGATACCTTTATCATAGACAAATGTCTTTATAGAGTCCCTCACCATTCCCTCAAATACTTTACATGTTATTGATGTTGGGCTGACTGGTATATAGTTTCCTGTTAAACATCACAATCCTTATTTTGTACATTGGTACCATATTTGTTCTACACCAATCAGTTGGTACCATTTTAGTCAGTAAGGTGCCTTTAAAAATTATAAATAGTGGCTTGGCTATAACTGAGCTAACTTCCCTAAGGACTCACAGGTGTAAGATAGCTGGATCTGGTGATTTGTTTACATCAAGTTTCAGCTGAATGGGGCCAGGGATAAAGCTCTGAGCGGGAAGTTGTCATATTGATGACAGCTTCCCAGTATAAACTGCCCTACTTTGAGTACTGTAGTCTCTCTGTACACCAGCTCAGAGTTGGTTCTAATTTCCACTAGTTTTAGTAGGTACCCTTTGGATTGGACTTTCCAACTAAGGGGCGTTTTTCAGCTTTGGCCTTCTGTTTCGGTCTGTGTTTAGGCCACAGTAACAGGCATAGATTTATATTTCCTTAACACTTGTTGCTTTACTCTCGCCAAGAGCTGTTTACCTATTGACATTTACAAATGAAGTTGGTACTAAAAAACTCTATATAATTTACCTCCATTTCTCAGCCTTCTTGACTGTTTGATTACCCCTCCTGCGGCTAACTGCACAACAGCTTTTACTTTGGCCTATAGGGGGGAATACTATTTCTCTTTTCTGGTGCACAATTTGGATTTTTACCTGTGCTTGAACAATTCCTGCGAATTCAGTGTAAGTGCAACCTTTGCCAATTTTGGTAAGATGCCATTCAACACTCTTTATACCTTTAAGTCTATAATATTGAATGTCGATTATTGACGTTTGTGGATCATGATATTCCTGTATGACCAAGTTTGTTTAAAATTTGTTAAATCACCATATTAATATAACTGCTGCTATATATTAACGTGGATGTACAAATTCCATGTATACAGTATATACTTATCTTTCTACTTGATTTATCTGTCTAAGTGTGGTAACATACTTCCCCTGAGGAAGCCTGTCAAACGGTGGATTGCTACACCATGACAAGCAACTGTAATGAATTCACTTGATGGATATCAAACATGAATCATTTCAATTTTTTTATTATGTCTATTTTTTTTTCATATATATATTTTTTCCATATTTTTTAATGAGAATGAGATATACAAATAAATGTATTGAATTTTAGTATGTGACTATGACTTAAGTTATTGGCACCTAAAAAATCCCAGCTCTTAAATAAGAGCATTCCCAAGTGTCCTGTTTCTTACTATTTTTGCATGCGGTGCCTTTGGGTATTTCTCTGTCCAATCTATCTTGCTCAATATCATAAGTTTTACTTTTCAAACAGGCGGTAATTCTGTAAGGACCTAAGCAATCGTTTTTTAAAGTAATGGTAGTAAGAACTGCCGGAATTTTTTTGCATGTGTCGGTACTGTTGCGAAAACTGGTACAAATGTTTGCCTGAATTAGGGGCAGGCACTTTTAACCAGTTGCCGCAAAAAGTGGTTGTACCAGGGTGATGCCTGCAACTGAAAAAAATGTACCGTTGTTTAGAGCAAATGGTTGGCTTTCTTGTAATAAAAACTGATGCGACTAAGCAGCTTGGCTACAGCAACGTTTCCCCCCCTCCCGCGGCTCGCCCGTCCCGCCGGGAGACCCGATCTACCAGCTGGCACATCCGCTGGCTTGCCAGAGACCCGAACAAAGCCAGAATCGCTTTGATCGGGTCTCAGATGTAGTAACCCAGGAGCAGTGTCACAACGTCACTTCTGGTTTACTTTGCAGCCAATGGCGCCAGTTTTAAAAAATCAAAAGTAACTTCCGGTTCCGGCGCCCATGTAACAGGCAGCGCGGAACAGCGGCTCCGGACTCACCCGCACATAACCAGGATTCTTTTGCCCATCCGAGCCTAACGATCCTCGGGACGGACTCCCAACACACCACGGAACCGGTAGGGATGGATAAATTTGTCCTGCACGGCCCCCACTCGTCCGCCCCCCCGAACAGGGCTCCCGCTCCGGAGCAGGCCTCAGGCGCCATGGAGGTTGCGGACGCGGCCTCGCCCCATGCACTTATGGCGCCACAGACTGCTGTATCCCCTCTCCCTGAATCACAGGTGGCATCACTAGCACAAGCGGTGGCTGCCCTGCTGTCCCCTACTATTACAGCGGCGGTGGACAATGCGATTGCCTCAGGGATGGCACAGCTCCGGCGGGAACTGGGGGAACACACCCATAGGCTGCAAGAGCTGGAGCACCGTGTCTCTGACATTGAGGAAGAAGTGCAAAGCTCCTTCCCCCATGACCAACATGCTAGACAGACACAGCGCTATATATTGGAGAAGCTGGATGATCTTGAGAATCGCTCTCGGCGTAATAATCTCCGCAAAATTGGTCTGCCTGAAACCTATCAACTGGACTCGCTGACTGACATATGCATGTCCCGTGTCCCTGCAGCCCTGGGAATAAACTCACCTTGCTCCGTTGAAAGGGCGCACAGGATCGGCCCCCCCTCAAATGAGAGGAGATCCCCCCGTCCCATAATAGTCAGATATCTCAACTATGCTGACAGGCAGAATATCCTCAGGTCTTTCAGGAACTCAAAAGGACTGCAAATGGATGGCCACAAACTCCTGATATTTGCTGATTATTCCCAGGAAGTCTCCAAGCGCAGGAAAGCGTTCCAGCCAATATGCCAAGTGCTTTACAACAAATCGATCAAATTCACACTGGCTTACCCGGCCACGCTTCGCATAACGGACGCCTCAGGGGAGGCTAAATCTTTCACCCACCCGGAGGAAGCCAGCCATTACCTACAGTCTGCCTTTCATATCACTCTGGATCCCCCCGCAGGTCACCCCCCCCCCAACGTTCACCAGGATCTCGGGACCAAAGAAGCCCCAGGAGGGGATCAGCTAAGAAACAACGGCTATTGGGCCATAGATCCAGATCACGTACCCGCTGAGGTCTCCCAGGATTTGGAACTTTGAAAGTTTCCTTTTCTTTGCAGCGCTGGTCAGCAAGCCAGAGCGACCACCCTTGGTCAAGGATTTCTGAGTTTCTCCACTATCTCCCTGGTTGGGTAATAATGTTGGTGTGGTTCATTTGTTCTAATCTGTACTGACTTAAATGTTTAATAAGTTGTGGTCGTGGATACCCCCAGGTGCTCTCTTGGAGTGCGGCCTATGAGTCTCCCCGGCTTCTATTTTACGATAACAGTTTCACCGGACATTGTTCTGCGGGAACCAAGTCCCCTCCTCCCTCCTCTCCTGCTTTACCGAGGATCGAGAGACAGCACTTATCCCAGCCTCTTCAGGGCACAGAGCAACATCTCCGGTAACACTGTTCCTTACGATGGTTCTCTGTTACATGCGGAAAAAAGAGAAGCACAGGCTTCCTACTATGCGTCCTTTGAGACTTTTACTCTCTGGCCTAGTTAGGGCCACCCTCACCCTCTTTCCTAGTCAACCCTATCATAACCTACCCCTTCATCATTTACCTTGTTACATGTTTTACAGTGTATGGAGTCTTTCAATTGTTGTCAGGTTTTATTACAGGTATCTGAACCAGCTCTTTAGTCCTATCCAGTCTTGGCCGCTCATATGACAGTGGTAACCTGGAATGTAAAGGGCCTCAGGTCCCCCCACAAGCGCATGGCTGTACTTCGGCATCTTAGACAACAGGCAGACGTGGCGATCTTACAAGAATCTCATTTGCATGCTGATGATTTCCATCGCATGAAGAAATTATGGGTGGGTCAGGTACACGGTTCCCCTGCAATCAAGGGCAAAGGAGGAGCGGTGGTACTGCTCCACAAACGGTTCTCCAGTGCCCTCCTCTCCTCACACTTTGACGACCAAGGCCGTATAGCGCTTTTACACCTTCAAACTGGGCAGCAAAAATGGACCCTTGTGGGAATCTATGCTCCCACTCCCCCCCCCTAAATCCTTTTTCCACTCCCTCGCACCCCTGCTAGCTCCCTATCTCCATCTACCTTTGATGGTGGTGGGAGATTTCAATCAATGCATGTCCCCCACGGAGGATAGGGCCGGGACGCTCACCTCATCTCAGCCACACTCTACTCCCCAATCCACCTGCCTAGCCTCTTTTGCCTCCAGTCTTCTACTCACTGACACATGGAGACTGTCCCACCCACTTGATAGGGAATTTACATTCTTCTCGCATCCTCACAACTCCCTATCCCGCATAGATTATGTATTTGCTAATGACCCCATGCTCCCCTTTACATCACGCACATCCATTCATGACATCGTGATCTCGGACCACGCCCCTGTCGCAGTAGACATCTCCTTTACTTCCCACGCCACGGGGGAAAAAACT
Source organism: Pelophylax lessonae (assembly GCF_965119305.1). Classification (NCBI taxonomy): domain Eukaryota; kingdom Metazoa; phylum Chordata; class Amphibia; order Anura; family Ranidae; genus Pelophylax; species Pelophylax lessonae. Next base: position 182,983,790 of record NC_138776.1, read on the forward strand.
TGGAGGTTTCCCTCATATCTTTCCAAAGACAAAGACATCTGCTCTGTCCTCCATAACACATGGAAGGACTTCATGGCACACAACTCTTCCCCTGACTGCTCCCCGACCCTCCTCTGGGAGACAGGCAAAGCTGTCTTGCGAGGACACGGTCTGTCCTATGCCTCGGCCTACAAAAAGAGAGTAAATGCTGCATACCAGACTGCTAGCAAGAGCCTTAGAGAGGCTCAAGTGGCACTTAACCGCTCCAATACCCCTCAACACAGGGAGAATTGGAAACTGGCAAAACTGCGTTTTGAACAGTGGGCGGAGGCGCAGGAGAGTCTGCACTCCTCTTTTTGCAATTGGCAATTCTACAGGTTTGGGAACAAACCTGGTAAACTACTGGCCTCCCTCTGCAAGCCTCCCTTCACTCCAACGAATATAACAGCACTCAGAGACAAGCAGGGCACTGTGGTTGAATCCCCCTCTGAAATAGTGGAGGTCCTCGAGCGATACTACAGTTCGCTCTACAGCCCAGACCCTATTGATGAGGCGAAGGCATCGGAACTTATAGACACAGCACACCTACCTTCAGTAGCAGAGGAACATCTTGCTCTCCTAAACGCCCCCATCACGGTAGCTGAAATCCTTTCCACCATTAAACAACTCCCCCCTAATAAGGCCCCAGGCCCGGATGGCTATACCTCCGACTTTTACAAACTTATGGCCCCTGACATAGCGCCCACCCTCTGTGAAGTCTTCAATTATATACTCCAAGGCCACCCCTATCTCCCCACGGGATTCCAAGCCCTCATCAAGCTTATCCCAAAGAAAGGCAAGGACCCCCTGGATCCTGGCTTGTTCCGTCCCATTTCCCTTCTCAACCTGGACTCCAAACTGCTTTCCAAGATCATGGCCAATCGTTTGGCCTCCTTCCTCCCCATCATCATCCATCCCGCCCAAGCAGGCTTCACCCAGGGGCGGTCAGCCACTTCGAACATCCGAAAGGTTCTGGTGGCGCTGGAGGCTTCCCGCAATGATCCCGCCAAGAACTGTGCCATAATCACCCTCGATGCTGAAAAGGCATTCGATAATGTCAGCTTCACATGGCTAGACATGGTCCTGAAGAATTTTGGCTTTTCTGGCCTCTTTCTTCATCTGATCCAAGCCATGTATGCCTCCCCTTCAGCACAAGTTATGGCGGCAGGTCTTTCCTCACGACCCTTTCGTCTGTTCAAAGGCACTAGGCAAGGCTGCCCCCTATCCCAACCCCTTTCCAGGACACTCACTTCTCACCCTCAGTTGCGGGGGATACGAGTGGGAGGCGTTGAACTCCGATCCGCACTTTTTGCGGATGACGTTCTGGACCCCCCTCACGACCTCCCGATAATTCAATCAATATTTAAGTCTTTTCGCCTCTGTTCGGGCATGCGTATTAATTTCTCCAAAAGTGAGGTTCTCCCTCTTAATACTCCGATCTCATGGTTGTTACTGAACTGCCCAATATCATTCCGCCTACATGATGATGACTCCTGACTGGTTACTTACTACTACTTATTTGATACCGTTTGTTTGTTCACTTAACAGTATTACTCTCTTTACTCCTTGACTCCATACGATACACCGCAGTACCCTCTACCGTACGATAAGTTGATGTATGCATTTATGCTCCTGTCCTCCCCCCCCCCTCCCTTCACCTTTTCCCTTGCTTTCCCTCTCCTCCTCCCACCTTCCCCCCCTCCCCATCCTCACTCACTAGAAGGCCAGCAGGTCCCTCCGGGGACGACTTTATTGTACTTTATAGCCTCCTTTATAAAAGAAAACTTGAGGCTTGTCGACTACCCTGGCTCAATGGTTATGTGCTCGTTATATGCGTTTATTTGCTGCATTGTATGTTTTTGATTATTGCACTTTTATTTGCTGTGAAAAGTGACAAAGTCTCAATAAAAATCTTGTTAAAAAAAAAAAAATCAAAAGTATTCATAAATTGGAGAAAAGCCAACGTGGCACCAATATTTAAAAAAAGGGCTGAGATATTTTCCTGGGAACTACAGGCCATTGAGCCTAACATCAATAGTCTGCAAGCTATTGGAGGGAATGATAAGGGACTATATACAAGATATTAGTAATGAAAACTGTATCATTAGTAGTAATCAGCATGGATTCATGAAAAATCATTCTTGCTAGCAGTGGTGGTTGGTGCTCAAAATTTTTGGGGGAGGGCGCAAAAAGAAAAATGTAATAGGTATTGCTTTGCGCCAAAAAACGCAGTAAAAAAATTGCGTGACTTTGAAGTCATGGTACAGGCATGGCACAGGTGATGGTATAGGCATGGCATAGGTGATGGTACAGGAGATGGTATACGCATGGCACAGATATGGTATAGGCATGGCAAAGGTCATGGTACAGGAGATGGTACATGCCCCCTTTCAATGCAGAGACCAGCGTACATGCCCTCTTTCAATGCAGAGACCAGTGTGCGTGCCCCCTTCAATGCAATGAACACTGTGCTGTGCCCCCTTCAATGCAATAAACACAGTGCTGTGCCCCCTTCAATGCAATAAACACTGTGCTGTGCCCCCACAATGCAGAGTTCAGCGTGCATGCCCCTTTCAATGCAGAGCCCCGCAGCATTGTCCCCAATGATTGCAGAGTGTCCACAGCATTGTCCCCCAATGATTGCAGAGTGCCCACAGCATTGTCCCCCAATGATTGCAGAGTGCCCACAGCATTGTCCCCCAATGATTGCAGAGTGCCACAGAATTGTACCCCAATGATTGCAGAGTGCCCACAGCATTGTACCCCAATGATTGCAGAGTGCCACAGAATTGTACCCCAATGATTGCAGAGTGCCACAGCATTGTACCCCAATGATTGCAGAGTGCCACAGCATTGTACCCCAATGATTGCAGAGTGCCACAGAATTGTACCCCAATGATTGCAGAGTGCCCACAGCATTGTACCCCAATAATTGCAGAATGCCACAGAATTGTACCCCAATGATGATTGCAGAGTGACACAGCATTGTACCCCAATGATTGCAGAGTGCCCACAACATTGTACCCCAATGATTGCAGAGTGCCACAGAATTGTACCCCAATGATTGCAGAGTGACACAGCATTGTACCCCAATAAATGCAGAGTGCCCACAGCATTGTACCCCAATGATTGCAGAGTTCCCACAGCATTGTACCCCAATAAATGCAGAGTGCCCACAGCATTGTACCCCAATGATTGCAGAGTGCCACAGAATTGTACCCCAATGATTGCAGAGTGCCACAGCATTGTACCCCAATAAATGCAGAGTGCCACAGCATTGTACCCCAATAAATGCAGAATGCCACAGCATTGTACCCCAATAAATGCAGAGTGCCCACAGCATTGTACATCAATAAATGCAGAGTGCCACAGCATTGTACCCCAATAAATGCAGAGTGCCCACAGCATTGTACCCCAATGATTGCAGAGTTCCCACAGCATTGTACCCCAATAAATGCAGAGTGCCCACAGCATTGTACCCCAATGATTGCAGAGTGCCACAGCATTGTACCCCAATGATTGCAGAGTGCCACAGCATTGTACCCCAATAAATGCAGAGTGCCACAGCATTGTACCCCAATAAATGCAGAATGCCACAGCATTGTACCCCAATAAATGCAGAGTGCCCACAGCATTGTACACCAATAAATGCAGAGTGCCACAGCATTGTACCCCAATAAATGCAGAGTGCCCACAGCATTGTACCCCAATAAATGCAGAGTGCCCACAGCATTGTACACCAATAAATGCAGAGTGCCACAGCATTGTACCCCAATAAATGCAGAGTGCCCACAGCATTGTACCCCAATAAATGCAGAGTGCCCACAGCATTGTCCCCCAATCAATGCAGAGACCAGCGTGCGTGCTCCCTTCAATTTAATGCACTTACCTGGCGGCGGTGGCGGGTTCTTCCCTCCTCAATCCAGTTCGTCCTCTCTGCGGCGGCGGCGGGAAGGTGAGCGGCTTCTCCCTCGTCCTCCGAGCGGCGGTGACGGTGAGTGACTGACTCACGCACCGGCGCCGCCCCCATTGTGACGTCAAGGATCGGATGTCCTGGATGATGATTGGTCCAGGCTGGAGACTGGACCAATCACAGCCAGGATATCAGAAAGTGGGGGTGTCCAATCGCAAAGACTTACGCCCGGGTTACGCCCCCAGAAGGCAGCCAATCGGCGCCTCTTCTGGGACGTAAACCCCACCCCCCCCAGCCACCAGTTCCATCACAGAGGCCGGCGAACCCAATTTTTTTTTTTTTTACAACTTTATTTGTTCGCTTTGTAATTTTTTTTTTTTAATTTTTTTTAGGGGTAGGGGGCGGCGCCCTGGCGTCCCCTATGCACGGGCCGCCACTACTTGCTAGACCAATCTTTTAACCTTCTATGAAGAAGTGAGCTATCATCTAGATAAAGGAAGACCTGTGGATGTGGTGTATCTGGATTTTGCAAAGGCATTTCATACAGTTCCCAACAAACATTTACTGTACAAACTAAGGTACGTAGGTATGGACCATAGGGTGAGTACCTGGACTGAAAACTGGCTTCAGGAGCTGTGCTGTGCCCCCTTCAATGCAATAAACACTGTGCTGTGCCCCCTTCAATGCAATAAACACTGTGCTGTGCCCCCTTCAATACAATGAACACTGTGCTGTGCCCCCTTCAATGCAATGACCACTGTGCTGTGCCCCCTTCAATGCAATAAACACTGTGCTGTGCCCCCTTCATTGCAATAAACACTGTGCTGTGCCCCCTTCAATGCAATAAACACTGTGCTGTGCCCCCTTCAATGCAATAAACACTGTGCTGTGCCCCCTTCAATGGAATGAACACTGTGCTGTGCCCCCTTCAATGCAATAAACACTGTGCTGTGCCCCCTTCAATGCAATAAACACTGTGCTGTGCCCCCTTCAATACAATAAACACTGTGCTGTGACCCCTTCAATGCAATAAACACCGTGCTGTGCCCCCTTCAATGCAATAAACACAGTGCTGTGCCCCCTTCAATGCAATAAACACTGTGCTGTGGCCCCACAATGCAGAGTTCAGCGTGCATGCCCCTTTCAATGCAGAGCCCCGCAGCATTGTCCCCAATGATTGCAGAGTGTCCACAGCATTGTCCCCCAATGATTGCAGAGTGCCCACAGCATTGTCCCCCAATGATTGCAGAGTGCCCACAGCATTGTCCCCCAATGATTGCAGAGTGCCACAGCATTGTACCCCAATGATTGCAGAGTGCCCACAGCATTGTACCCCAATGATTGCAGAGTGCCACAGAATTGTACCCCAATGATTGCAGAGTGCCCACAGCATTGTACCCCAATGATTGCAGAGTGCCACAGAATTGTACCCCAATGATTGCAGAGTGCCACAGCATTGTACCCCAATGATTGCAGAGTGCCCACAGCATTGTACCCCAATGATTGCAGAGTGCCACAGAATTGTACCCCAATGATTGCAGAGTGCCCACAGCATTGTACCCCAATGATTACAGAATGCCACAGAATTGTACCCCAATGATGATTGCAGAGTGACACAGCATTGTACCCCAATGATTGCAGAGTGCCCACAACATTGTACCCCAATGATTGCAGAGTGCCACAGAATTGTACCCCAATGATTGCAGAGTGACACAGCATTGTACCCCAATAAATGCAGAGTGCCCACAGCATTGTACCCCAATGATTGCAGAGTTCCCACAGCATTGTACCCCAATAAATGCAGAGTGCCACAGCATTGTACCCCAATGATTGCAGAGTGCCACAGAATTGTACCCCAATGATTGCAGAGTGCCACAGCATTGTACCCCAATAAATGCAGAGTGCCACAGCATTGTACCCCAATAAATGCAGAATGCCACAGCATTGTACCCCAATAAATGCAGAGTGCCCACAGCATTGTACACCAATAAATGCAGAGTGCCACAGCATTGTACCCCAATAAATGCAGAGTACCCACAGCATTGTACCCCAATAAATGCAGAGTGCCCACAGCATTGTACACCAATAAATGCAGAGTGCCACAGCATTGTACCCCAATAAATGCAGAGTGCCCACAGCATTGTACCCCAATAAATGCAGAGTGCCCACAGCATTGTCCCCCAATCAATGCAGAGACCAGCGTGCGTGCTCCCTTCAATTTAATGCACTTACCTGGCGGCGGCGGCGGGTTCTTCCCTCCTCAATCCAGTTCGTCCTCTCTGCGGCGGCGGCGGCGGCGGGAAGGTGAGCGGCTTTTCCCTCGTCCTCCGAGCGGCGGTGACGGTGAGTGACTGACTCACGCACCGGCACCGCCCCCATTGTGACGTCAAGGATCGGATGTCCTGGATGATGATTGGTCCAGGCTGGAGACTGGACCAATCACAGCCAGGATATCAGAAAGTGGGGGTGTCCAATCGCAAAGACTTGCGCCCGGGTTACGCCCCCAGAAGGCAGCCAATCGGCGCCTCTTCTGGGACGTAAACCCCACCCCCCCCCAGCCACCAGTTCCATCACAGAGGCCGGCGAACCCAATTTTTTTTTTTACAACTTTATTTGTTCGCTTTGTAATTTTTTTTTTTTTTTTTTTTTTTTAGGGGTAGGGGGGCGGCGCCCTGGCGCCCCCTATGCAAGGGCCGCCACTACTTGCTAGACCAATCTTTTAACCTTCTATGAAGAAGTGAGCTATCATCTAGATAAAGGAAGACCTGTGGATGTGGTGTATCTGGATTTTGCAAAGGCATTTCATACAGTTCCCAACAAACATTTACTGTACAAACTAAGGTACGTAGGTATGGACCATAGGGTGAGTACCTGGACTGAAAACTGGCTTCAGGAGCGAGTTCAAAGGGTGGTGATAAATGGGGAGTACACTGAATGGTCTGGTGTGGAAAGCGGAGTCCCCCAAGGATCTGTCCTGGGACCAATCCTGTTTATTTATTCATAAACGATCTAGAGGATGGGATACCCAGCTCAATCTCAGTATCTGCGGATAATACAAAGCTAGGCAGGGCAATAACTTCTGCGCAGGATGTGGAAACCTTACAAGAAGACCTGAACAAAATAATGGGGTGGGCAAGTACATGGCAAATGAGGTTTAATGTTGAAAAAGGTAATGCACTTGGGTGCCAAAAATGCGAATGCAAGCTACTCACTAGGAGGTTAACCTCGTGGGGGGGGGGGGGGAGGGGGGAGGATCAAGGATGGAAAAGGACCTGGGGTCCTAGCAGATCACAAGCTCAACAATGGCATGCAATGCCAAGCTACTGCAAGTAAAGCAAACAGAATACTGACATGTATTAAAAAGGGGATTCACTTCAGAGATAAAACAATTATTCTCCCACTCTACAAGACTCTGGTCCGGCCACACCTTGAGTATGCCATCTAGTTCTGGGAACCGGCCCTCAGGAAGGATGTCCTGGAATTGAAGAGAGTCCAGAGAAGGGCAGCAAAGCTAATAAATGTACAAATACCGTACTGGTGACCCTAGCATAGGAAACAAACTTTTTAGCGTGAGGGAATTTAAAAAGATATGTGGCAATTCACTAAAATTAGAAGAGAAGCGGTTTAATCTTAAACTGCGTAAAGGGTTCTTTACTGTTAGAAAAGTAAGAATGGGGAATTCTCTGCCACAAGCAGTGGTTTCAGCAGGAAGCGTCGATAGTTTAAAAAATGATTAGATGGGCACCTTAAGGACCACAACATACAGGGGTATACAATGTACTACTGGCACAAACACATAAACACACACACACACCATAAGTTGAACTGGATGGACTGGTGTCTTTTTTCAACCTCACTAACTATGTAACTAAAAAAAAAAAAAAATGCTAATCTTGGCGTTTTTAATACTTTCAAGTGCAGAGGTAAGGTTTGGGGTCTTCTGAACCACAGATTCTTCAATAAAGAGTACCTGTCACTGCTTATTACTGTCACAAGGGATTTTTACATTGTGACAGCAATAAAAGTGATCAGAAATGTTTTTTTTTTTTTTTTTTTTTAAAGGGACAGTGTAAAAATAATAAAAATAAATATAATAAATAAGAAAAAAAAATATTTTTAAAGGGCCTCATCCCTCTGTGCTCATGTGCCAAAGCAAACGCATATGTAAGTCGCTCCTGCAAATGTAAACAGTGTTCAAATCACACATTTGAGGTATTGCTGCGATAGTCAAAGCGAGAGCAATAACACTAGCGCAAGATCTCTTCTGTAACTCCAAACAGGAAATCTTGCCTATGGAGATTTTTAAGTACCTTAGTTTGTTGCCATTCCACGTGTCTGCGCAATTTTAAAGCGTGACATGTTAGGTATCTATTTACTCGGTGTAACATCATTGTTCACATTATACAAACAATTTGGGCTAACTTTACTGTTTAATTTTTTTTTTAAATTCATTGAAGTGTAATTTTTCCCCCAAAAAATTGCGTTTGAAAGACTGCTGCACAAATACAGAGTGACATAAAATATTGCAACAACCGCTTTTTTATTCTCTAGGGTTTCTGTTGAATAAAAAAAAAAAAAAAAATATATATATATATATATACACACAGTATACCTATATACAGTATACATATATATATATATATATATATATATATATAAAAATATATATAGGTATACTGTATATAGTTATACTGTGTGTATATATATATATATATATATATACACAGTATAACTATATACAGGCCTATTTCCGACATTTATTGCTTATATATATATATATATATATATATATATATATATATATATATATACACACAGTATACCTATATACAATATACCTATATATATATATATATATATATATATATATAAGCAATAAATGTCGGAAATAGGCCTGACCTTCGAGTGGTTAAAAAGACCTACCACCACCAGAAAACTGTGATAAATGCTTTACTGGATTCCCCAGTATAATTTTTATTGCAAAATAAATCCTGGCTTGTATCTTTCAATTTGCAGCCTATTTGAGTACTTCCATACTGTCCTGAAGCTCGTCAGTTTCTACCAAACATACTTTGAAGGCAGGGAGTTCAGGGAATGTGGAATTGTGATTTTGAAGTATGTACATGCACTCTGATATTTTGTAAAACTTTTAGGACAGAGCAGTGGGGTACTGTGAAAAAAGAAGTTTGAAAACTATACTATTAAACTGTTATGCCACTGGTCAATTTGTACAAAGTGGGACCATGCTGTAACTATGAGGCAAGAGCTTTGCTCACAGTTGAGGGGCAGCACCATGGATGTCAGTTGGCGAGATTGACAATACTGCCTGTTGAACTTTGCAGCTGCTGCAGCTGCATAGCGAAGCAAAATGATAGCATTCAGGAGGGCGGTCCAGGGGTGGTGAAACCTTGGCTCAACCACCTGTTTTTAGCACCCTCATGCCACCAACGTGAAAGAGTCCTTTAGCTTTTAGATTTGTTGTGGCTGCTATTTCCACAGTCCAGTAGCCATTGGCATTGCAGCTAAAACTACCTAAAAAAGCAAAGTTCAAAAAATCTATTACACGTCCAAAATATGTGCTCCCAGAATATAGTGCTGCTGGCGCTGTCTGTGAAAATTGTAGCAAAGATCAAGCAGCATTAGATGAACCATTTGCCAACTAAACTAGAGGAAATTCACCCATTCCTGGATAAAAAAAGACAGCAGGTCCTAGTAAGCAGAAGCGCAAGTTGTCTACTGCAGGAAAATGGCAACCTATGTATTGGTACATGTTATAGGAAAATGAGATAATAGGATGCCACCACAGTTTTTGGCATGAAGTGCATAGTCTTTAAACAGAAAACATTTCTTTACATGAGTTTTCTGTAAAACATATAGGTGGAAATCATGCAGAACTGTGGAATGCGTTTGTTTGTTATCTTATATGTGTATATTAACATTTTGCATATATTAACAGATGGTTTTAGATCAGCAGTTGGTATTAATGTAGCGTTTAGATTGTTTTAGACTAATGGTGTGGGCATGGCCTCAAGAGTATAGAACATACTTGGTCACGCTCTGTTACATGCCTCATCATGCTGGATTTCCTCTTTGGCATGTAACCGCTTTGGGCCTCCATGTGTTGCTGAAATAGATTTAGCATAGTACAATAGCACAGGGCCAGGTGTGCAAAACCCTTTCAAAGTTAAAAGTATCATTTGTATAATGTTAGGAACATGGATTCAGATGGATGGAGCATGGATTTTACAAAAAGTGACATGACCTATGGGAATTCTTTTTTAGAATTGTCAGAACATTCATATGTATTAATCATAAGGAACTGTTGAATTATTTTAAGACGGTTTTAGAATTACAAGGTTCAACAGAGTCATGTATATCAATGGACTTGTAGCACTTAGAAACTGTATATTTTACAGTAATTTAACCTATAAAATGTATCTACAGTCAAAACAATTTTTAATTTGGATAAAATTGTGAGGGACTAGAGCAGTGATGGTGAACCTTGGCACCCCAGATGTTTTGGAACCACATTGCTCAACTACACCGCAGTGCATAAGCATCATCGGAAACGTAGTTCCAAAACATCTGGGGTGCCAAGGTTCACCATCACTGGACTAGAGGCTCTGCCAGCTTTTATTTGCTGTCTGTATCCCTACTAGGGAGATTCATCCTCTCTATTTGTGTAGAAACAGGGTAGGTTAGCATTCCACTCCAAGACTGAGTCTATGATGAATGGTGGTGGATGTAAGACATTGGGAGCCAGTCACTAAGTCGGACATAAAAACTGAATTTATTCAGCAGAAATTACTAAAAATGAGAAATGATTTAGGATATCAGATGCTTAGAGCACAGTTTTGCACAGACTCTAGACCAGAGGTCTCCAAACTGCGGCCCAGGGCCCGAATGTAGCCCTTTGCTTGCTTTATCCAGCCCTTGGGGTACTATTCCACCCACTGACACCAACAATGGGGCATAATTCCTCTCACTGGCATCAACAATGAGGCATGATTCCTTCCATTAAAACTAATGATGGGGCACTATTCCTTCCAATGACACCAATGATGGGGCACAATTCCTTCCATTGACACCAATGATGGGGCATGATTCCTTTTCTTTGAATTGATACCAATGATAGGGCACTTCACTACTCCTCCCGCTGACACCAATGATGGGGCACAATTCCTTACACTGACACCAGTTCTGGGGAAATATTCCTCCCACTGACACCAACAATGGGGCAGAATTCCTCTCACTGACACCAATGATGGGGCAGAATTCCTTCCATTGACACCAATGATAGGGCGTTGTTTACTTCCACTTGATGTCAGGACATTTTATACTCCCAATGGCTACAATCCAGCTCCCTAATGTCTGAAGGACAGTAAAGTGACCCTTTGTTTAGAGAGTTTGGAGACCCCTGCTTTAGACTTTACTCCCAGCTTTAAAAAATAAGAGCATTTAGGCCGAGACTGGTGACCAGAGGGCTCTATGCATTCTCCAAGTGATTTACCAGTCTTTTAAGAGGCTCCAGCTGCTTACAGCTATCCAGAAAATGCTCTCCAACAGAGAGTCTTCCCCCTGGTACTCCTGCTCTATTATATCTTCCACCATTGATGGCCAGTACCCCAACCCTCCCCTCTGTATTCTCCATCCTCTCCTGCTGTCGCATGGCATTCCAAATGCTGGTGGAAAGCAGGGATAATGTTTTGTGCAAATTAATGGCCGTTTTTTAGCAAAATAACGGCAGCCTTGTACCTGATACTGAGGTCTCAGAGCAGAGGCCACAAAAAAGGATGGGACTCAAGGAGGTGGCAGTGATTTGGGGAAATGTTTTTGTTCCACCTCCACAGCAGTGGAGCAGAGGTCTGCAGTGTGGTCCTGGGAAAAGCATGCACAAAACATTCCACTAAATCCTCATAGCCAGTTGCATACTTGCCAACTGTCCCGTTTTTGCAGGGACAGTCCCGGCAAATGGGAGCCTGTCCCGAGTAATTTACATTGTACTGGCAATTTACTTATTTTCATTTTGCACTTACTTACTTTATGTACTTATTTACACTTTGCACCTTATATTTCCATATTCCATTTTTTTGTATGGTCACACCTGAGCACATTTGACACTTTAGAATTGCAGGGAATTGTGATGAGAATTTTAAACTTCAGGCAGAAGTAGTGCAGCTGAATGGTAGAATTATTCCAACTCTGTTACTTTGGCCTTAAGTTTAAAATTCCCTTTTCAATTTCCTGTAATTCTCTCTTTATTGAGTAGACCCTATAATCTGATGATAAGTAGGCGGAGATTAATTATGTGGAGTGGGCAGAGCTTCAGGGAAGTGGGTGTGGTAAGTAATTGATAGCTGTGCTGCAACGTGTCCCTGGAAATTCTTTTTCAAATGTTGGCAACTATGCAGTCGGTGGGGATATGGTAGTATTAGCAGAGGAGGAAAAAAGGCACAGGAGCAACACTAGAAAGACAAGTGGCTGCTCTAAGCTCTTAAGGAGGAGAAGGAGGACAAATAGCACATGAACAGCAAATAAAAAAGTGACTGCTCTGCACTCTTGAGGGGGAGGAAAATTATGCATTAACAGGCCCAAAATGAATGAAGAGGAGGAAAAGGGCCTGGGACTTTCCACTAGATTTTATTAGAGGGGTTGCAGTGCAAAGAACTTATCCCAATAAAACAGCTGCTATGCACCCTTAAGTAGGAGTAAGAGGAAAAGTGTGTATTAGCAACTCAACAAAAACAGCTGCTATGTGCCCTTAAAAAAGGACACATTAGCTGCACTCTAAAATAAATAAGCCGTATGAGCCAGGGGAGAGAAGAAGAAATACATGCCTTTTGCTGCTGACTTGTTTCATTTACAGTAGCTGCTATTTTCACAGAGCTGTTTGGTGCATCATCTTGTGTTTCCTCATGCTTGTGGCAACTAAATACCTGGTACTTTTAACACAGCTAATACACTGCAGGCAGAGGCTGCAGACCACAATGGTGCTGTCAGCAGCATAAAGATTACAAATGGCCCATTCTGCAGAGCTTTCTATTTACCACCTAATTAAGTGCTTGTGTACTGTCCTGACGCTAGCCAATTTCTACCAAACACATACACTATATTACCAAAAGTATTGGGACACCTGCCTTTATACACACATGAATTTTAATGGCATCCCAGTCTTAGTCTGTAGGGTTCAATACTGAGTTGGCCCACCCTTTGCAGCTTTAACTCTTCTGGGAAGGCTGTCCACAAGGTTTAGGAGTGTGTCTATGGCAGCATTTTTGAACCAGGGTGCCTAGGTGCCTTCTGGGTTCTTCAGGGGTGCCTTGGCAAAATGCCTACAAATTGCCCCAAGTTGCTGAAAAATGGTGTACAAGCCAGTCGGTGGATTAAGCATGCTTTTTCTTATACAAAGTCACAGGTTTCCATTGTGTAACATTACAACCCTAGGCACTGTGCAGGCCAGCCGCCAGCATCCTAACAACTCCTGACGACTGACGTCATTGGTTGATAAGGAGAACATTGAGTACCTGTACAGAAACCTTGTCGGACACCCCCGACCCTCTCTGTCAGAACTGGGGTCAATGTTAGCTGCATAGGAGAGAGAGAAACTGAGGAAGAAGACATGCTGGAACACTAGTCAGTACCAGTGCACAAAATTGTATTTGTTTTGAAAGAATAAATCACCTCTAATATTTGATGTTCTATGTGTATGGATGCAGCTGCTGCATATGTAAAACTATTAGTTTAGCTTTTTTAGAATGGGATGCCTCATAATTATAAAGGGTGCCTTGACTGGAAAAAGGTTGAGAATTCTTCCAGAAGCGCATTTGTGAGATCAGGCACTGAAGTTGGTGAGAAGGTCTGGCTCGCACTCTGAGCTCTAATTCCTCCCAAAGGTATTCTATTGGGTTGAGGTCAAGTTCCTCCACCCCAAACTTGCTCATCCATGTCTTTATGGACCTTGATTTGTGCACTGATCCAAATCATTTGATGGAGGGGGGATTATGGTGTGGGGTTGCTTTTCGGAGGTTGGGCTTGGCCCCTTAGTTCCAGTGAAGGGAACACTTAAGGCGTCAGCATACCAAGACATTTTGGATAATTTCATGCTCCCAACTTTGTGGGAACAGCTTGGGGATGGCCTTTTCTGTTCCAACATGACTGTGCACCAGTGTACAAAGCAAGGTCCATAAAGACATGGATGAGCGAGTTTGGGGTGAAGGAACTTGACTGGCCTGCAGAGATTCCTCACCTCAACCCGATAGAACACCTTTGGGATGAATTAGAGCGCAGACTGCGAGCCAGGGTTTCTCTCCAACATAAGTGCATGACCTCACAAATGTGCTTTTGGAAGAATAGTTAAACGTTCACATAGACACACTCCTAAACCTTGTGGACAGCCTTCCAAGAAGAGTTGAAGCTGTTATAGCTGCAAAGGGTGGGCCAACTCAATATTGAACCCTACGAACTAAGACTGGGATGCCATTAAAGTTCATGTGCGTGTAAACTCAGATGTCCCAATAATTTTGGTAATATAGTATATATAAAGCCTATTTTAAATTCTTGGTGGGAAAAATTGAGGATATGGGTAAGTGAGGGGATGGGAATTGGGGGTTGTGTTTGAGTGTTTTTGTGCACTGTTTTGACATTTTTTTTTACTTTTGAAGACAATACATGAATGCACTGTGGTACTGTACAAAAAAAAAAAAAAGCTCACAAAATATACTTTTGTACCACTGGCCAATTTGTATGAAGTAAACTTCAAAGTTTTTGTAAGAGTAAGGGCCCTTTCACACAGGCGCTCTGTATGTCCGCAAATCATCCTATTTTTTTGCGGATGATTTACGGACATAATGTAAGTCAATGGCATTGCGGATGTCAGCGGAATACCATCCGCTGACATCCGATTTTCTTCCTTTCAGTTCTGTTCCGTTTTTTGTAACGGAACAGAACCCTATTTTTCCTCCGTTCAAAAAACGGAAAGGAAGCAAAATCGGATGTCAGCGGTGTCATCCGCTGACATCCGCAATGCCCATAGACTTACATTATGTCCGTATATCATCCGCAAACGGATGGGATGATATGCGGACATACGGAGCGGATGACACAAGTGTCATCCGCTCCGTGAAAAAAAAAAAAGTGCCGGAGCGGATCGCAATGCGGTCCGCTCCGTGTGAAAGAGCCCTTAACTTTCTTATATGTAGCAATATTTCCAGGCCTGGGGCCTGAGGTGGGTCTGCCATCAGTACCGGCAACACTTACAATACATTTAAGTTGTGAACCCAGGTGGGAGAACTGAGACAATGACCATTCCGGCATCTTTGGTTTGTTTTGTTTTATTGTATTTAGGGGATGGGAGAAGGGAATGAGTGGGATACTCCTCTGGCTCTTCTAGACTTAACTGGGACTTTGTACAAAAAATGCTCACTAACGCTGTCTTGGTGCCAGCTGAATGCCGACCAGCGCTTCCTGATGCTTCAAATGCTGCTTGACTGAATTAGTGCTGAAACCTTGACTTTAACTTGGATTGTTAGCTCAGAAGCTCCAGGACTGTAGACCTTTTGACTCCTGATACTTGGTGTAGCTCAAAAGTCACTGAACAGCTCCCTCTAACCCTTCACTGGCTGAGGTAGCTCCTGGTCACTCCTTGTGCTGCTACAACTCTCAACTTTGTACACTTCACACTGTACACTGACTCTTCAGGGCCCAAACTGCAGGTACCCCCTCTAATATTTCAGGGTCCTCTGACTAGGCACCCCTTTTAACAGTTAGCTTACTCCTCGATCCCTAGAACCTTCTCCGGAGTGGTCCCCTCTGACACTAGGTAGACCCCCAGGGGCAATCCACAGTACTCACGACCTTTGTAGGCTTTCCTGGAACTGGACCCCTCTCGCTCTCCACTGGTTCTCGGCACACTGGATCACCTCTGCAGTTCAACTCCACGCTCTTTGGATTACCATGCCGCCACCCGGGACACCCGCTTCCTCTGACAGGAGGAGAGACAGCCGTACTCTCCCTCCTGGGACTCTGCTTCCCGCCAAAGACACTACATCATGCGTTCCTTCAGAACTCATACCCACTCCCAGAATCCTCTGCGGCAGAATCTGCCTTCTGGGGTAGATACAGGCCTGAGTGTGTCTCTGATTGGGTTTCCTCCATTGTCCAATGAGAATCTTCTCAGGGAGCCAGTGGGGAGACTCCCCTCTCAGCAGACACACCTGGGAGACATGACAGCCAGCTGAAATCATGGCCCTGCTGTTAGGCAGCCAAGGCCCACTATACTTTACCTGTAGGGTGCTACATATAGTTTTTACATCTGTTGTGGCTGCTACTTCCACTGTTTAATTCAGGTATTTTACCGCTGGATAAAAAAAATCAGGTGTTGAGGTCAAAGCTACCTAAAAAAAGACGTTTGCTTCAAGTTGTAATGAATATGATTGGGGTGCTGTCGCGCTCTTCAATTTTTTTTTAAATTGAAGTTAGCAGCAGACATGTAAACAAACTCCTGACCAATATTGCACTGGATGTTTTTTTTTTTTTTTTTTTTTTACTTCCAGATGCTAAATTTCACAATGAAGTGATTTTGACGGTTGTAAAGCCACCTGATCACTTCTATATTTATTACAAGTGAGCCGCCAACTGTTGTGTGTCTCATGTTTACCTTTTCCCCCGGTATCTGGGGTTCATCATGGTGAGTGTCAGGATGGTAACTGGTGGGAGATAAGCAAACGTCCATTCCCTGATCTTCCTTGGGTAGTAAATTTAAAAAAAAGTCAATAATTTTTAACCACTTCTTGCCCGCTGGATGTCATATGACATCCTGAAATTTGAGTGGGGATATCTGAATGGTACTGTCAGATGCAGGCATCATTCAAATATCTTTTTTTTCTGCCGGTGATTTCCTGCACCGTAAAAACAAACAATCAAAGCGGCTGTTCAGCAGCTTGATTGTTTTTACAGGCAGCAGGAGAGGATGCCCCCCCCCCTCCCGCCACCCTACGGGTGCAGTCAGAGAGCCGGAGAATGAATCGGCCGGCAGTGAAAGTTTACCATAGAAAATACAGCAGACCAGATGGTCCCTGGCAGTCTCTATGACCTTCGAAGGCCGCGCGCAGCGTTATAACGTCACGTCTGGCCTCGGCAGATATGAACACTGCCATTTTTTTTAACAGGAAAGGCTGAGATCGCTTTTTTTTTAATCTCAGTCTTTCCAGGCTAGAGGAGAGATGTGGGGTCTTATAGACCCCACATCTCTCTGTAAAGAGGACCTGTCATGCCCTATTCCTATTACAAGAGATGTTTACATGAAGCAAACGCACCTGTACGTTGCGCCCACATATGTAAACGGCATTCAAATCACAAATGTAAGATATTGTCTCGAACGCTAGAGTGAGAGCAACAATTCTAGTCCAAGACCTCCTCTGTAACTCAAAACTGGTAACCTGTATACATTTTTAAAGAGTCGCCTATGGAGATTTTAGAGTAGAGAAGTTTGGCGCCATTCCACAAGTGAGCGCAATTTTAAAGCATGACATGTTAGGTATATATGTAGTTGGCGTAACACTATCTTTCTCATTATAGAAAAAAATTGGGCTAACTTTAGTGTTTTTTTTTTTTTTTTTTAATTCATGAAACTGTTCTTTTCCAAAAAAAAAAAAAAACTTGTTTGAAAAATTGCTGCCCAAATACTGTGTGAGATAAAAAGTTGCAATGACAGCAATTTTATTTCTTAGGATCTCTGCTAAAAAAAACATATATAATGTTTGGGAGTTCTGAGTAATTTTCTAGCAAAAAAATTATGATTTTTACATGTAGGAGAGGAGTGGCAGAATTGGAATATATATGGAATAATATGGAAGTGGTTAAAAAAAAGTTAAAATAAAAAAGACCCAAAAAACTTTTAAAAAGCCCCCAAGCCCCACATGCATACAAATATGATTCAGTCCTCTGTAACTTAACTTATTACCTGGTGATCCATCTGTTGTTTTTAACTCCCGTTAACAGGCCAAGCTGTCCAACAAAAGTGGCAGTGAAAGGGATGAAAAACATTTAACATTGACATAGGTGCTTAAAATGGTTAGCTTTTATTTATGTAATACATTTCTCCCAAAAAGAAAAAAAAATAAGTTATTGGTTTAACTGCTTAATAAGCATTGGCTGGAGTTCAGCTTCAATTTGTAAGTCAGTTAAGAAACGTCCATCTAAGGCCCGGTCCGACTTCGAGAGCACATGTCGCATGACAAGTCGTGCCCCATTAGGTGCAATGGAACCATTATAATAGGAGCGACTTGAAAAAGGTTCCTGCACTACTTTTGGTGCGACTTCGGCACAACTTGCATTAACTTCTGTTGCATTGACTTTCTGTTAAAGAAAGTCGTATTACTTTAATGTTGCGGCAGTGTGAACTGGGCCTAGGTCTGCTAGTGAATCTAACATTACCCTCTTCACTAATTGACTATGTTGCTTTCCAAGGCCTGGCCACTGTGGAAAAACGGCTGGGCAGAACAGCATTGTTCTGGGAGATGTGCACAGCGTAAGCTATAATCCCTGATAACTCATACAGAGGCGACCATTACAGTACATTGTTTTCTATACTTTGAGGTTGATTTACTAAAACTGGCAAGTGCAAAATCATGTGCAGCTCTGCATTGAAACCAGCTTCCATTTTTTTTTTTCGTCAAAGCTTAACTGAACAAGTTGAAGTTACTGTATAACCAGTCCAAACATTGAGGTCTCACACATGTTATAGTGGTTGATACATTTTTTTTTTTTTTTTTTGAGCTTTGCTGTAATTAGTGGAGCTGGGTTTGATTGTTATAGGCTGCTCTGGGTTCTTCAGCTAAAGGCTCACCTACTTTCCCCTGTTTTCCAGAAGGTGCTGGAAAATAGTGGGTTGGAAGAAACAGATCCAGAGCTGGATATTGATACAGCCTCAGCCAATCCCTGGTCAGGAGAGTGAACAGCATGGGGCTGAGGGGTGTATATATATTCTGGAGCCCAGAACATCGGGGTCCTTAGCCTCTCGGAGAGCTGCCTGCCCTCCAGGGTGATCTAGAGCAGTCTGAAGATAGACAGAAACAGTTGCAGCAGAGTCTGTGGAGGATTTGGCCAGGAAGCTCATGGTGTACAGTCTGGCTGATACTGGAGGAAGGCACCCATGTATACAGGGACACAGAGACACAGTGAGTAGAGGCCTGAGTGAAATCTTGGAGAAAGTCTGTTGCTGTTTTGTGCTCTTTAGTTATAGAGACTGTTCCAGGTATGCTGGTTTTCACAGTGGGATCCCCTGTGCTGAAATGTTCACAATCTTCGACCTTGAAAGCATTTTCTGCAGAAGTTATTGTCCTCAACCAAGCTTGCATTAGTTCTGGGTATCCCAAGGCTCACTCTAATTCCCACCCCTGTTCTTTAAAAATAAAAACCACAAAAAGACACTATCTGCCTAATCGCTGTGTGAAAGATTAAGAAAATACCATGTGCCTGGCTGCTGTGCACCAAATAGGGAATACAACCTGGGACAACCAGCGGGACCAGTCTAGGGTCTGTGCTACATGTGGTACCACCATACGTTTCTTTCTGCATTTTTTAAAATTAAAAAAAAAAAATTAAAAATGAAGCGTTCAAAAGACCCACCCTGCCTCCTATAAAATACTTTGGGGTGTTTTCTTTCCAAAATGTGCTAGTTATGTGGGTGTTTCTCCTGCTCTGGCACTTAGGCGACTCAAGAAATATGATAAGTAGTCAGAAAATTAGTGTAATTTATGCTCCTTCAAAGTCTAAAGGTGCTCTTTTGATTTTGGGCCCCTCTATGCATGAAAAAGGTCTCACACGTGTGGTATGGTATCCCCATACTTGGGAGGAGTAGCAGAATGTGTTTTGGGGTGTAATTGTAAGTATTCCTATGCTGTGTGTAACTTGTTAAAATTACAACTTAGTGAAAATAAAAACAACAAATTTTATTTAATCTTCTTGTTTTCCAAAAATCTGTGACAAAAAATTACTACTTCAAAATATTCACTAGGTCTCTTTTAAATACCTTGGACCATCTACTTTCCAAAAATGTTGGTGGTATTTAAATGATCTGCGTCATTGTAGGGCCTCAATAAATTAGATCAGTCAGTACGTAAGGATTGATCGTTTTTCAAATATATACCATAGTTTGTAGACTCTATACCTTTCACACATATTAAATAATATACACTGATTCTGGGTATTTTTTAACAAGGAAATGTAGCAGAATATATTTTAGGCCCCGTTCACATAGGGGCGACGCTACGTCACACCGCGACCTCGGAGCGGCCGCCACGGACTTCATAACATTGAAGTCTATGGCGGTCGCCTCCTGGTCGCCCCAAAGAAGCTCCGGACCCTTTTTCTAGGTCGCTCCTATTAGAACAGGTCCGCAGCTTCCCTATGGGAGGCGACCTGCGGCGACCTGCGGCGCCCTAGTGTGAGCCGGGACTGTCTAAATTCTTAAAGAAAGATTATTTCTTTACAAAATTTTATAACAGAAACTAAGAAAAACATGCTTTTTTTCAAACTGTTCGGTATTTTTTCATTTACAAAGCAAATAATAAAAAAAAAACAGTGGATTAACTACTTGCCGACCGGTCACGTTGACTGTACTGCGGCAAAGTGGCTCGTTATCATCCAGCGACGTAGACCTACGTCGCTGGACTCCTCCCCTTGTGGGCGGCCCCCCTTGTATTCAGTTACAGCGGGAGTCGGGCCAGGGGAGGAGCGATCACCGCTGCTCTTCCCCGATCGTCGGGGATCGAGTGTGGAGATCCGCCCGCTTGTGTAAACAAAGCGGGCGGATCTCCTAAGTGACAGGCAGGGTCAGATTGCAGGATTCAGCATAGCTGAACCTGCGATCTGTGCCTGTGTCACATAGTCCCCTCCCCCCACACACGTTAGTAAGCACCAGGCATACATTAACCCCTTGATCACCAATAAAATGTAACCCCTTCCCTGCCAGTGTCATTTTTACAGTAACAGTGCATATGTATAGCACTGATTACTGTAGTAATGTCACTGGTACCCCCAAAAGTGTCAAAAATGTCAGTCAAGGGTCCGATCTGTCCGCCGCAATGTCGCAGTCCCGCAAAAAAAAAAATTGCAGATCGCCGCCATTACTAGTTTAAAAAAAACCTATAAAAATGACATAAATTTCCCGTAGTTAGTAGCTGCGATAACTTTTGCGCAAACCAATCAAAATCTGAAATTTGGGATGGACAAGAGGGGTCTGAAAGTATCCGGTATTGAGGTGGTAATCATATCAGTGACAGAAAGAAAAGATACTATGTCACACAAGATCACAAATATGAAAACTGGGTAAAATTATATTGTTCATGGAGACCTGGATGTGGTTAACCATTTAAATAATTACTTCTGTTCATTCTTCTCAGAAGTAAATGACAATAACAAAAAAGTAGGAGGGTCATATAGCAGTAAAGGTTAATTTTGTGTGTTTTTAGAAGCAGCTTTAAAAGCAATGGGTCCTCATATTATTCATCCCAGGATTAGAAGAGAAGCAAAATGATAATTTAAAACAATTAATATGATAACCTGGATAATGTGAAACAGAATGGTGCATTGTCTTAGCAGTAGATTACGATATCCTCAGGAGAACTTTTTGGCTTTGTAACAGTTCTGTGCTTACATTTGGATAATATCAGACTGAGGGAACTCTTTGCTCCTAACACCACTTGAACTTCAGGTGCAGGAGACAAGCTGAGCTATAAACTCTTAATAATCAGGAGTAGAGAGAAAAGCCAGCACACATTGAATCAATCACAAATGTCCATGTTTATTGTACAAATAGCCCACAAACATGGCAAAGACAGTCCCTGTATTAAGGTTCTTGCCCCTCTAACAAGTTTCACCCAATCAGGGCTTGATCTTAGAGACCCTGATTGGGCAGTCCTAAGGTGGGAACTGTCTTTGCCATGTTTGTGAGTGGTTTGTACAATAAACATAGATGTTTAAGATCGATTCAGTGTGTGGCAGCTTTTCTCTCTAGTTCTGTGCTTAAAGTGGTTGTAACTCTAAAAAAAACAAAAACAAAACATGCTCCTGACCTTTTAAGGCACGAGATATAGCGCAGTGCTTTTTCAATGTCAGTTGTCCCTTACTATGTTGTACAATACTTGGCTAATCCTGCCTGCTCCTGTCTTTCTCTCTGTAAACTGACCACGTTTACCATGGGTGCTGATCTCTGATAGCGTGGTCAGTTTACGTGCCTCCATTCTCCAGCTAATTCCTCAGCATCTCTGTATCTCCCCACTCCCCCTCCCTTTCTCCCTATCCATTCCATACTTAGTGTGTGAGCAGATCTCCTTCCCGTCCGCCCCTCTCCTCTCCTCTCCCCTCTCCTGTGGGGGAAATTCCATGCGATTTGGACAGGAATCACAAAGCATTTCTGTTAAGATCACATGCAATTCTTTGCAGTGTGATTTGCGCCAATTCATTTTGTATTGCTGCAAATTGCACGGCAAAGTATTGGTTTTGGAAGCATTTGGGTGAGTGCCGACACTCGTGCAAATGCTTGGTGTTGGCACTATAATGATATTGGTGCATTCCTAGTATTTAGCAATATAACTTTAGGAAAACACACACACTGTACTGAACAGGGACCTAAAACAGAGAGGATCAAAGTAATTAATATGTATTTCTTTACTTTACAAGCACTGAAGCAGCTGCAGGGAGAATAATTACACAGGCAGGAGAGGAGAGGGGAGGGGCGGGGAGGAGATTGGCTTACACACTGAGTAAATAGCCAGAATTCAATAACAAGACTTCTGTAGGTTCATCACCATGTTTACAAATTTTGACAAAGATTTACAAAACCGTTTGCAAACTGGAACCTGGGCCTCTCTATTCTTTATTGCTTATGCACCTCTTTTTCTGCACAGTGCATTTCAAATATGACCTGCTACAGGAAGTAAGCCCAGTTGTGCAATCATCTGCATAAACAAAGGAAAAAACAACTACGCTGGTTATGAAAATCTTGCAGACAATCTACCTGCTAATATCACTTTGCACTATAAATTGTTAGCAGAGAGAGCAAAAAAACAGTGGCTCCAGAAGAAGAAATCCTAATGGGCTACAGTTGCAACAATAGGGAACCTTTGCGAATGTAAATATGGGAGCTGCCATTGCCAAATTGTCTTTAAATGTGCATGCTCCATGATTCTCAACCTGATGCTGGCAGACAGACAGACAGACACTGGTGCTCAATGGGGGAACAAGGGATGAGGCACTGTTGCTCAATGGGGACAGAGGGAGGCAATGGTGTTCAGGGAGTGCAAAAAGGGGCACTGTTGCTTATTGTGGGGGTGGGGGGGCTGGTGCCCAGTGAGAGCAGAAGGGTAGCACTGGCACTCAAAGGGGGAGGGGGGCACTGGTGCTCAGTGGGAGCAGGAATGGAGCACTGGCAGTCAGCGGGGGAGGGGGCAATAATGCTCAGTGGGGGCAAAGCAGAAGCACTGTCACTCAGTGGAGGGAGGGAGGCACTGGTGCTCAGTGGGAGCAGAATGGGGGCACTGGTGCTCAGTAGGTGTAGAATGGGGGAACAGTACTCAGTGGATGCAGAAATGAGGAAGCTGGTGTACATTGGGAGCAGAATGGGGGTACTGGTAGTTAGTAGCGATAGGCAAATGGTTGGGCCCAAATTTGAGTTTGGGCCGAGCATTTGCCTGTTTGGCCGTTTGCCAAACACCCGAATATGCAGAATGTTCGCCCTGACGAACACCCTGCAATCCATTGAGTCTGGCCAGGAAGCCAGCCATGGTGTCCTTAACAACCAATGAGTCATCAGCTGTCAATAGATTTCCCTGCTGACAGCTGAACAATAAAAATAAAAAAGTACCAGTAAAAAAATAAAGAAAAAAAACAGCATGATTTTTAGGAGTGTCTTTGAATTCAGCCCTCTGTAGGATGATCATTTTCATTTCCATTAAACGATGTGGCATCCTTTCGTTCCTAACACGTTACCCAATTCATATCAGTATAGATACCTAGCATGATATTTTTCCCCATTGAGATTTGATGTGTTTTTAAAGTGTTTCTTTAATTTTTTTGAGCAGTTTATACAGTGGGTACGGAAAGTATTCAGACCCCCTTAAATTTTTCACTCTTTGTTATATTGCAGCCATTTGCTAAAATCATTTAAGTTCATTCTTCTTCCTCATGAATGTACACATAGCACCCCATACTGACAGAAAAACACAGAATTGTTGACATTGTTGCAGATTTATTAAAAAAGAAAAACTGAAATATCACATGGTCCTAAATATTTCAGACCCTTTGCTGTGACACTCATATATTTAACTCAGGTGCTTTCCATTTCTTCTGATCATCCTTGAGATGGTTCTACACCTTCATTTGAGTCCAGCTGTGTTTGATTATACTGATTGGACTTGATTAGGAAAGCCACACACCTGTCTATATAAGACCTTCCAGATCACAATGCATGTCAGAGCAAATGAGAATCATGAGGTCAAAGGAACTGCCTGAAGAGCTCAGAGACAGAATTGTGGCAAGGCACAGATCTGGCCAAGGTTACAAAAAGATTTCTGCTGCACTTAAGGTTCCTAAGAGCACAGTGGCCTCCATAATCCTCAAGTGGAAGACGTTTGGGACGACCAGAACCCTTCCTAGAGCTGGCCGTCCGGCCAAACTGAGCTATCGGGGGAGAAGAGCCTTGGTGAGAGAGGTAAAGAAGAACCCAAAGATCACTGTGGCTGAGCTCCAGAGATGCAGTCAGGAGATGGGAGAAAGTTGTAGAAAGTCAACCATCACTGCAGCCCTCCACCAGTCGGCGCTATTTGGTAGAGTGGCCCGACGGAAGCCTCTCCTCAGTGTAAGACACATGAAAGCCCGCATGGAGTTTGCTAAAAAACACCTGAAGGACTCCAAGATGGTGAGAAATAAGATTCTCTGGTCTGATGAGACCAAAATAGAACTCTTTGGCCTTAATTCTAAGCGGTATGTGTGGAGAAAACCAGGCACTGCTCATCACCTGTCCAATACAGTCCCAACAGTGAAGCATGGTGGTGGCAGCATCATGCTGTGGGGGTGTTTTTCAGCTGCAGGGACAGGACGACTGGTTGCAATCGAGGGAAAGATGAATGCGGCCAAGTACAGGGATATCCTGGACAAAAACCTTCTCCAGAGTGCTCTGGACCTCAGACTGGGCCAAAGGTTTACCTTCCAACAAGACAATGACCCTAAGCACACAGCTAAAATAACGAAGGAGTGGCTTCACAACAACTCCGTGACTGTTCTTGAATGGCCCAGCCAAAGCTCTGACTTAAGCCCAATTGAGCATCTCTGGAGAGACCTAAAAATGGCTGTCCACCAACGTTTACCATCCAACCTGACAGAACTGGAGAGGATATGCAAGGAGGAATGGCAGAGGATCCCCAAATCCAGGTGTGAAAGACTTGTTGCATCTTTCCCAAAAAGACTCCTGGCTGTATTAGATCAAAAGGGGGCTTCTACTAAATACTGAGCAAAGGGTCTGAATACTTAGGACCATGTGATATTTCAGTTTTTCTTTTTTAATAAATCTGCAACAATGTCAACAATTCTGTGTTTTTCTGTCAGTATGGGGTGCTATGTGTACATTCATGAGGAAGAAGAATGAACTTAAATGATTTTAGCAAATGGCTGCAATATAACAAAGAGTGAAAAATTTAAGGGGGTCTGAATACTTTCTGTACCCACTGTATATACAACTGGGGAAAAACGGTATATACTGTATGTTAATGCATGAAACAGTCACAAAGACATATTAAATCTGTAGTTGAAATGGAACATTGATGTGGAATCCTATCTCTGTAAAGTAAAAGGTGTGAGTTTGTACTGTATGTGACTGTGCCCACCGCCATGTCTGTTCTATTTATTCTTTTCCAGTCAAGGAGCGGAGAGCCAAACTCAACCAGCAGGATATTGTGAGATGCACATGGAAGAACCGGAGTGCAGAAAGATCTACTGCTCAGAAGAAAGTACAAGAAAATGCTGTTGTAATTACATTTCTTGCAACTTCTTTGACAAATGGGTATCTGCACAGACAACAGCAGCTACATATCATGAATAAACAGATCCTGGGCTGCTTTTCGATTGCCATAACTAATTACAATGTAACAGACAGTTAAATGAAAACTATAAACCTTTTTTGGTCAGTTTTATATGACTTGTTTAAAGATTACACGTTTTTAAACTTATGTTATGCATTTTTAATTATTTTATACAATATTTATTTTACAAATGAATATTTAACTCTAAGTGTTTCCATATTAAAGTGTTTGCAGAGCATTCTGAGCTTTCCTCAGGAGAAGAAAACCAAGCACTAGCACCTCACTTTCAGAATGTTTTTGTCTTACTGAAAATTCAGATGAGTCGTAATAGAGGGAAGGGTATGTCACTCAGATGTGTGTAATGTAACAAATCTTTTTTAATTAAGTGTTAAACAACAGTAAAATAAGTCTGTAAACTGTATGCAGTAAAGCCTGCTTTTTGTACTTACTGTGGAACCTAATGGGTTAATCCTCCACATTGTGTAAAAAAACTGTTTGATCCTGTCTTCTCTGACCTGCCCCTCCTTCCACAGTCCCCAATCCATCTGCTGATAGAACAGAGGCTAGGGGACAAGCTGCACATGCTCAGTTTGGTGTGTATTGCTTGAGAGTTTTTTTTCTTCTTGGGTGCATGTGATCGGCACAGGGGCAATCAGCACTGCCCAGACAGAGTGTCAGGGGTCTTGCAGCCTCATAGGACAATCACAGGAGAATGAAAACTCCTCCTACAAGCTTTAACCAGACACTGATAGAAGTCACAAGACTGCTATATACTGCTGATGAGAAAAGGTATTTAGCAGTTTATATTTACAAAAATAATTGCATTTCCATGTTCTGTGTACTCTGGGAGACCAGATATAGTGAATACAGGGTCCTGGGTTTAGTAACACTTCAATGACTGTTCCCAACACAGACTAGTCGCAGCAAAACAGTAAAAGCGTTCAGGTAAAAGGTGAGGTAGCCTAGAGCTCCATCTGCTGGCTGCCAGAGGTGAGCATAAAATATTCATATGGATACTGGATAACTACATGACTAAAAAACAAAACGTGAAATATATTTAAATGTATTTTTAGTTTTGAATATATAAAGTAATGTTTTCTGAAAATACAGATTTCCTTTAAAATACATTGGTCAGTACTCAATTGGTACCAACAGTCTCCAGCTCTTCAATACCGGCACAAAATGATATCTGCACATACTGTACCTTTAGATGCATTGTTCTGTAGTAGCACAAACAAATATCCACTGCCCCCACCTATAACTGGCCTTCGCAGCATTGTCCTGCAGTACCCTAAATCTCAGGTTGTGGTAACTAACAAGATCCACAACACTTCTGGGTAGTGTAAGTGTTGGTCACCTCTTCCATGTTCCTATTGACCCTTCAATGTGACAAGCTGCCTTTCTGGGAAACAGGAACATGTGGAAGGCAGGAAGGGGTTGGTTGCCAGAACTCAAAACTACCAAGAAGTGTTAAAAATTGTTTACCATAGTCTGGAAATTGGGGAACCTAGTCTCCATAAGAAAACATGTAAAGATATGTGCAGACCCCTTTTTGATTTCTCTCTTGTTGTACATGCCTTCTGCCAAATTGCTCTTCTGGGCTTCTGGTCTGTCCCTGCTCTTTTACAGTTACCTTCAGGCATACCTGCTCTTAATTCATCCATTGATATACTATATATGCTCCAAAATGGAGGCCCTCAAAGACTAGGACTTTATAGTTGAGTGACCTTGAGGAGGCAGTGCGGCCTCTACATCATGAAAAATCAAAGTGACCAGCGCTATGGTAATAATCATTTGTCGTAAGCTGCCTCCAACCTACCCCTGGAAGACCAGGGGTCAGAAATGGGTAATGGGTGTTTTGTTGGAATGTGGTGCTGCCTTTCCAACTGGCAATACATGCACTACATTGCAGTATATAATTTTGCTTGCCAATAAATATATACACATATACCTAGTGTATTTCAAAAAAGTATACACACATCAAATAAATATAAAGTGCACTGTGCTTTAGACCAAAATAAAGGTGCATATATTATCTGTGTGAAGTGCTGAATAGTGCAAAATAAAGACTAACTATGCCAGTGTTTTATAACTTTATTCTTAGAAAGTGCTTATATAGTGCAAATATTACAAATTTTGTGAAAAAACTCTGTGTGGAGGTACTATAAGTGCTTAGTGAACAAGTTGTATTCATAAATGTGAAAAATTATATATACCCCTGGTCGGGGTTAAAATATTTGTGAAAGAACTTTTATTTGGTGATTGGTCCCCCATATGCACTGACTCTCCCCTCACGAGACCTGTTGTGTGCACATCACTTGGGTGTTTTTTGTCCTGTTTTTTTGGTTTTACGCTATGGCGTTTGCCTTGTTTTATTTTTCATCACTCAACCTACACGTTGCTGGAGTTCCATACTGACATCATAAGGTCCCTCGATCCCCATTATCTGAGGCGTATCTGGAGTCTCCTTTTACTGTTTGGCCTTATATTATCCTATTTCTGGTAAGCGGTACCTGAACAGGGCCTGAATATCAATTTTTGGTGCTTAACTTCTTTTAAGTTGGATTTACACTATGGTGTCCATTTTCTTTTACTTTAATGCCCTCTGCTGAGAAGCCCCAATGTCATTGGGTGAATAGTGTGTCCCGTCTGTGAGGATAATTGAATATTCATCACTTGGCTTCTCTATATCAACTATTTGGTAAGGGGTACCTGCACAAGTTTTCACAACTTTATTTTTGTCATTGGACTTTTTTATGGACTATTTCAGTTGATGGTTCAACATACAGCGCAGCTTACTTTTTATTATATAACTTTTAAAGTGCCATTAGTGTTCTGGCCCAATTGTGATTGCCAGTTGCCGCCGAATACTATAGGGGTGCTGTTGGTGCCTATGTCTGTGGCCCCCCAACAAGTAATGCACTCACCCTTTAGTTCCCCTTAGAGGTAGGGATGTTGGCTATGTGCAATCATGGGTCCTGGGGCTACCCTGGTGTGGTGGTGGGATCGGCTGTAAGTTCCTCTCTGAGGAAATGTAGGATCTGGTGGACTCAGATGACAAACAGGGGATCCCCCATAGCGTAATATGTACAATACAGTACCGAAGAAAAAGCAATATTTGAACTCACAGTTTTGAATCGAGCTATTCAGCGGGGAAACGCCGGAACGCCGGGACACTTCCACGGCTCAGACTCCCCTAACCGGAAGTGACGTTTGACGTTCTGAATTCCGCCCTACGCGTTTCGTCATCAAGACGTCATCTGGAGCCAAATGAAGTCCACCAGATACTACGGACCCTCAGAGAGGAACTTACAGCCGATCCCACCACCACACCAGGGTAGCCCCAGGACCCGTGATTGCACATAGCCAACACCCCTACCTCTAAGGGGAACTAAAGGGTGAGTGCATTACTTGTTGGGGGGCTACAGACATAGGTACCAACAGCACCCCTATAGTATTCGGCGGCAACTGGCAATCACAATTGGGCCAGAACACTAACGGCACTTTAAAAGTTCTTTCACAAATATTTTAACCCCCACCAGGGGTATATATAATTTTTCACATTTATGAGTACAACTTGTTCACTAAGCACTTATAGTACCTCTACACAGAGTTTTGTCATGAAATTTGTAATATTTGCACTATATAAGCACTTTCTAAGAATAAAGTTATAAAACACTGGCATAGTTAGTCTTTATTTTGCACTATTCAGCACTTCACACAGATAATATATGCACCTTTATTTTTGTCTAAAGCACAGTGCACTTTATATTTATTTTATGTGTGTTTACTTTTAGAAATACACTAGGTATATATGTATATATTTATTTGCAGGCATCTACATCATGGCCAACAATATTGGCACCCCTGCATTTTTGTCAGATAATGTACTACTTTGCCCAGACAATTGTTGCAATTACAAATGTTTAGGCATTCTCGTATTTATTTATTTTGTTTGTACTGGTATGACACAAAAAAGTGGAGATGCAAAAAGCCAAATCTGACACATTCTACGCAAAACTCCAAAAATAGACTGGACAAAATTATTGTCACGTTCAATTTAATATTCGGTGGCACACCCCTTGGAAAAATAACAATCAATTGCTTCCTGTAACCATCAAATATTTTCCTATGCCTTTCTACTAGATTTTTGGACCACTCTGCTTTCACCAACTGCTCCAGGTCTCTCAGATTGGTTTTCCCAACCACTGTTTTGAGATCTCTCCACAGGTGCTCTATGGGGTTTAGATCTGGACTCAGTTCAGTACTCTCCAGCGTTTTGTCTTAAACCATTTCTGGGTGCTTTTTGAGGAGTGCTTTGGGTCAAAGTCCTGCTGTAAGACCAATGACCTCTGATGGAGACCCAACTTTCTAACACTGGGCCCTACATTGCACTCCAGAATTCTTTGGTAGTCCTCAGATCCCATAATGCCATGCACAGTGTAAAGACATCCAGTGCATAAAACAGCAAAGCAACCCCAAAACAT
This sequence comes from Pelophylax lessonae, assembly GCF_965119305.1. NCBI lineage: Eukaryota > Metazoa > Chordata > Amphibia > Anura > Ranidae > Pelophylax > Pelophylax lessonae. The sequence continues at coordinate 183,014,284 of NC_138776.1, forward strand.
CAGTGAATCTCCACCATGTTTGACTGTAGGGACTGTATTCTTTGCTTTAAAGGCCTCATTTCTTTTTCTGAAAACAGTAGGATGGGCTACACTAAAAAGCTGTAATTTTGTTTCATCTGTCTACAGCACATTCTCCCAAAAATATTTTGGCTTCCTCAGGTAAGTTTTGGCAAATTCCAATTTGTTTTTTTATGTTTGTGTCAGTAGTGGGGTCCTCTTGGGTCTCCCACCATAGCGTCCCTTTTCATTCAGATGGTGATGTATAATGTGAGCTGACACAGTTGTACCTGTGCCTGAAGGTCAGCTTGAATTTGTCTGTAAGAGGATCAAGGTTCTTTGTCCACCATTGGAACATTCCTTCATTGCAATCTTTAATCAACTTTTCTCTTTCATCCACGTCCAAGGAGATTAGCTACAGTGCCAGTTGCTGAAAACTTTTTGACAATGTTGACACGGTGGATACAGGAACATTAACCACTTAAGGACCAGGCCTAATTCTGACACTTGTTGTTTACAAGTTAAAATCAGTATTTTTTGTTATAAAATTACCTAGAACCCCCAAACATTATATATATATATATATATATATATGTATGTAGCAAGGTTTCCAGGCCTGTGGCCTGATGTGGGTCTGCCATTGTTACTGGTTACCTCTCCAGACCATGTGAGCTGCGACCCTGGGTGTGAGAACTGAGACATTGACAACTCCGGCATCTTTGTTTGGTGGTTTTATTGTAGATAAGGGGATGGGAGAAGGGAATGAGTGGGATACCCCTTAGGCTCAACTAAATACACTTGGGACTTTATCCAGGAAAATATCTGTTAACGCTGCCTTGATGCTATTCGACGCTAGCCAATGCTCCCTGACTCTCAGAACACACTGTAACTTGATAGAAGTGCTGAATCCTCGACTTTAGGTCCAGGAGATCCAGGACTGTGGACTATAGAACTACTGACACTGTGGTACTGCAAAGTCACTGACTACTCCCCCCTCCAGCCTTGCACTGGCTTGAGGTAGTTTGTTGTAGGTTCCTGTATGGCTGCAACTCTCAACTGGTGCTCTGCACAATTCAGTGCCCAAACTGCAGGCGTCCCCTTAACTTTTAGCTATTCAGGGTACACTGACTATGTACCCCCTCTGTTACTTCAGGGTCCTCAACCCCCTTTCCAACTAGCTGACACTGGATCTCATAACCTTCCTCAGTACTCACGACCTGTGTAGGCTTTCCCAGGGACTTGACCCCTCTCGCTCTCCGCTGGTTCTCGGCACACCTGATCCCTTCAGCTCAACTCAGCACTCTCTGGATTCCCAGGCGACACCCCGAGACATCCACTTCCTCAGACAGGAGGAGAGACAGACGTTCTCTCCCTCCTGGGACTCTCACAGGAGCCAGTGGGGAGACTTCCCCTTCAGCAAACACATCTGGAACCCATGACACCCTGACTAACAGAAATCATGGCCCTGCTGTTAGGCAGACAAGGCCCACTATACATTTACCTAGCACCTACCTGTAGGGTGCTACATATATATATATATATATATATATATATATATTTTTTTTTTTTTTAGCAGAGACCCTAGAGAATAAAATGGAGATCATTGCAATATTTTATGTCACACTGTATTTGCGCAGCGGTCTTACAAACACAATTTCTTTGGAAAAAATACACTTTTTTATATTAAAAACTAAAGCAGTTATATTAGCCCCATTTCTTTCTATAATGTGAAAGATAATGTTACCCAGAGTAAATAGATATCCAACATGTCATGCTTCAAAATTGCGCACGCTCGTGGAATGGCGACAAACATTGGTACTTAAAAATCTCCATAGGCAACATTTTAAAAATCTCTACAGGTTACCAGTTTAGAGTTAAAGAGAAGGTGTAGGTCTAGAATTATTGCTCTTGCTCTAACAATCACGGTGATACCTCACATGTGTGGTTTGAACACAGTTTACATATGTGGGCACGACTTGCGTATGTGTTCGCTTCTGTGTGTGAGCTCGGAGAGACGGACACTTTACATTTTTTTCTTATTTATTTTACCTTTTATTTTTTGTTTTTATTCCTTTTACAAGGAATGTAGACATCCCTTGTAATAGAAATAAGCAGGACAGGTCCTCTTTAATGTGAGATCTGGGGTCAAAAAGACCTCAGATCTCACATTTATACTTTACATTATTTTTTCGGCATTAAACAAAAATCGACCCTTTAAGGCCGTTGGGGGGGAAAGCGACGTATGACGTCGCTTCGGTCCTCCAAGGCCATAGAGTCGAGTGGGGGCCATGGACTGGCCGGATCATTTTCTCTTTTACCGATGGCTCCGTCAAGTGGGGAAAACGACCGGGAAGCGGCGGGAAGGGGAGGGGCACCTCTCCCGCTGCCCAAAAAAGAGATCCCGCAGTGACTTTGCCACTGGGACCACTTTTATGTGAAAGAGGACCGCTCACCCTGTAAGAAAATACCAGGGTTATGGCAGCTATCTGAAGGTGCCAATAATATTGTCCAGTCCTTTTTTGGAGTTTTGCGTGGAACGTGTCAGATTTGGCTGTTTGTTTCTCCACTTTTTTGTCATACCAACAAAACAAAAGAAATAAACATGAGAATGCCTAAACATTTGTAATTGTAACCATTTTTCTGAGCGAAATGGTGCATTATTTGACAGAAATGCAGAGGTGCCAATATTTTTGGCCATGACTGTATTTGCAAATGTTGTTCAACTAAAACCTTTGCTTTTAGCAGAAATGGTAAACAGTGTTAGTTTTTTTTTTTTTTCATTTTTTTTCTGGCTATCTGGTAATTGTGTTGGGAAAAACACTTTATTCTAAAAGCTGGTTGTGAATTGGGTTGGTTGCCATTTTTGTTTGTCAAGCTGGCAACACATGAATAGATTCATATGAAAATTCTCAACAGTACATTCGATAACATGATATACACTAGGTTGTTCAAATGTACTTAAAACATTTTGCTTTTAACATTTGATTTTGGAAATAATGAACTTTCCCAAATGAAAAAAACATTCACTGCTTGATACTCATTCATTTAAGAAAAAATTTACATCCTACTCCTTTTGAATTTTTCTGTTATTATGGTGGAAAATAAAAGCCAATTTGACCCAACTAATGATAAGAAAATCAAACAAATGTTTTTAAAATGAAACGTTTTGAATGAAATTATTTTGAAAAAAAAAAAAAAAAATTCTACTAGTGTATGACCAGCTTCATGCTGAAGTCTGTAAGTGTCGTTGGCTACTAGTATCTATTAACCACTCGCCGACCGCCAGCAGTACATATACTGCTGCAGGTCGGCTCTATCCCGCGAAATGGCCTAACTGTACGTCGCTTTTCGCGGGACTGCGAGTGGGGGCGCGCACACATGCCAATTTGCCACAGGAGAAGCTGATCTGCAGATCCGGCGGCCACGATTGATGCCAGGCACCCGCGATCGCTCCTCGTGGAGACAGAACGCAGTCTGCCATTGTATACATGGCAGACCACTGCTCTGTCAGCAATGGACACAGGGCTTCTGTGTTCCTCCTATTTAGGGACACAGGTCTCTGTGCTCATTCCATAAGTACATCCCCCACACAGTTAGAAAGCACCCCCTAGGGACACATTTAACCCTTTGTTCGCCCCTGGTGTTAACCCCTTCCATGCCAGTGTCATTAGTACAGTAACAGTGCATATTTTTGGCACTGATTACTGTAGTAATGTCACTGTTCCCACGTGTCAGGTGTCCGATCTGTCCACCGCAATGTCGCAGTACCACTAAAAATTGCTGATCGCTGTCATTACTAGTAAAAAAATAAATAAAAAAATGTGGGATAAATGTTTCCCCTATTTTGTAGACACGATAACTTTTGTGCAAACCAATCAATATACTCTTAATGGAATTTTTTTACACCTAAATTATGTAGC